>NC_081411.1:244055137-244760137 GCF_030272615.1 Cryptomeria japonica
TGGATGTAGTCAATGAAGTCAATCCATCAAAAGAATTATCTATACCTGCAATTTTCTCCTAAAATTCCTTAATCTTTTTATCCACATTCACTGTAAGTATATCTGTGTCACAACATACCCTATAAATATTTGTACACTGCTTCAAAGAATTATCTATCAGTTTCAGCTTTTCATCAATCTTCTACTTCTCAGATTCAATTACCTGATCAAATGTTGCTCTCTTAGCTTGTGTGAACCTCTCCAGTACTTGTCGGTTTGAAATCTGCTGCAAGGGTTGAAAATCCTTTGAAATGTGCTCAATAATTGTCTTAAGCTTACCGGATGGGCTCACTTCATTGTCAATCTTGCACTCTAGGACTAGTCTATGTAAAACAATGATAGACTGATCAATAATCCCTTTATCTATAGATTCCTCCTTCATCAATTTCTGTGCAACCATCATCATGAGTTCAGTAGGACTCATCTCAGTTATGTTTTTCTTCACAACTTGCGAGGTGTCAATTGAAAACAATGATGGACTTGCTACTAGTTCCCTGTTGGATTCTCCTTTCTTCTCCTCTAATGATTTATCCTTAATAGTTTCCTCACTTGCATCGATGGTTTTGCGAACTGTAACCTCAACCTGTACATTTGTATCTAGAGGACTGTTATCCTCAACATTAGTATCCTGTACAATATCATTCATTTCACTCTCTATTTTTGCCAGTGTCTCAACATTTGTCTGTACACTTGTATCTACTGGGGGCTTAATTTCCACTATCTTAATGTTCTTGAAAATTGAGGGTGAAGTACCCATAATACCCTTTCCTTTCCCTTCAACTAAGATGTCTGCAATATCTGTCTTTGATTCTAGTGAAGTAAAGAAACCTTTGTTTTCCTCAAAGAACTTAGCCCATGCCTTTTGAGTCTCCTTTATTATCTCATTTACCCTTCCTAGCGTCAGACTATTTATTCTATGTTTACTGTTAAAGACTTTTCTATCTACAACTTCAAGTGTCTTATCCATTTCCTCTGGAGTAATAGAAACACAAATAGACAACAATTCTTGAATTATTATGTGTTTGTCTTCCTGTATTTCTGATAGCTTCCTAACATCTAACATATCATACAGTTCTATCGGTATTTGATTTTCAATTTCTATCAAGGCTTTCTTATAAATATCCAAATATAACAATATTACCTCCTCTATCTCTCTTTGTTCAACATTATCTAAACGGTCATAGTTAAACTGTACATTCTTTAACATGCCATCCTTAGTGATTTCATCTACTAACTCTGCACAAGTTTTTGGTGGAATTATAGTTACATTACCATTTTAAATAGCCATGTCAATCTCATTCTTCTTCTTCCTTTTTATAGTACTGGATGGAGCTAATGGTGTTGCTTTTGGTACTTGCTTCTGTGCCAGTAACTTGAATGTAACCTTCCTAGCAAGTTACTTTTTAGCTTCTACTTTTGTTTCCTCTGTTTTCTTCCTTATAACCCTCTTGAAAGCCAATGGTGTATCATCCTCAGATTTAGACTTTGCTGTAATAGGTTCAATGTGTACTTTTGGATCCTTCCTCTTCCTGCCTTTCTCCGGGACAACATCAATTAATGCTTTGATGTCTTGTAAAACCTTCTCAACAAACTTGCTAGCCTTTCCTTTCTGCTTCTCTCTCTTCTTCTGGTTGAACTGTGTTTCAACCTCTTGTGTTTTCTATTTTGCAGTACCATAGGGATTCTCTGCCTCATCAATAGGTGCATCAATCAACATTTTTTCATAAGCATCAAGGATCTGTGCATCAACTTCATAGCCCATTTCCTCAATCCAAATCTTCTGAGGTTTAACCACTTCCATAAGTGTTTCATCTTTCTTCACCATGAAGCATATGTCGGTTGAATATTTCTCAACAATATGCTTAGGAACCCTTTCCCTAGATTTCATAGACTTCTGGAATCCCTTAAAATAACCCCATACTTTATCATCTCTCTAACCGCCTAAAGTAGCAATTGACTGTTTCAATTGTCTCCTTACTGGGATATCAAATGCACATTGCCTCTTCCCAAAACTGGGAGTGTCATTCACGAAAAATAACATTAAGCAGAGAATTAAGTTGCCATATCGGAAAGTCCCTTTCTTTTCACCTTTAATCTTTCTTAGGTTTATTAACAGTTCATCTAACATCCAGCCGCATAGATCCAATTTCTCATTTTCTCTCATAATTTTGTAAGTTGTGAAGATGAAGGAACTAGGAATAGAATTCAATCGATTTGACTGAGTTACCTTATATCCAATGATCATGCTACCAAATCTAATGTCAGTGTTGATGATAGTGCTTATTCTCATAGATCTTTTGACTGATGTCGCATCAGTGATTTTGTTGACATAATCATTTGAAACCTTCTTGTCTAGTTGATGCCCAACCCATGGTAAATCACTGATTGCCCTGATAGCTTCCTTGGTGATCTTGTAAGGTTTATCCAACCAGATAAACTCCCCATGTACTCTGCTCAAGGCATACCTTATTATTTCATCTTCAAATTCTGGAATGTCCATAATGTCGGCAAACCCTAAGTCTTCAATGTGCTTGTATGTTGGTTTGATCTTTCTATTAGATGTCCCCAAATCCTCAATGTGACAGTGTATGTATGACCTAACATCTTCGACATAAACAACTCCCTCTAGAACATGGGAAAATGCTCCAAAGGGATCTTCCAGGGTAGCCACATGTGGATACCGCTTGAAAATTGGCCTGGGGTGGTCCTTGACTTCTACTACAGTTGGATTTGCAACAAAGATAGGAATAGATGATGATCCTGCTACCATGTTTAAAAATAAATACCTGTTGATCGCTTCCGGTGAAACCCTTAACAAATTCTTCCAGTTGTGGGTGAAATCGCTCAAGAAGATATCTAATTTCTTTGAAATGACTTTGTAATCACACTGAAATTGCTATGAATGCAAGGTGATAAAAAATGAAGTGAATTCAACCTTTTATCCTTTGAGAAAAACCCTAATCTTCCATTGACATCAATGACTACTAATGAAAGATACCAGATTTCAAATAAAACATCTTCATGCCAGATAAGCATCTCCAATGTTTAGAACATCTTCTAGAATCTCTTCCCGGGGCATATGCAACATCTTCATGAATTTTTCTGACCCCTAAGGCATCTACCTTAGTTACCAGATGAGCTACCTACTGGTGGAGGAGCAACCTCCTCTATCGGATAAGTAACCGGTGCATTCCTATCTGTTGATTGTTCTTCAGTCTTCCTGGCCCATCTCTGAATATGATCTTGTTGGATTTCATTGACCTTTTCTTTCCCTTTCTCATTTGATCCTCCATTACCAACCAGTGGATTTTTGTTTCTATAGAATTTAGCAATATGTCCAACCTCATTACATGCATAACAAGTAACATTGTTCTTTTGAATTGCTTTGCTAAAACTGGTATAATTGCTTGACCTGCACTGATTAGCCATATGTCCAAACTTTCCACATGAATAGAATTTAAAATTCATTCTACAATCTTCTATCTTGTGACCATACTTATTACATTTAGAGCATTGATCGGGAGCAGAATCAAGGTTTTGATTTTCTCTATTTCTACATTGCCTACCCATGTGACCAAATCTATTGCAAACAAAACATCTGCCATTAAATTTATAAGCATTAAATTGCCTTGTTAGTTCCTTATGGTTTTGATCTTCATTAGCAGTACCGGAACTCTGTCCTTGCTCAAATCCAAGTCCATTGGAATCTCCAATCTGCATTTGTCTCTTCAAGAACTCATCTAGTTGTGCTGAACTAATCTTGAATTTTTCTTAATACTCACTTGCAGTGGTTAGATCTTCTCTCAGAATTATCATTTGTCTCTCAAGCTCTTGTTCATTACTTTGGGATTGTACTAAATTAGTTCTCAACATATCATTCTCATGAACCAACCTACCACATTCTTCAAATTTGTTCTTCAGGGATACAACAAGATTTTCTTCCTTTTTCTTTTGGTCCTCAATCTCTTTAGAAATTCTCATAGTTATAGCTTGCATTTCATTTCTCATGACCATATTTTCCTGACTCAATTTCTAACATTGTTTCTTAAGTGCATCTTTTTCTTCATCATCCTGACTTTGCAAAAGTTCCTTCCTCCTAGCCTGAATAGATGATAGCCTCTCCTATGGGACAAGAATGAATTCCTTAGTAGAATTCAATTCATCTTGTAGCTTTAAGTTCTTCAACCTTTCAGCATCATAATCTTCAAGTGCCATCTCAAGTTGCTTCTCCAAGCCCATGTCCATGGATTCTGGATTCAAGATCTCCCTCAAGTTGTTAAACTTCCTCCAAGGTACAAAGCTCTAATACCAATTGTTGGAATCCAATAACATTGAGAGGGGGGTGAATCAGTGTTATACTGGGAAGTCCAATTTTAACCTTATTATAACATGCATACATCAACCAGCATACCAGTACATACATAATTGAAAGAAGTAAAGCAACCAATAATCCAATCACATAAATGAGAACCAAACCACATAGAATTATAAGTGGAAAACTTCAAAGAGGAAAAACCACAGTGGGGTTTGTGACCCACAATATCAATCCACTGGCCATATGAAGAGATATTATAAAATATAAGGGGCCAACACTTGCAGGAAGGCTTACAACCTAGAGCGCACTGCTCAATCACAAAACGAGCCTCACTAACTACATATAAATCCAGACTAAAATCTGGAGAAGTGGTGAACTACAAAAGATAACATCTTCTATGCCAGAATACAATTTCAGTTAAGCTCTGTCTGTTCCGGTCTAAAACCCTAAACCCTTTACCGGAATAACCCTTTACAATAATATCCTCACATACATGATCTCTCTGATATATTTCGCATCATATTACATCCACATCTCCATCACTATATCTATATCAAAATGATCTCATTCAACTGACCTATATACACTATACAGCTTATCATGCCTTATGTCGGCTTACAAAGATTATTATAATATCAAATTACATGTCAGCTAGATAGCATAAATACATGAATATCAAAATCAATTGTCGATGCCGGATCCAAGAGATTTCAGCCTCCAATACTAATAACCATATTCTAAACCATGTCAGCCTACATTGTCAGTAATCAAAGAAATCCTTCTATCCTGCCGATGTCGATGTAGTGTCTGTGAAGTGCCTGCTGATACACAACTGAACCAAAACATGAAGCCAAAACAAGATATCATGTTGCCATAAATGGTCCAACATAGTGAAACCAACCAATTGAGTGTCAATTGCCAACATATGTAGGGTCGAGTACTACTCGGTCGAGTCCTACTTGGTCGAGTATACCCCACCACCCATCCTCCATGTAGGTGCCATGTGGCACCATGCAGACTCGGTCGAGTCATACTCAGCCGAGTAGGATTTATTTTTTACTCACACTTAGCTAAAAGTGCGACATAGCTCTATTCGTTCACCTTTTCATCAATAGGCAATATATTGTAGCCTCATTTTCTAGATGTTAAACCCCCCAATATGAATGCACATGATATAATATTGCCTAGCCAGTGAAGCCCTCATGTCTCAATGTTAGCATATGACAATAATAGAATAGGATAAGGCCTGAATAGGACTTAAATGACCCAAGAAAAGATACACTAAAGTAGAGACCCAAAATAGAGTGTGAAATTGTCAAGGGTTACAATTTACAACATTAAACCATCATTATGGTTTCATTTTATACATGTCTAAATAAATTTATACTAATGTCGACATAATGATTTTCTTGATAGAAAAATGTTATTAGGTTAGCCTATTTTATTTTATTTTATTTCCAACTATTTTCAATTACCAATAGATCCTTTACCAAATATTATTCTTTCAAATTATTTACTGATTTAGTTTTGTGTTGAATGGAAACTTGTCGTTCCTGAAGCCCCCAAAACACAAATTTACTTGAACACATTATTCTTATTCATGCTCCCTCTTTATGCACGCTCGACATATTTGGAATCTTAAGCCATGTTTTACATGGAATTGAATGGATTTGATGGTTGAATGATTACATCAAATGGAGTGCTTAAATTTAATGGATTTAAGGTTACTAAATAGTGTGTAATATGTAGTATAGATATTTTAAGTACATATATCCAAAATATATGGAGATATATCAATCTAGAGGTGTCTATATGATATATTTTAAGTACATATATCCAAAAGATATGGAGATATATCAATCTAGAGGTGTCTATATAATATATTTTGATTTTTTTGAGTTAGATATATTTAAGATATTTGTGCTTGTTAAAAACATACATATTATTATATATTAATTCATTATTTTGAGTTGTTATGTATTAATCTATCTTAAAATTTGCATAATTGTGAACATTTTATCAGTTAACTCAATTGAATACAAGCATAATAGGCACATAAACAAGATAACAAATGGATGAAAAATATAGAGACATTATGTATTTAAATTTTTAATTAAGAGTTATTTTATTTTTCAAAAATAATGCAATAAATCATAAGAATTATATTTAAGTTTAAACTAAATGAACAAAAAAATTACTTTAACTTTTATTTCAAGAGTTAGTTTTATTTTCTATATAAATATCATTTTTAATACTTATTTAATAGGTAAGTAGATAGACAAAGAAAACACAAGAACAATTTGTTTTAATATTTACTTAAAATGATTTTATTCAATATATTAGTTATTTTGAAGAGTTGTATTTTGTTTCACTTACCAATTATCTTTATTTAATATGATATTAGTAAATTTTGATTAAAAAATCAATGAATTGGTATGCAAATAAGTGTCAAAATTTAAGTTAAGAGATTTTTGTTAATACACTCACGCCATTACAATATGCCCCTTGTTATCATTGTAGGTTCACCTTTCAATGTAATGATTTATGTGTGCATGAAATATACTTGTATATTAATTTATTTATAAGTATTAATTTTAATATTTATGCAAATGTACATACAAAATTATACGCTTTCAATTTTATCTCTTTATTTTACACAACTTTGTTCTAATGCCATAACTCAATTTGATTAGTTTAATGCACAAGCCAACTAAATATATATCTATCATCCAAAATTTCATTGTCCATTACTTTAGTTAAAACCGATTTGATTTCATAATGGCTCTATTACCCTAGAATTGGCCACAATTTTGTCTCTATCTCTTCAACAAGGTCATGCCTTAGCCTAGTCCATTTGATTTCAATTTTGAGTTATTTTCCTCCCAAATTTACTTTTTTTAAGGTCATCTTTAAGATTTGGTATTACTTACTTTGAAATATCTACCATACATTTTTACACTCGTTTTGATATGTGTTCCCATTTCAAAGAACATTTCATCTAATTTGATCATTCCCTCTAATAATAAAAGGATTAATGAAGGTGGTCCAAACCTTAGAAACCAAATCTTGAATTTGTAGCACCTATTCTATCTAGGCACTAATATATAGATCATTGTGTTGGGTTGGTGCTCGTATCATTTTTAAAATTTTTAAGGTGACTTTCCATTTTTATCTCTCATAAATCTTACCAGATTTTCAATGGTGAATTTCACCAAAACTAAGTATAGGATCATTTTAAAAACTTGCTTTCTTCCAATACAAACAATTATTCATATTTAATTAAACTTACTACTATTATATCCTGCAATGTACAAGTAGATTGTAGAGAGTCCATTAGAGAACTAGGAAAATAATTTGAAGTCTACAAATTTCAAAATTGATAACCTCCCTTAAAGAATTATGCCAGTCATTCATTGTGATTTTCCTCCCATTATTTTATTATTAACACCTATTTCTCCATACCATCATGAGACATCCATTAGAAGTTAAATTTTTTTTTCCGTATTGTCAAACCCCAAATATAAAAAAATATTTGCATTGTCCTCACAACCAAATCTAAAATATTTATATCATTTTACAATTTCTCACATAACTTCTTGTGATTTATATAATCTCATTTTATCTCCATTAGAATCACATAAAACTTGTATTTAGTTTACCCCATAGTATTTTTCATTGTGAACTCATATCTCCACACACACTGGTACCAAGACTTCATAATTGGGTTTAGATGTACTCAGATGTTCCTTATATTGGTTTTTGGAGTTTAAAATATAACCAAAAGAGAATTTATTGAGGTAATTTCTCCTACAAAATATTATTTCCCTATTTCTCCTACATTTATCTTAGAATTTCTTCGATTTTGGAGAAAACACTCACTTATTTCAAATGGGAAGTGTGTATGGTGAAAAGTGAATAATGGAAACAAAAATATTGAAAGACTAAAATAGATTCAACCACAAAACCCTAACCTAACAATAACAAAGATCCACCATAACATATGAAGATTACCTAAGACAATGCAAATCAACAAGATCACAAAGATTATACCATCACATGTCCACTAGGGTTTGAATCTCCATTCTTCTTATCTCCATTGATCTTACTTGATGTGTTTGCTCTTAGATTTTATGTGTGCACAAGAGCTCAACAAAGAATGGAAATGTGGTTGATAGCTTGATCGCAAAAGACTTGATTCAATAAGATTGATTAGAATGGTAGGAGGATTGATAATGAAAGAAGCATCCTCTTATATAGAAGACATTGTAAGAAATGGAGGGATAAGATTAAGAAGTGTAAAAGATAGATGGTCAGCTAGGATTAAAGGGTAGGTAGAGGAAATAAGAAAATAATAAGAGGGTAGGTAGTGTAGGAATGAAGAGATGAATGACATTTGTCATGTGTAGAAAAGGTTAATGAATTAATTAAATAAATAAAGATTTATTTAATGAATAGAAGAAGTGGGATCAATTAAATAAATAAAAATATTTATTTAATTTAGAAAAAGAAAAATTCAAATAAATAAATGTATTTATTTAAATGAGGAAAGGCTTAGAAGAGGATTAATGAATTAATTAAATAAATAAATATTTATTTAATTAATAGAAGACTTAGGATAAAATAATTAAATAAATAAAATATTTATTTAATTAGATAGGACAATTTTAGGTGTCTACAGGAAGAAGAGTAGGAGTTGAAGATGATTGATTATTGAAATTATTAGTTTAATATCTTTAAATAAAAAATTAAGATTATTTTGACATTTGAAAATGAACCTACAATTTATGCCAAATTTCACCCAAAATCATGTAAGCTAGTTAACAAGTCTTTCATAGAAATGGTAATGAGTTAAAGGAAACCTTGTAGAATACTATTCAAATGGATTTTATGAGCTCACATAAATTTTTATTAAGTATTAGATTGATTTTGTTGCAAGGTGTGGGCCCTTTCTCCATTGTGCTATGCAGCGCAACGCTTGGGTTTGTGACATGCTTCACTGCCTCCTGTGGATTCTATAAGTCTAGTGGTTGTATCGAGAATTAACAGGTTGATATTTTGGTGCAACAATAACCACACTTGTAACAAGTGGTATTAAAGCTTGGTCACAAGTTCAAACCCCTCGCTTGCGTTGGGGGGATTGTTGCAAGGTGTGTGCCCTTGGTCTCCTTGTGTTGTGTAGCACAACGCTCGGTTTTGTGACATGGCTTAACCACCTCTTGTGGATTCTATAAGTGTAGTGGTTGTATCAGACATTAATAGGTTGATCTTTTGGTGCAACGACAACCACACTTGTAACAAATTTATTATAGAATCAACATGAATTGTCTTCATAAATCAAAATTCACCAATTATGCTCAAAATTAGTAAACTAGTCTTCATTGGAAGGAAACCAAATTGAATAAACATTCTATAGAACACCATTGAATTGATTTTCTAATATGAGACAACAAATTAACAGATATGAAAACTAATTTAAAACAATAGAAAACGTATAGTTTGTTAGAAAAAAATCTTCACAAAACCTACAAAACTATGACAAATCTAGACTACCCAATTTACTCCAAACATGCCAAAATGAAATAGTTTTATTTTCAAAGGGAAATAATAGTAAATAAGTATTGTTAAAAATAATAATAATAGCAACATAATACTATATCACATCTACAAAACTCAACACATCCAACAATTAACACAACTATGGGTAAGTACACCAAGATGGTGAACAAAAAATTGGACACCATACAAAAAAAAACCAAAAATGAACATAACACGTATGGGTTATTTGAAAAAAAAAACCATATGTGTTACAGTTTGGAAAATCCAAACCATAATACATATAGGTTTTCATTTTTAAAAACACCACGTATGTGTTACTAATAAGATTAGTAATGCGTACATGGTGTTTTTAGAATAAAAACTTGTACGTGTTTTTCTAATTATAAATTATTATTTTTTGACCTGACTAGGTCTATTGTACCCCCAACCTACACCAAATACCGATGGTGACCAAGCATCATCCAAGGAAGATCATGATTTTAGCCCTATAAGCCAAAAAAATTCCACGCCATCAGAGAGATTAGTTTATAGCTTATTTATGCATTTTTATTGTTCTCTATCTTGATTTTCGCTATAGTTTTTTGGTTTTTGATTTATTTTATTTTATTTTGTAAATATTGATGGACTTATAAAGTATTGAGAGGGGGGTGAATCGGTGATAGCATTAACAATAACACTTTAATCCCATACCGGTAAAAACATTTAACTAGTTTACTTATGACTTTGCATGCAATCCAAAATGTTATAAAAACATTCACAATAAGTAAACCATTCACCATAACACAAGTATTTATACATGGAAAACCCAACTGGGAAAAACTACGGTGAGATGGGACTCACTAGTTAACTATCTGCAGAAATAGGTAACTGACTGGTTAAGGTCTACAAATGCTCTATTAGGAGCAAATCCTATTAAAGATCCCAAGCCCCGTTAGGAGCTATACCTGGTTAAAGTTAACCTCAGTGGAGGATTTAGATCCAAGTTAATGAATCACCTTGTTAGAGAATTTCTACAATGAAGCTTGTTAGAGCTTACTCGGTTAGGGGATTTAATTGTTGTAGTGATTATAAAACAACAGGTGGTATGATCTAGAAATAGCACATCTTACTTGTTTAGATTCTTTTTTGCTCACTCAATACTGAAACACCGACATACTCTACAACTCCTTCAATAAATCACATCAACTCTAGCTCATAACATCACTTGTATCTTGCATATTAAAATAACTCATCACAATGTCTTTTTATAAACATTCGATCTCATGTCGGCTCAAGAACCTCGACACAATTTCCTAGGTTCAGTGAATCTAGACAATCATCATTAACACGACACAGATCTCTGCCAAAGTGTCGGTTGGTGGTAACACATCACAGCCGGTGATAACTCATCACACAAACTGGTGAACCAGTTGGAACACTGATACCGGTTGAGTGTTAACCATATCAAACTCACAGACTGATTATCTCCATGTGCCTCCTTGTCTCTCAGTTGTATCTTGAAACTGGTAAACAATGGAATTGACCAAAATCGATTGTCATAATTGTATATACTAGTTGTCTACATATACCAGTTTAGACATCTTCATACCGATTAGACTTACACTATACATATGATACCGGTTTACAATACAAAGACTTAATAGCAGTACCGATTTGTCCTAACTGGTATACAAAGATGACTATGACAGTCAAAACATATGTGTTCCATCAATGGCAACACTTAAAGTCATCAGATACAAAAATCATCATCATGCCAACATTCTCCCCCTTTGGCATTGACGACAACACTTAGAAAATTTTTGATAACTAAGTGTGCTTACAAAAATATACAGACTCCCTCTTAATAGTACATACAAAATTTTTACATCATTCACATATTTCTACTGCCCCTTTGACAACAATGCCAAATAGAAAATTAAAATATATACATTAAATCAAAATTTGTCATCAAAAACCGCATATATTAAATATAAGAGTTTTACAAGCTAATTAATGCAATTCTTTAGAAAATGTCAGTGAAATGAGACTTCAACTATGCAAAAACATTATCCCATGTTTCTAGCAGTGTCTCTGTGATCTCAACATGTGTTAGAATTTGTGAAGAAAATTATTCCATAGCATCAACAGTGCTCATTTCTAGGTAGCCAAAACTGCTTCAGAATTCTTGTATGCCTTCTGTAACATTTCAACTTTTGGAATCAAATGGTTCTTCAGCTCTTTCAAGGATCTTACCCGCTTCATCTGTTCAAAATCATAAACTTCTAATAGGTGTTGTAAGGCATCAACAGATTTTCCAAAATTCAAAATGGAATCATATATTGGTATATATGCATCACTTATCTTCTCAATTTCCTTCTCTGTATCATCTCTCTTTTTCTTCAAATCTAAACAAAATAGTGATACTTTAGATATAGTAGCCAAAATTTTACCTCCAGTTTCAATACCTTTACTCAAAAGATCTTTATTCACTAATAAAGCGACCTTTCCTTTGTCAATTTCTAAAATTAATTGCACTCCCCTTTTCTTCTTGTAACCTTTTTCTACTAAGGCATGAACTGCCTCCTCAAGTGATTTTAGTTGTTCACCACCATCAACAACTAACTGTCCAAGATTAGGAATAGGAGTAGGAAAGTTATCTGTAACAGTCTCTGGTAGGAGACTTGACAAAATGTCAATAGCAGTCTGAATAGTCTTTGCTTCTTTTCTTTTCTCTTTCAATCTCTTCTTTTGTGCTCGAGATTGCATAATAGTTGCAATCTCCATCAGTTAAGACGCACTCAAATTGTCCATATCAATAGGACCTTTTGTGTTGATTGAGTCATCATCATCATCAGCTATTGTTTTCTCTTTCTTCTTTGCTTTCTCCTCTTCATCCTTTTTCTCTTCTGCCTTCTTCTCTTCATCCTTGTTCTCCTTTTTCTCTTTCTCTATCTTTGTTTGTTCCTCTTGTGTTGTTGAAGTGATCGGTGGCAGTTGACTTTCAACATTGTGATCCTTTACTGGTGGTGGTTGTAAGTCCACACTTTGTTCAGTAACCAATACTTCCTCTTCTTTCTATTCACCAACAATATCTAGTTGTTGTTCTTTATCTTTAACTGGTTTAATGACATTACCAATTGTGTCAACAGTATCCTAAATTTCTTCAATATCATCCACAAAGAATATGACAGGTGGAGAACTTGTGTCAACCTTATTCTTGACAGGGTAGACTACATCTGGTGTAATAATGTCTTCGGTGTCTAGCTCCGATTGAGCTCCATTCTCAGTCTAATCAGGCATATTTTTATAGTACTTCAATTGCTCATTCATTCCTTCAATAGCTTTAGCTGCCCAATGAGTATCATCTTCAACTTCTTGAATTATTCCTACCAATATTTTCATTCTCCTTGATCTTGAATTAAATTGTCCTTTATATTCAGCGAGCATTGCTAATAATTCTTCATGAGACAACTCAGGAAAATATTGAACAAAAATTCTAACAATAATCTCTTGGTCCTTCTCTACAATCAACTTCCATTTATTTTCAAGAATTAAAATTAAAGAATCAGAGATTTCCTTATGAATCTCATTTGGTAACCGGTTATTTTGATACAGGTAATTGATTACCTCTTCTACCACTTTTGTTTCTGAACTTCATCAGAAGAATCAAAATTTTCTTTTACATTACTAAATTGCTTTTTCTTTAATAGCTTTAGAGTCCTCTCAAAATGTATCACTGGATTCCAAGCTGTAACATCAATAGAAATATGTTGCATAGGAATTTCCCCTACAGATTTAGATTTCTTACCGGTTGTCTTCAACTTCTTCTTCTCTTCCTCAGAACTCAGTTCCCTTCGATTCTTCTTGATGGATGAGATGTCTTCCTCTCTTGCTCATGACAGTAGGCTTCTTTTCATATACCTTAGGGACCGGTTCCTTCTTGATTTCAACACTCCTTGTTACTCTTGTGTCGATAGATGCAGAAGCTCCTTGATCTTCTTTCTTCTTTTTATCTTTCACACTGCTAGGTTGTGTAGGTGCAATCCTTTCTTGATAAGTGCCCATTCTTTTCTTCTTAGTATCCTTAGGTGATGCCAAGAGGTTGTTGGCATAACCGATCAATGAGTCATAACTAACTTCATAGCTCATTTCCTCCATTTCTTCTTCTCTTGGCTCAACAACCTCCATAAGACAAAAATCAGTGGTATCAGTGAAACAAATGTCTTTTTCAAAGTGTTTCACCACTTCATCAAATAACCTTAATCTCACTCTCATATTCTTCTAGAATTCATTGAAATACTTGTTCATTACAATTGGGAAAGTATTCTTCATAGCCTTTATGCTATTCTTAATTTGGGTTGTAATAGGTGTATCCTTAGACCATTGTATATCACTAATTCTTGGAATAAAGTTCTGAAAGTAGAAAAATAAACCGATCAACAGTTGTCCATATTTAAACTTCTGACTATTGTCCTTCTTTATTGACTCTAGATTTAGCATTAGTTGACTTCTCATCACCTCACACAGATCATAATATCCATCTTATTTCATGATCATGTAGGCGGCGTGTACAACAACAGATGGTACACTATTCATTCAACTAGAATGAAATATCTAGTAGCCAATAACCATTGTTGCAAATCTGACTCCATCTATAATTTTATTGATAGATATAGCATGGCCATTAGCAGTGGTCTTTGTCAACTCAATAACAGTCTCCTTCAAGATTTTCCTCAAATTAGGTACTTCACCAGTTTGGCAGAAACTAGTTACTACATGAATACCCTCCTTGGTTATAGTATGAGACCTATCTAATTACATGTTCCTTCCATGGACATGACTGAGGATAATCCTAACATGTTCTTCCTCAAAATCTTCCAAAAAATAGACAACATTATGAAAACCCTTTTCATAAACCCTAATGTATTCAGGTTTGATCTTCCCATTCTTGTCGTACAAAGATTTAAGCTGAGAATAGATTGCCAATGATCCTAGATCCTCAATTTTACAATCTATATAACTTGACAAATCACCTTTAATAAAAACACCTTGGGGTACTTGAGACAATGCATTATAGGATTCTATCTTATCTATCTCCATTGACTCCATAGCTTCAGCAAAGATAAAAAGACTTTTTGCTGGTGTAGATGACGATGTCATTCTAAGTAATCTTGATTTGAGAGAGAGATTGACAAAAATACCTTGTTCCCTTCGCGCTACTAGGGTTTCTAGTTTCTCTCTCGCTTGCACACCCAATTCACCTTTTCTTAGCTTCAAATCTGATTCAAATTTTTAATCCGTAGCACAAATCCATTCTTAATCTACTAACAATGCTCTGTTTCGCTCTGCAAATGCTCAATGCTTCTTCGAATGCAAGTAGGGTAAAAATGACTTAGTGAAATTGTATTTTATTAACTTTACCGATTGCATTAAATGCGCTACCAATAGGGTGACAAACCCTAATTACCACTTAACAAACTCACCTTTATCGATAGGTATACTAGCCAGTTGAAAATCCTTGAAAAAACCGATAGATAACAATATCAAAAAAATTCTCATATCCCAATTCAAAATTTCAAAATTCACTTACTATACATTCTTCAAGGGGTCTGGAAATAGATTTACCGATATGCTCCCCTTAGGCTTATTGAAAAGCTTAGTTTTCTGGTGTAGGATTCTCCACACTAGGTGAAGGATTTGATTCTTCCAATGGCTTGTCCTAACTTTTCTTCTTCCAAATCTTATTCATCTCAGTTCTAGTTGCTTCAACATCAACCTTCTACTTTCCTTTTTTATATACAGTGTGACTTATCGATTGGTTCTTCTTTGTTCTGCAAAACTTGGCAGTGTGTCCTGGTTTGTGACAATGATAGCAGGCCATCCCAGATTCTCTCCAAGGTCTTGCATTACCTCTTCTAGTTCTTCTTCTGCAATTCATAGCCACATGTCCAAAGTTGTTGCAAATTGTGCAAATCAAATTGATTCTCTTTTCCATCTCATAAGGACTAGACTAGTTAACATAGGGTATTTGCTAATTTGTGTTCCTCTAGTCAGTGATATTCCTTCTCCAGTCACCAATAGGTCTTGGATTCATGTGAGGTGCTATATTGTTTTCTCTATATCTACATTCAACTGATCTATGCCCATACATGGTGCATGTATAACAATAACCTTCAAATCTTCTAGGCATATACCTAGTATTAGGTCTATTACCAATATTACCATCATATCTGCTTCTACAAACATTAGAAGTATGTCCTGGTTTAAGACAATTAAAGGAAACAGGTTTGAAATCTTTCTTACTTGTAGGCTTCTTAGCCTTAGGAGCAGTTTTACCTTCATGCATGTTACTCTTGGTACCAGAAGATTCTCCCTTCTCAGATGTATTGTATCCTAACCTAGATGTATCACCTTTCATCCTTTGAGATTAGATATGTTCATCCAACATAGAGGAGCTCTTGTTGAATTTATCAAGCTTCTCATTGGCTTTTGTAAGCTCTTTGGTAAGATCTTCATTATGCTTCATAAGAGTCTCTCTAAGAGACGTCATCTCAAGATCTGTCTGTAGTGCATCTTTCTCTTCTTTCTCCTCATGCTAGTTTTCATGCAAAGCTGCATTCTCTTGCTTGATCTTAGAAATCTCATGATATTTTTCTTTGATCAGGTCTTCATCTACCCTCCTTTCTTCAAGTTCTTGACTCATACAGATTGTAAGAGCTTCAAGTTCTCTCCTCAGGTTGAGTTTTTCACCATTCAGTTTCTGCACTTCTTTAGCTAGTGCATCAATGTTGGCCTCATCTGAAGAGTTGTTGTCAGAGGTCTCCAATTATTGCTCAGTCAGCTCTCTCCTCTTTACTTGTGAAGTTTTGAATCTACCTCTCAAGGTTTCAAGCTCATCCCTAGTTTCATCAAGTACTCTAGCCATCTCTCTATAACTCATATCCCCCATAATGACTTTAGGGTTTCCTTCCAAGAGATTAAGCCTTAAGGAAGTTAGGCTCTGATACCAATTGATAGACTTATAAAGTATTGAGAGGGGGGGGTGAATCAATGATAGTGAAAACAATAACACTTTAATCTCAAACCGGTAAAAACATTTAACTAGTTTACTTATGACTTTGCATGCAATCCAAAATGTTATAAAAGCATTCACAATAAGTAAACCATTCACCATAACATAAGTATTTATACGTGGAAAATCCAACTGGGAAAAACCACGGTGAGATGGAACTCACAAGTTAACTATCTACAGAAATAGGTAACTAATCGGTTAAGGTCTACAAATGGTCTGTTAGGATCAGATCCTGTTAAAGATCCCAAGCCTTGTTAGGATCTATACCTGGTTAAAGGTAACCTCAATGGAGGATTTAGATCCAAGTTAATGAATCACCTTGTTAGAGGATTTCTACAATGAAGCTTGTTAGAGCTTACCTAAGGGGATTTAACTGTTGTAGTGATTAGAAAACAACAGGTGGTATGATCTAGAAATAGCACATCTAGCTTGTTTAGATCCTTTTTTGCTCACTCAATACTAAAACACTGATATACTCTACAACTCTTCAATAAATCGCATCAACTCCAACTCATAACATCACTTGTATCTTGCATATCAAAATAACTCATCACAATGTCTTTTTATAGACATTAGATCTCATGCCAGTTCAAGAACCTCAACACATTTTCCCAGGTTCAGTGAATCTAGACAATCATCATTAACATGACACAGATCTCTACCAAAGATTTGATTGGTGGTAACACATCACGATCGGTGATAACTCATCACACAAACTGGTGAATTGGTTGGAATACCGATACCGGTTGAGTGTTAACCATATCAAACTCATAGACTGATTGTCTCCATGTGCCTCCTTATCTCTCCGATGTATCTCGATATTGGTAAACAATGGAATTGAGCAAAACCAATTGTCATAACTATATATACCGGTTGTCTATATACTGGTTTAGACATCTTCATATCGATTAGACTTACACTATACATATGATACCGGTTTACAATATAAAGACTTAATAGCAGTACCAGTTTGTCCTAACTGGTATACAAAGATGACTATGACAATCAAAACATATGTGTGGCATCAATGACAACACATAAAGTCATCAAATACAAAAATCATCATCATGCCAACAAATATGATATCAGATGCTCAATGAGAGAACTACCCTTAAGGAAACATTCCCTATCAACAAATTATGCTCTGTAATCCTCCTAATCCTTTGATAACCCCTTCCCAAACCACACATGAGGATTTACCTGGTGTTCTAACACAAAATAGGGTAACCATTTCCAACCTAGTGGCTAGATTGAAAGCATCAGAACACCAACACCATGCAGACCTTTCTTGAGCCTTAGAAACAATGGTGGATAGTGTCGATAAAGTTTCAAAACAAGTCACTGAATAGAATGCATATAGAAACTCGTGTCACAACTTTTACATACAAGGTCTCTCATATGATGGTGTAAAGAATAAAGAAATAAGAAAAGCACAAATATGTGCTCTTTTCACTGCTCCCTGAACCCAGGAGATCCTACCTCTTAATTCAAAGAGGTTTCCTATACATTGGTGTAATCACAATGCCATGAAAACACTATTTTGGGATAGGTAGTGGATGGTCTTTGACCAACCTCCTTGCAATTACTTTGAGACCCCTTTATATTTTTTGAGGAAACTATACTACGAGTTCAACCTGAATGAGATCCCTAATTATTCTGATATGAGGGAGTTCCAAGGTGGAGGTGGAGACTTTGTCAAAGATAGACTAGGGGTTCGATATGTACAAAATGCTCAGAATCGGGTTCCACATGCTCTACAACCCTTGGTACACATGACGGTCCCTATAGCCCTAAAGGAGTCTATGGAGATGGAGACTCTTCAGGAAATTGCCTCATTGACTAACACCATTATCCGGCATGGGACACCATTGTCACATCTTCTTGGCCTAGATGATGGTGCAACAACAAACGATGGTGTTGCAACTATACCCCCTACTAATAGCATGTCCAATAGTCACTAATGCATCACTTGCTATGAGGTATGCTATGGGGTAGATGACATTTCATGTGGAGATGGTTTGATCTACCATTAGTGCACATGTTGTGGGGCTATTTGTGAGGTCGGTGGACCAATTGACGTGGCCCTCATAGATGACCTAATGCAACAGGTCTTTGCTAGTCAGGTATGTTGATTTGAATTTATAATGTTTTATTTATTAAATACTTTAAATTACCAAGTGTAAATATATTTTTAATTATATTTCAAACTAAAATAATACAAACATAATGCATTTCAGGATGTAGAAAATTTGGGTATGTCATCCACCACACCTACCACAACTCTTGCACTTGTATCTTCATCAGAGGTAAAAAAAATTACAATTCATGTCAAAATAGAATAATACTTTGAACTCAAATTAATGTTTTATAATTCATATTATCTTTCAAATATATCTTTATGTGGGGTTTCACATGTGTTTATTGTGGACCAACTTTTACAAGTTCATGATGCCACCATTACTGTCATTTCATTTGGCCTAGAGAGCTATACGGTATTCTACTTTGTACACATCTTGTTTGTAGTTTGTATTGAATATGCATCTCACTCAAATTTTAATTATTTAACTTCATGATAACATTATATGTTTGTGTATATTAATTATGTTACTCTTTTAGGGTATGTCACTCATGTGGCTAAGATTTCTCCTTTGCAAAGGGCATTCCCGAGGGCACCTAATCGTAAAAAGGTAATTAACAACTTTAATCAAGATACACTACTTTTAAGAGCTTACACGAGTTATTGTAGCATGATTTAGATTTTGTTTGTTCAAATTATTATGATTATACACATTCATCTAGATTGATCACGTCTAACATCTTTTTTCTTGTACATGTACAATGGTGGCTAGGATCATTTACAACAATGATAAATGCATCTAATGATGCATTATAAGAAGAGATGAAGGATATATTTTTTAAATATTCTCAATTTTATGATTATATGCACATTTACAATCATTGTATTACAATCTTATCATTTAACATACATGGAACATTGATTCCTATTTCATCAGTGATGACCCCTCCTAGGACAACAAGAGAACCATCAGAGCCTTCGGTACATATTTATTCTATATTATAAATATTTGTTTAAATAGAAGTAGATATATTTATTGTTTGTATTTACTTGTATCAATTGTATTTTAATTGTTGTAGCCCCCTTTGTGATATGAGTATAAAACAAACCCTCTACCTCAGCGATTTGGTAGGACTCTTGTTAGTCGAAGGGGTCAAAGGAGAACATCATTTGTAGATCAAATTTCAACAAAAAAACAACAACATGAGGTAATCAACAATTAAATTGTAGATAAATTATAGTACACTATGGTTATTTTAATGGTAATTTGACAATTGTAAATTATTATTGACATAAGTAATCTAACTTCTTGTTTGAATTGTTATTCTGCAGGCATCTATAGAGCCACACAATACTTCAAAGAGGCTCAATTTTGATGATCCACCACAACTATATGATTTTTTAGAGTTATATACTCTTAGTTGCATGACCATTGTATATTGATCTTGAGATGACATATATGACATAGTTTTGTAAAACTTGTATTCATTTGGCACATATGTCATTTTTGTACATTTTATTGAGTTGGCACATATGCCATTTTTGTACATTTTGTTGAGTTGGCACATATGCCACAATTTTGTAAAACTTTTATTCTACATTTGAATATATAAAAAGATGATATTCAATCTAATTTGTTTGTTAAGGGCATATCTAAATACTTTGAACAATTTATTAAGATCTTAAGAATTGTTAAGTTATGAACAATGTATATCCATTTCAATAATAATGGTTATGTTTTGAACAACTTATGAACAATGTATATTTAATTAATTAATGATATTGAAATTCAACGGAACTTATGAATGACAATCGGTATTATCTAAATTTCAAGTGTTGAATTTGATTGTCATGGGCAACATCACAAAATTTTATGATTGTTGAGATGAAAAGTTGTCAACAGTTGTCAATAGTTGTTAATAGTTGTCAATAGTTGTCAATAGTTGTGAGAAGTTTTCAATAGTTGCTGCAAAAAGTTATCAATAGTTGTCAATCGTTGTGAATAGTTGTGAAAAGTTGTGAATAGTTGTCAAAAGTTGTCAATAGTTGTCAAAAGTTGTCAATAGTTGTAATGAAAAGTTGCAAGATAGGGTAAATCTTGTTATGTTTGTCGTATCCATGAATCTTCTATGTGAGCATGTTCAAGTGGGTATTTTTATCCTAGGCATGGTCCTAGTTGGGTCCCTAGGTCACCTGAACATTTGACGCCCTACTGTTGCGGTGCAATCTATTGAGTGCCCTAAGTTCCAAAAATTGTGGAACTTTGATGAGATATTCATCAAAATTTAGGGCACATACGAGTGACCTGTTTGAACCCTCAAGTTCATATTAGGCTCCTCTACAATAACCTATATCATATTTTGAAGAGACAAAGCCATTTTCTTAGGGTAGTGATTTTTTTGTTGATGCAAATATCATTAGTCCCATGCAATGCAAAGTTGCAAGATAGGATAAATCTTGTTCTTTTTGATATATTCATGAACTGTTAGTGTGAGTGTGTCTGGGTGGGCACTTTTATGCTAAGCATTGTCCTAGTTGGGTCCCTAGGTCACCCGAACATTCGACACCCTACCATTGCGGTGCTATCTCTTGAGTGCCCTAAGTTCAAAAAATTATTGAACTTTGATGAGTTATTTCTTGGAATCTGAGGCATGTACAGGTGATTCATTTGAACCCAAAGGGTCGTGTTAGGCCCCTCTACAATAACCTGTCTCATATTTTTAAGAGACAAAGCCATTTTCTTAGTGAAAAGATTTTTTTATTGATGCAAAATATCATCAGTCACGTGCAATGCAAAGTTGCAAGATAGGATAAATCTCATTTTATTTGTCGTATCCATGAAACGCTAGTGAAAGCATGTCTAGGTGATCATTTTTATGCTAGGCATGGTCCCAGTTGGGTCCCCATGTTGCTCGAACATTGAATGCCCTACTATCGCGACACCATCTCTTAAGTGCCTCAAAAAGTTATCGAACTTTGATGAGCTATTTCTTGTAATCTAGGGCATGTACGAGTAATCTATTTAAACCCATTGGAAAATTAGGCCCCTCTACAATAACCTCTCATATTTTAAAGAGACAAAGCCATTTTCTTAAGGAAGTGATTTTTTTGTTGATACAAATATCATCAGTTGCATGCAAAGTAAAGTTGCAAGATAGGGTAAATCATGTTTTGTTTGTCATATCCATGAACCTTCAGTGCAAGCATGTCAAGGTGGGAATTTTTATGCTAGGAGTGATCTTGGTTGGGTCCCCAGGTCACCCAAATATTTGATGCCCTACGGTAGCGACACCATCTCTTGAGTGCCCTAAGTTCAAAAAATTGTTGAAATTTGATGAGCTATTTCTCACAATTTGGGGCAAGTATGAGTGATCCATTTGAATCCATAGGGTCACGTTAGGATCCTCCACAATAACCTATCTCATATTTTGAAGACACAAAGCCATTTTCTTAAGAAAATGATTTTTTTGTTGATGCAAATATCGTTAGTCATGTGCAATGCAAAGTTACAAGATAGGGTAAATCTCATTTTGTTTGTCATATCCACAAAATGGCAACCTAAGTGTGTCTGGGTAGGCATTTTTATGCTAGGCATGTTCCTCTTTGGGTCCCCATGTCGCCCGAACATTCAATGCCCTACTGTCGCAATGTCATTTCTTGAGTGACCTAAGTTCAAAAAATTATCGAACTTTGACAGGTTGTTTCTATTGGAATCCAAGCACACTGAGAAGGGGGTGAATCGGTGTTCTACCAGAATGTTCAATTTTAACCTTATTATAACATGCCTTCACCAACCGGTAAACTGGAACATATATAATTGAAAGAAGTAAAGCAATCAATAAGCCAATCACACAAATGAACACCATAACACTGAGAATTATAAGTGGGAAACCTCAAAAAGGAAAAACCATGATGGGATTTGTGACCCACAATATCAATCCACTGGCCATATGAAAAGATATTACATAATATGGGGGCCTGCACATGCAGTAAGGCTTACAACTTAGAGCACACTACTCAACACAAAGGAGTCTCACTGACTACAGTCACTTTGAATAATAAAACATAAGATTAAACTCATTTAATACATCTGCTATGCCTGATTGAGTTCTAGTTCAAGCTCTAATTGTTCCGGTTCTGAAACCCTAAACCCTTACCGAAATAACCTTCGCTCTGTGAGCCCATCCAATATCATCTATAAATCTCATATACATGACATTCACATTACAAACATCATACTCGACATCATATCATAAAATGATCTAATCAACTGACCTATATATCCTTACAATCCTTCATGACTCATGTCGGCTTACATAGATAATTAAAAATGATTATACACGTCAGCTTATTACATATATACATAAATATCAAAATAAATTGTCAATTGTCAAATCTGCCAATGATGTTGGCTTCCCATGTCGGTACCCTATTTGCAAGTCATGTCGGCCTTCAATGCCGATACCCATAGAATCCTTCCTACTAGTGAAGATACTTGCTGGTGTCGGTGAAGTGTTTGTCGGTGAAGAACCAAACCGAAGAATGAAGTTAGAACATGTTGCCATCAATGACAACATATGAAACTAATCAAATGAGTGTCAATTGCCAACAGTTTCTCAGAATCTAGGGCACGTACAAGTGATCTGTTTGAACCCATAGGGTCACATTAGGCCCCTTTATAATAAACTATCTCATATTTTGAAGAGACAAAGCCATTTTCTTAGGGCATCAATTTTTTTGTTGATGCAAATATGGTATGTCATGTGCATTGCAAAGTTGCAAGATAGGGTAAATCTTATTTTGTTTGTTGTATACATGAACCGTTAGCACGAGCATTTTTGGGTGGGAATTTTTATGCTAAGGATGGTCCTCATTGAGTCCTCATGTTGCTGAACATTCAACCCCCTATCATCGCAATGCCATCTCTTTGTGCATTGATAGAAGAATAATGCATGAATTACACATTTGCAAAATAATAATGCATGAATTACACATTAACAAAAGTATAGTACATGAATTTCAAGTAGAATCATAGATACAAAATTTATCATAAAATTTTATTTATGCATTTATAATCATTTGGTCCTTTATATATACAAAATTTGGCCCCTAAATAGGTACAAATTAGCTCATGGTCATCTATATACAATTTTTGGCCTCTGAATACATACACATCATCTCATGGTCATCTATATATAAAATTTGGCCTCAGAATACATGCAAATCAGTTCATGGCCATCTATATACAAAATTGGGCCTCTAATTACGTACAAATCAGCTCATAGTCATCGTTGTCTATATACAAAATTTGGCCTCTCAATACATACAAATCAACTCATGGTTGTCTATACACAAAAGTTGGCCTCTAATTACAAACAAATCAACTCATGGTCATTGTCTATATACAGAATTTGGCCTCTCAATACATACAAAGAAACTCATGGCCATGTATACATAAAATTTGGTCTCTATATGCATATGAATCAACTCATGACCATCTACATACAAAATTTGGCCATCTATATACAAAATTTGGCCTCTAAATCACTCTACCCTTTTGTAGAAACAATCTAATGAACCTTGTAGATCAACTCTAACCCTTATTGTGTCAAGTATTGCATCATGGTCAAATTCATGAACTTTCCATAAATTCTTATTGAGTGGTCCACCATGATATTTAATCAACTGAATATTTGTTGAAACAACAAGATTAGAGTAACGAAGAATATGCCTATGTGTTTCAAAGTCCTCAGTGAACCAAACATCATATTTCTTCATAGGGTACCTTCTAAGTCATGTTCTTGTTACAACAATTTTGTTGGGTACTCAATACCCTCTCCATCAATGATTGTGGTTGTCATTTTTTTTGCCTCAATACAGTGACACAAAAAGTAATCCATGCCTTCTTCATTGTTTGCATCAGCAATGACTACATACACATGACCTAGATTTTATTGAATGATAAATTAGTACCAAAAATAGTGAAATGAAATAAAATGAGTTAAAATTTTCCAATAACTAAGTAACAATCAACAATAGTTGGTTGCACTCAATCAAATACATGCTCAAAATCCACAGAAACTTTCATCTGCTTCAATTGTAGTGGGTTGGGAAGTTGATATGTATCAATTGCCACTAAAGGTCTACAAGACCATCCATTAAATGACTCATATTATTCACGCTCATCCCACAAAAAATCTATACACGATGAGAAAAATCCTACCATCCATCTAGTATAAATAATTGGTGAGCTTGCATTTGAGCTTCTAAATGAGTGCAAGTCATTCAGTCCTATAAGTGTACAACAATCTACGTAGCTTGCAACATCAAATTTACGTATCAACCAAAAATATCTATAAATAGTAGAACTACCTTGATTACTTGGTCCCATTTTCGAGTTACACCATTGCATAATGGTTGTTGCATATATTAAATTGGCACCACCTTCATAATTTAGTTATTGTCTAGCAAGGACTCTTGTTACATATGCACCTGCACCATCATGCTCTCCATTTCCATGTCCAACCTCACTAAAATTCTAAAAATATTGTACACCAGTCCTCATATACATCCTACTCAACCAATAGAACATCCTTGCATTCTTGAATTGTGATGTCCAGTTATCTGACCATATGATTTGTTGGTTACAGTATTTGATATTCATGTCCCTTAAATTATCATAGTAGAGTTGAAAGCATCCTTGCACAAACTCTATCGAATGACTATGATCATCGCTTATGTAGAAGTGATATTCTCTTACCATGGGGGCTTCACTAGATAGGCAATATTATATCACATGCATTCATATTGGGGGGTATAATACCCCAAAAATGAGGGTACAATATATCTCCTATTGGTGAAAATAAGAGTTCTTTTAATTTGAGCTATGAAAAAATACAATATTTGGTGAAAATAGGGGGGTTTTTAATTCGGGTTGTGTATTGGGAGGGGGTGAAAAAAAGGAGTTTACAGCAATATTTTTTGAAAATAGTGGGACTCTTTAGTATGCCATGAATGCACGTGATATAACCTAGGATCACTAAGTGAAGCCCTCATTTCTCTTACTATATTTCTATCTTTCTTCGTGCTATCATGTGCATGCATAAATGCTATGTGTACAAAAATAGTTACCTCTTGATAGTGGTAATATTGGGATTGCACTTCATTTTGAGGTTGTAGTGTATAATTCTCTACAAAATCTACAATAGAGACAATGGTACCAAGAGGAAATATATCCTTACATATCTTGAGTTTCTCATTCAACCACCACACTCTATGTGTATACATTATGTAGTCATAAACTATGCTACAAGTATATCTTGACTAACCAATTCATATCTCTTCAACTCTTTGAACCATTTTTAACCCCATATTTGATTGACTTGTATTTTCCATAAGAGACTAGTATCTTTCAAATTTCATGCGTGCTCTCTAAATGTATACATTTTGCAACTTTTGCAAACCACCACAGGTAGAACATGAATCTTTCAAACACATAATCTTATAAAAGGTGCAACCATCATCTCTTTGACATAATACACTTGAATTAAATTCTCTTGATGATTTTGGAGGTGCTTGTATACCACATTTCTACAAAACATCGTTAGTGTGCAAAGTACAACATATATGACGATATATATTATAATGCATGAAAAATTCAATATGCATTCTACAACAACATGTAGTGTGTACATGATTACATAAAAGGGTTTTTCCATTTCAAAAAACCTTTTTCTAATTCTTATTTGAGGATATGTTTGAACAAATTTCTCAAAAAATTGTGTTCGAGTCAAATCCAAAAAGTGTTTCAGATGTGGATCACAATTTCTTGATCCAATTCTCCTTCTAACAACATCTCTTTCATTGGGTGAAAATCTTGTGTTGTCATGCCAAAAAACTTCAATTAATTGTCTTAATGCATCAACAACCTTGTCTTTTTGTGGAATTCTACTCGAAAATGCCCAAAAAGAAATATTGTTAGGATCCTCAACTTTGTCATGCCTCCATAAGGCATGGTGTAGTGTTTTTCTACTTATCTTTAATGACTTACTTGTTTTGCTTATCAAATGAGACATTTTAGTTTGGCTGCTCATTATGGTTGATGCAAGAACACGTCGAGTAGCATTTGCATCTTTAGTGTGTGATGTTGAACCAATTTCTTGATACACATCAAATAGATTTATTACTATAGTTTTTTCACTATTATTTTTAGATGATCTTAAGCTAATGATTTTCATTGTCTCTATTGAATTCATATTTCTTAGCATTTCAACAATTAATTGGCATCTTGTAGTTTAATTTAATATCTCACAGTAATTATTCCATATGGGTGATCCCACAATACTAGGTTACACTTTTTGGTACATCCTGTATTTTATTGAAATCATACATTTTTCGAAAATAAAATGATTTAAGAATTGATAGATCCCATTTGAAGTAACTAATTGAAGAGAGTTAGATCAAAGCCTCTTATATCAAAATCCCTTGGATAGAACTTCTCTAGTCTTAAATCATACCTGTAATGGAGTCTCCTTCGCACCTATCAAAATGTTGATAAAAGACCACTTTTACACTAGCTTTTGGGAGGCCAAATGAATTCATTTAAAAGTTTTGTTTTGTAAGTATGTATGTCCTTATTTTAAGCTTTCCAAATAGTATAATTTTTAATATATTTATGTTTTATTTCTTATGAATGTAGGTTTTTCATAGAACATTATAGATTGTGTTTTATACATGTGAAATTTTTAAAAAATAGAGAATAAAAATTGTAAAATATATATTTTCCCTAGGTATTGATATCCTCATTTCAACACAAAAAAATTTAATTCAAACGCATACACAAAAATTTATGCATTATGAAATACACCTTTGTCCAAATTACAATTCGTCTAGCTTCAAAAATTAACTAAAACATACATATGTAACAAAAAATTATGGAAAGTACAACTTGAGTTGGCTTAGTGGTGGAGAACTTGTGCTCTTGAAAGAGAGGTCACAAGTTCAAATCCCACAAGGGGGTAGGGTATGTACACCTTATTGACTTTGGCCCATTACTGATAAAAAAAAAAAAATGGAAAAATATCCATCCACTCGATATTGGTGTGATAGATCTATATTTTAAAATTTAGGGTTTCCTTGCAATAAAAAATATTATGCATTACCAAATAAATGTCACTTCTAAAAAAATGTTGATTAGTGTAAATATTAAGTTATTAAAAGTTTCATAACAATATAGACAATTCATTTCTAATTATTTAAAGAAAAAATATATTTAGAATTTATATTAAAAATCTCACAAATTCGTAGTTTACTGGAACATCTTCAAATTCTTAATGGTTTAGATGCTATAAGAGTTAGAAAATAAAGATTTGGTCCAAAATGTTGATTTTAGTGTCAAGTTTGGCCAGAAAGTGTAACCCACTAGTATGGGATCATCCATATTTTATTAGTCATTCTTCAAAAAGTGCATTGGGAAATTTTATCGGGCATTGGCTTCAAAATATTTTCATCAATGTCAATTACATACTTTGGTTTTCTACAAATAATTCTAGGAGGTGTTAATATTGTTGCATGTTCTTGGATTTCATTAAGTACATTTGTTTGATCATTGATTATCACTTGTTCTTGGTTTGTATTCAATTCATTTAATCCATGTTAATGAGTTGGTGTAGATGGCATGACTTCTCCTCCCAATTTTCTCATTTCATGTAGTCTTTTCATGCACTCCCTTTGCCTTTCCTCTTGTGATTTAATGGTTCCTCACTTGTTCCTTCCCATCGTGAATATGAATTGTTCTAAATAACATCATATATGTTATGTAAATATTATATAAATTAAACAAACAAAATATTTCATAAAACTATGAAAATCATTGAATTTGACAATCAAAAGCATAAAGGAAACAAAAATTTAACATTGAAAAATCAAACTAATAATGCATTTCAGTCATTTGAAATCATATAAAATAAGATCCATCATACACTGTCTAAGAATCTAAATATTTCATAAAACTATGAAAATCATTGTGTAGTCACACAAATCTGTCCAGCTTAATTAAATAAATATTTGCTATTTATTTGATTAAAAATCCACTAGCCATCAGTTAATTAAATTAATATTTAATTAATTCATCCCCAAACATTCTTCTATTAATTAAATAAATTATTCAATTTATTTTAATTAATTCATTAAATCAAATTCAAATCAATTAAATAAATAATTCAATTTATTTTAATTTATTTATTTTAATTGTTTCAGTGCTTTTGACACTGTTTTAGTGCGTTGGTAGTTGTTCTAGCGCTATTGATAAACTTTTAGCGCTTTTGCCTCTTTGTCCTTCCCATTCTTTCAGCACTTTTGTGTTAAATAGTGCCTCTATTCAAACACAGACTAGCGCTATTGTAACAGAGAGTTGTACAAAAATTCCTTGTAACCAAAAACCAAAAATTTTAGGCTTGTAGAAGCCCACCAAAACATATGGATTTTTCTAACTAATTATCTTTTGTGCAGGTTCTAATCTTTTTTGTGCAGGGGAAGGAGTTAGTTTAGATGCTTTAAAGTTTCTATTTTTACTTTCTTTCAACAAAAGTTGGTTAAAAAGAATCCATTCTTCCTTCTTGTACAAGTTAAATGAACCTCACATTTTATTTTGGAGTGCATAAAATGAACCTCAAACTTGTTTTTGGTGCTTAAAAGAAAATTCATCTTTCTTTATTGCAAGGTAAAAAGAACAACAACTTCAAATTTTGCTTTCATTGCAAGTTAGGGATACATTTTATTTTGGTGCTTAAAATCAACAAGACAAATTTCCTTTCTTGCATCAAACTTAAAAATCACAATCCACACTTCAAATTTTTGGGCAAGTAAAAAGAACAATCCACTTGTTTTGATTTTGCCAAACAAATTTTACTTCAAGCAAACGTGTTTTCATTAAGTTAACCAGGATTTCCGAATTCTAGATTACAAAACACATTGCTTTTGAAGTTAAAAAGAACACCATGACTGTTGGAGCAACATCTCCAAATAGTTAGATCACATTGCAATGATGGATTAAAAAAGAACAAGTGAATTTTGTGTTTGGCACACTTGTGAAAAAAGTCAGTCGAGTGGTCCTACTTCTAACACACACTATCCTCTCCCTTGGCTCTCGTGGTCCTAGGTGCAAGAGAAAAGTGTTAGTAACACTCAAATTTTATCTTTTTAAGAGAGGCCTGCCAAGGGATCGATACTCTTGGGAACGACCTCGAGCGGTAAATCCTTCAAGCCACTATAGAAATCAACTGAGAGAGAAAGCTGTAGCCTTGGGTATAGCTATTCCTATAGTGTAACTGGCCGAAAGGACAAATGGGCCCCACCACCAGTTACAAGGCTCTTAAGTGAGTCACTGCAGAATGAACTTATGTCCAAAAACATCGAACATGACTAAACACCTTTAAGTAGTAGCCCACCCGTTCTATTGATTGAGGATATTTGCAATATAATTTAGTGCAAGAGCATAGATGGTTTTGCTCCCAAGATACTCACCATACATATTTCCTTTAGTAGAAACATAGCTTTTTGAAAAGTCACTTGTGGCTTGATAAAAGTGGTGACTCCCCCATCATAGGGATCATCTATTTGTTATGCTCGTACAAGACTTAGTATATCACATCCTTACCTGCCACGGCGGGATTCATAAGGTATGTAGTACCAAATTCGAAGAAATATCAAGATGTGGGCTAAATTTATCACAACTGGCCATTTTGACCTTAGGGATAAAAAGTGTTTGAAGTGTGTTCATTTTAAAGACCAAGTGCAAATTGAGCCGACTTCAGGCTTTGGAAATACACCTTAAAATACATCTAAAGGAAGGGTCATATACAAGTCCAAGGATTGGGTTGATCTAGACCCATACTCATTTGTGCCTTTTAGGCAACATTCTTGTGTTTGTGTGCTTGCTTTGTTTTCTTGTCAAAGAAACATCCAAAAGAAAATAACTTTCCAAAAACATCTTTCAAAAACAACCAAAACACATCAAAAACAAAGTACAAACAAACAAAGAGTCAAAATTTTATGACCATTCTTCACATCTTGCGAAAGAAGAAGCGTCATCAGAATATCAACTTGAAAAGAAGACCATTAAGCTCAAAGACTTTGATCAAAAGGAAGAAATTCTTCTATATAAATAGACAAATCTTTGTCTCACATAGAGTCTTTTTGCATCGCATGCGTCTCTACCTTCAAGGCAAAACAAACGAATTTGATTCAGAGACTTTGAACTGCAGAGCTTTTATGCAATATAGAGCTTTGAGTTATCACAAAAATTAAGGAGGTAAGATTAATCCCAACTTCTTCCCAAATGTCTGTATCACATACAACACAGCTCGAGAAATACCACCAACACCCGAAAGGGAAGAGATAGAGTTTGTCCCATTTGTGACACAAAGTTTTTATTGAAGTGAAAACATTTTCATCCATCATCTTACTCATACATCATCACTTCATCATCAATCCATTCCAACTCTCAAAACATTAAGAGGTTCTTGTCCCAAAGTTCTCTTTTTAGATATTGCTTGAATCAAACACATCACATCACTTTTTAGATTATTTCTACATCTAGGATAAGCTCATCCTAAGAGACACATCTACGCAGGTTAAAACTAGTTCATGAGTGAATCCTCTCATTACTAGGTAGTTAAATCTATAACACATCTCAGATTTCTCTACACCTTATCACATCAAAACTTATCAAACAAACAAGCAATTCAAAAAAGGAATTTCGGTTACATCTACCTTAAAAATGCTAGAGATCCACGTGCAACACAAATCACCAACCACCAATCTTTCATTTCATCAACAACTCATCATCATCTTCAAATCAACTTCAAACAAAAACTTGCAAGCAAAATGGCTCAAACCCAATCACAGTCACGACAACGAGAAATAGAAATTGAGGAAGAAGAAGAGGATAATCTCAATGAATTTCAAGAAGCACTTGGAGGAAATGCGAATGACGAAAACCCAAGTACTCCTACTCCTGCAACAATAGAAAGGGCCCAGCATAACCCTCTCTTTAACAGACTTTTTGATGAAATACTCAGGAGCAATGCATATGCTCACTTTTTAAAGCTCGCTCAAGAAGGAGCCAAACTCCCCTCTAACTTTGATCTTGCCCAATTAAGACAAGCATCAGAAAGACAAAGTCACCATGAAGAGGAAAGAGGTAGAAATCCCATTAGATATAATATTCCTCGAGGTAACCCACCACCTCCTCCTCCAAATGAAATGGAGATGTTGCGGCAACAAGTCAAGAATCTCGCCCAACAACTTCATAGTGGTGTTAAGACCAATCAATTCTCACTTAACGACATTTGTCCCTATCCTTTTGATAGGAATCTTTATATGCCACCCTTTCCACGCGAGTTCGAAACACCAAAATTCAAAAAATATAAAGGAAAGGGAGATCCTCGTGTCAGAGAATTTCATTCCGCTTGTCTTGAAGTGGCATATGAAGACACATACCTAATGCGCCTTTTTCCCCAAAGCTTGGGAGGAGCAACCACATCATGGTTTTCCTGCCTATCAGGTGGCATTAGAACATTTGAGGACCTCATCCAGAAATTCCTCGCTCATTACTCTCATAACATTGAATGCGACATCACCATGGCTGATCTGTGCAACACTAAACAAAAACCAGGTGAACTATTCTCAGTATTCCTGCAACGATGGCGTCAAATGTCTAGGAGACATTCTCTTCAGTTACCTGAACGAGAACTAGTGGAAATATTCATTTCCAACTTAAACGAAGAAATGGAATTTCACCTGGATGTCAAAGACACAGACTCCTCTAATGATATGATCACCAAGGGTTTAAAATGTGAACGAGCCCTCATCAAGAAAGGACTCATCAAAATCTTTAATGAACCAAAAGATGGTCCTCGCCCGTGCTTCAATAGTGATAAACCAAGCTTCTGGAACAAGAACAAGAATATTGTCAATGATGGGGTTGTCGATGCCAGGACTATACAAAATGCACAACTTGTGGTTCGATTTGCAGGACAAAATCCTCCACCACAGAATAACACAAATGTTCCTTCCAATCAAGGTCACATCACGTCTTATGATGAACCAAGACCTCATCAGCAAAAACAAAAACGCACATACACTCCCTTAGGGGAACCCATCGAAACAGTATTGCAACAACTCATTTCTCAGAATTTGGTCACTCTACCTAAACTATCAAACTATGAGCCTCAAGTCAAACCGGCATGGTGGCAAGATACTGAACACTGTGAATTCCACCAAGGAAGGGGACACAAGACAAGTAATTGTCACCGATTAAAAGATCTTATTCAGGATCTTATTGATCGAAGAGAAATTGAAATTGAAGGACATGACCCAAAAACAACTAATAATGATCATCTGATGTTCAAGAATCCACTTCCATCACAAGATCAAAGGGGTCCTTCCACTTCCAGGCGAGGCACTGATACCAATGATTATACACAGGCTGCGTATAATTACACTGTAAATCATCTGTATGATGCTAGTGAACAAGTTGCAACTATAACCTTCAAAAATCCCAACTCAAATTGCAATGTTGTTACACGTCGTGGCAAGGTCACCATCAAAGCAGCTCCACAAGGCACCACCTCCATCCCAAAGCAGTACAATCTTGTGGAACAATTAGACAAAACGCCTGCGCTTATATCCATTTTAGAGCTTTTGCGCCTATCGCCATCTCATAAAACTATCTTGGATCAAGCACTCCAAGAGGCGTTAGTCCCTACAAATCTGAATATAGACCAATTTCAAGCCATGGTTGGAAGTCTAAAGTCATCACCTTGCCTCACTTTTTTCGAAAGTGACAACTCTTCCTTCCAGCAACCTCATAACGCCTCACTCCACATCGAAGGATTTATTAACCAGCATAGGATCAAGCGAGTGTTGATCGATAATGGAGCAGGCCTGAACATTTGTACACTACAATTGGTCACAACATTGGGATATGCAATAGAATCAGTGGATCCTCGCAAGAAGATCACAATCAAAGCCTATGATGATGCAGAGCGTTCATCCAAAGGAGTTGTGGTACTACCAATCCGAGTGGGCCCCATGGTAAAGCACATCATCTATCAGGTTCTGGACCTTCCTCTACCATACAATCTATTGTTAGGAAAACCTTGGATACATGCCATGCAAGCCATTCCATCTGCCTACCATCAATGTATCAAGTTCCCACATAACGGTGTAGAGATCACAATCCTGGGCGATGCAAATCCCTTTGCGTTTTGCCATAATATTAGCCATCAACCAGAGATTACTGTTCCTAATAATAGAGAAGCCATTTCTTCCACATCATATATAAGTCTAGCCTCTCTTGCCAGTTCGAACACCACTATACCAAAGCAGGAAAAGCTTAAGATGAAGATAGCAAAGGAAGGTCCTGGGGAATACAACTTGAGTCAACTCTTTTGTGTGGGGCAAATGCCCACTTCTCCTAGAGCACATGGTAAACCACAGCAGTTACTCCAGCAACCACTGATCACACCAACATGTGCTTTGACGCCTTTCATCCTTGGAAAGAGTCAAGAAGAAGAAACCCAAGATGAGGACTTGGCGGAATGGATCTATAATGATCCCATCACCACTAATTTCTTGCAAGTTAAGCTTCCTACGGATCAGTATGGAAAAGGTCTCCTCATTATGCAACGAATGGGATATGATGGTCAGAGTGCTTTGGGATATTGCAAACAAGGACAACATGAACCTCTGCTGCCAGAATCAAAGCCCAAAGGTAATATAGGCCTAGGCTTTGAGAAAGAAATCTTTCCTAAACTCAAATTCAAAGGACAACCCAACAAACCATTATGTCAACCTACGGCAAAGAGGACACCTTTTATCATTAAAGCAACCTCAAGCACCATCCCAACTGCCCCATTGAGGCTCACAAACCCAACATCGCCAGCTACAATACCAAACATCCCACCAATCGAACCAGTAATCCCATCCGCATCAGCCATCACATCAATAATACCATTAGCAGCAACAATTGTATCAGAACCCGCAGCAGCATCTATGACACCAGCAGTTCCAGCAGAAACCACTGAGTTAACACTACCAATATTTCCTGGATTAGATTTCTTGCTCCCCATCAAACTTCCTGCAGCACCGATCACTACAAATGTACATCAACCAATCACACTTGTAGTGTTTAACTCAAAAGACATCCCAGTATGGTATAGCAATCGGATGCTGGAAAGTGACTCAGAGACTGACTCACATGAGTGGGAATTTGATTCTGTACAGCTTAATACTTCATATGAGGATGACACATCACCACCCCTGCCATGCAAAGACATCCCTGTTTACGAAGAAGCACAGATAAAGACCACTTGGGTTCCTAAACTGGAAACATCTTCCACAGACCCTACGTCTCATCCTACACCTGATTCTGATAGGGAGAGTACCATTAATGACCTTCACCATAATGTCTTAACCCTCACTGATACCTCTAATGAACTTAACCTAATCGATGAAGTAATGCCCATTATCCATCCTGAACTCATCGAATGGAACCAATCAAATCCTCCATGTCTTGACCTCTTCCAAAATGATGAGGCTATCATTGACTTTTTGGAAATAAGGGATAACCTACCAAGCGGGGATCACAAAGCTGGATTCGCCATTGAACTTAATAGCGCAGCATACTTCGGGGCGGATGCCAAACCTTTTAGCTGCAAAAATATAACAATAAAACATGGATCTTCTAGTGAAAACCACACTGTGGCACTGTTTGATCCAACAAAAGTAAAAAGAAAGAGCGTATCCAACGGTGAAAACCTCTCTGAGGCACCTAAGGATGAAGGGTTTGACATTCTCCCTGCTAATGCACAACAGGAACGATCAACGATTCTCATCGAGGAGACCAAAGAATACAATGTGGGGACTCCTGAAAATCCTCATATTATACATCTAGCATCTCTTCTCACTCCGGAGGAACAGTCTAAATTTATAGAGTTCTTTCAAAAGCATCAAATCAACTTTGCATGGTCATATGCAGACATGCTTGGGCTTGATCCTGATTTAGTCATGCATCACCTCACAGTAGCAGAAGGAGCCAAACCTATCAAGCAGAAGCTTCGTAAGATGCATCCTCAGATTGCAGTACTAGTCAAAACAGAACTCAAGAAAATCTTAGATGTTGGTTTCATTAGGCCAATTGATTATGCAGAATGGATCTCCAACATTGTGCCTGTCGGCAAACCAAAAGGCGGCATCCGCATTTGTACTGACTTCAGAGATTTGAATAAAGCATGTCCTAAGGATGACTTCCCCCTACCAAATATCGACATCATAGTGGACCTGACAGCAGGACATGCCATGCTTTCACTCATGGATGGCTTTTCAGGATACAATCAAATAAAGATCGCACCAGAGGACCAACATAAGATAGCCTTCACATGTCCATGGGGCACATATTGCTGGAATTTAATGCCTTTTGGTCTCAAGAATGCAGGAGTGACCTATCAACGAGCAATGACTACTATCTTCCATGACATGATGCATACTATGATGGAAGATTATGTGGATGACTTACTAGCAAAATCACTCACCAGAGAGGGGCATCTCCACATCTTAGATAAAATCTTCGATAGACTGGAACAATACCATGTTCGACTCAACCCAAAGAAATGTGTCTTTGGAGTGACCTCCGGGAAGCTTCCAGGATACATTGTCTCAAACAAAGGTATTGAGGTCGACCCAGCAAAGGTAAAAGCAATCATGGACATGCCACCTCCAAAGAATATCAGTCAGCTAAGGACATTACAAGGACGGCTTCAATCCATCTGAAGATTCATCGCACAACTAGCTGATAAGTGTCACCCATTCACACACCTGCTACACAAGAATATCCGCTTTCAGTGGGATGCCAGATGCCAGCAAGCCTTTCAGACGCTTAAAGACTATCTCATGAATCCACCATTGCTGATGCCACCAGATCCAAGTAGACCATTGTTACTCTATATCTCAGCAACAAGTATAGCATTGGGTGTACTACTAGCGCAACATAATGCAGAAGGGAAAGAGTGTGTTGTTTACTACATCTCTCGCACACTGGTGGGCTATGAACTCAATTACACACCTATTGAGCGAGCTTGCCTAGCAGTGATCCTGGCAGCCACTAAACTAAGGCACTATCTGTTAACACATAAAGTGCAACTCATTGCAAAGATTGATCCACTCAAGTATTTACTCAGCAAAGCAACATTGACAGGCCGCTTGGCCAAATGGGTGATGATTCTAAGTGAATTTGACATCGAGTATGTAGATCGTAAAGCTATCAAGGGTCAAGTTATTACAGATTAGTTGGCCGATGCACCACTCATAGGCGATCATCCTCTCATTTCCAATTTTCCAGATGAAGAGATATTCATGATCACAACAGCACAACCATGGAAACTATATTTTGATGGTTCATACACTAGGCACGGCTCGGGGGCAGGCATTCTGTTTATCACACCTCAGGGTGATAGCATCCTGAAGTCTTACAGGCTCACATTTCCATGCACAAACAACATAGCAGAGTATGAGGCCTTGATCACAGGACTCAGGTTAGCCGTACAATGGAAATTACAAGAACTGCAAGTATATGGCGATTCCCAACTAGTCATTCGACAAGCAACAGATGCATATCAGACCAAAGATGATAAACTCATGCCATATAAGCAAATGGTGGACACTCTAAAGACATCATTTACTACTATCACTTTTGAGTAGATACCAAGAGATCAGAATCGAGCTGCTGACACTATGGCTACCATCGCATCTCTCCTAGATCTTCCACAAAATTCAACACGCTACGAGTTCTTGGTAGAACAACTTTGGATCCCCGCTTATGATATCCCCAAATCCGAGATGATATGTCGCCTTGTCGGTTTTGAATCCCCATGGTATGGTGAGTTCTACACCTATCTCCATGATCACACCCTTCCTCCCAACCAATCGAATAACCAACGTAAAACCTTTATTCGCCAAACTGCTCGATATACCATTATTGCCAAAACCCTATACCGATGCAGTCTTGATGGTACTCTCCTTCGATGTCTGGAACAAGGTGAGATAACAAAGGCTTTGGAAGAGGTACATGAAGGAATTTGCGGGACTCACTCAAGTGGTCCGTCACTAGCCAAGAAACTCCTGCGCAACGGCTACTATTGGCCATCTATGGAAAAGGATTCTTACTAATTTGTCAGAAAATGCAAGAAATGTCAAGTTCATGGTGACCTGATACATGCACCAACCCAGGAACTGCAACCCATCACAACACCATGGCCTTTTTGTCAATGGGGTCTTGACCTTGTGGGTAAGATTCATCCATCTTCATCTAACAGCCATAAATTCATTATTACCACCACCAAATATTTCACAAAGTGGATCGAAGCTGTTCCACTTACCCAAGTCACCGGCAAGCAGATCGCCTCATTCATCCTTAATTATATCATCTGTCGGTATGGTGTACCCATGTCCATCATCACAGATAACGATCTTCCTTTCAAAAATTAGGATGTCCGTGAACTTTGTGAGAAATTTCATATCCAACACCGCTTTTCCACTCCCTATTACCCACAAGGCAATGGTCAGGCCGAAGCATCCAATAAAAACATATTGAGGATCCTAAAGAAGACAGTCCATGATGCCGGTCGTGATTGGCATGTTCAACTGAATCCAGCACTATGGGCATATCGCACTAGCATTCGAACCCCTATAGGTGCAACTCCTTATTCATTGGTCTATCGTACTAAAGCTATCTTACCTATTGAGGTCGAGATACCATCCTTAAGGGTTTCCTTGCACAATCTCATCGATGATGAAGCATATAGAGTATCCCGTCTTCAGGACTTGGAGCTACTTGATGAGAAGCGACAAGCTGCATACAACCATCTCAAAGCCTATCAGCAGTGCATGAGTAGAAGCTACAATCACTGAGTTAGATCTCGTACATAGGTTATCTTGTTCTACAAGAGAATCCTCGCAATCAACCAAACAGAGAACATCAGGGAAAGTTTGAATCAAACTGGTTGGGCCCATATGTTGTCACTGCTGTATTCGGGTCCGGGGTATATCAGTTGGCTACATCAGAAGGAGAACTGCTCGCAAATCCAATCAATAGCATGCATCTCAAACGATTTTATACCTAAGCTGTACAGAGCATCAGGCTCCCCTGCATACTGAAAAACAATCCAAAAACATTCAGAAAAATGTCCTGAAGAAATACAAAAACATTCAAAAAAGTACAGAAAGATCATGCATCCAAACGGTGAACAACCACTCCGATGGCACCTTGGGTAAGTGCGATGGTGAAAACCTGGCAAACAGGCGCCACTCATAATGACAATGGCTCCAGTATCTTTCAGGCTCGTTGCAATCACATTCATTACATACACACATCCATCCATCCAAACCATGGCTTGTTATTTGATCTACAATCAGAGATAGTACTTCATGCATCTTGCATCCCACTCTATCATAGTCATGTCTACGCTTGGGGGCAATACCCTTAAAATCTAGATGATGGAAGTGGATTCTACATTACTGGTGATTCATTGGCAAAAACATTCAAAAAAAGTCTCGCAAAAACCAAAAACATTCAAAAACAATACAAAATCCAAAAACAACGAAAAATCATCGAAAATCAAAAATCAGAAAGATGGCAACACCTTGTACGTATTCATCCGAGCAGATACAAAACAAACATTGGACATAATACTCACACAATGACCATTTACCAATCAAAACACACGATCAACATCAACAAATCGGAAACTGTCTTTAAACAAGGATGCATCCTTCCTTACCAAAACAAAGACAAAAAGTGACGTTTTCTTTGACAAGAAAATCATGTTAAGCTATCAAATACTTGGTTGATTTGTGAGTACAATCTTTCGTTTATCTGTATCAGGATTTTTCAGCATTGTTTCGTATCGTTTGCGCATTATTTCCGATGAAGTTCTGGGGCATGTACTAATGGTGTCTACGTGGGAAGTTCACCAAGCTACGTGATCTTATGCCAAAATGCAGTCATAGATCATTATGGCTTGCTAACTACAGCGTATACCTCGAGCATATGAGCATGAACCATTACCAAGGATCCTTATTCTTTATTCTTTATGTATATACTGTTTGTTTGCAGGTACAATGCTCATTCTTTGGTTCCTTCTCATCCAAATTGGATAAAGGTTTTATTTTTTAGTACGGTATGCACTTGTCTAAGGATATGATCAGCCTAAGATCAAGGAGGATGATCCAAGTCATGCATGAACAGAGATAATCCTTGTCTGTTCCGCAAGAAATACTTAGGTCAACTTGATCCATTATATCAAGTTGCTTGTATTAACTTGCTCTATCAAATCCATGTAAGAAATACTCTGGTCATCTTGAATCTTTATGTCAAGTTGCTTGTATTTTCTTATAACATTTTAAAGCTCAATGATGAAAATAGAACACTATGGATTTTCATCTCATCTCATATGCATATATTGCATTTCGTTGCATTCCACCCATCCATACATTCATAATAGCTACATATCATGCATACATAGTCATAATAATGCATACTCTATTTTACTCATCTTCTTCCATAGGACTCGGTCCTAGTCCTCCATATCTTCTATCTAACATCGAATCCCCCCTCACCCTCCCTATCTTGATCATCAACATCATCCTAATCCCTTCATCGCTTCCCATCCTCACTCATCCACAAAATTAAGCCAATTACTTTGTCTACACAGATACATCGACTCCCACACACCTAGACTATCAACAGATACTCTGATCAAGTATCTTTGGGTCTCAATAGGTAATCGATCATGGTAATCCTAGACTACATCAGGCATTTATCATAATGACCTAGTCTCAATGGGGTTGCCATGATTCCCCACAACCATCCATCACACGCACACACTATCAATTGATCAACCAATCAAACACAATCCATCGGACAATTACATCAATTGTCTACATCTCAATGAGTATTTTGCTTCATATACCTTGACTTCATCGAGCAATTACATCAATTGTCTAAGTCACATCAGGTCACTTTGATTCACTTACTCAGACTTTATCATGTCCAAGCGACCAACTGACATCAATTGTCATGCTTTGACTTGACCGGGGCAATTAAACCGATTGCACCAGATTGTCCAACCAATTTTGATCAATTGTATAGCATCAATCCAAACCCCACACTACATCTGCTATGTATCTCTTGCATGACCTCAGGGTAATCGCTGGCTTGTTGTTTCTTCATATTCACTCCATTTTCTCCCATTCTTTCATCATTAGTTCTAATTTCTTCTATTCTACCTCCCCTCCACTTTTCATTCTTTTTCGAGAGATCGCTCGATTTTTCAAACAAAAAATAAAAATAAAAAAATTTGGCCCATCTCTCGAGGGGGCATACCACCCATTAAATTTACATTTTATGGGGCATTTCTTCACACCAATTTTTCTTTCTTTGAAATGATGCGATAAACCGCACCGTCTCAAAGAGGGGCAAATGTAGTCACACAAATCTGTCCAGCTTAATTAAATAAATATTTGCTATTTATTTGATTAAAAATCCACTAGCCATCAGTTAATTAAATTAATATTTGATTAATTCATCCCCAAACATTCTTCTATTAATTAAATACATTATTCAATTTATTTTAATTAATTCATTAAATCAAATTCAAATCAATTAAATAAATAAAATCTATTTATTTAATTAAAATCCCCCTTTTCCTCTTTTAAATAAATTAACATTTATTTAAATCATTTTAAAACCCCCCCACTTGCATTTTCCTACAAATGCAACTTGCACACATTTATTGAAATAAATGAATTTTTATTTTAATAAAATCCTATTTTCCCTCACCCACCAAATCCACTTGCAAATCTAATCCCCTTCTGGATTCTTCTAACCCCTTCCTAATTAGCCTAATCCATCCCCTAATTATTGTCACATTCTTAAGCAAAATGGAGTCACTTCTCAAAGACTCCAAAGTCTTTGAAAAGCATTTAATGCTTTGTGTGTTCAACAAATTAACCCCCAAAGTCTTCCAAGACCACTAATGGCTCTTACATGACCATTTATGGCTCTTACATAACCATTTATGGTTATTTCAAACTTGTCTCCCCAAACATTTATTGTTTTGACCATATTCATCCATTTCACATTTTCACAAGAGTTTATCCATTGGATAAAAGCTTTATTCTTTGAATAAAGAGTTTATTCATTCAACCAACCTTGACTTTAAATCCCAAGGTCATATCAAGCATTTAATGCTTATTCCCTCCCCTCTCAACCTATCTCACATTGACACTTGTCATCTTGGGATTGGGTTAAAAGCCCTCACATGGATTTGAAATCATTCAATCCTGACCCTTGTTGAGATTGCTCAATCTCAACCATCCATCGCTCCATTTTTCCTATAAATAGAGCCCATTTCTTCATAATCCAGATCCTGAAAACTTGTATGCATTTAACCTATAGGCATTTTAAGAGAGCATTTTAGCATAATCAACTAATATCTTGTTATTTTGGATAAAATAAATCATTTTAGTATCAATAGCATAGTATCAGCTTTTCATTTCATATTTGAAGCACAATACTAAATCTCAATCCTCCATAAGCATCCATAGTGCAAAAAGCTGTTGAGAGCTACACTATTTTGGAACTTGGAGAGGAGAGGAACAAGGGAGAAGAAGCTAAGGCCATGCTAAGAGGCAGTTGGAGATGTCTCATTATCTTTGTTTCTTTAGTTAGATATATTAGCATGTTTTTAGTGTCTCTCTTGGTATGCCTTTTTAGATTAGTTTTTGATTGACTAACACTAACGGTTTTCTTGTGTCTTTTGTGTTGTTTATCATTGACTAACCTTGTCCATTTTGCAGGGCATCACATTGAATTTGACAATCAAAAGCATAAAGGAAACAAAAAAAAATATTGAAAAATCAAACTAATAATGCATTTCAATCATTTGAAATCATATAAAATAAAATCCATCATACATTGTCTAAGAATGTTGCAGATGAAGACATAGTTTCAGAGGGTCCTTTACCAAAAATTGTGTTTTTTTGGTCATTATGAAACCACCTATAGTGACAAAAACCTGTTTGCATTTTTATTATTAAAAAAACTTGTACGAGGTATTGACTATATAGACAAAGGGAGGGGAAATGTTGCAACGCCTCTAGTAGCAATAACCCATAAGTGGTTTTGACACTATAGACATGAGTCTATAGTAAAAAAACCTCATACAAGGTAAAGACACTATAGACGAAGGAAGAGCACTGCAACATCTATAGTCACACAAACTCGAACAGGTTATTGACACTATAAACATAGAGAGAGAAAAGGGGAGTTTATAGTGACCAAAACCCAATCGAGGTTTTCACATTATTGAGAGAGAGAGACAGAGACAAAGGGGAAAGGGATAGGAGGGAGATGAAGGGGGAAGGGAGGTTGAGAGAGAGAGGGGGGGCTAAGGATAGAGGGATAGGGAAGCCGGAGAGAGGGAGAGATATAGAGAAAGAGGGAGAGCAAGAGAGAGAGACAAAGAAAGAGGGGGAAGGGAGGTTTGTTTTTTTTGTTTTTTTTGTTTTTTTTGCGTGTGTGTGTGTGTGTGTGTGTGTGTGAGAGAGAGAGAGAGAGAGAGAGAGAGAGGGAAGAGAGAGAGGGAGAGAGATAAAGAAGGAGGGTGGAGATTGAAAGAGATAGAGAGGGGGGATAGAGAAGCGAGAGAGAGGGAGAGAGGGAGAGAGAGATAGAGGGAGAGGGAGAGAGAGAGAGAGGGAGAGAGAGAGAGAGAGGAAGGGAGGGAGGTAGAGAGAGAGAGAGAAAATAATACAAAACTACAAAACTTCTAGTGCTCACTCTTAACTATCTTTCTACCAAAGGGGTTTTGAAAATAATAAATACAACTATAACTTTTGTGATGTGTACATCAAACACTATGTTATGTTTTGCTGAAAAAATAAGAACACTTTTGTGTCCATGAAATATTTGTCCCCCTTGATCTTATCCAATTTTGAAAAACTTTAGTAGTTTGGAAACTAGATTGAAAGTACTACAATTTTGTTCTTGGGGTATCTTCAAATTTTGAGTGGACGACTCTCAAATTGCTCCTCCAAGTTCAAGTTTAGTTGAATTAAAAAAAAAGGTGTTCACTTACACTCCCCTTTTTGTTCACCATCTTGGTGCACTTTCCCCTATGCTTTGAAGAACTCTCAAACCACTACTGAAGAACACCCACACATTGGACAATAAACCAACAATATTAAAAATTTTATTAAACTTAAAAAAAAGGCCTTATGCGATCAAAGGGTTTTCATCCTTTGATCACCCAAAGCTCATGGTTTTCATCTATAATTCTTCTCCTTCAACAAGTTTTCATCTAGAAGCCTTCTCCTCAACAATTTTTCCTCCATTGAAAGAATTGTCTATAAATTTACAAATATGAAAGAAGACATAATAATAAGTTCATGCTTTCCACAATCATAAACCACCATATTTATGACCATTGAATGAGATTTGGGTGCTTAAAATAACTATTGAGTTGCCCCAAATACCTTTACATTTTGTAATGGTCACTTTCTTCAACTTATTGTAATAGAACCCAAAGGAAACAAATTCCAATATCCATTAAGAGCTCCAAGAATAGTAAATTTTACATTTGATTTCCATCTTGATATTGCAAATAATATTATAAATCATATCAAAATAAATCATGAAATCATACTTGAAGATAGACCTGTTGTTGTAGCTTGTTGCCCTTTGCACTCATATCTACTCTTGAATTGAAGGAATTAGGAATGCTTGACATTAGAAAATTGTTTTTTAAATGAATTGTAGCATCGTAAATTTTCATCGAGCCAATTTACATATTATGTTTGTGCTCCTACTTTAGCATGTCTCCCCCTAATTTCTTATCCGGGTCCGTGCAGTGTCTTAACTCAAAATTTAATGCCTCATACACCTACCAAGTGACTCTCTAGAGGGGTGTCCTCCTCTCTAGGCCTCAATTTTGGTCCTTGATTGAGGAGGACCAGGGTGCTTCAAAGCGCCCAGCGCCCTGGTCCCCATCAATGGGGCCCATTTTTCAAGAGATGGTTGAGCCTTATCTCTCCAGTGGGAAATGAAATAGGTGACTCTATATGACCATTAGAGGTCAGTCTAATTGGTAATTTGACCTAGGATCTCATATATAAAGACATTAATCAACTCATTTCAATCTAAGTCTTGACATATGTCACAACCCATATTTTTATTAATTAATAAAATTATTTAATTTCATAATTACTTAATTATTTAAGATCATTTCAATCTTGAATTGATTTACTATTTGGAAATATTAAATGTCAAACCCCAAACGGATAATGTGGTAAGGAAATACTAAATGGTTCCTTTAATATTAAATACTATATTTAAATTGGCATGGTGTGGATATTAATTAGATTTAGTTGTAGACTGACTATCAGAGTAGTAGTTGTTAGTTACATAATTAATTTGTTTCCTGAAGTGTGAACATGAAGTAGAGAAATGGATATTTGAGTCTTCCTTTAATTTGTTGAGGAAAAAACTTAGTCAAATGATAGAGGAGTCTTGTTTAATTGAACTTTGTCAACCACATGTGCAAATTCACATGATTAGAGGAGGTAATCTGGGAAAGCATACCAACTCGCACAGGAATATTAAGAGAAACATACTTTCTCTTCTGGAAGGTACGCTTGGGAAGAGATAGAGAATTTTTTATTGGTGGTGAAAAAAAATGGCTTTGGGACACAAACGTGTTGTGAACAAGCGTTGATGGTGAAATCCGAAGAGGAAAAGGTAGCGCAGGTCGAAAATAAGACTAGTATGCCCAGATCATATGTAAGATCAAGTAGAGGATTTCAAAATAATGGGGAGACCCAATCCCAGGCAGCGTAGAGGAGAAGTACCTAAAACCGCTAGAAGAGAGAATGGACACAAACGATCCAGGTATGTGGTCTTTATAATGCTTACCTAGAGTATCTTTATCATCTTGCTCGATGTCTTTAGTGTGGATAACTAATGCTGCATACTCCAAGCTTGGTTGCTTCTACCGTGAAACTCCCACTTCCACCGATCAAGCTCAGCTAGTCATAGCTATGTAAGCTTACTTGGAGTTCCACCATAAATCATGCTCTATCTTTGGAATGCCATTGTAATTTGTAGTTTTTTTTAAGGATTGTATGAGTGTTATCTGTAGTTCCCTTTTTTCATAGTTTTTATCGAATAAAGCATTCAGATTTTAGAGTCTTTTCTTAGGTCCATGCATAGTTGTAACTAAATAAAGACAACCATTAGTTTTCAACGTATAGTCTAGTTATCTCTCTTCATCGAACAATGCATGTTGTACATGCTCTGGTTTAAGTAGTCGATATTTAATTTTATAAATCTCTCAAATTATGTTTTTAGAGGTACATAAATCTATATATGCAGACCTCTCTATATTATTTTTATGTAAGTTGCAATAAACTATTTTTTGTATCAAAGAATCTCTTCTGCAATAATAAAACAGGGTCTATGTTAAAAAAACAGAGCATTCAACAATTTGTAAACTTTCAATTCTTGTTGTCTGAATTAAGAGGAATGTGTAAGTGAATTTGTTCATTGCTACTATAGTGTGCTCTTTTCTATTTTATTTGATTAATCAATTGGTTTTGAGGAGACAGGGCAGTTCCAGATTCTACAAGTGGTATCAGAGTAGGTAATATTATTTTGGATTGAAGTTTGCTATTGGAATTTCATCAAAGCTAGTCATGTCGAATCTAATAGCATGCTCATTCCATATTTTGATGGGAATGACTATGATTATTGGTGCATTAAGATGCTAACCTTTTTTATAGGAAAAGATTTGTGGGAGATTGTTGAATCAGGTTATGAGGAGCCAACTGATTGGAATGCCCTTACTGCCAATGAAAGAACAACAAAGAAGGAGGCGAAGAAGAAGAATGCTCAAGCTTTGTTTCATATTCAAATAGCTCTTGATAAGAGCTTATTTCTAAGAATTTCAGGAGCAACAACTGCCAAAGATGTCTGGAAGACTCTACAAGAAGCTTACCAAGGTATTTCTCAAGTTAAGGTGGTCAAGCTTCAGACATTGAAGCGAGAGTTCGAGAATTTGAAGATGCAAGAAGCTGAAAGTATAAGTGACTATTTTGTTAGAGTCAAAGATGAGGTCAATAAAATGGCCACACTTGGGGAAATTGTAAACAATGAAGTTTTGATAATAAAAAAAAAAGGTGTTGAGATCTTTGACACCCAGATGGAATCATGTTGCCATAATCATAGAATAAAATAAGGATTTGACAACCCTTCAGTTTGATCAATTGGTTGGATCTCTGATGTCTCATGAAGAAATGTTGAAAGATTCTTTTAAAAGTGTTGAGAAAGCGTTCTCCTTTAAATTACAAGTCACAAATAATGAAGATGTCAGTAGCAGTAGCACCAAAAGCAATCAAGGTCAAGGTAAAGGGCAAAGCCAAAATTCTTCAAGAGGTAGAGGCAGAGGTGGCTCAAGAGGAAGAGGTGGTTCCATATTTGATAAGAGAAATGTTCAATGTTACCATTGTAACAAGCATGATCACTTTAAAAGAGAATGCAGATTGAAAGAAGGTAAAAGTGCTAACTATGCTCAAGAAAATTGTGAGAATCCTCCAGATCATTTATTTTTATCTTATGCCAAAGTTGAAAATACTAGTAAAGATGTTTGGTACCTAGATTCTGGATGCTCTAACCATATGATAGGGAATGAGAAGGTGTTTTCAACAAAGGATGGAAGTTTCAAATTCAAGATCCATCTTGGTGATGATAAATCATTGGAGGTTGCTACAAAAGGAGCTATGGAGGTCCAAACAAAAGAAGGTATAAAGAGTACTCATGATATTTATTATACTCCACAGTTGAAGTACAATTTGTTAACTGTTGGACAACTATGTGAGAAGAACTATAAAGTAGTCTTTGAGAATAAGACATGTACTATCTATGATTTAAGAATCAGGGCAATAGGGTGATCACAGTTGTGTCTATGACAAGGAATATGATGTTCACCTTGAGGTTTGGTGAACATAACAGCAATTTGGCAAATATGGCATCTGAGGATACAAGTTGGTTATGGCATCTCAGGTATGGGCATTTAAATTTTCACAATTTGAAGCTTTTGGTTTCTAGTTTGCGCAAGGTTGAGGAGCATAAGGAGGTTTGTGAAGGATGTGCTAAAGGCAAGCATGCAAGGGAAAACTTTTCAAAGGGCAATGCATGAAGGGCCCATCACCCACTTCAACTTGTTCATTTAGATATATGTGGTCCTATGCAAACTAAGAGTTTCAATAAATCATCACTTTTATTGATGATTACTCACGAAATTGTTGGATATATTTTTTGAAGGTCAAGGATGAAGTCTTGGATACACTCAAGAAGTTTAAATCGCTTGTGAAAAATGAAAAAGGGTGCAAAATCAAATGTTTGAGGACTGACCATGGAGAAGAATTTTGCTCAAAAGCTTTCTAGAGTTATTGTGATATGATGTGATATATATATATATATATATATATACCTTTTGATGAAATTCTTCCTTCACTATTACTGGATAGTTGAATCGGTGCATATTAGTGCATTGCAAGCCTATTTTTCAGATTGTTTCATTTAGCAACCCCAGTATTCTCCATAAGAGCTTTGATTGTGTTAAAAATGATGAAAACGGTTCTCATATCCGAGAATAATTTCTGCAACTAAACTTTCCTCGTGCTCACGTCTTGTTTAAAGTGTATCCTGGGAGATATCATTTCATACACTTCATGTGTGTGATGATCTTTACCTTTTTTTCTTTTAATCTATTCATATATGTTTCGTGCATAAATGCTAAGGAATCTCTTAGAAAGTAAACGATTGAATCTTACCAAAATATTAAATTCTTTAAAAAGTGAGGATAATCTAGTTCAAGAGAAAATTTAGTTTATTATTAAAGATTTACAAAGCCATGTAAGTCTTAGTTTATTAAAGACTTTAAGAAGAAAGAGCCTATTTAATTAAATATATTTATATGCTAAGAAAAGTCTAATTTTATTTAATATTCTTTATATTATAATTTAGATTTGAATTTAGTGTGAGGTTAGGTTGGACCCATCCAAAACTTCTATAAGAAAGGAATCTCATTTATTTAAAATTTTGTTTATTTTTTAAAGTTAGAAGTTAGGTAAGGAAAATATTTGAAATAAGCAAATTAAATAAGAATAAAAGATAGATTTTTTTTTGGTAAGGATTTGGTATATTAAGTTACATTTCAATTATTGAGATATTTTATTATTATTAAATGTGGAAGTAAGTTTTAGTTTTAGTTGTTAATCTTGAATATTTATCAACCTATAAATAACATTATTGATATGTATCAAAGATTTATGAATTTGGGAATTAATATAGAATGGTAGAAATATTGTTTCTTTTTTGTTAATAGGTTTTAAAAAATATAATAATCTGTTCATATCAAACGTAATCATGAAATTGTAAAGTGTTGGGCCATTAAGATGATTTGGACATGGTCATGCAAATAGTTAGCTCTTGTGTAGATTATTGACACGATTGTCTTACGCGAATTCTAAAGAAAATTTGATATACAATTGAAAAGAGACTCATTAGGAGTACTATATATATATATATATATATATTGTTGTCATTCAATCTTGTATCCTCCTTTTATTAAAAATGATTGTACTTAGAACTCATATTATATTATTTGAGTGCAGAGGATAGTGTTGATCTTTTATGTAACTAAGTTAGATTTCAGAAAAATGAACCATCTAGAGCGTATCACCCTTATCTTAGATGATTATTCTATATACTTTGGAATATTTATAAATAATAATCAAGTGATGTATAACAAGTAGATTATCTTATGTAGAACCTCCAAATTTGGGAAATACTTACCTTAAATCCATATAAGTAGGATGGCTTGTAAAGGAAAAACCTTTAAGAAGTAAAATGAATTCGACTTCACGATCTTAATAAATAACCAACTATAACTACAATTGCTTTCTAATCTTGACAAGTAAGCAAGTGGAATTACTTTGACCAGTGATATTGTATGCTGGTGAAATTTTAGATGAACATGCTTTTATTGACTTGTAGAAAGGCTTAGTCTAGTGCACTTGAATGCACTTATGTGATCTTGTTTACTTTTGTATGCTCTTTTATTCTCTTATGCACTCTTGACAATTCTTGTACATTGTGTATGTCTATGTATACGCAAGTAAGCTTGTGTAAGCTCTTGTATTTATTTATGTTTTGTCATGTGCTATTGTATGCACTTAAGAATTCTTACACTTTTTTTTGTGCTCATGTATGTTTGTCTGAGCCTTTAAATGCATGGTTGTGTGTACATTTTTTGTCATTGGACGGGTGTTGAATGTGGAACAACAGGGGAGAGTAAACCTCGACACCTAGTTTACCTCCCAATAGTTGGCAAAATTTTTGGCCAAAGTATTTTAAATCATTAAAAATAATGATTTCCTCTTACCTCCTACCATATAATGAAAATAGGACTTTCTTGGTCATAGGTGATGTACTTATTAGATGTTTTTATGTTGCACTGGAGATTCCATCCCTTGCCAATTCGAGTTGCTAGACTTCTTCGTGCAAAGTTGGTGGTTCTTTGTGTCAGGAAGAACTCTGAGGAAGTGTAAATGCTTCATGGTTGGGCAATAAAGCTCTCCAACAGTGTTCTCGCCCTTGGACTAAGCATGGGAGACAAACGTTGGGAGTCCCTATCACAATGATATTCAAATTTGTGTTATTTATTCATTGTAAATCAACCTTATGGTCACTTGTAACTAAGGTAAATTTTCATATGTTTTGTAAATCTCTTGGGTCATGTAATTCTTATATATTGTGTCAAGATATATCAAGCAATGTGTCAAATTATAACATCATGTAACTACTTTTCGTGTATTGATTATAATAAATTTATTGATAAAATGTTATTTCTTAATTATGTGTATTAATGTGAAAATGTGTTGTAATTATGTAATTTAATATTTTAATAATTTGGAGGTTTTTACAACATCCAAGCAATCAAGCATTCAATTATTGAAGTATTCATCATCAAGCATTTCCAAAGGTCTTCAAGGTTGCATGTTCTTCATTCAACTATTATGGAGCAAATTACATCATCGATATGCAAGCATGTGTGTGTGATTAGGGTTTTGTCATGTTCATGTCATTTCATATAGCATATGTGATTGCATTCAAGAAGCAAAGCACCATTATCAATCATTGCAGATATGAGGTATATCTTTCCACTATTTATTTCAGTATTTGCAATATTTCATTCAAGGTTAGTTCCTAAATCAGGTTTTGACTTAAGCAAACCTCTTCCCTTCTCTACTGTGTGCAGGAACAACTACAAAGCTAGGATCTTCAGAATTGATTTTATTTATAGTGATGGATCAACCCCCATTGTAGTGCAAAAAGTGTGGAGGACCAGGGCGAGCCTCATCCCAGTCCTAAAAAATCAAGAGCTCCTAGAAATAGATATGAACACTCTTACATTACTCAGATCCAAGTTCATGGCTTCCAAGCATTGTATCTCACTATTCAAAATGTGCATTTCTACTTCAGTTCTAACACATTCTACCATAATTTTAGCGTCTTCAACAATTCAATTCAAATCAAGGGAAAGAAGAGGCACTTTAACCCTTGGAATCTAATCAAAATCTAGATCTATTAGATGTTGGACACAATGGATCATTGAGAGGGGGGGTGAATAATTGATTTAAACTCTTTTCCTTAAACAAGGATATACTAGTAATGTATAAAACAAACTAAGTGCTAACTGATAACTCAAACAATGCAAACAAGGTGTGTGAAAGGATTTGCTAAAACATTAATATACTGCATGCACAAAGATGCAACACACAACACCAGATATATACGAGGAAAACCCGATGTGGGAAAAACCTCGATGAGAATAGCTGTTGGAGATCTTCTACTCCAATTCAGACTCACAATAAAACTAATTATAATATTTAGGGCACCAACCCAAGGAGCACCAACCCCTGATTTATGAGCACCAACTCAAAGGAACACCAACCCCTGCACAATTAATAGGCTACAACCTAAAGGAGCTACAACCCCTACACTAAGATGCAACTTAGTGAAAATTGTATTAAACTCAGATATACAAATAAAATCATTGTTGTAAATGAATTTTTGCAACCTTACGATATTCTCCTCTGTTAGTTTCACCTTTACTAGTTTGTATACTCTCCACTTACTTTGCAACTTGAATTCACTGATCTCTTTTCTAAATCCCCTCACGCAATGTCTTTTTCACCTTCAACTCACACTTAATCACTCTTAATCAAGCACAACTTCTGTCGGTTTGTCACCTCTATGTTCAATGCACACTCCATTGGTTGTTCCTTACACTGGTTTACTCTGCTTCTCCTTATCAGTCAGATCTTCACTCATAAACACTTGAAGTGTTTATCTCTTTGGCTCTTAGACAACAATTTTACACGTGTCTTCACTCTTCAGCAACGACAATCACAATCTCAAGTTATCATATTTAAACTTGAGCTTTCCTGCCAAGAATCAATTCAAACTTGGGGCGGTTAGGTTTCCTTTACCCAACACAATCTGTATGAGATCTGATCCAGTCTGTCTTGGATTGATCACCTGTATTCGAGGAATAAATCTTTACACATTTTTCATTATCCAATGCATACTTTCTAAAGATAGTAATCTCATACATGATTTTCTACCTTGAAATCTGTCGGCTCATAAAAAGCTCAGTTGTTTCCTTCTCGAGATCTTCTTGCAATCTGATTCCTTTTCTTTGATCCAGGCACCAACTACTCCCTAATCTTCCTCCGTTATTCTTTCTTCCTCAAGCCACATCAATCAGTTACAATCCCATGATTTTTGGCTATTTCATTAATGTTGACTAGTTGTTTCAACAACCATGGCGATGGAGGCTTCGCTCACCTTTGCATGTTTGCCACCTCAGCTCCGCGTGGCATCACAATGGTCATACACTTAGCTCATCGACACATAGTCAGTTTACACTTTAACATTCAGTAAACTCATACCGATACAGGCCTTTATCGGTGGGGCCTTCTTCTCCTGCTAACCGGTAGTGCACACTACACCGGTAGCACATCTTTACCTCCGGTGGTTTGTGAATACTTTAACATTTTGCCTCTTCATCATAAATAGGTAGCCAAACTCCAAACTAGTTAAATCCCTACCAGTTATCAAGAAACATGCTCACACACACATGCATCTCACCTCATATCGGTGAAGTCACTGATAGTCTCAACAGCGACATGTCTTTCACCATACTGGTACATTCTTCTTTATAGCGGATGACATACCTTTACCGGTAGCTTGCCTGCAATACCGGTAGCCTACCTGCAATACCGGTTGACATCAATGACAACTCAATGCCAACATTATATTTAGATCTATCTGATTCCTATCTTCCCCTAATGTATGTGGTCACTAAGCAAAGATTAGTAGTTTCTTCTTTCTATGGTAGAAAGCCTAATTTTAACCACATCACATTTTGGTGAACCCAATATCTTATACCTTAATTTCTTATTTATGTTCTCAAATTTAATTTTTTTTGCATTTCAAATTCAAATTTACTTTGATAAGCTTAATTTCCAATTGAATTTCATAAATTTAGAGGTTAAAATCACAAAAACCCTAATTTTTAAATCTTAAAATCGAGCTTGTGAGTTGTCTAATTTGGATAAATTTGTAAACATTATAAAATTCAATTTTGCATTCACAGATCTTATTTTAATCAAATTTCATAAATTAAGAGGTTTAACTCACAAAAACATTAATTTATTTTAGTTTGTGTATTGTATAAATCAATTTTCAGATATGATTTTAAAACATTCATAATGAAATTTAATAGATTTGGTTTATTTTCTATTTCACATATGATTACATTAATTTTCACTTACATTTATCATAATCATGTGTTGGATAATGGCCTCTTTCATTTCACCTTGCTTCTTTTCATTCATAAAACTTTGGCATATTGCATTTATAGAATTTCCAAATTGCTTCCTTTCAATCAATTAGATCTTAAAGATTTCATTTATAAAGTATGTTATTTTATGGTGATATTTTTAAGAAAATGCATTTCATATATAGATCACCTAAAAGATTTTGTAGATCCTAATCCTAGAGAATCTAATACGTATACCTCTCCTATGGTATCTAATGTGAATGAAGAACAAGCTAATACACTAATACTCCTATCAATGATCTCTCTAATGGAGAGAAAGAATTGAAGAGCAACATGGCACCACTTCTTCTCACACACATACTCTAGAACAAGGGGGGCAAGATCAAGATATTGGTGTTTCCTTCTCTACTTGTTCCTTTGTTCCTTCTAAACACACATACTACTAACTTCAAAGAAATCTATTATAATGTTCTTCCTCCTTCTCAATTAGGAAATTCCTATAGGAGCGGCTTTAACATAAAATCAAACAAGGTTTTAGAAGACAAGGACTTTGGAAATTTGAACAAGGAATTAGAGTCCCTATAAACCCCCCCACACAAGTTAGCACAAAAGGTCTAGGACATTATCATGATTCTCCTATGGATGATCTCCTTAATAGGATTCAATAATTTAAGGATCATCTTTCATTACAAAGGATTTGTTGTTCTTCTAAAGGTACTTCTTCAAAAACTCCTTTTTGTTCACATCATCAATCTAATGATCATGATACCAATGATTGTCTTGATTTTCAAAATGGAATGCAAGGACTCATTGATATAGGTATAGTTAAGGTTATTGATGATAATCCTTCTTCTTCTAACAACCCTTATTCTACATCACAAGAGACAATGCCTAATCCTATTGATGATAAAGAGAAATTAGCCACTAGAATCTTTTGAAAATTGAAGTATGATAAGAGTTTTGTTTTTCCTTTCATAAAGTTTAGAAATAAGAATAAGGAAGGTAATAAGCATTGTCTCTTTCATCATAGTTATTCTTATTCTCTTGCAACTTGTAAGTAATTTAAATAATTTGTTCAAGAACAACTTGATAGAGCTCGCATACATCATTCAACTTATCTTTCTCTCTTTCTTAGTGAGAAAGTAGTGCCTTAGTCTCTTTTCACCTTCATGTTGCTCCTCACCCTATGACACTAGTAGTTAACTACATTGGGAGCTCTTTGTCATATGAGGTGATGTTTTTTCAATATCAAACATCTTGGGTAGCAAAATCATTCATTATTGCCTCTTATCCTATCCATTTTCTCTATTTATCTGTCACTATTCCCTTTAGGGGTTGCATTTTCCATGTTCTAATGTCCTTTCTTGAATGGAATGGTATGTCTCTTATGATGAATCTCTCCTTAGGGGATTATGTGATCCTCTAAAAAATCTCTATCTTTCTCTTGGAATATTAGGTACTCTTCTTTAGAGTTGCATTTTACATGTATATTAATGCATTTTCTTACATTGAATATTCCTTCATGTGAGTACATTGTGAATTTTCTTATGTCTAATCTATCCTTAGAGATTGTGTAGTTCTTCTCATTATCCCTATGCTTGGGGGATAATGATCTCTCTCTCTTATCCTTTCTAAGGATCCACTTTTTCTTTGTTGAGTGGTGTTTGTTTATGATTTTATGTCATTTCTTGTGTGAATCTATTATTTTCTCAAGGATTCTCTCTTATGTAAGAGTTGTGTATCCTTGACTACAACCTCTTTTACACTTGGCTTTGTATATCTATTATAAACTTATGCCTCACATTGGGTCAAAAGTGTGTCATCCTTCATTAATAATCTGTTTCACCTAGCAATAGGGGAAAGGTATGCATTCTTGTTCTCCTTCCCTTCTTTTGGTAGAAGATGTTATGTTTGTTCAAGAACTCCTTTTGGAGGTAAATGTCTTTTGAGCAAAGATCTCTTCTCCTCTAGGGATCCTCTTTACACTTGTTGCAAGTGTAGTGTCATAAAATTGCGACCCTAGCAATTTTGGACTGCATTAGGGTCCTCACGCATGCGAACTCGAATCCTCTAGCCTAATCAGAGAACAAGGATTGCTCAACCCTCAGAATCAGCTTCTTCCTTGGCCTCTGCATCACCTTGTCCGGACTCTTCTCTGGAGAAAGGGGTAGGATAGGGGCATGGCACCCTTATCCCCCTAGGACAGGTGCCCCTATCCCTGCCCTATTTTGGTGTAGGACCTTCCTAGAGAATGCATTGTGGGTTGTGCAGTGAGCGGGAAAACTCCCTCGATGTCAGCCTGTGACGAAATTCAAATCCACTAACATGTATTTAAGGGTCATTCGTCCTCTCATTTGCATAAGTGTAAATTTGATAAGTTGGATAAGTGGAAGTTGGATAAGATTGGAGTGTGCACAAGTGATCAAGGATTCAAGAGCATTCAAGCATTCTTTTCCAGCATTGAGAATTCTCAAGTCTCCCTCCAAGGCTAGGCGTTGCATTCAAGTCAAGGATTCAACCATTGAAGAGGAGATTGATTACAACATTCAATCCCACACAAGAATTTCTATCAACATTGCTATCACAACCTTCCTTGAGGTGATTTACAATTCAATCTTTCATTTACATCTACTTGCAAGTAATTTCTTTCATTACTTGGTTAATTCCAAAATTGGGGTTTGACTTAAAGACAAACACCCAATCCTGACCTATTTTCCTCTCTTTTTTGTGTGTAGGTTATAGGTGCGCAACTGTATTTTCATATTCGGGCTTCATTTGTAGAGGTGGAAAAACCCTTTTAATTTCGTGGATTTTTTGGAGGACCTTGTACATTCCCACCACGATCCAGGCAACTTTTCCTCAAATTCGTAGGGTGACTTCGTCTTGATATTTCACTACTAGATCCAGGTGCACAACTTCATCCCATATTCCGATCTCAAGGTATGATCAATTCTTTGTCACTTTTACACTATAGAATTCAATCAATTCCTTTCCATTTCAAACAAGGAAGAGGGGATAAACTAAACATCCCCAATTCATTCAGAATTCAATCTACCATCTTTGTGTGGAGAGATTCAATCTAGTGAATTATCTTCTCCCCCTTCCTAATGTAATGGTGAAAAGTGTTTGAAGGATAATCAATAGTGAAACTCTCATCTCTCTTTCAGGGAAAGGGTAGTTCTCCCTTGATCTATCATTCACCATTACATTTTGGTGAACTCGACGTCTTGCATGCTTTCCTTTGAACATAATTACATATTTTTTATTTACAAGTTTCAAAGTTCTGTAAACTTAGTGGTTAATTAATTAAAAACCCTAGTTTTAAAAATTAAATTTGAACTTGTGATTTGTAAAAATTGTTTGTGGTTATCTTAGATCTGAAAATTGCTTTGTTTGTCAAATTCAATTTCCTCATTGTCTTGTTCAATTTGCAATTAAAATTTACAAAATTCAGAGGTTACTTGTTAAAACCCTAATTTTCAAAAATCATCTTGAACTTGTGCAAAAAAAAATAAAAAATTTAATTGGATTTCCATTTAGTTTTCAGAATTTTGATTGTTCGTAGATTTGTCTTCAATCCTACAATTCAAATTTTCAATTTCCCCTCTTTTTCCCAAAATTCAAATTTTAAAATTAAGTGGTTAGGTCATCAAACCCTGATTTTAAAAATTAATTGGATTTTGTGTGAATTTCAAATCAATTTCATTTACATTCAAATTTCTAAACATTTTCCAAGGTGTCCCTATCCATTAGGTTTGACCCTTTTCAAAATTGCAATTCAATTCCTCTTTTTCTTCAAAGCCCTAAAGGGTCCTATTTTTACATTTGTGTCTTCATTTCGCCCATCTAGAAATTGTAAAATTCACCAATTTTGGGGGGTTAGCTTTAAAATCATCACAATATCAATCCCTGAAAATTTTGAAAAAAGTTGGTTGGACCATGTGTGTTCTCGCCACGGTCCTCGGCTTTTTTCCCAAAATTTTGGGAGACTGTATGACTATATTTAATAGCCTAAATCCATAAGATTGGCTGATTTTATCAATTTTTTATCCCTCTAGAATCGGAAATACCTTCAAAATTCAACATTGCAACTTTCAAGAAAAAATTTAAAATTAAGAGGTTAATTATAGTCTGCCCTGATTTTAAAAATTCTAATTTTAAAATTGAGTGGTATTCCCTTGACTTGATTTTAAAATTCCAATTTCCTTTCATTTTTGGAAATTGTGTCATCCTCTTCCCCCAACAAAGTTTGAATTGTGTAATCATTATTTCCTTGAATTTTGCATTACTCAATTTTGTAAGCTTTGTTCTACAATTCAAAATTCAAATTTTCCCTCTAGTGAATGAGTTTTACCACTATTAGTGCTACCTATCCTATCCCCGTTAGACGAAGCATTAGAATTAAGGCTTCCCAAGGTTTAATTATGGAGGAGATGGAGCCTAATTTGGGTGACTTCTTTAATGAGGGCCATGCTAATTCTTCCCATCCTAATCATGCGCCTATTCACCCCATTGATGGATCCCATGATGAAGAAGAAGCTTTAACTAGGGTTTCTTTATATCAACTTTCCATATTGGATAATCAATTCGACAGATTTCAACAATGGATGTCCCAAGAATACCCTAATAGTGAAGCTCTTCCATTAATTGAAGGTCTTAAGTGCATACTTCAAAGTGATAAGAATGGAATTGATATATTGTGTGACATTGCACATATTGTTTATTCTAATGTCATGTCTATCAAGAGTTGTGTCAAAACCCTAGGTTACTCACAACCTTCAACATAAATCAATCCCTCTATTCCTTTGACTAATCCTATGACTAGTATTTCTACTTTCACATCCAAGATCATGGCTACTTCAACTAAAAATGTCATTCCTACAACCATAGGTCATGGGGGCAATCCTTCTTCTTCATTTAATCCTCCATATTTACCTATGTCTTCCATGAGTGTTCCTATTATTCCTCAACCAATTAGCGTGACACAAGGGGGCAATTCCTTCAACAACTTTAATCCTCCTTTAAGTGTCCCTTTTCCTACCCAATCATCACCAATGCCTACTTATCATAATGTCCCACCACCTTATTCTTAGTCCATGCCTTCTTTCAACAACATCACACCACCTTCTCAATCATCTATGTCTAACATCAATTCTTCTACTGAAATGAGAATTAACAATCTTGCTCAAACTATGTCTTCCTTACAACAACAAATTGCTTCCATGAGTCAATCCAAGTTTAGTGTACCCACCTTTGATTTTGTGAGCCCCCTTTCTCTTGATATTGTTAAAGTCATGCCACCTAAACATGTTGAGATCCCTCAATTGGAACTCTATAATGGAAAAGGTGATCCTCTTATGCATGTCAAAACATTTCAAACCTTGTGTACTAATTTTGCTTATGATCAACGATTGCTTGCAAAATTGTTTACAACAACACTAAGAGATAAGGCCTTACAATGGTATTGATCTCTGCCTTCTTATTCTATCACTTCCTTTCAACAACTAGGAAATGCTTTCATCGAACAATTTCAAAACAACATTGGTCCTAAAATCACTTTAACTGATTTAATGCATTGTAAACAAGGTGTTAAAGAAAAAGTGATTGATTTCCTTGGTAGATATAAGAATTTGTGTGCTCAAATTTCTTTTCATGTGCCTGATAATGATATTCAAAGAATTTTCATTTCTAATTTGCAAAAAGATATCAAGGAAAATATTCTTTTGTCTGAGTTTACTTCCTTTTCGCAGTTGTGTGCTACACTCCACAATTATCAACTGGTTGTGAGTCAAATGGAGCAATCCACTCCTATGTCTCTGAGTGATAAGGGGGAGAGTGTTCAACAACCATTTGCAAAGTTCAAATGAACAAAAAGCTTCATCAAGTTCAATGATCCAATCAACAACAACCATGTGAATGCTACAATAGGTGTGCCTTCTATTTCTAAAATTTTCTAGAGAGAAAGACACTTTACTCCTTTGAATGAATCTTTACATAGTATTATGTCTCAGTTGTTACACATAAATGTTATCAAACTTCCTCCGATAAAACAAATTGATCCTTCCAAACTTGCATCTCCTTATTTTGATAACAATTCATTTTGCCAATTTCATCGTCAACTTGGTCATGATACTGAGAAATGTTTTGCATTTAAAAATAAGGTTCAGGACTTGATTGATAATAATACTATATCTGTGGCAGGTGTGAATGATAAAGGGTATAAATTAGTTGCTCCTCCTAATAAAAATCTTAAGATTTTTACTGATCCCTTGCCATCTCATACCTCTAGTGTTATTGAGATTGTGCCTAATTCTCTCACTTCTGAAGAATTCACCTCTATGGCTCCAAACTTGGATAATATGATAGAAACACAAGATATGCCTAAGGATCCTTGTATTACATTTGACCCTAGTGAGACCATTAGAGAACCTGATGGCCCTTAATACATAGTTGCAAAGGTTAAGGATATCCCTTGCCGTGGTGCCCTGATTGGTCCCTCTTGCATGGTTAATGTCATAACTGAAGAGTATCTTTTCACTTTACGATTGCATAAGTCAATATACGATGCTTCTAATGTGGTTGTGAAGTTATTTGATGGCTTCTCTTTTCCTACCATTGGTTCTATCACCCTTCTTGTTGAGGTTCATCCTAAATCCATGGATGTTGGCTTTGTTATCATACCTTCTTCTGAGCAATTTCATGTGAAGTTGGGCTATCCTTGGCTATCTTCCATGAGGGCTATTGCTTCTCCAATACACAAGTGTCTTAATTTCCTCACAATGGAGAAATCATAACCATGAACCGTAGCAATTTCCTCACAATGGATAAATTATAACTATGAACCATAGCTTATTTCGCCCATCCAAAAGAATCCCTGGTATTCTTATTGATCTCTTTTGGCCTAAACAATTTCAATCTCTTCCATCAAGGAGAAATGCTCATTTTCAATAATATCAAAAAAGGAAGAACGATATGATCTTATCCTTAAGTCAACCTAGATCACCAACACTTGACAATCCTATTATTCTTCAAGATGAGGCTCTTCCCCTCTCGGATAGAACTAATCTCCCTCCTAAGGAAAATTGCCCACCTACTCCTATGGATGTGACATTACCTTCTATTAAGGATAACAACAATATTCTTCCTAAGGTTAGACCTATACCTCCTCCTCATGATGGACATGTCTCCTTCCTACACCTAATATTCCTCCTTTCGATGGTGTAGTTCCACCTCCTTCCTTTTATTGAGAGAAGAGGCCTACTTCTCCTATTGTTCAACCAAAAAGACCTAAACCTTCCACTATCAAGGAGATGACCATTCCTAATTCTTCAAATATTCCTCCTCCTTCTCAGCCTTCCACTAAGACTCGACGGAATCGTTGTGCAAAAAAATGCTGATGAAGACGTCGTGTTCGAGCTCGTGAAGCTATCCCTCAAAATAATCAATCTCCTTAGACTCAAACAGTTGACATGATTCCCTTTTCTCCTCAGCAAGATCTTCAACCAACATCTCCAAAACATAAGTTGCATAAAACATGTGATGGTTTTACTCCTATTCCTGTTCTTGCTCCTCTTTCTCTAAAATTTGATGAAGAAATGGGTGAAAATGTTATTCATAATGGTAATACACCTCCTAATTCTTCTGATAGTGAGTATGAGTATGTTGATGTGGACAAATATTTATCGAATGAGTTTTCACAAACCCTAATCCTAGCTCCTTGAATCGAACAAAATGACTTACAACATGAGCATAGTCCTTTTTTGGATCTTGTGATAGCTCCATCTGTTGTGCTCGATGTCGCTCCTCTAGCATGTTGCTTGCCTTCCCAAAATAGTGATCAGCAAGATTAGGAGGCGGAAGTCATGCTAGATTAGCAATACTAGCACTGTAGATCCTCTCTCTCTCGCCTTTCTTGCTCTTTGTGACCATTCTTCTATGTGTATCCATGTTCTTCTATTGTTCCCTTAATGTCTACTTGGGGACGATGCAAAGCATTGAGTTCTTCTCTTGGTCTCTTTCATGTTGACTCAAAAGATATCCTCTCTTCCCTTTCTTCTAAGGTAGTGTCCTTCTTTGGGGAATGAATATTATTATATGCACATACATATATGATATACTTGAGTTATCATACAACATTCTGACCCCGAGGAAAGCGACACTACCTTGTCTTTTGTGTTTATTATCCTTGCGTTTATTCCTCGATTGGGTGCTAAATCCTTGCGATAATGTGCTCCCTCTCTTCTCTCTTGGGTATATCCTACCTTAAAGAAATCACTCCCCATAAGGTGCAGGCAATCACTTTAATGTGGGGGCATATGCTCTGCTCATATTTTCCTTCTTGTGATACTTAGAATTACTTAGTGAACTTTGTTTTTCTTTGTAATCTTTTTATCCTTGCTTTCATGATTCATAGTGAAGGGAACTTTGCTACTTGCAGTCATGGTTCTCCCCTTCTTGATCTTCCCTTTTACTTTTTCAATTGAAGTCATAAGATCCTAAGTCCACTGGGGGCTTCATGCATCTTGCCTCTTTGACATGGTAAAATTATTTCAATCATGTTTCCTTGTACTTTACCGATAGTATTGGCATACGGTTATACTCCTACTACAGTGGGGGCTAAATGTAGTGTCATAAAATTTTGACCCTAGCAATATTCGAATATATTAGGGTCCTCACGCATGCGAATTCAAATCCTCTAGCCTGATCGAAGACTGGAGACTACTCAACCCTCGGAATCAACTTCTTCCTTGGCCTCCGCATCACCTTGTCTGCACTCTACCTTGGAGAAAGGCATAGGATAGGGGTGTGGCACCCCTATCCCCCCTAGGAAAGGTGTGTGGTTCCCTTGTCCTCCTAGGACAGGGGCATGGTGCCCCTGTCCTTGCCCTATTTTGGGGTAGGACCTTCCTAGAGTATGCATTCTGGGTTGTTCAGTGAGCGGGAAAACTCCCTCGATGTCGGCCTATGATGAAATTCAAATCCACTAACATGTATTTAAGGGGCATTCATCCTCTCATTTGCATAAGTGAAAATTCAATGAGTTTGATAAGTGGAAGTTGGATAAGATTGGAGTATGCACAAGCGATCAAGCAATCAAGAGCATTCAAGCATTCTTTTCCAGCATTGAGCATTCTCAAGTCTCCTTCCATGGCTAGGTGTTGCATTCAAGTCAAGGATTCAACCATTGAAGAGGAGATTGATTACAACATTCAATTCCACACAAGCATTTCTATAAACATTTCTATCACAACCTCCCTTGAGGTGATTTACAATTTAGTCTTTCATTTACATCTACTTGCAAGTACTTTCTTTCATTATTTTTGGATTTTGTGGATTGATATTTGAATGTTTTTGGTATTTTTTCAGGACATTGTATGATTTTTAGGATTTTTTTAAGGACATTTTCTGAATGTTTTTGGATTTTTTGCTTTTCACTATTTTTGGATTTTTATGATTTTCACTTTTCTTGGATTTTTATGTTTTTCACTATTTTTGGATTTTTCCAAGACTCTATATGATTTTTAGGATTTTTGAAATATTTTCCCAATGTTTTTGGATTTTTCTAGTTATGCCCCCAGTGTGCAGACCTATATGACATAATGATATGTAGATTGCATGTGGAGACAATGAATTTTTGACATGACCTATGTTAATGCAATATGCATGATGAAGATGCCTTTCCTATTCGAACAAGGATGACTGTGTTTGTTTAGCATTTCGTAATACACCAATTGAATTGGAGGTACAAAACATTTCATAGATAAGCGGTCAATCGATCCTTAAGGTCCTTTGGAACATCCAAATTAACACACTTAGTGACTAGGATTTACAAATGGAGACACAGAAAAATTCCTCATTGGTTCTTGAAACTTTGATCTTCTTTTGCCCATGTGTGTGCAAATGAGTTAATTCTTGCTCTTGTGTTCACTAAAGATCCTTAGCATCCTATATTACTAGCTACATGGATTATTCTAACTTCAAAAGCATCCTGAATAGAGCCTCACTTCCAACAAGCTTTTAGAGGTCCGACGAGGTTATAGACTATAATCTCTCAAATATTGCTCCATTGCTAGCAGGCGTTTATAGCTCTGATGGAGTTACTCGCATGTTCCCATAGTCAAGCTTTTTGTTGCACTTTGTATGCGTGATATTTTAGTTATATATCATTGCTCTTTTTCCTTGAGATGGATATGTGGCATAGCACTTTTTCTTTTTATATTTTCTTTCCTTGACTTGTAAGTAATGAAACCTACTTGGGTGTGACAATTACAGCGGTGCTGAAGTAGAATTTTAGATTTTTCACTAGTCATATGATCAACTAGGTGTCTAGAATAAATTAGAGATCTTTTTAATGTGTTTGAGATATAGCAATTGATAGATTTTGGGTTAACAAATCTTAAATAGTGAAATCACTACCCAACCATAACTAAAGCGTCGTCACAGGGTAATGTTGAAAATGAATGACCTTAGGACCTCAAAGACTTCATGTCTGAATATCTAAGAAAGGAGATGACCCCTGTTTCTCTTGAATACAAACAAATGATAAACTTGGACAGTTGCCTTATTTTATTGATGCTTCTAAATGTAAATGCAGAACTTTTGTGAATGCATTGCATTTGAAAAAGAAACTATATGTGATGTAATGCTTTGAAGAAAATGAGATGCAATGCAGAAAGAAAAATCTAAACTAACCCAGCCCCTAGATATAATATTGTTTAAGGTGCATGTTGTTCATAGGGTCAGGGAGTGGATCTCCCTCCATGGTAGCCAAATTGTATGCTCCATTTCCTATAAACCTTGTTATGATAAAAGGACCTAGCTAGTTAGGTTCAAACTTCCCTGGCTTTTCTCATTCTCCTAGGTTCCTTTGGTTCTCCTTGAGAACTAGATCTCCCACTTCAAAATTTTGTGGGCATACTCGTTTATTGTAACTCCTCAATCTGTTCAGGTAACCTTGCAAATTATTTAAAGCAGTTTGTCTCTTTTCATCAAGCATTCCAAGCTCTTGTAATCTTGCAACCCGATAGTCTTCCTCTGATATGATGTTTTTTAAGGAGACTCTTAAAGATGGTAGTTCTATTTCAGTAGGTAGTATTGCTTCTGTACCATAGACCAATGAATATGGTGTTGCTCCTGTAGGGGTATGTACTCCTATTCTATAATCCCAAAGAGTGGGATTTAACTGGAGATGTCAGTCTCGTCTTGCGTCAGTAACAATTTTCTTGAGGAACTTTAATATTGTCTTATTTGTTGCCTTTGCTTGTCCATTTCTTTGCGGATAATATGGTGTTGCAAATCTCTATCGTATTTGAAATTTTTCACACAATTTTCTCATTTCTTGATTTTTGAATGGACGTCCATTGTTTGTCACTATGTACATTGGAATCTCGTACCGACAGATAATGTAATTAAGCATGAATTTTGCTATTTGCTTACCAGTGGTGTATGTAAGGGGGATTTCCTCTACCCATTTAGTAAAATATTCGATAGCCGTTAAGATGAATTTGTGCCCATTGGAAGAAGTAGGATTAACTTTACCAACTAGATCCAACCCCCATTGTGAAAATGGCCATGGTGATGTAAAAGGTTGAAGATCCCATGCCAGTGCATGAATCAAGTCTCCATGCATTTGACATTGTTTACATTTTTTGTACATATTTATTGGCATCCTTTTCCATAGTTGGCCAATAGTATCCAGTTCTTAATAATTTCTTCGATAGTGGTAGGCCACTTTGATGCACCCCACAAATTCCACCATGCACCTCCTTTAGGGCAAATTGTGTTTCTTCTTCATCAAGACATCAGAGAAGGGTTCCATCAAAGCCCTTTCTATAAAATGTGTCAGTGATAATATTGTGTTTGGACGCCTAACGAATAAAATTTTTCTTTTGATTTCTAGACAAATCAGGAGACATATACTGAGTATGTAAGTATGCGTATATCTCATTATACCACGGGTATTCAAGACCCACAATTACACATACATATTCTAATGAGGGAATCTCATATGTCGATATCATCAATTGTTCTACAATAAACTCAAACTGAGTTTCATTATTAGGCATATTTAGTAGAGACCCTACTATAGCCATGGCGTTGACTGCCTTGTTTTGTATCCTCAGAATCTGTTCAAAAGTGATATTACTTAAATGTTCTTTGTAATCTTCTACCATTTCTTTATAAGGCAGCAATTTATCATCTTTTGTGTTATAGTCATCATTGACTTGATTTACAATCATTTTTGAGTCACCGTAGACTTTTAATTCTTTTATCCTACATTGTATAGCGGTATGAAGTCCTATGATGAGAGCTTCATATTCAACAATATTGTTTGTACAGGGAAAATTTATTCTGAATGACTTAGGGATAGAATCACCTTGAGGGGTGATGAAAAGAATCCCAACTCCAGCTCCATGATTTGTATAGGACCCATTAAAGTATAATTTCCACATGGTGGATGTTGTCAATGTAAACACAGATTCATCAGGAAATTCTATTAGTAGCGGGTGATTGTCTTGCAAGGGAGCCTCTGCTAACTAATCTGCTATAATCTACCCTTTGATTGCCTTTTTGTCCACATACTCTATATCAAACTCACTTAAAATTCCAGTCAATGTTTCTCTGCTTAACAAATATTTGAGTGGATCAAAACGTGCGATGAGTTGGACTTTGTGACTCAGCATATAATGTCTAAGTTTCTGAGATGCAAAGATCACTACTAGACATGCTCATTCTATAGGAGTGTAATTAAGCTCATATCCAATTAGGGTTCTACTTATATAGTATATTTCTCTTTCCTTTCCTTGATCATCATGATGTGCCAACAAGGCTCCTAAAGATGAGTTTGTTGTTGATATATATAGTAATAGGGGCTTTCCTTGAGTAGGTGGAACTAATACTGGAGTATTGAGAAGATAATCTTTTAAAGCTTAAAAAGCTTCTTGGCACTATTCTGTCCATTTGAAGGTAACTCCTTTTCTGAGTAAATACTAAAATGGATGACATTTATCCGCTAGTTGTGCTATGAACCTTCTTATATACTATAGTCTTCCTTGCAACCCTCTTAATTGCTTAAGTGTTGATGGAGGTTGCATATCCACGATTACTTTGACCTTTGCAAGATCTACTTCAATTCCTCTATTAGACACAATAAATCCTAAAAGTTTGCCTATTGTTACACCAAACACACACTTTTTTGGATTTAACCTGACATTGTACTACTCTAATCGATCAAATATCTTTGCAAGGACTTCAAGGTGACCTTCTCTTCTCTGTGATTTAGCTAGTAGAACGTCCACATAGTATTCCATGATATTATGGATCATGTCATGAAATAGTGTCATCATATCCCTTTGATATGTTTCTCCTGCATTCTTAAGACCAAATGGCATGACATTCTAGTAGTATGTTCCCCATGGATAGGTAAATGCCATCTTGTGTTGATCTTCTAGTGGAATCCTGGTCTGGTTATATCCTAAGAAACCATCCATTAATGAAAGAATTTCATTCCTAGCGGTCAAGTCAACTATCATTTCTATGTTGGGTAATGGGAAATCATCCTTAGGACATGCTTTGTTTATATCTTGAAAGTCAGTATAGATTCTTATGCCTCTAGTGGGCTTAGTCACGGGTACCAGATTGGATATCTATTCTGCATAATCAATAGGTCGAATGAAGCCCACATCCAGAAGCTTTTGGAGTTCTATTTTGACCAATAGTGCAATTTGTGGATGCATCTTTCTTAGCTTTTGTTTGTATGGTTTAATTCTTAGTAGCAAGGGTAAATGATGTAACACCAATTTTGGATCTAGGCCTGGCATATCCACATAGGACCAAGCAAAATTGATAGGACGTTGTTTGAAAAACTGTATGAATTTGTCCTTTTCTTCCTGGTTTAATGATTTTTCTAAGTTGATATTATGTACAACTTCTCCTTCTGCTATATTGACTTCTTTAGTTTCTTCCATGAGTAATGTTGAATTCTCTTTTTCAATAGGGAGATTGTCTAACTCACTCTTGCCATTGTGATAACTTTCATCCATATCTTCTGTCATAGAGGCACTTGCCTCTCTAAAGCATGTTGTTCTATCCAGGTCTACAACAAATCCTGCCTTGTGATCACCTTGTGGAAACCCTTCTCTGACACCAAGGAATTTTGCAATAGCTTCATCGTTCTCAAACCAATCTAGAGTTGGTTTTCCTTCTCATCCCCAATCAATCAAATGTGAGTGTACAAGGGGTAATTCATTGCTCCCTTCTATTATAAAAAATTATGATAACATGCATACCTGGTTATTTGAGTGACCTGATACATTTTCATCATCTATAGGTGATTTGTGATCCTCTATCATGTCTATTGTTTGTGGGCTGGAATCATAATCAGATAGGAATTCATAGTTGTGACAATTTATCTCACTTTCTATGTATGTTTCAACTTCTGAGGTTGTATCACTTATCTCCTCTTGTTATTGCATCTGATTTTGTTGTAGATTTATCAGCCTCGTTTGTATGGTGGTCACCCTTCTTAAGCCTGGTATAAGTCGTTGTAGTCTTTCTTCGTCCGATTCATTGGGTGTAGCTTGAGTTGTTTCTCTTGGCAAAAGTATTGACGACAACCAAGGATTAGGCTCATTTACTGGTGCTAAACCTGTGTATGTTACCATATTTGCTTCTATTGATGTTTCAGATACTGTATTACTGGGTGACCCAGTGTTAGGTTCTTGTAGAAGTTGTCTCATATCTTCACCATCTGATTTTGTACTAGGAGATGTTGGTACTCTCTTTCTTGTCTGAGATGAATAAGGAAATGCTCGTATTGACAACTAACTCTGAGATATATACTTTGATGGTAGCCTTGGTTAGTTCAGTATATCTAGTGTACGTTGGCTTGCTTCTGTTATATTTGGTACACATTTATATCCTAACCCTTGATTTTTTGGATTTTCGTTTGGTACAACGGGTTCTAATCTTCTTTGCTTTTGTAATCCCAAGCCTGTGGTACCATCATACCCATGTTTTTGTGGCATCTTGAATATGTTGACATATTGATCTAAAGGTAACCTGGGTATTGTCATGTCATCTTCTTCTCTGTATATCCAGTGATTAACATCTTCATTCGGAGATTCTTCTTGTAAATATCCTCACCTAATGAAAGAGAATGAATATGAGTATCTTACTATTTCTTTTCCTTTTCCTTGTTTCATTACCACGTTTTGAGGCTTTCCAAAAGACCTAGGAGAAAGAGATAATTGTTTTCCATTTGAGGTATTTGAAATAGAGTATTCCCCACACTCAACATCCTTAATCTGCAAAGAAGATGTTGTAGGTGCATTCTTCTGTATTTTTGTGATCGTTAATAACTCCACTTGTGTAGTGAGGGGTTCTTCTTGATTAATGGGTACATGGTTATCTACACTTGCCTTTAAGTGGTTACAGTGTTGGAATGGATTAGGATCACCCTTAATGGTGATTTCAATGCCATTGTACGGGAATTTAACACATTGGTGAAATGTTGATGGTACAACTTGCATGGTATGAATCCATGGGTGGCCCAATAACATGTTGTACCCTAGTTCTCTGTCCAACACTTGAAAAGTAACCTCTGTTGTTATAGGTCCTACTTGCACTGGTAGCATAACTATACCTTTTGACGGACGCTCTTCATCATCATATACTATGAAGTTTATTCTTTTTGAAGGATCAATGTGAAGCTCAGAATATCCCAATGCCTTAACCAACTTTAATGTACAGATGTTGAGACCAGCTCCTCCATCTATAAGTACTCTTCTAATTCTTCTCTTATGTATGTAAGCTTCTAGATGTAGCAAGTTATTATGGAGAAGTCTATCATTGGGAATATCATGTTCTGTGAACGAAATATGGGTACCATTTTCCAAATTCCCCATCATGGATTGGAAGGAATTTTTATCTATATCTCTGTCAACTACTGAATCTTGAAGTTCTTTGTCCATGATAGCTTTGTGATTTGGTGATATATGCAATAGTTCAAACAGTGATATATGTGTTGGGGTTTTCTTGAGTTTCTCAACAACATTATAGGTCCCTACTGCTGGTGGTGGGTTTGATGGTACTCCTTGTAAAGTTACTTTAGATCTACAAGTAACTATAGCACAGTCTCTGCCTATGGGAGTTATCATGATTGTAGCTATTGTATCATCTCTTGTGAGGGTATTGTCTGCAACATATGATGTGTTATCAAGGTTCATTTCATATCCCTTCCTATAGTCATTATGCGCAAGTATGACATCCATGATATGTGCTATAAGTTCATCTTCAAACCATCCCGAATGAAATGGTTCTTCATGCCCCGAGTCCATAAGACAAAGATTCTTGTCTTCGTCATATTTTGGTGCTTCTAACAACATACAAATTTGGTTATCATAGTTGTAAGTCTCTTGATATTTCTCATCATTATCAAGTGCTTCTTGTGAATCATCATTTACTACATCCCCTAAGCTAATGGCATGAATAGTATAGTCATATGAGACTTTTGTGTAGTTAGTTGTGTTGTCTTGTGTTCTCGATGTAGATGCCTTCTCTTTATCATGTTTGACAAATGGATCCTTAAAGATGGTATGATTCGTGTTTGTTGAAGTTTTGTTGGTCTCAATTGTGATGTCACCTTGATCGATCATGTCTTGGATTAAGTTTTTCAATTTATAGCAACTTGCAGTTTTGTGACCTTTAGTACAATGATATTCACAGAAATCACTATCATTCCACCATGTAGGTTTGAAAGGACCTGGTTCATATAGTCTTACTTCTGGCAAGATGATCATGTTTGTTTGTATCAACTTTTTTAACACCAATTCGATAGGTTCCCCTAGAGGTGTGTAATTCCTTTTTGGAGCATTTACCCTTGGGAATTTTGTGTTCATAGTTTGTGCAGCATTTACATTTGTTGATACAATGTTATTCTCTATATGTGGACTAAATGATTGACTTGGGCCTTGTAAAGACAAAATCAGTTGAGTTTTGTTCACTGTATGGGCGTCTACAACACCATCGTTGGTCACATTTTTGTTTTTTGACCAAAATTTGGATTTATTATTGTTGTTGTTATTGCCATATTTTATGAGACCTTGTTCTACTTGTCCTTTCTCACACTTTAAGGCTTTTTCAGTGATTTGTTTAAATGTGGTCAAACATTGCATTTGTATCGGGTACTTGATTTTAGGGATTAAGTTTTATGTGAACATGTCAACTTGCTCTGTTTCAAGAATAATAGTCTTGCATCTCCCATAGAGAGCTCTCCATCTTTGTATGAAGGATGTGAATGTTTCATTCTCATATTGTTTTGCGGCACATAATTCCATCAAAGTGACTGGGGTTTCAATGTTATGTGAGAAGTTAGAAATGAAATGTTCAGCTAATTCACCCCATGATGTGATAGTTGGTGGTAGATGTGAAAACCACTATAGGGCTAAGCCTCCCAAACTTTTAGCAAACAATCTCATTAGATAAGTGTCTTCAGTTGCAACCTCTATACATGTCATAAAAAACTCTTTGATGTGATCTCTAGGATCACCTTTCCCTCGGTATCTATCAAATTTTGGTGTTTCAAAATGTGGTGGGAAAGGCGACATGTATAATGTGTGATCCAAAGGATAAGGACGTAAGTCCTGCATTGTGTAGCTCTTTTTATCATTGCCAGTTTGCATAGTTTCCATCTGTTGTTGCAGATTTTGTACCTATTGGGTTAGAATATCTATTTGAGTCAGGGGTACACTTTGCAGATGTATATTTCCCACAAAAGGATTCATGGTAGTATAACTAGGAGGTTGTTGAAAGGTACTATAATTATAATTTTGTGTGTTATGGGTTCCGCTAGGTACTATGAAATAAGCGGCATGTGAACTCATGTTTGACTAGGTTGTACTCATTGTATTCGTGGAACCTGGATTTATATTTTGATGACTGCATGTAGATCCTATGGAATAGGAAACCGGAGGTTGAGTCACACTTGTTGTATGAGGAACTTGTGTTTGAATAGATGCTGAGACACTTAGCATTATCGGTATTGTGTGAGAGGATAGGATAGCCTGTGTTGGTCTGCTAACATTTATTGTTGAGGATGATGCACTTGATTGAGAAGTCATGTTTGAAATGACATTTGTTTGTATAGATGATGTTGGTGCATTCTGAGGAAAACTTGAGGTCATCGCTTGCGTTTGTGTCATATGTAGTATTTGACTGCTATTTGGACCTAAAGTATTTCCTAGTGGTAAGATTGTTGTGATATCAAAATCTTTAGGTAATTTGGCCCCATTTTGTAATAACAATGAGAGATATTTGTCCCTATCATTATGTATAAGAGCGTCTAAGATCATAAGGACATGTGGGTCCTGTTGAGCTGACTCAATCTCTTCGCGTGTTAAATTTTGTTGTAGTTCATGTATTGTGGGCATTGCTTAGGGATTTGACTATTGACTACTTGATATGTCCATGTTCCAAGTTGGATTTACTAGCAGGTCATTGTTTGGGTCCATCTTACATTTTGTCTTTTGTGACCTTGTGACGGGCATTTAAGAATTCTATATGAGGATGGTTTAGAACCTAATACAAGACGACAATAATGTAAGACTCTAGACCTAAATATGGAATATGCAACACTAGACCAGACTCTCTATTGAGGATTTTGACGTGAGACTTGTTGAGTATTTCCAGATTTTTGCAATGCAAGTTTTTCAAGCTCTTCTCTTAGAAGTTCTGTAGCAATTTCTCTATCAATTCTATGGGCAATTTTATACTCTCTATTTAGCTCATACTCGACTCCTATATAATGAGGTGCGTTTCTCTTTAATTGCCAGGCCAAGTTACCTAAACTGTCAATGATTTCTTGTTGCCCGACGTTTGGCACTAGATTAGGTTGCTCGAAGGGGAGAAAACCATCACCTGGAGACCCATTAAGATGCATGCTATGACTTTCTAGGATGATTATGCAAATGATGACGGACTCAAATAGATGTATATGAGGTCTAATAAGGACCAAATCTAAGGACGTATATGAGGATGTATATGAGGACGATAATAAGGACGTAAATGAGGACTATGTAGCTTCTAAGGATGATAATAAGGACGTAAATGAGGACTTATGCAACTTCTAAGGATGATAATAAGGATGTAAATGAGGACTTATGCAACTTCTAAGGATGATGATAAGGACGTAAATGAGGACCTAAATAAGGACATAAATGAGGACTTAAATAAGGACGTAAATGAGGACTATGCAAGGACTGCCTATGGTCACAAGTATGTAAAATTTTGAGTTTGAAGAATTGTCTGATGTTTCAAGATGAACTTTATTTCTAGTAATTATGTTTGTAGGACAAGCTTGTTGTTTTCCAAATCTGAGAACAGTTGTTTGAAGGTAGGTATAGCTGACTAAACTGTGTTCTGACCAACTCTAAGAATTCAAAGATACGCAAGATAGGGCCTAAAATAGCCCAAATACTGACTCAATACTGTTCTGGTACAATGATTCATATAAAAACACAGAATACAATCTTAGGCTAGAAAGTGGAAACCATTCAATGAGGCCACCACAACAAAATACTGAAACAAGATGAACAGATAGAGAGTCTGGTAGCACTGGCTCCACTCCACGACACACACTTCTTGGGCATGCTAGTCTCTCTTACCCTGTAGATCTAAAGATCTAATCACCGAGGGATTTATGTCTCATAATGCAAGGTACATGAGGGGTATCTATGGGGTACGATTCGCACTCCCGAAATCACTGAATGTAGGATTTGGGCTACTAAGTTGGTTCTTATTGTAAAATTTTGAGAGGTCCTGATCCAATGACAGATTCTCAGAGAAAGCAACTTAAGACTTTAGTTGAGCTTATCGGTGTAGGAAACACCCACACATACGTCAAATTCACTCAACACTCTAGCCGCCTGATTAGTATATTTATATAGTGGCTTGAAAAACCCGCTCGAGAGTACGCTGGGAGAGATGATATCCCCAATGCATCCCAATTCGAAGTACCTTTGTGGGGTGATGAAATCCTCAGTAAAAGATACCCCTCACTACTAAAATAAAAAAAATTAGGTGTTGTTATCACCTTCTCCCTTTCTCCCAAGACCCTGAAGGTGGGTGGAAAGGTAGTTGATGCAACAGTAGGTCCACCCCAAACACGATAAAAAATTTTTTCCCTTAAATAAAATGAAGTGTGAGTTATTCTATGGATAAGCCTGATTCACGTTCATTTTAAAACCCAAATTTAGGTGTGAGATATGCATGTGCATGTCAATTTTAAAACACCAAACTGAAGTGTGATAACATGCATGTCAATTTTAACTAGGTTTATTTTGAGCCCAAAACTAAAGTGTGATAACATGCATGTCCATTTTAACCAGGTTTATTTTGAACCCAAAACTGAAGTGTGATAGCATGAGTGTTTATGATTCAGTAATAATTTGGTCCTCTCTGTAAATTTGCCATATGTTGTAGACAAATAATCAGTAACCCAAGAAAATCTACAAAAAATAGAAGCTTAACAATTAAAAAAAAAGAATGTGTAATGATACTTGAGAGATTGTATGATTCTGTATGACCGGTTGCATAATTCTGACAAAATGATTGCGTAATTCTGACAAAGCGAATGTGTGATACTGACAGAATGATTGCGTAATCCTATCTAGGCGAATGTTTGATACATAGATAGGCCAAACAAAAATGAAAATAAAAAAGCTAATTCTGATCTAGAACCTACAAACAGATTGTGATGCCCTAGCAAGATCTCTCATCATCCACTCTATGTCAAGAAAATCATATTTTACTCTATACGAGAGAACAAGGTTGTTGTATCTGTTAATGGCTGGTTGGTCCTCTAGATCACGTATCTTCTTTTATGCCTTTAGGATTTTTTGATAGCATTTGGCTTGTCTTCTTTGTTCCTTCGTTCTCCTGGCACTTGAAATCCTGAATTGTACCTTATGTGCCATAAGATGTCATAATTAAAGCATGTAATAAATGTAAACCATATTCAGATTTATCAAATTTACTACAGAATCAAGACAGAACAGAGTGCAATTAATGAGAAAAATAAGAAAGACAGAACACATAAACCAGCCAGCGAATGCGTAACAGGATTTGATTGATTGCGTGACAAGATCTAGACAATTGCCTGATGGGTTCCGCACAAATGCGTGACCCTGTGTGCTCGATTGCATGATCCTATCTATGCGATTGCAATCCGTACAAACCTGCAAAAAAAATAAAAAATTCGTACGATCTGCCAAATCACACAAAAAACAAAGAAGGTTAAATTGTTGTTATTTCACATCGAGTTCACCAAAATTTCATATGCTAAAATTCATAATATAATCAATCAGAAATCAGAGGGAAATCACAAATCCCTATCCTAATAGAATTCAAACAAAACTCAATGAAATATAGATGCATATAGAATAATTCTAAACAATGTAAAACTCCCTATTTTGCATCATGACTTCCATTACTCTTCTCTTCTTTGTGGTATGGTGGCTCTCAGATATTGCGCTAGCAACCTGGAAATGACACAAGATTCAAAGTTCGTGATTGTTGAGAATGGAGATTGAATGCTCAATTTATAGATTATTGGAGAGGATTGATTGATAGGTGGAACAGATTGATCAAGAGGTGGAACTCAGGTGAGCTCACATGTTGATTGACAGTTGAACTATTGATTTGAAGGTGGAACATAATAGATTGAATAGATAAAATGAGTCAATTGTTTGAAAAAAGTTGATTGAAAGATGAAAAAGAATGATTGGAGGAAATAAAGAGGAGGAGATAGTTAACTGATTGAAAGTTGATTGGTGAGAAAGAAAAGTGGAAGATAGAAATAGGAATTGAAAAGATAATGATTTAATTAATTAATTGATTGAATTAATTAATTTAGCATGTGCTTGAACTTTGACTTTGATTTTCAATTTAATCTTTGCATGAGAATTAATTCAAATATTGAATATATTTTACATTCAATTTGTTATTTGAATATATTTAGAACTTGACTTTGGTTTTCAGTTTGATCTTTGAAATCATGCACATTTATTTGAAATTAGAAGAAATTAGAAATTAAATGATATTAGAATTTGAAACGTGAAGAATTAATGAAATTAAATGAAATTGGATGAAATTAGAATTTGGGGAATTGGAATTGAAATTAGAAAAATTAATTAGTTAATTAAATAATTTAAAGAAACTACATAATTATTTAGAAATTGAATTTAATTAAATAATAAAGATTATTTAAATTAAAGGATTTGTAAAGCGGAAAATCGAACCCTAGGTGTTCTCCCCTCCCCAACTCCAAGGAGAGAGAAGGGAGAGTCACTAGGGTTGACGGTTTTCACTTAAGAGAGATACTTTACATTCAAAAGAGGGGTTGAAACCCACAAGATCCAATCCCACACAATGCAAGATTGGATTCTAAATGAGTTTCAAGGGTTGTGACAACAAAGCTACCCTCTTTTGTAAAGAATGTAAATAGAAGGATTAAGCTAGGAATGCATAGAAAGTGAGAAAGATTCACTTATAAATAGAGATAGGAATATGGGATGAAGCTGCGGACCTGGAATTAGCAGTAAAATGTCGAGACGGAGCTATCCTGCAAATTTGAGCAAAAGTTGACGGGATGATGGCGCCCGGCGTGCACACGGTCCTTCGAAAAATCCACGAAACGAAAGGGGATTTGTTCGTCTCTGCACAAGGATTCCAGATCTTCAATTACAGCCATGTACCTGCAACCTACACACAGAAAAGAGAAGATGATTGGGGGGTTAGGGATTAGGGGTTTGCCCTTAGGTCAAACCCCGGTTTTGGAATTAACCAAGAAATGAGAATGCTGTAAATGTAAATGATTGTAATGTAAACAAGTACTGATACCTTGTTGTAAGAATGTTTGTATTCTTACATGCGAAGGTGTAAATGTTGTTGTATGTTGTATGTTGTATGTGGTATGTGATCTCCTCTTCAATGGTTGAATCCTTGTCTTGAATGCAACACTTAGCCTTGAATGGAGACTTAGAATGATCAATTGCTTGAAGGAATGCTTGAATGCTTGAATGTCGCTTCCGCGTCTTGTACACATATGTCCTCCCTTTTTCATCTCTCCCCTTTTTGAGAGGGGAAATGTAGTTTATATACTTGCCAATTAGGTTTGAAAGACTGATTTTTCCTACCTTAGGCCGACCTAGGAAGATTATTTTCCAATTTGCAAACTTAAAGACCTGAAGCCCCATAAGAGACTGGGCCCAAAATAGGGCCAGGGACCAGGGCACTGGGCGCCATGGTCCTGAAGGACCAGGGTGTTGGGCGCCATGGTCCCACCTCCCGGGACAGCAGGGTGCAAGGAGGATCAGGCCAGGGTACTGAAAAATGCAGTTTTTGGTGTCATGAACAAGTTTTGGGGTCTCCATTCAGGTTCCGTGTTGCATCGCCATCGTGAAGACCCAAATGCAGTCGAAATTGCAAGTGTCACAATTTTAGGACGCTACAGGATTAAAATCACAATTAATTAAATAATCAATATTTTGTAAATGGTTACTGATTAAATGATTAGATATAGAAATTGAAAAAGAATTTATTTAAATAATAAAGATTATTTAAATTGAGGGATTAATAATCATAATTAATTAAATAATAGATATTTAATTAATCATTAGAAAATGATTTAAATGATTAATCGATGATAGAATCAAAAAAAGAATAATTAGTAAGATGATGAGGAAATATGAAATTAGAAGAATAAGATTAATTAACTTAATTAAATAATTAAAGAATTATTTAATCAATTAGAGGAATAATTAGTACATGATCAATGAGACATTTTTAGGTGTCTACACTTGTATCTAGTTGTCTCGTAACATAGAATTAAAAAACTTTTTGTAATCTTATCTTATTCTATGTATCAACCTTTCGTTATAAGTGAGGCCTCATATGCAAGTTATGTATTATATTTGATCCAATATTGATCATTAAACCATTATTACATCCATTATCAAGAAATTATCATCTTATTCTAATCTTTTGTTGAAGTTTATTTCTAGTTTTGTAGGTGATCCTAGGACCTTGATTTCTTGTGTGATTATTAGAGAGGGTTAAATGTATCTGCCTTCATAACTCCAATATTAAAATTGCTAATGGGTCTTTCATTGATAATTCCTTCATTATTCTATAGGAAGATCAAGAAATTATGGGTCATGCATTCCAATTTTTAAAACATTTTTTTTCTTTCGTTTGTCTTCAATATTTACAACAAACAAGTTAATGTCATCATTAATCATTTTTTCAAAATCATCTTGACTAGACATATTCAATTGGAAATTGATTGGATTTGGGAAAATATTAGATTCTTGGGCATTCTTTTTTCTTTACAACACTCTTCTAAACCCATATATCATGTAATTTTCACTTGTGTTAAAAAAGTTACAATTTTGGATTGTCAAGCCCCTTTCATTATTCTAAAGTTTTATGACCACTCATTTATATTATTCTTCCTACTAGGTTCAATGAAAATGTTACAAGCAACATACTATGCAAATTTGAAATAACTTTTTATCCTTTCAACGAAAAAGGAGGGAAAACCATTTTTTTTTAAATGAACAAATATATTAAATTAAACTAGCTCTTATCTAAAACTTGCATCACAATGATCCATACCATGAACATGAATGAAAGATATGAAAGTATCTAAAACATTTCAATTTAAATGAAAGGAATGGTTTAGAAAGTACATTTCCCCAGATGCCAAAACTTTGAAACTCTCATAACTATATCAACTGACCAATGAAGAGGGAGAGTATCATCAAGGTGCTTTTCCGCCCAACCACGAACTAACTAGTCCCCCGTGCCATATCCGACTGGATTGACCCAACCCTTCATAGGGAGGTAATAGGAGTCTAACTCATGCCATCTGAACTAGTGGATAATCCTACACAGATCCCTAGTCGATCATACGCTATAGGCTACCCCTAACTAGTATGACCTCTAACTAGATTGTGTATTTGGATTAACAAACCAGTTGATGCTTACATAAATAACATCACCTTGGCTGAGGGTTCCTATGTTAATGCATTCACATTGGCTCATGAAGTTAATTATTCATTGTCCTACTTAGTTGGATTAAATTCCTGAAGGTATCTAAGTCCTCATGTATGTCTCTATGCTAGTGCATTCTGACTCTATGATTTTCATTGGTTGTCATACATGTTTGGACTCAAGTTTCCCATGTTGGTCAACAAACTCAAGATGACTTATACTCTTGGAATGTAACCTTTCTTGGCAAACCCTAGGTTAATATAATACATAGTTCATACTTGTCCCCTTGAGCTAGCAACCTACTCTCTCACGTGAACAAGGATAAATCCAAGCTTAATGAATATGTAGAATTCACTGTCCTTTTTATGAACCAATGTTCTGTTCAAATTTACTAGTCTTAAATACAATAGTTGATTAATTCGTATTTCCCACAGTCTCAATGTTGTTTACACAAAAGAAGTAACCGATTTTTGGTCTTTATTAATTTGCTTCCATCATAAAGTTGCAAATGATAAACACATGATGCCCTACCCTTATCCACACATGATTATAACATGAATATCAACAGTCAATAGTTCTCCCTAGTCTGCCATGTTTGATTGTATCAGTCGGTACTCTACCTCATCCTGAGGTTCAAGGAGTTACTTTATACAAGTTGTAAATTGTTCCCTTCTAGTTTTATTGTAGCATGGTTTTTAATCGATAAACTTACTTGGGAGAGGAAAAGATGAGATAGACAACAGACTCATATCTCCCTCATTATCATTAGCTCCTATGTTCTATGCATATTATGAGCATTTGTGTTGCTACTCTACTGTCCAGTGAAACTATTATTTTGTTTGAATGCCAAACTGCATTAGGAAGCTGTGACTATACATATGACTATCTACATTGAGAGGTGTTATATAAGCTCCTTTGTCTCTCAAATATTTACGCACTGAGGTAATTTTTACTAAAAGTCTAAGTGCTCTTATAATATTTATTATGCCCAACAGGATTAAGGAGCAGTTAGATACTACTCTAGTTGGTCATTCCTTACCAAGCCGAAGATAACTTAACCATCTCGATTAATGCTCCGGTATGAGGACCTCCATGGCCCAAAGGCTTTCATTAAGATGCAATCACACTCAATTATTTTTGTTTTAATTTTCTCATTCAAGATTACAAAAAGTATAAATAATACAACTAATTCCTTGGATCGAAAAAGTAAGGGGCATAAGAATCGCCAACTGTTTGTTCAAAAGTTTGGAATGAACACCAAGCCTGACATGTCTCTGCTGTCATGGCAAATTTGAGGGTATTTTCTCTAATGGAGATGTTATCTGCATCATGGTACAACTATTGTCCTCTACCCACTACCTCCCTAGGCTGGGGTTTTAGTTTTAACATAATCTACAGATGGTAAAACTCAATTAGATAAGTCGTCCTTAGAGTTGTTATATTATTTTTCAAACTTAGACAAATATGAGATAGCTCATTTAAGAGGTAAAAGTCTTCTTATTACAAGTCTATAGGATATGCACCCTCTCTAATCTGAGGGTTATCTTTCCGCATAATTTAACAATTGCACTCTACTTTCTCCCAATTAGCTTTATATCACACCTGTATATACACACACATGCATGCGATGATGTTTTACGGAAGATACAAAAGGTTACCTCTACTATTATATTTCTAGACTTGGTTAATTCTGAGTCAGCCCAAGTTGAGAAGGTAAATTAATAATACTAAAAATATAGGGTATGCAAACCTTCCAACAGAGTAGTATATTTCCGCATCTCATTAGCAGTTATATATTTTTTTTAAGTTGTTGCAGCTAACGTACATATTTCTAATAGTAGAGATTTAGTAGAACAGAAGTATATCCCTTCTAAATTGGAGAGTATTCAAACCCTATTCAACATTTCTGAGAAATCACATTATTCTGGAACTGAATGGTATTTTTCCAAGTTTCTAAAGGGGTTTCATGTTTAATTTCTGAGTGTAACAGCCCTAGTTTAGAGGAATACCGCCCTGGTATTTAAGTTGTTGTATTAAGAAAGGTGCATTTAAATACACACATACATCCACCCATACAAACCCCTAAATATATATATATAAAAGATATGTGCACGTATGCGACAATGTTGATTCAAACTTTCTTATACTCATTTCCAAAAAACCAGAAGTGTAGAAATTTAAGTAACTTTTTCCCTTTTCAAAATTCAGAAATGCAGAGATTTAAATATATATTTATTTCTCTCTTTTTCTAATTAAAACCCAATAACCCTAACCTCTATGCTACGCACAACATAAAGCATTTCTCCTATTTCACACAAATTCATTCAACAATTCCATCCATGAGAAGAAAACATAGGAAATATAACTTGCTAGGTTTGTAAATATCACATGACTTGTAAATGAAGAACAAATCAGCTCAGCGCCCTTCACAGTGGATCCTCTCTGTTCTCCATGTTTCCAGATAACCAAAGTTCTTAAACTTGCAGAGCAAATGTGTCTTTCCAGCGACCAAAGAAGTAGAAAAATGGAAGTCGTTTTTGTCAAAAATTCCGCCTATGAGCCTCACAATACCATTTTTTCTTCCCATTTCCCTTAATACATTGCATCTACCCCCAATTTCGCTGCCTGGAAGAGTAACGCCAGAAACGTTTTTTATGCCTTCACACCAAAATTCTCCTTCTGAACCCTTGTCTTTCGGGTGAAGCAATAGTTCACGCCATTAGTCTTTCTAACGTTTGAAGCTTCTCTCCCAACAATCACATTCTTTCATTCCTTTATTGAAAAAAAAACCTCCTGTGAATAGTTTATTTGCTGAGCATATATATCCATGTTATGCCCGATAACATATTAAAAAGAAAATCATTCCTTAAACATTTGATTATTACCCATGGTGTTGAGAATGGATTTAATTTTAATTCAATACCTAAGCTTGCCATGATATGCTATTAGTGGCTTAAGAAAGAGTTAGAATAATTTAGTTATCAAGACCTCCCCCACCCTTTAATTTCATATACTTGATTATGATTAAAAATAGCCATAATTGAATTGGCTAAAGTTTGAACAAAAGACTTAATATTGTAAAAATATCATAAATATACCTAAGCAATCAACAGGAGCCAAATAAATTTTCAATTTAAATATTAATAATGTAATTAATAAAAAAATTATTTACTACTAATAATAAAAAATTAACTCGGAAACCACTCAATAACTTAACATCATAAACCTTAAAATCTTTGAATGGACCAGCTAGGGTTACCTAACGCGATGGTTGACGAAAATTACCAAGGTCAACATGAGACTACCTGATTCAAAGTTAGGGTTTCAGATGGCGTAATTTTTTTCTCACCTTACCTCCCGACCTAATGATACTTCCCCTCCCTTCTCAGAGGGTGACGAACTCATGCACACACTTGGCCCAGTTCAAACAATTAGTTTGAAATCTTGTCATAGCTCTGACATTTCAAATATATTATTAACATAAATAAAATATCTTAAATATCATCATGTTAAATATCAAAACATCAATCTAACTGTTGTAAGTCATCATTTCACTATACTGAGCACAAATACCATCTGGGGCATCATTACTTAGTTAAAACATGAACATCTAGGGCACATTCATTTAGTTACAACATGAAAAATCTAGGGCACACTTAAACATCTCGCAAGTATAGCATAGATCAACTAGGGCACAAGTGGGATGTAACATATTCTTCCCCTTGTGAATCATCGTCCTCGATGATTTAAAGTGTCATTAGGAAACATCACTAAATTAACGTTGTTTATCCAACATCAAAGAAACAAGTTCTATTGTTGAAAACATTTAAACAAATGAGGGAATCATTGATAGATTTCATTATAATTCTCCAAGGTGGCATCGTCCTCAGTGGATTGGTCCCACTAGACCTTGCATTGTGTGACTTCTCTATTACGTAAGCGTCGCTTACATACTTGGAGCACCCCGATTGGCTCGATCATGACCACCCCTGGGTCTTGTACCTGCAAGGAGTTCCAGTCAATTATATGTGTAAAATCGGAAACATACTTTTCAAATAGGAAACATGAAATTCATCATGCAACCGGGCAAGAGCTGGTGGTAGAGCAATTCTATAGGTGACCAGGTTAATGATTTCCAATACTTCAAAGGGTCCCACATATTGTGGAGCTAGTTTGGAATACTTTCCAAATTTTGTGGTACTCTTGTTTGGTTTTACCCATAGAAGCACTTTCTCTCTCACCACAAACTATTTGGGAGTACCCTTTGCATCTGCATAGATTTTTTGTTGACCGTTAGCTTCTACTAACATTTTTTTATTATCTTAACTTTCTCCTCCATTTTTGAGAGCATTTCTGGACCAAGGGTTGTCCTATCTTCCAACTTATCCGAGCTGATAGGAGTTCTACACCTCCTCCCATATAGTGCTTCGAAGGGCGCTATCTTAATGGATGACTGGTAGGAAATATTATAGATAAATTCAACCAAAAGAAGATAATCCTCCCATTTGTAAGTGTTGATCCATGCAGTACATTCTTAAGAGGTCCTCTAAAACCTTGTTGACTCTTTTTGTTTGACCATTTCTTTCAGGGTGATAAGAAAAGCTAATGTTCAACTGAGTTCTTAAGGCTACAAATAGAGTTTTCCAAAATTTGGATGTCATTCTGGCACCCCCTATCTAAGATTATTTTCTCTGGTACTCCATTAACCGAAATATTTCTTGCACAAATTTATAGGCTATGGTAGGTGCTCCATCTGATAAGTTTCCTGGAATAAAGTGAGTTACTTTGGTTAATCTGTTAACCACTACTAGGATGGTGCTATGCTTTTTCCTAGACATAGGCAATCCTTGGACAAAGTCCATGCTGATTATCTGTCATTTTTAGTCAATTATAGCTTTGGGCTGTAACAACCCTGTTGGGTGTTGATGTTTGGCTTTAACTTGCTGACATACAAAACAATTGGCCACAACCTTGTGGCATCCTTTTTCATCTCTTTTTAGAATACAAAGGTTTGACGTCAGCTAGCAATTTAGTTATTCTTGGGTGTCTAGAGTAGGGTGCAAAGTGTCCTTCTTTCCACACAAAATTTCTTAATTCGGTAGACTCAGGTATATACATCGTACCTGGGTATCTTAAAAGTCCATCTATTTCAATTAGGAAACCTTCATACCTTGGGTTCTAGGAATCAAGTCATGGGGTTTCTTTTACTTGTTGGTAATATCTATGCCCTTCTAACAACTGAAGGACATGGTTCCTGAAATCAGTATGTAATGTAGTAGTGATGATGATATCCTCAAGTTCCCCTGGATTAACTATTATCTTGCTTTATTCATCTGATTAGATTTTCATAATTAACATACTCAACTAATCTATTGATATCACTCAAACCCAAGTTCTGACTTCCCATTTACTAGCTATCATACAATTATACTCTTATCTAAGAGACACTATCATAATCGGTGGTAGGTTCTTCCTGATCATCAACTCCGAAGGATTGAGAGTATCCAAAGTGAGAAGCTAAAGGTCTTTCTGACCTTCTGTCTCTTTTTTCCTTATTCATTTTTGTTTTAGTTGAGTTTTTGGTTGACTCAATTAAAGTGTGCTTCCAATTGTTTCCTAGTTAGTGGGGCCATTTGTGCTTCTCTTCCAAAGTCATCAAATAGCTTCTACTAGGGTCTCATTTTCAAGTAGAAAAGAATAAAAGTAATCATACATGGTTCTGATCGTCCATTCATAGATTTTTTTTAAGGTTTTCTTTCTTATCCAAGATTCTCAAAGTACTTGGTTTCAAAGATTCTATTCTTAGAAGAAAAATAAATTGCGATCTACATTAATATTAAACTTCAGCATTTTGATAAAATTATAACTACTTCAATCAAATTTGCAATCTAGTCTATTGTTCTTCAAACAAATAGGAATCTAACCGATTCATTTAAAAGAAGGTTATTTGTTTATGACCAAAGCATGGAACATATAAATTTTTGCTAATCACTATAAAAAGGTATTCAAATGGAAACTTGCATTTTGAAGAGATGGTAAAATTTTAGAGATTAAAATCAATAAGCTCCCAATCGTAGATCTTCTGCATCAAGCCTCAACATAGTCTAAAAGAGAAAGAGCTTTATCAAGGCTTTCCTTCTTGCCTTAGACTTGGCAGTCTCCTATGCCATCTTCCCACTGGAAGCACGGTCTAACCCTACATGACTGTGCAAAGTGGAAATGAGACTTAGTTGCCATCATTATCATCTGAGCCTGGTGTTTAGGACCTACACCAACTAGTCAATCATACACTATGGGTACCCCCCACTAGTATGACACTTCTGAATAGAGGTGTATTTGGTTCTAGTGATCTGATGATCGCTTACATTATCTAGCACCAACTTGGCCAAGGTTTTGAACAATGCAAGCACGTTAAATGTGTTGTCAATAATCAGCACCCTTGCTAAACTTGTACATACTGGAGTTCAACTAACTCACACAACAATTGGGTATAGTTTTCCCACTAGCCCTTATTCCATTTAATTATAAATTATCTTATGTCTACTGACATTAACGGTCTTCAACAACCTTCATGGTACCCTTAGATTTACGGTCAGCCTACAACTGTCTACTAATTTTTAAGAAACTCGACTACCTCAAGATTAACATTAGTTAATTTATTCATCACATTTTAATTTGTTGATCGAGAAAATACAATCCCAATTACAAGAACATTGATTCAATTTTCTATCTCAAAGTGTCCGGTGGAGAGCTTGAGGTTCAGTGTAGAACCGAGTGCTCTAATACCATATGTTACAAGAAACATACTATGCAAATTTGAATTAACAACTTTTTTTATCCTTTCAGTAGAAAAGGAGGGAAAACCTTTTTTTTTTCAAATGAACAAATATCTAAAATTAAACTAGCTCTTAACTGAAAGTTACATCACAATGATCCATACCATAAACATGAACAAAAGATATGAAAGTATCTATAACATTTCAATTTAAATGAAAGGAAGGGTTTAGAAAGTACATTTCTCCATATGCCAAAACACTTAAACTCTCCTAACTTTATCAACTGACCAATGAAGAAGGAAACTATCATTAGGCCACTTTTCCGCCCAACCATTTGTTGGTGTTGGAAATAAGCCACACCCGGACCGACGATGGACTGGTCCAAGAGGGGCCAGTAGCTCAGTAGTAGAGCACTCCAGCAGCACATGGAAGGTCCTAGGTTTGAGTCCTAGCTGGTCCATGTCTCAACATGGTATCGGATCTAGGTTCAAGCTAGGAGCCCCAAGAACACGAGAGGTGTGGCTTAAGGGGGGGTGTTGGTGCTGGAAATAAGTCACACCCGGACCGATGATGGACTGGTCCAAGAGGGGCCAGTAGCTTAGTGTTATAACACTCTAGCAACGTATGGAAGGTCCTAGGTTCAGGTCCTAGCTGGTCCATGTTTTAAGGTTTTCTTTCTTATGCCATCTAAACTAGTGGATAATCCTACACAGATCCCTAGTTGGTCATACACTATAGGCAACCCCTAACTAGTATGACCTCTAACTAGATTGTGTATCTGGATTAACAAACTAGTTGATGCTTACATAAATAAAATCACCTTGGCTGAGGGTTTATATGCTAATGCATTCATGCTAGATCATGAAGTTAAGTGTTCATCGTCCTTCTTGGTTGGATTAAATTCCTGAGGGTATCCGAGTCCTCATGTCTATCTATATGCTACTGCATTATGACTCTATGAGACTCATTGGCTATCATACATGTTTGGACTCAAGTTTCCCATGCTGGTCAAAAAACTCGAGATGACTTATACTCTTAGAATGTAACATTTCTTGACAAACCCTAGGTTAATATAATATAGAGTTCATACTTGTGCCCTTGAGCTAGCAACCTGCTTTCTCATGTGAACAAGGATGAGTCCAATCTTAATGAATATGTAGAATTCACCGTCCTTTTTATGAACCAATGTTCTGTACAAATTTACTAGTCTTAAATACAATAATTGATTAATTTGTATTTCCCACAGTCTCAATGTTGTCTACACAAGAGAAGTACCCAATTTCTGGCCTTTATTAATTTGCTTCCATCATAAAATTGAAAATGATAAACACACGATACCCTGCCCTTCTCCATGAATGAATATAACATGAATATCAATAGTCAGTAGTTCTCCCTAGTCTGCAATGTTTGATTGTATCGGCTGGTACACTACCTCATCCTGAGGTTCAAGGCCTTACTTTATATATGTTGTAAATTGTTCCCTTCTAGTTTTATTGTAGCATGTTTTTTAACTAGTAAACCTACCTAGTAGAGGAAAAGATGAGAAAGACAACAAACTGTTATCTCCCTCATCATCATTAGCTCCTATGTTCTATGCGTATTATGAACATTTGTGCTGCTACTATACTATTCAGTGAAACTGTTTATTTTGTTTGAATGTCAAACTACATTAGGAAGCTGTGAAGCTACGCATTTCTATACATATGACTATCTACATTGAGAGGTGTTATAAGCTCCTTTGTCTCTCAAATCATTATGCACTGAGGTAATTTTTACTAAGGATTAAGGAGCATTGAGATACTACTCTACCCAGTCGTTCCTTACCAAGCTGAAGATAACTTAATCATCTTGATTAATGCTCTGGTATGAGGACCTCCATGGCCCAAAGGTTTTCATTTAGTTGCGATCACACTCAATTAGTTTTGTTTTAATTTCTTCATTCAAGATTGCAAAAAGGTATAAATAATACAACTAATTCCCTGGATTGAAAAAGTAGGGGGCATAAGAATCGCCAACTATCCGTTCAACCCTTAAGTTTGGAATGAACACCAAGCCTGACATGTCTCTGCTATCATGGCAATTTTGAGGGTATTTTATCTAATGGAGATGCTATCTGCATCATGATACAATTGTGCTCCTCTACCCACTACCTCCCTAGGCTAGGTTTTTAGTTTTAACATAATCTAGAGATGGTAAATCTCAATTAGATAAGTCGTCCTTATTGTTGTTATATTATTTTTCAGACAGACAAATCTAAGATAGCTCATTTAAGAGGTAAAAGTCTTCTTATTACAAGTCTATAGGATATGCACCCTCTCTAATATGAGGGTTATCTTTCTGCATAATTTAACAATCGCACTCTACTTTCTCCCAAGCTTTATATCACACCAATATATACATACATACATGTATATACATGTGATGATGTTTTATGGGAGATACAAAAGGTTACCTCTATTGTTATATCTCTAGACTTGGTTAATTCTGAGTTAGCTCAAGTTGAGAAGGTAAATTAATCATGCTACAAATTTTGGGTATGCAAACCTTCCAACAAAGTAGTATATTTCTGCATCTTATTACTGGTTATATTTTTTTTAAACTTCCTTCAACTAACATACATCTTTCTAATAGCAGAGATTTAGTAGAACAAAAGTATATCCCTTCTGAATTGCAAAATATTCAAACCCTATTCAGCATTCCTGAGAAATCAAATTATTCTAGAACTGATTGGTATTTTTGCAAGATTCAAAAGGTGTTTGGGGTTTCATTTCCAAGTATAACAACCCTAGTTTAGAGCAATACTGCCCTAGTATTTAATTCTAGAGGAGATCATCATGATCTTTGGACTATAAATCATTCTCTTAAATATTTTATTAAGAAAGGTGCATTTAAATACACACATCCACCAGACAAACCCCTAAATATACTTGCACACACATAAAAGAGATGTGCATGTACTATGCAAAAATGTTGATTGAAACTTTCTTATACTCATTTCCAAAAAACCAGAAGTGCAAAAATTTCACTAACTTTTTACCTTTTCAAAATTCAGAAATGCAGAGATTTAAATATATATTTATTTCTCTCTTTTTCTAATTGAAGCCCAATAACCCTAAACCTCTACGCTGTGCACAACATAAGGCATTTCTCTTATTTCACACAAATCCATTCAATAATTCTATTTATGAGAATAAAATAGGGGAAATACAACTTGCTAGGTTTGTAAATATCACATGACTTGTAAATGAAGAAAAAATCATCTCAGCGCCCTTCACAGTGGATCCTCTCTGTTCTCCATGTTTCCAGATAACCAAAGTTCTTAAACTTGCAGAGCAAATGTGTCTTTCCAGCGACCAAAGAAGTAGAAAAATGTAAGTCGTTTTTGCCAAAATTTTTGCCTATAAGCCTCACGATACCCTTTTTTTTTCCATTTCCCTTAATACATTGCATCTACCCCCAATTTCGCTGCCTGGAAGAGTCACGCCAGAAACGTGTTTTATGCCTTCACACCAAAATTCTCCTTCTGAACCCTTGTCTTTCGGGTGAAGCAATAGTTCATGGCATTAGTCTTTCTGATGTTCGAAGCTTCTCTCCCAAGAATCGCGTTCTTTCATTCCTTTATTGAAAAAAAAACCCTCCCGTGAGTACTTTTATTTGCTTAGCATATATATCCATGTTATGCCCAACAACATATTAAAAAAAAAAAAAACCATTGCTTAAACATTCGATTATTACCCATGGTGCTGAGAATGGGTTTTATTTTAATTCGATACCTAAGCTTGCCATGATATGCTTTTAGTGTCTTAAGAAAGAGTTAGAATAATTTAGTTATCAAGACCCCCTCCTTTTATTTCATATACTTGATTATGATTAAAAATAGTCATAATCACTAAAGTTTGCACAAAAGACTTAATATTGCAAAAAAATTATAAATATATTTACGCAATCAACATTAGTCAAATAGATTTTTAATTTAACTATTAATAATTTGAGTAATAAAAAAAACCTATAAAAAAAAATGTAAGTAATAAAAAAAATTAATTAATAATAATAATAACAAACTAACTCAGAAACCACTCAATAACTTAGGATCGTAAACCCTAAAATCTCTAAATGGACCAACTAGGGTTACCTGATATGACGATTGACGAAAATTACCAAGGTCAACATGAGACTACTTGACTGAGGGTTAGGGTTTCAGATGGCGTAAGTTCTTCCTCACTTTACCTTCCGACCTAATGATACTTCCCCTCCCTTCTCGGAGGGCAACGGACTCCTGTACACACTTGGCCCAATTCAAACAATTAGTTTGAAATCTTGTCATAACTTTGACATTTCAAATATATTATTAATATAAATAAAACATCTTAAATATCATCATGTTAAATATCAAAACATCAATCTAACCATTGTAAGTCATCATTTCACTATATTGAGCACAAATACCATCTAGGGCATCATTACTCAATTAAAACATGAACATCTAGGGCACGTTTATTTAGTTACAACATGAAAAATCTAGGGCATGCTTAAACATCTCACAAGTATAGCATAGATCAACTAGGGCACAAGTGGGATGTAAGAGAAAAAATCTTGTTAAAATCTAAATTGGTTGCTTAAGGATATTATTTGGGCCTTCTCAAAGTACTTGGTGAAGAGTTCCTTCAAATTTTCTAGGAGATTTGTTTCCACATAAAACTTCGGTAGTTTGAACTTTATTTATACTCATAGAAAAGGGTTGAACCTGTGTGCCAAACATGGGTAATTTGAAACTTGAAAGACTAAGAATCCTAGAAAATCTTCCTCAAGCATCATGTTACTTTCAATATTTCTTATGGAAGGTGGGGCTAGCATGGTTTGGGCCTTCATTATATTCTCATTATGAAGAAATCGATACAATTTCAAAGCACATTAATTGTCAAAAACATTTGAAAGGCCTAGGAATCCATCAAGTTGTGGCTTATTAAGAGAATAAATGATTTTAGGACTAATATTTCCTTCAACCAACAATAATTATTGTGGTCTCCTAAAATTACTTGCCAAAGTTCACCTCTTACCAAAGTTAGTTGAGTTTATGCACCTAAGCTTTTAAGTGATATGAAATTTAATTCATTTTAGGAATCTTATCCAAGGCTACTAAGAACTCTCTCGTGGTTAGAATTTGAATATGACTATAAGGATCACAAACACAATTTTGATTCTTTGCAAATAATTACGAAGTTTATGGATCTTGAAAGAATGCATATAGTTGGAATTCAATGCATTGTGCCTTAGTGGAAATATTAGAAGTGGTATCTTGATGCTCTCTCGAGGAGTTACAAACCCTTTCAAAGATAGCCTTGACCTTTTTATCACCTACCCATGGTATATAAACCTAATATTGGGTGGAATCTCTAGTCCATTTTTGCTCAAAACAACCATAGTTTTCAAATTGTTTGGTCTACCATTTTGGAGCCCAAACTAGATTGTTTTTATTAGTGGCTTGGATATTTGGATCTAACCTTATCTATATAGGTGTTCTCAACTACCTCTATCCTTTTTGTGGACAATTGAAAATTCTCAAGACCCTTTCTTGGTTTTGGGCCTAAGCCCATCTTCATTGGATACATGATTTATCCCCCAAGTCAAAGTTCTTTAATCCTTTCTAGCCAATTTTTTACCTAGCATATAATTTTTCTATGCGACTAGCCTTAAATTCCTACAAGGTCTACCAAAATTTGGCACTCTTTGAAAGTATTTTCTCTTGCATATGAAAATATAGAAACACCAATTTATTTCTAAGTTCTATAGTGCATTCTCATTTGTCTTTGTATGCCAAAGTCATGATACGATCTAACATTATAGGGTATATATTTGCATTTGACCTTCGTGATCATGTACTTGGCACATGATCATCCTCGTTCCTTATACCTCAGTGTATAACATCGAGTATGATATCAAATCTAGGTTTCTTATACCATTGTCTCATTATGTCCATCCATCCTCCCTCTCCATCCATATATTGATCACCCCTATCTTATTCTATGTCATTTTTTATCCTTCATCTTCTAATCCCCCCATCCAATTCAAGAGCACACCTATGTTCTTCAAACTTGCATGTCCTCTTGAGGGGGCATACATAACCCACATCCTTCTAGTGATTAAGGCATCATACACAAGTAAACATCCCTTCATACTCATTATTTTTGTTATTCTTTCAAATGATGTCACTTCTCTTACTAGTCATAACATCATCTCAAAGAGGGGAAAAATGTAGACACCTAAATCTGTCCATGTCCAACCACACCTAATTTTATCATATCCTAAGTCATTAAGCGCACGTGCACCAAGATGGAGGACCAAAAAGATGCCAACTTTGTGTTTTTCCAAATGAAGCCATTGGGTGTGCACCAAATAAGGTGCTCGTCATATTTGGCATGCACCAAATAGGTTTGGTGTGCCAAGTCTAAGGTTTGGTCATGCTAAGACTATTGGAGATAGCCCCCTTGAAGCAACTTACTTTTGGAGATTGTCCCTTCAAAGTGGTTTACTATTATTTATTTGCAACATATTTCTTATTATATTCTTTTCTTGTGCAAGTTATTTCATTAGAAGTGGCATTAGAACATGATCTTAGCATTTAGAGGGTGAGAAACAAGGTATTTTTTTCAATTTAGCAGGTTATATTGTGAAGTGCATATTTACTTCAATTTAAGAATTATTTTCCCTAAAATTCGAAGGCCTATTAATGGTTCATTGACTTTACTACAATTTCAATTTGAGATCATTTGTATCATCTTTTAAAGAGTAATCATCAAATTACTGTTCTCACCAAAGTTGCTCCTAAGGCTGCAAATTGGCACTTCTCTTGGAGTTTTTTTTAAAAAGGCAATTTTTTGTAGCAAGTTATAATAAAAAATTTAACTAGTTTTGATTTTTCTGTGCAATTTATTTTTGTGGCATTATAGTGGAGACTATGAAAGAAGACATTGATGGAATACTACATAGAGTTATGCAAAAAACTTTAAAAAGTATATACCCATAATATGAGTTGGAAAGTTAACACTTTGAGAGTATATGTACATAATATGAGTTGGAAGAAAGCTAATATGACTCAAGAAAAAGGCGAAGAAGAAGAAGGAGAAGGCAAAGGAGGACAAGGAGAATGAGATAAAGGAGGAGAAAAAGTGGTACCTATAATAGTAATTGTCTATGAACTATCACTATTTGGAGATATGCCAAAGTGTCTACTACCAAGAAAAGACCAAGATCACAACATTCAACAAGTTCCAAAGGAGAAACCACCTATTAATAGGTCATATCATTACTTCCATTTGCAAAAGAGTTGAGATTGGTAAATTGATAGAGGACATGTTGGATGTTGAACATATAGTGTTATTGGAAGTTGATTAAAAGGGAAGAAATATTTTGGATCCAAATTTAGCTCTCAAAACATGACAAAAAAAGTTGAGGACAAGAAAAGTCATAGAGAAGAGTGAAAGAATCTGGCTAGTGAAGCTATGAGTAGGAGGATTAAGTGTTCCTTCATATAATAATTTGAAGTTCAAAAACATCGATAACAATGCAATTTTAAGGGGAGGGGCATGTTACTCCCTTAGCCTCTATTGTGCATGGATATATGTGTTGTCGACTTGTGGCTAGCACAACCTTTATTTATGTAATATAAACATGTATGTGGTCTTATATAGGTATCTAGGTCAGTGTAGGTACCATCTATGGCATAAATATTGTATATTTGGGAGGTAGTGGCTAGTTGATTATCATCATATTATGTATTTTGTTCTTATTGAATATTATTAGAGGTAAGCCCATTGAAGTGACTTACTTTTGGAGGTTGCTCCTTGGAACTAGTTTATTATTTATTTGTAGCATATTTCTTTTTATATTCCTCACATGTGAAATTTATTTCATTATAGGCAACCTCTGTGATATAAGCCTTATATAGTAATCTGCAAGTCTTCCCATTTATCAAAATACATTTTATATGCCCTACACCTTGTAGTAACCAATTTGATAAAAAATACTCATTTAATCTATTCTTTTTTCTTCTTTCTTAGGCACTTAGTCCTATTGTTATCTTGTCATTCTAATCATCATTCATCCTAGCAAAGTGTGAAAAGAGATCAACCACATTAAAAACACAATCGATGTCCAAATACTCTGGAAGATCAATCACATAAGCATTATCATTTATCCTAGTCACAATTCTATAGCTCCAATTTTCTTAGGCTTTAACTTGTTGTAAGAACCTTGAGGATACCATGAACATCTCTCCTTCTTGGAAAACTCTTTTCCACCTATGAAAATAACCATTTGTATCATTTGAGTTGACTTGAGAGCCTAGTAATGAATCACTTCAATCCATAGTTTTTTAATGATTTGAACCTTAAATATTTGAAATGAGCATCTACTTGTAGACTTGTTATTGATGGAACTATAGGCACACCCCACTTGCTATTAAACAAATCCCATTGTTTGGATTGCTACCAACTAAAAATCACAATAAGTTACCTAGGCTCTTATGTATCACCTCTGTTTAACCATTGATTTGGGGGTAGTATGATGAACTCTATTATAGCTTGTCCAATTTTTTCAAAAGGTTTTCCAAAAGTTGCTAGAAAGTTTAGAATCCCTATAATTTGTTATTGTTTTAGGAATACCATGCAACCACTCTATTCTATAAATAATAAACAAGCAATTTGACTTATCATTTGTCATTTTATGGGGTATGAAGTGGGCCAGTTTACAAAAGTGGTCCACCGCTACAAACACTAAATCATATCTTCTTTGGGTTCATTGTAGCCCCAATACAAAATCGATGGAAATATTAGTCTATAGTTCTTTTGATTATTTGACATTTTTGTGGGATGACTCAAATTACCTTAGAGCTAGATTTAGTCATCAAAATGAATTCCCTATGTAAGAGATAATGCCTCCAATATTTTAATGCTTGTACAATAGCAATAAATTCCTCATTTTAGGTGGTATACTTATTGTTTAACTTTTCAAATTCTCTTTGAAAAATGTCATAGGTTTACCTTCTTGTCTTAGCACTCGTCCAATAACTACTCTTGATGCATCACACACTATTGTAAAATTTGTGTTAAAGTTTGGTATAACAAGAATCAAAGCTTTAGTTATCGTCTTTTTGAGCTATTTAAAGTTCATATCAGCCTCTTTTTTCTTGTTAAAGACTTTTCCTTTTGTGCAAGCAATCAAAGGTGCACTTTTACTCTTGAAATTTCAAATGAACCTCCTATAGAAGTTCACCAAACCATGGAAAATCGTCATCTTTTTGATACTTTCAAGAGTAGGCTTTTTGAGAATCTCCTTTACATTTTTTTGGATCCATGCTAAATTCATCAATTGAAACTACACTACCTAGGAATACCAACTTATCCTTTCTAAACTACCCTTTTTAAGGTTGATAAACAACCTTTCTACATGCAAGTACTACTCCTAAGTGTTCTATGTGCTTATCCACATTTTTAATAAGAATCAAGATATCATCAAAATAAATTATAATGAACTCTCTAATGTATGATCTAAATACTTGATTCATTTTCCTCATGAAAGTAGCCAATGCATTGAGCATACCAAATAGCATCTGCTAACCACTAATATAAACTATTGTTGGTTTTGAAGTTAGTCTTTCGTTCATCACCTTCATGAATCCAAATGTGATGGTTACCATTTCGAAGGTCAATTTTGGAGGTCTTGGCACCCAAAAAGCAATCTAACAAGTCATCCATTCTTGGCAATGCATCTTGATACTTCATAGTGATTTTAGTTATTTGAACTAGAATCCATACACAATCTCCATCCGTCTCATTTCTTAGGGGAGAGCAAAGCAATTGTGATACACAAAGTCATGCTCTATTTTACAAATCCCTTTTTCAAAAAACTCAATAATTTGCCTTCTCGTTTCCTCATTCTCTAGAGGTGTCAATCTGTAAGAAATTAATTTGGGAGTTTGGGTAGTAAAATTAGATCAATTTGATGTGTAATGGTTTGTGAAGGAGGCAAACTGTCTAATAAATCTGGAGTTAAATATGACTATTTTAGAAATTTTTGTGCCTCCAATGGTATCTCTTGCTAAGTAGATTTTTCCTTTTCTCTAGGGTATAATAAATACTAAGTTTCTCCCTTGTAGCCTTTGAAAAGCCCCTTCTAGCCCACTATAAGCAAGGGCAGACATACTGTTTCCATTAAATCTTTTTCTCTAGAAGGCTTCAAAATATGTCATTCCCCTCATGTTGTATCTCATAGTTGTTTTCTCAACCATGGTGGACTGCAAATTTTTGTCAAATCGTCATGGGCAACTTAGCAACAAACGGCAAGTATCCATAACTATTACATTACAAATACACCTTATCTTCACAGGGGCCAATATTAAAGGTAATAAAAAAAGGCTTATCCATAAGCACAATTCGATCTTTCTTCAACCAAGAAATTTGTATGGGTTTGATTTAATGATACAATACATGTTTACCAATTCATACAAATTGTCTATTAATACACCATCTATGATTACTTTCAATACCTTTCCTTGACACTTGCATTTGTCTTGAAAACATTCTTCCTTGTCCTACCATTGGCTAAAGATAGCTTGTTTAACCACCACCAGGGTCCTTCCCAACATCAGTTTTGTTTTGCCCAATAAATCAGTTTCAAGTTCTATGGCTTGTGAGTTTTCTTCTTTTATCAGCATTGATTGTTTTTAAGTTTTTGAATTTAGTGGGCAGTCTTGAGTTTTTTGAGCTTCATTGCATATGATCTTAATGGCTTTTAATCTCCGTAATATTGTTGTAATTGTCTTCTACCTCTAAGCCCCCCATTTCTCTGAAGTTGGGTTTCATATTTTCATTAGTCTCTTCTCCTTTACTAGGTTTGGAGGAACCTTATTTTCCTTTATTTTGAGTACTATCACTTCTCTTACTCAGCAATTTGCCCTTCTAATTCAGTTTTCCTTTTTCTTTCAAAGCATATTCATATGCCTCATTCATATTATGTACTTCAATTAGGGTTAGTTCATTTTGAAGTTGATACCCTAGCCCATTAACATACCTGCTTGCTACTTGTCTTTCATTCTCTTGTATATCAATTCAGATTTGCAGCCTCATGGATTGTTTGGTACAAATTTGCATCTTCTGATCCCTTTTCCTAAGGTTTTGAAATTCTCTAAACAACTTTTTCTAATAGTTTGAAGGCAGAAATCTAGCTCTTACATGCTTCAACATCTTGAGCCACAACTTGGTATTCTCTTTTCTCTTTCTTCTCCTAGTAACTCTACAAATTACATACCATAAAGGAACATGAAACTTAATTTTGATGCTGCAATTTTCACCTTTTTTATCATCTTCATTAATGTCTCCCATCTCAAAATACCTCTCTGGTTTGAAAATCAAATCTATAAATAAATTAGAGTTAAGTTCAACTCTGAAGTCTGAAATCCAACCATCACACTTGATCCTTGACTGGACACAACCTCGGTGAACGTCTACATTGGATCTACTCCCTTAGGTGTATTGCGCACAATCTCTTGTTTTTCTTCAGAACCATATAGATGCACTCTAGCCTCGATGACTTTTAATTTCTTGAGCCATTCTTCATCATTATTCCTTTGTAGCCCTGCATTCCTCTTGCCTCTCCTTCCCCAGTTCAAACAGACTCCCCTCTACAAATTGCTATAGACAACACTTGTTGCTGCAAGTTAAATAACCCTATTGCAGGTGCAGAATTGAACACAGGAGCAAAGAGAAATACACTACAAATGAGCACTGTCAAACAAAACTCATCAAACAAAAACAACTCTTATTATCAGAAATAAAACTACAAATTAAACACTTACTTCAGAATAACCATTTTTTAACCTTCCTAATTCTTAGCTGCTACTAAATTTAAAAGTACCTATTAATAGCCAAAGGTGTCAGTAGCCAAAGGACTCCTAAAAGTTCTAAGACTAATCAGTAACACAACATTCTATTTCCTAATTTGGTGCTATATCAAAAAACTAACGCTACAGCTTATTTCCTGATTTGTTGGTGTGTCAAAAGGATATCCTATCTTTGCAATAGAGTATCACATCAGATGCATATGATGATTTGGTTTTTAGTCAACAACGAAGCAGGGTCAATAAGGGGAATCATAGTAACTTCCAAGTAATGACTGTAGCAAAAAACCCTTGAAACCTTTTATATCTCCCAGTAATCATGCTATGGCAGTGAATAATAGCAAAGTAATCTCATAAGAAGATAGGATGCATGCCTCATCCTTTGGCTATTGCATCATTGTCAGACTCTATTGTGTTCTAAGTCTAACATATCAAGTCAAGAACAGTGAGAAATTAAGGAATAAGCCATGTCTTCCTCCTGTCCGTTGCAAGGTCATTAATAATTAGTGACAGGGCCCTGTAACCTCAAAAGAATGATTATATGTAAGAATAAATTTCACTTGTAAGAAAATTTTATTAAAACATGCTAAGTGTTAATCCTAAGATTTGGTCTTCTTGACTGATGCAGAACAATCTTCAGGAGCCTGCAAATTAAACCACAAAATATACCCTGTTTGCCTTGTGTATATAAACAACCTTCAATAGCAGAGATTAATGAAAGCACGGATAAACTTAGATTATCAATAGAAATGCATATTCAGTAGTTCCAATATTATATTAATGCCTAGAAACTTACAGAGCAGCTACAACAATGAAAAAGTAGTTAAAGGTTGACCTGTAATGTAAAAGTTCTCTATTCTTGAGTCCCCACAGAACACATAAAACTTACTATCTTTATTTTCCCCCCAGACTGACTTTCTAATCCTACGAAGTCCCCCTAATTAACTAGCTCGCTAGAGAATTCCTGAGAAACAAACTCAACTAAAAGCTAGAAATGGTAATTTGCCTGGCAGCTATTAAGTAAAGAACAGTCAAAACAAAATTGTAGAAGGTACATCTAAAACTACTAAACTAATAGTCCTCAAATGACTGAACCACCCCTCAACCAACTGAATGTGGGAGGGGACTGTTAAATAAATGCTTTGCATTAACCTGCCCTTCTCTTTAAAAATTAGAATCTCTTGGTCCTTTTGATTTTGGTCATAGGGTGGAGCAATTTGTCTATATTTAAACAAATCAGCTTCTGTGATCCAAAAGGAGTTGTAAGAATCCGATAGGTCTTCGTGCTTAATAAAATATAGCTTATAAGATTTGGATTGGATAGCCACCAATTTGGCATCTAGTACTTGTTTAATCCATTCTCTTCTTCTTCTTTGGCAAGTGCTTGGTCCAATTGTCATTTTGCTTCTCATTCTGCTCATCTACCATCTGATCATGACTAATTCTAGCTGAGTGTGAATAAAGGTCAGCAACATTAAAGATTAGACTAATGTCCAAGTCCTTAGGCAAGCCAATTTGGTAGGCATTATCATTTATCCTCTCTATGATTTCACAAGGTTTTATCTTCTTGGGCTTCAACTTGTTGTCGGCACCTTGGGCATGCCTTTCTTTGGGTAGATGTACCATGACCATTTCTTCTTCTTGAGAGGTAATTCTTCTCCAATGCAAATCAGCTTTCTTCTTATATAGCTCATTCATAGACTGCAATTTGAGTCTAACTTGTTGATGTACCTATTGAACATTCTCTCAAAAATCTGTAGCTTCTTGGTTGTTATGTGGGTTCAATTGCAAAACAAATAACTCCACAACTCCTTCAAGATTTCCACTGTATACAGCTTGAAATGTAGACTTACCTGTAGATCTATTTATATTAGGATTATGAGAAAATTTAGCTTGAGGTATCACTAGATCCCATTGTCGAGGATTATCTTCAACTTAACACCTTAATAGATTTCCTAGGCTCTGTTGGCAGTGGGCCAGCGTGCCTCGCGGAGATTCACGACATGGTTTAACAGCGCCTATGGATTCTATAAGTCTAGTGGTTGTATCGGGCATTGACAGGTCGATCTTTTGGTGCAACGGCAACCCTAGCTTGTAACAAGTGGTATCAGAGCTTGGTCATAGGTTCGAATCACGCAGGCCGCGACGAGTGACGCTAGGAGGGGGATTGTTGGCAGTGGGCCAGCGTCCCTCGCGGAGATTCGCGACATGGTTTAACAGCCTCCTGTGGATTCTATAAGTCTAGTGGTTGTATCAGGCATTGACAAGTCGATCTTTTGGTGCAACGACAACCCTAGCTTGTAATAGGCTCTTGTTTACCACCTTTGTTTGACCCTTGATTTAGAGATTGTATGCTAAATTGAATTGAAACTTACTCAATTTTTTCCACAAGACCCTCCAAAAGAGGCTTAAGAATTTGGCATCCCTATCACTTGTTGTAGTTTTTGAAACACCATGCAACCTCTCAACTTCCCTAAAGAACAAATCTGCCATCATTGATCTTCTTGTAAGGTATGAAATGGACCCTTTTAGAAAAACAGTCAACCACTACAATCAATGAATCATTACCCTTTTGGGTTTATGAAAGTTCCAAGACAAAATCCATAGAAATATTAGTCCATTGTTCCATTGGCAAAGGCAAGGGTATGCGTAGACTTGTATTCTGACATCTTTCTTTTGCTATTTGACATATCCTACAATCAGCAACAAACTTGTTCACATCTCTCCTCATATTAGGCCAAAAGAATCTCACTCACTAATCCATTAGTCTTACCTCTTCCAAAGTATCCATCCAACCCATTTGACTACATTTCTCTCATAAGCTTCTCTCTCTTATATCCAAGGGGAATGCAAAGTAGAGAACCCATAGATAAAAAATCCATCTAGTAAAAAGTAGTCTTCAAATGGATGTATACATGCATGATTTTGACTACTTGGAATTGTATAGATGTTGCTAAAATGTTGATCATTTGCATATTCACCCTTCATTTCTTCAAAACAAACCAGCTCATGACTAATTACAACCAATAAATGATGCCTCCTACGCAAGGCATGAGCCACTATATTGGTTTTACCACTCCTATGCTACACAATAAAAGATAGTCTTACAAGAAAAAAGCTCATTCAGCATGTTTGTGGGACAACTTCTCTTGTAAATTTATATAGTTCAAGCTTTGACTGTCAATTATCAAGATGAATTCCTTATGTAAAAGATAGTGCCTCCACATTTTAATGCTTGTACCACAATATACAGTTCTTTATCATAGTGGTGTACCTCTTTTTAGTTTCATTTAATTTCTCACTGAAGAAAGCCATAGGTTTCCCTTCTTAGCTTAACACTCCCCTAATAGCTACCCTTGAAGCATCATATTCAACTATAAATAGTATCTCAAAGTTGGGTATAGCAAGAATAGGTGCTTTAGTAACCTTCTTTTTGAGCTGTTTAAAACTCACATTAGCTACCTCTGTCCAAGTAAAGACCTTCCCTTTTGTGCAAGCATTCAATCGTGCACTTATGTCATTGAAATTCCTAATGGATCCCTTATAAAAAATCAAAAGACCATGGAAGCTCCTCACCTCATTTATACTTGAGGAGGGGCCACTCAAGAATAGCTTTTAACGTTTTTTGGATCCATGCTTAATCCATTTGATGAAATAACATTGCCCAAAAATACCAACTTATCTTTGTAGAATTCACTCTTTTCATGGTTGATAAATAACCTTTCTAGCTTGAGTATGCCAAGTACTACCCTCAATCTCTTTCATATATTTACTAAAAATTAAGATATCATCAAAGTAGACTATGATGAATTCCCCAATGTGCAATCTAAATCGTTGGTTTATTGTTCACATGAAGGTACCTAGAGCATCGGACAATCTGAATGTAATCACTATCCGCTCAAATAACCCATGTTGGGTTTTGGAGGCAATCTTCCACTCATCACCTTCCTCAATCCAAATTTGATGGTATCCACTTTTAAGGTCAGTCTTGGAGAAGACCTTAGCACTTGATAAGCAATCTAATAAATCATCCATCTTGGGTACTAGATATCAGTTTTTCATAGTGATTTTGTTAATGGCTCTAGAATCCATATGTAATCTTCATTTTCCTCCTTTATGGGAGAGTAGAGAGGGTGTGACACAAGGACTCATTCTTTCTCTCACAAACCCTTTTTCCAATTATTTAGTGATTTGTTTCCTCATTTCCTCGTTTGCTAGAGGAGTCGTTCTATAAGTAACTTGATTTGGAAGTTGGGCACCAAGAATTAGATCAAATTGATCAGTAATGCCCCTATAAGGAGGCAAACTAGATGGTAGGTCAATTGGTGTCAAATCAGAATATTGTTGCAGCAATTTGTTGCACCTTCAATGGAATGGTTTGCTGATCAGGTTTCACACGGGTACATTAGATGACAAATCTCTCCCTTAGATTCTCTATGAAACTCTTGGCACCCCACTATAAATAAGGATAAAGTTGCTATTTCAGTTGTCCCTTTTCCCTTAAAAGGCTTGAAGATATGGAGTTTACCCTGGTTTTGTATCTCATAGGTGTTTTCTCTACCATGGTGAATTAGATTTGTCATATAGCCAAGGCCCGCCCAATAATAAGTGACAAGCATTCATTGGCACTACACCACACAACACCTTGTCCTCATAGGGACCAATTTTGAACTCAATAGGGCAAGATTAATTCAAAAGCATACTGTGATCCTTTTTCAACCAAGAAATTATACAGGGATTGGCTTTTGGAATGCAAACAAGCTTTAAATTTTGCACCATTTTTGTACTTACCAAGTTACCAGTGGACCCTCCATTTACAATCACCTTGCACACTTTCTTTACCCTTGCACTATGACTAAATTACACTATTTCTCCTCCAAATCAGCTATGGGGGCTTCTATCAAGGGATCTTCTCCTTCTTCTCAAGTCACCATTGCTCTCTTGGGGTTTTTAGGGCAATCTATAGCTCTATGGGCCTCACTGCAAATAAAGTATCTCAAAGGTTTCCAGCCCCCAAATAAATGTTGTCCTCATCCTCTACCTCTAAAGCCACCTCTCCCTTGTTAGTTTGGTTTCACATTATCCTCTAGCTCTTCATTGGCTGATTTGGAGGAACTTCCTCTATTTAAATTGCAACCACTTCTTTTGCTGGCCACTTTGCTGAATCTAATCAAATTTTCCTTTACTTTAGGGCTAGTTGATATGCTTCATCCATAGTATTCAGTTTGAGTAGGGTAATTCAATTTGGAGTTGGAATCTAAGCCCATTAATATACTTGGCACAACATGCTCATTATTTTCTTGCAAACTAGTTCTCATCTGTAGCTTCAAAAATCATTTACTATAGGCTGATATAGAGGAATCCTTTTGTTTTAGATTTTGATATTCTCTAAAGAGCTTTTGTTGGCAACCTGCATTAATTCAGCATTCATATGTTTTAACATCTTTGGCCACAATTTGATTTCCTCCTTCCCTTGACTTCTAACATTTTGGAGATTCTCCCACCATAGAGCAGCATGAAACTTCATCTTAAATGCTGCAACTTTGACCCTTTGTGGATCAGTTTTCTCAATTCCTCCCATGTCATAATATATTTCTAATTCTTGAATCCAATCCAAGAACACCTCAGGTGTTAATTCACGTTTAAAATCAGGGATCTTAACCCTAACTCTAGTTTGCTATTTGGTGATAGTCTCAATAAGTGTTTCCATGGGATCTAAGGCTGCTTCTCGTCCCCTTTGAACTTCTTGTTCTTCCTGAAAATCCTCATGATGCAACCTAGTTTTGAGGGCCTACAACCTCCTAAGTACTTCATGAACTGCATTACCTCTCCATCTAGAATTCTCCCTGGTTTTTCTTCATCAACTGCATTATCTCGCCATCAAATGTGGCCTTGGAAGACAATTAATAAATTATGATCTTGATAACAACAAATAAAGTACTTTGTACTCTCCTTTCAATATGATATGTACCTGCAGTCCTGATAAGAAGTGTATGTTACCTGAATGCTGAAGTGGAACTGTGAATGCTGTTCAGAATATTTAGCAATTTAAGCATGTTTTTGGTTGCATTTGCTTGTAAGAACAAGAAAGGGATGGTTTGCTTGAGTGTTATTTCTATTGGTTAGTTTATCAATGGTTTAGTATAAGACAAATTTCCTGAATGGGTTCAACCATTGTGGATTTGGTTTCAGAAAGATTGCAATCAATAGCTGGCATGTATACATGACACATGTTATCATAACCAGCATGTAATTTTCATTGCTTATGAATTAATAGAGAATGAATTTGATTGTATTACTAGGAATCAAAATTTAGTTTGTTTGCCTGTTTGTAAGACAAAGCATGTAATCGTATATTTTGAAGAATGGAAATATTTAAATACATGAGAGCAACTAGGATGATCTGAATAAGGCTTTTGGATTTAGTCTGTTTGATGACATAGTAACATGTGAAAATGTATTGGAATTAAGAGTGCATCATGAAGGTTCATTCATAAGTTGGTTATAAGCTATTTTAACCTCTAGGAATTAACTCATGTATGATGCATGTTGTTTGAGTAATGCATAGTAGGGAAAATAAACAATAATTCATGAATGCTGTTTTTCATTTTTCATTTTGTAATTATGCTGTATTATTGGTGTCCCTATTTATAGATTTGGCTTTCAACTGTTGTCACAAAACATAGTGGTATTGTTATAGCTCAGTTGTACAAATTTGTCTATAATCCTTTACATTGTTTGCCTGCATTCATAAGCAATGGAATGAGAATTATTGGATATGCACGTATGATTAGATATAGAGATGGGTATTTAAATACATGAACAGATTCATTTTCCTTGTCATGTGTCATTGTGTTGAATAATCTTAATAATTAACATATTTTTTATAATTTGTAAAATTTATTGAAAATTAAATTAATAATTAATCACATTTAATATCCTTTTATTTTTTTGTTTATAAAATCTGGGCATTAACAGGGCTCAGCTAGTGGGGCTACAAATGGGCAACTCCATCCTCACCTTAATACACACAGTCCAAACCCGCATACGCAGTGCTACACCTATATAAGGTTAAGGTATCACACCTATTCTCAAGGATATTTTGGATACAAACTTGAAAATGTGAAATGAGAGTAAATGTCATAAGCATTCTCTAAATTTAGTTGCTTGCGAATTCTTGATAGTGTGGAAAATTTTCAAAGCATAGCTCAGTGCTCTTTTGATGCACTGTACTTGTAAATGTAATTATAAAGGAAATCTGAATGGAACGGTTGAATGAGTTAAGATGATGTACAAAAACTTACTAACATATAGACGTGAATCTGAGTAATGCTAAGGAAGAAATTATGGTTTGTGACAGGAAATTCACTATAATAATATCAAGATAGAGGGCCAATTAGCTGTTATAAAGATAATCTGGTTTTGTCAGTGTAGGCAAGCCAATTTCTTCACTAAACAGCGACAACAAGAAGGATACCTTTGACATGGAAGGCCTCAACCTCGCCTCTTGAGTGCACTGGAGGGCAATCAGTATCACTCTCATTACGATTTTTGAGTCAAAATTTTCACTACAAATTATTCTGCTGTCTACCAGATCGAAATGGCGATTCTCCTCATGAAGATTCCAAGCCTGTTGCACAAAAGAAATTTCACATTAAAAAGGTAGAGTATTTCCTTGACATGAAAGAAAATTCTGAGGTTATAAACCCACCCACTTCACAAGGCTTGGAAAGGAGGAATTATATTCCACATGTCTTCTGCCAGACATTATTTCTAAGATGAACACACCAAAGCTGAAAACATCTGCTTTTTCGGTCAGTCGACCATCAGACTTCAATTCTGGAGCTATATAACCTCTGCACAAGCCAAATTAATAACATTTTTCTAATTAACACTAGTATAATTACATTTTAACAATTAAATTTTCTATGATATGTATCTTACTCTGTTCCAGCAACTGGTATAGTTTGATGGATGCCATTTTTATCTAAGACTACTCCTAGTCCAAAATCTGCAATCTTGGCATTCAAATTCTCGTCGAGTAATATATTATTGGGTTTTATATCTCGATGCACTATGCAAATCCCGGAATCCTCATGAAGATATACTAGCCCACGTGCTACACCTTGTATTATATTCAAATGACTTCCCCAATCAAGGACTTGGACCTTTAAAGGATCTGCAATTGCATTCAAAATCATGTATAGGCATTCATACCATATTTAAGTGTCCAATTTAAAAGCCTCAGAGGAAACAATGGGTTTTCTTTACTTACTGAAGCAAAGGTCTAGAAGGTTTCCTTTAGGTATATATTCATAAATAAGCAACATCTCCTCTCCTTCAATGCAAAAGCCAAACAGCTTTACTATGTTACGATGTTGTAGACGAGAAACGATGCCCCATTCATTCATAAAAAAGCTCTTTCCTTGTTCAGATAGTCTCTTTATGGCCAACTGCCTACCATTTGCTAAAGTTCCCTGCAGTAGAAATGCTACATCATCATGAAAATTACCACATATAAATTTATAATCAATGGGGTATGAATGCCCTTACATTTTCAAAATCAAATTGTGAATGATCTATTTAATTGATTACCTTGTATACAGACCCAAATCCCCATTCTGCTAGCTTATTATTTGGATGAAAATCTTGACATGCAATCTGAATTTCATTGAACGAGAACATAATTGTGCCTGGATCTAAATCATTCATCCGTTTTGGCATGATCAAATGAATGTATTTTTCATCACCCACTGTTTTTCTGCCTCCTCTGATTCCCCGAACAATGCGTGATATTATTCCTTTCTTTTGACAATGATTATTGCTCCTATGGCTAGCAATTTGTGAAGAGTGGCCATGAATCAAGTTAAAGGATTGGTTGAGGTTTGTTTGCTGTGAGTTGAAGGAAATTGCATTTCTATGAATTTGTCCTCCGGATGAAGTTTCAGATACATCTTTCTCAGACTGCAACCAAAGGCCACCTGCTTATGCAAAGATAAGACTTCAAAATTCAAATACAGTAGGAAATCCAACTAATAATGTGAAACATTGAATCTGTAAATGAAACTGCCACAAGTAGAACACATAGTGAGAAATTGATTACTGGGGGCTTCTGGAGTGGATTGATGTGATGCATATGAGATAAAAGAAAACAGTGTCTTCAATTGCACTTGTAACATGATATCTCGGAACATACGATCTGCTTGTCCCCTTAGAAATTTAAGTTCTTCCTTTATCTTTGTAGACAGCATGAACCTGTACAATGTTTTGAAGGTAAAATCAATGCCAAACTTAAGAATTTGGAAATCAGATGGAGGTATCGTGTGTGGCCCAATGTTCAACCAATGTATGTTATCACCTGCAAATATTATACACTTGTGTCAGGCCTAAATAGGACATTGTTGGGATTAAAATATGGAAGGAAAATATGCTAATTTAGATTAGGATCCACATCATATGGCATTCTGTGCTTGTTAGCTCTGAGTTTTTAGGGGGGGTTATTTATTAACCATTTCTAGCGAAGTCACCTAAACAAAATCCTCCTTGAGAGGAAGGACTCGCCAGGATCTGCAGTCACGGAAAATAAAAATACCTTAAGCTATTAATGCTAAGCTAAACTCTTTCGTAAGAATTGTAGGTCAATAATATTTTGGTCATCCTATTACTGGTATAGATTCCCAGTTTAATCCTAGTTCTTTAGATGGAAGCTGAGATGTAAGTATGCTTGATGGGATGATTTGTAATCCTACTTTCTTGCTACGATGGGTGCTATGCAGAGAATCGATGGGTTGAAAGGGATTTCAGTACATGGGTTTTCATATGTCTCGCGAGTTATTTAATGAAGCTCTTTTGAATGTCTTAACGATCAGTAAGCTTGTAAACAGTGGAAGTTGGCCTTGACGCACAATCACAAATAGAAGAGAAAAACTGCCGTTAGCATTTGTTACTGTACCCAAAGGATCAATATAATATCTTCATTGGTTAATAAGTTATGCAGATGATAAGGAACACATACTTCGATAATTTCTTAGATCGAATAACAGAACAGCACATCATTGCTCCAGTGATTATCAGACAAACACCCTCAGACATCTTTTCTGTGATCTCCTTATGTAAATGGGCTTTGATTTCCTGGAGCTGCTTAATACATTTTGCTAAGTCATTCATCCCTCGGAGAAGATCCACACATTCTCTGTCGTTTGAGGAAATTTTGTCGAGCCTTTCAAGAACAATCGCTACTGCTAACAGCCCAACTGCGCTCCACTGGATATTACCCACTCCTCTGAGAACATCCACAGCCACCGTTCTTGCATCAGTAGCCCATGTGCTCGAGGATAGTGATTTCTTTACAAAGAAAACAGCACACATATCGTATTAAAATGGGCAAGACTCAAATTTAAAAAACCCACTCACATTAAAGCTGTCCAGATATCAAATTATAAATATATTTCGACTGTCATTTTACCCTAGCTGCAAGAAAATCCTTTTCCTTGGAAAGGATACCTGATTTGAAAATAATTTAGAGCCCTCTGAGATGCGGCCTTCTAATAGTTCAAAAATTCCAGAAGTAGCAGGCTGAACAAAATCAGTGACTTTCATACCACCTTCCCCCTTGTCACTACGGCAGCTCTATCATTCATAACAAAAAATGCTGATCATGAGAGCCCTCCGAGATGCGGTTTTCTAATATTTGTCAAAATCCAGAAGTAACAGCTGAACCAAGTCAGACAATTTCATGCTAATTTCAACCTTTTTAACATGGGCGCTCTTGTCATTCAAAAGAGAAAATTCTGGTCATAACATTAATTTTAGCATGTCAGAAGCCCATGACTTAAGGGGTTTGTATTTTCCATTTACCTTGTATCTCGTTCATTAAATTATACCTGCAAACCTTTGTTTGGCCATTTACCTAGACTATTAGGTTCTGCCTGAGCAAATGACCTCCAATATGGAGTGCCGACGCCTTCAATTCCACTCAATTTGTAAAAATTTACAAGATTATACTTCCAGAAAAAAATTAGAATCTTTTATAAGCACTACCATATACTCCCTAAAAGAATTAGTTCCACTTTAATATCTAACAATATCCAACTTTTTACAGAGCTAAGCTGGGACCATTGATTTTGCAGGTGTGCTGATTAAAACATCAGAGATTAAAAATCTTGAATAGTTAGAAACGAGATTGGATAGTTTTGCGTACCTTGTCAGTCACTATGGCAGATAAAGCAGAATCGATAAGCTGTATAAGAAGCTCCAAATTTACTTCTACTCTGTTTTCAATGCCTAGATCGGAATACATTGAATTAAGTATATTGATCAGAGGCCAAGTAGAAGACTGATAAATTCAATAACCCAACCTGAAGAGAATGGTTGTACAACTTTAAGCCCTGTCACTTGAAAACAAAAAGGGAGGGGAGGTGAGGGGAGCGCGGGGGAGGGGGCGAGGGTTTAAATTAAACAGTGCTTGAGGCAAACAATTCAGATTAAGATCAACAGAATTGAACAGTAAAACTTAAAGTAATTGATAGACTCAAATTTCGTTAAGAAATAATTAAGATGCTCTGTTTTACCCTGTAATTCAGAAGCATAGACTACAATTTCAAATCAAAATGTTATGTAGATAATAAAGAAAATCTTCTTGTGTTTCTCCAGTCAAATATGAATTTAGGATTCTGGCATTTTAAGAGTCAGAAATCTTCTCAATTTTTTAAAGTCAAATTTCAGATATTTAGACTAAAAGAAAGTCGTCGGGAGCGCACGACTGAGCAATTTAAAGTGGAAAAACATGAAACTCATGTTATTTAAATAAAGTTCCCATTGTTTGCCAGGCGTTAGGAAAAAAACTTTTCTCTGTTTTGACTAAAAGAAGTTTCGCAGCAATCAACAATAATGTTTATAATGAAATCTAATGAAATCTAATCTACTAATTCCCATTTCCTTCCACTAAATTAGATTTGATATGACACTCACAGCCCAAGTTTCAACATTCCAAGAAGATCATGCCTGTAATGCAGTTTTTGAGAGCTCTACAACTTGTGACTCCTACTCACCGCCATTTAACCTTTGATCAACCAATCCACCGCCATTTTAACCTTTGATCAACCAATCCAAGAGCCATTCTCCTTGCCAAAACGGTGCAGTTGGAAGGCACTCCAGCTACCTTTGACCTTGAACACTCTTGCACACCAGCACAAAGGTCAGTGACAAAGAACACTCATTTATCCAAGCCTGGTTAGAATCTTGGTGGATAACTCTTTAGACCAGGATCTAGATAAATTCTTGTATGTATTTGAAAGTTATGCGATACAGAGTAATGCAAAGATTGAGACTGATGTAGTCCTAAAGTAACAAACGTATTTTGTTTATTTGCTCAACCTTACATAACATACTCTTGGGATAGTGTTCTCTACTTATTTATCTTTATTTATGTTCTTTTCTTTGTTGATGTTTCATGTATGTGTATATATAAATTACATGGAGTTGTTGTGTGCAATGTGTTATAAACATAAGTCTAGAAGTGTCAATCATTTGTGTATGCGTCTACAGATGAGTTAGAGCACTACAAACAAAGCACACATACCTCACCCCTTGATGTCATGTATGTGTATATATAAATTACATGGAGTTGTTGTGTGCAATGTGTTATAAACATAAGTTTAGAAGTGTCAATCATTTGTGTATGCGTCTACAGATGAATTAGAGCACTACAAACAAAGCATACATACCTCAACCCTTGATGAAATTTGAACTTGTGACCTCTCTTTCAAAATGAGTTAGAGCACTACAAACAAAGCATACATACCTCACCCCTTGATGAAATTTGAACTTGTGACCTCTCTTTCAAAAGTACAAATTCTCCTTCACTAGACCAACTCAAGCTATACACGAGATCAACAATGAAAAGATGTATGACACAAGCTAGTTGTTTTTAGGTTGCATTGCAAGTGTGTTTGACCTTGTTGAAGCCATGTCAGAAACTGAAAAAGTTTGGCCAAAGTATAGTTGCTGCCAAGTCAAGTCTTGTGCATAGTGTTCTCCACCACTTTTGGAGTATGTGGCGTTTGATGGAGATACATTGATGATCTTAGCACAATTGTGAGCATGTGGGAGGGGCTGATCATAACTAAGTTACCACAACAATTGGCTTCTAAAATCTGATCTATCTTTGCCATTATAGATTGCATGTCAATTGGTAATGAAGTGTGGAAAGTTAAGTATGTATAGTTGTACGGCACACTCTTCTTTAGAGTTGGAAAATGTGTTGAGTATGAAATTATTTTATGAATCTAGCATTTCTTCCTATTCATTAATACAACTTGCAATGTGTTTCATGTTTGCATTTTAATACTCTTGTTTAGACTTGGACTTCTATATAGACACTTGATTATTTTGATTTAACATGTTCTTGTCTTATCATTTTCTATCAAGGCTCCAAGATCTTGTGCATATAATGAGACACTTGTCTTATCATCATTCTTATGTTTATGCTTGGAATATATTATTATATTATCGTTATTCTTGTGTTTATGCTTGGAATATATCATTATATTCATTTAAGTTGCTTATATATGTATGTATGCATGTAATGTGATTTTTGCTATGTATGGACATTTTCATGGTTAGATTTTTTTGGTGTGTTATTTATATGATGTGTGATGTTGTATCTCATGGAGTAATTATGTTGTTTTTTGGCTATCATATACATGTATAAAATATACTTGATGTGGGAATTAAGTGTACAAGTATAAGTTATTTCTCCACTCGATTATGTAGGTCTCAGTTATTCCCAACATGGTTATTCCAAAGATGTCACACTAGTAATTTTCATTGTTATACCCAATTATGTTCTATTCGAGTATGAGATGTGTCACATATGATTAGTGTTAACCCAAATTCAAATTGGAAGTGTTTTTAGAATCTATTATTGTTATGAAATACCAATATATGCATGAGTTCAAAGATGGTTTTAATTCTATGTTAGTCCTAAATAGAGCTTGATGAGTTAAAAGACTGCATTTTATCTAATATTTTATTTTTGCAAAATTGGAAAAAAAAGGGGGGGGGTAAGTTAAAATTATGTTGGAATTATTTTGTTAAGATGTGTTTGCATATATATGTGATTTGATTGTTGTTTAAATGTGGCAATAAAATTAGTTTGAATGTTCATTTGACTTAAATTGTTTGATAGAGAAACAATTAGGAAAAATAATCAAAATGAAAATAAAGAAATGAAAAAAGAAGGTAAAAGTAGACTAAAAGAAAAAAATCTTAAACTATTTTTCGTATTATTCACGTTTTGTAAGAAACTGCTATCAAAAACCCTCTCCATGAAAATTTTGAAATTTGGAGAAATTGGACAAATTTGAATTAGAAAGGATAAGGAATTGGATTAATTGGGATATGAAAATGATTGTGTTGGTGTGTGCATGATCTCTACCTCCTCCCATGTGAAAGATCGAAGTCTTCATTGTTTGGGTGTATTTTGAATTGAGGTAATTATGTCCTATCTCCTTTTTGTTTATATCTCTTTGGTAAGATACCATGCTTACCCTTATGGGAGCATAAGATACCATGTTCACCCTTATGGGAGCATAGGACTTCCCAAATAGATTCAAATTCATGTAATTAGAGAAGTTTAAATTTAAAAATTATTTTATTTTATTTTGCTAGTTTGTGTTCTCATAACGCTTAAATTTCTTTAAATGTCTTAAAAAATGAATTTTACTTCAAAATGTAGTTGTTCATTAGTAGAGTCAAATGATACATTTTTTTAAAAAAAAGTGAATTTAGAAAAGAAATGTATGGTCTTAACAATGAAATTTTTGGAAAATTTCTCGGTTTTTGCATTGAAAGAAATTACATAAAATTTCGATTTTGTGTATTTTTGGATGATTTGAAATGAAGGAATTGTTGATTCCTCCATGGTTTTTTTGAAATAAACATTTTAAGACTATGTTATTTTTTTTTGTTTAGCCAATTTCATGCCTTGTTTTCAGTGCCACACTCAATTGTTGTGAGTTGTGATGAGCTTAGGATGTTGGTGTTAGAGAGAAATGTGAGAGTGGGTTTCAAAATTTTTTTAGGCCCAAAGTGGTTTGAGGATATCTTATGTGGAAGTATCTTAATCAAGCAATAACTAAGATTTCAAGGGTAATTAAATTGAATGTAGATAATGATGTCTCTAACATTCTTGGAGTGCTTGTGCAGGCTCACTATGGGTGCAGAAAATTTGCCAACTCAAGGAGCATTGGGTCTTGTAGACTGAATAACCTCATCTCTTGTGAGAGGTTTACTGATCCTGCTTGGTTGGTACCTTAGGCCATTGTGATGACACTACCTACTATCTCTCTAGGATCTCATTTGTATGACCCTTTTGAGTTGTACCTCAGATAAATTATACATTATCCTTTATGTTGTTGAGCGGTTCTTGCATGACATGTATTTTGCATGTATACCCTATGATTAGTGTGAGAATAAGCCTACCCCTTGTTGTGTGAGTGTGGTTGTGAACCATGTGACACCTTTTGGTGAGTTGGAGTGGACCTAAGGGTTTCTCAAGGTTAAATGACATGGAACCACAATCAGGAACGAGGAGATCTTAGAGAGAAATTTCTAATCACAATCAAGATGAACAAAGGTTTGACCGAGCCTTCTCTTTTCACTTGTATAATGTTGTAAAAAGTGCAATTGAAGTACATTTCAATCCTTGTATCATTATGTAACATATTTATTTGAACTCCCTAGTTGATGGCTTGTAAACAAACCACATAAGTGGTACCAATGTTATAGTTATCTTTACATGTCTTGGTATTGGAGTCGAGAACAAATGCTATCTTGTATTCTCTTTGAGCTTTTATATTGATTGGTTAAAATGAACTTAGAGTATATTTTTATTTTGTTTTGAAAATAAACATCATAGAAAACACAAACTTAATCAATGAAACACTAAGAAGATTGTGAAACCTTATGTATGATCAATATTATGGACCCACCTCATTTGAGGATTGTTTTGGGTCCCTTGAGTTCTCTTGGACTAGGCAAGAGGTGCGAGACAAACCCCCCCCTTTGTCCCTCATGTTTTAATTTTGTATTGGAATCTTGGAGGCTCCCTAAATCTTTGAGTAATCTCTTATCATGAGTTAAGGTGTCTTATGACTAGGGGTCTAGGGTCCCTATGAGCCTTGAGTTGACTTTGGAATTTACAAAGTTTGATTCTCATTTAATTACTTCTAAGGTAGTCTTATGTGATTGGCATGTCTTGGGGATAAAACTCTAGCTTTTAGTTTTCTCATTGATCAAGACACCAACAATAGACTAAGACTACAACACTAGGGAGGACTACAATGCCTATGTCCTTGTGACTGTGACCATTGCATGTGGCAACCACATAGACATCTCTATGTAAGGTTAGGGTTGTTTGAGTTAAGCTTGGACAAACTAATCATATCCTTTTTTTTTTGTGATTGTGACCTTTTCATGTAGCAACCACATAAACATAATCAAGATACACTTCATCGTCAAAGGCTAATAGGAATGTGTCCTAGACAGGCTTAGGTTTTCATTTTATCTAATCTTCCTCCCAAATTTTATTGGCTTGCTACCACTTCTTAATAGGTGAAAATACTTTTGGAGTGTAATCGTGATTTACTCTTCATTAGAAAATTCATTGATGTAGAAAAATGACTCTAATTGATTAAAAGTTCAAAGCTATCTTGTATACTAGGCCAACTTAGGGGTTTTGGGTGAACCTTACGATAAAACAATGATGAATGTCATGCTACCTATGTGGATTTTAAATTTTCAACCAAAATTATTTTAGTCAAAACCTTTTTGATCATGACTCTTCATCTTTCAACTATATAGAGGCATGATTTCACCATTATGAAGAACTAATATAGATCGATTTCACTAAGAAATATTTAATCTAAAATTACATGATATCAATTTTCAAATGGCTTTTTTTGGATATTGCAACTTCTTGACAGTTTTTCTTGTGTTACATAATAATAAGAATAATGCCTTTTATAGTCCACGATGCTAGCCATCTATGTATGGGTCTACAGATGAGTTAGAGCAATATGGGACTACCTTGTACTCCTTGCGAGAGGTACCTAACTGCACTACAAATGAGGCATACATACCTTACCCCCTTGTGGGATTTGAACTTCTGACCTCTCTTTCAAGAGCACAAACTTTCTCCACCACTAGACCAACTCAGGGAGCACATGAATTGATTAAAAAATCTATAAACCCTTAGTAGATCTAAGAGTGTATATTTTGAATTTTAAAAATATTATTTTTGATCAAATAAGTTGTGAGATGAGGGACCACTCCTTATTTTTTAAAATCAAAATTCAAACAAAAAATATCTGGACTTGTGAATTTGAGAGCCAACAAGCAAGCCCTTCTACAATAAATTTGTAAGGTCAAAGATGCCAAGAAAAATCTAAAAGTGATAAGTTGTCTACAAATCAAGAAGCTAAAATGAAAAATCCAAACTACAAAGGGATATAGGAAACAAAATTTCCTTTAAGAGAAGAGGGATCAAGTTCATTTTATTGAAAGGCTCCTCCTAATCTTAGTGGAGGGTATTCATAGTCTATATAGTCTCATCATTAACCAAGCCATAATCTAGAGAGATAGATTTATTCACCCAATTTTATAAGATGATTGAGCACACTCTAAGAGGTAATCTAGAGTTGTACTCTATGATCTTTCTATCAATTAGATTACGAGAACACCTTAGAGGGAGACACTCAAAATTCAAGATTTGGAAACAAGTGCCCATTGAGAAATGGATTGTAATTGAGTGGGTTGTAGACTTAGAAATGCCAATCATGGTGCATACTTTGATAAGTTTGTTCTTTGGTTCCACTAACTTTGAATCCATGTTGACAAATATACCAACTTGACTGATCATTTTTTTTCTTTATGATGTGTCTTTCATAATTAGTGGTAAATGGAATAGGTTGATCCAAATAGGAATAGAATTAACAGTGGTAGCCATGTGATCAAAGAAATGGAACCATGGAGAAATAAATAATCCACACTTTTTAAAATTCATTCTGTCACATAAAATTGTATTCCTCCATGACATTAAATTAAAGGATAAAGAACCATGATTAAAACAACTCAACCAAGGGAGTTACCAAATTATTCTAGATTTATTTTGTTCAAGCCACAAAAGATTGAAATGATATATTCTTCTTAAACACCTTATATGATAGGAGAGTTCCTATAACAATTATCTAGTATACATAATTCAATGGGATCATTAGCCTTCACCACCAAAGTATCACTCAAGGAAAAAGATGGGAGAGCCAAAGAAGATTTCTCATTATTGTGCAAGCATGGAAGATGTTGATAAAGGTTGGGGTCTCTTTATTTTTTACTTATCAATTACATTAACTTGAAATTTTATAAGGCCTTGAAATTGATGATGGACACCCATACCTTTATGTGGTGTCCATACAAATAGCATTCTTATCAATTTCAATTTGTCTCCCTTTTTTCAGACTTTGAAATTTCAATTGTTCTATTAATTCACCTTATTTTATCTATTTCTATTATTGGGTCCCTATTCTTTGACTACTAGGGGAGATGTGACACATATTAGATCAAATTTGGTGGGAAGAACACTCATTAATCCCAGCTTGGCTACATTATAGGGTACTGTAATTGAGATTGATACAAAATTAAAATAGTAATTATGTTTTATTTATTTTCTCAACCTTACATGGTATACTCTTATAAAAAAGTATTTCTACTATCTTATGATGTTGTCTACCTATCTAACTTTGTGTATTTTCTTTTGTTTGATATTGTTACATGTATGTATATATAGATTACACATCATGAAGGCAAAGAGTTGTTATGAAAGTTTAAATATTTTTCATTTGTGACTTATCATCTTATGATTGTTGATAATTGTGGCTTATTTGTGCAATGTTCTAGTGGATGACTTAAAACAAAAACAAGTATCAAGGTTGTCACTTGGGTTATCATGGTGACTACATTGTATGGTGTTTTAATTATAATACTTGAAACAATGTAGTGATGTGTGATGTGAGTTAGTCTTTATAGTTTTTCTTCAACATGTGTTTTACCATGTTAAAACCATGATAAAAACTATAAAGGTTGGCTAGTTATTGCAAAGTCCTATTTTATGTATAGTTCTTTGCACCACTGATGAAGTATGCATGGTATTTTCTAGAGATCGATTAGTGATCTTGTCACAATTGTGAGCATCTAGGGGGTTCTTTAGTCTACTAGAGACTTTAAATTATTACTACAACAATCAAACCATGAGAATGGTCTTTGTGTTACTATTAAAATCAATATTGATCCTCTTAAATTGATTTCCTTCCCATCTAAAGCAATAATCACTTGAATTGTATACAAAGTAGGTGCAAAACCTTGACCTCTAGTTGTTACTTAGTGGACCATTTGGCTTGTTTTGGAAGGGAACTATATTTAACCACTCTATAAATAGGCATTGAATAAATTTATGTACATGTTTCTTCCAAAATATCATGTCCTTGTTATTATAGGTTGTGTGTTAGTTGGTAGTGAAATGTAAAAGATAAGAATGTATGGTTGTATGATACAATCTTCTTAGAGTTGGTACATGTGTGAGCAAGGAATTATTTTATGAATCTAGTATCTATTACTATCCACTAATACTACTATATTGTGAGGATCAATACTACACTTGTGACTATGCATATGTGAATTTCCAAGGAGCACGTTACTTGTAAACCTTCATTGGCATTGCATCAAAAAATTACTCCTTTTGAAAATGATAAATAACATATGAGAAGCAGAAATAGAGAGTAACAAATGTACCTTGGGAGTTGAACCATCTCAAGTTGTAAGGTTTTGGATGAAGTATGACTAGTAAATTTGGTTTTTTAATGGTTTCTAAAAAAATGATATCATTCAAGCGACCACCACTGATCATTAAATCTAGTGGCTACTATTACACCCACGTCTATGAATGGATTGACCACCCTAGATCAACTTTTTGGCATGATTGTGTGGTTTTGACTATGTTATTTAGAGGATCCGGTTAATATTGAGAGGGGGATGAATCAATATTAACAACAAACTGAAATCCTAAACCAAACTGATCAATACTGCACCAAACCATATCATAACCAGTACCGGTAGCCACTAAAATCAATCTACTAATCAGATTTATCATTTAACTGCTCATTTAAGTGTTCCATATCATGCATGCAATAGAAAGATATCAACTTAACACAAACACAAATCAATCACCATATGAACACCAGGATTTTCATGTGGAAACCCAAATGGGAAAAACCATGGTGGGAATTGGTACCCACAAGATTTTGCACGCTTTCAGAATGCACCCTGTTAGGAGCCTAGCCCGGTTAGGAGCTTACAATTATGCTTGGTTAGGAGCAGACCCTGTTAGGAGTCCCTCGTTTAAGGGAATTACCTCAGCCCTATTAGGAGCTTTACTCTATTAGGAGTAACCTTGTGAAAGGATTTAGAACCCAAGCTAATGAGTCACCCAATGAAGGGATTTATACAATCAGGCCTGTCAGGACATACCCACATAAGGGATTTTGAGTCTGCTACAACTATTAGGGAACAACAGATGCATGATCTGAAAATAGCACTCTCTGTTTGCTTGTATAGATCCTTTTATGCTCCAATCTGCTTCTCTCTTGTAGACACACACACTAGTTCGGCCACATACTCTTCTTTTGATCACCGACACAGTAAATCATCACAAACTTACCCCAAATAGACTTTACAACTTAGTTGGTTACAAAACCCTAACGTCATACTAAGATTTACATCATAGATCACCATAGATCTTTACAAATCATTACAGATCATCATATGGATCATTACAACAAATTACAAATCAATTACAACCGTTGAATGATCATAAATCATCACCACACTTTGATCTGATAAGCAATCAAGCCCTTAAAACATTCTTCTATGTTCTTCATTGTTTCCCAAGAGATTCCATCTTTAATTGCGCCAAAACAACATTTTAACACTTCACGTGGACTCAGCCAGGCCATCATCATCTTACAAACATATTGTAATACACCGTTGAACTCAAAATGATTACCGGTTATAAGATTTGAATACCAGTTCTTAAACCCTACATAAAATACATCAGTCAATCACAAACATGAATTTCGATAGCCATAACATGATGTGGTTCCAGTCATAAGCTCATTACAATGTTACAAACACATATTCCAAACCGCAACACCAAATTCTTCAACAATCTCTAGATCCAATTACTTAAGCATAACACAGTTTCACATTTACCAGTTAAAGTCCTATTTGCCAATTAAATGTCAAATCCATTCCATAGATTTTTTGGTCAATCATAGACGACTTAGATAACATGATAGAACAATGCAACAACAATTTCCATCAATGACAACACAAACTGATCATCAGGTCATCAAACAACATCTCAACTATATCATCACCAACAATCCTTATACTGGTTCATCAATATCATCAATAGCTATGCCAATATCCATTCACATTATCAGTTATGCCAATGTGCCAACATTCTCCCCCTTTGGCATTGATGACAACACTGAAAAACCTGATCATGTTGAACTGAATTGATCTATTTTGTACTTGCTCTTCTTCTCAACATCTCCTTTGTATTCATTTTTTCAGTTATCTAATTCTTCTTCTTCTCAACTAGTTCTTCTCTCCCTTTGACAATAATGCCAAAGGTGCAAATACCTTTGTTGTCTTCATCTCTGCTGCTGCCATCTTTGTTCATCTCATCATAGCTACTCCCCCTAAGGAGTAACCCACTTCACATCAATCCAAAACTGAAAGATATTCAATGAACTCACTGAATTGATGCATCACCAGCATCTTAGTTGATCTTGTGCAGGGGTACAACCCCTAATCTACCTCTGAGATATTCAAAGGTTGTCTTAGGCAAAGTTTTATCGAATAAATCTGCTAACTCCTCTTTCCTAGACACATACTCCATTTTTACTTTCTTCTCTTGTACTCTTTCCCTTAGAAAGTGATACTTCAACTCAATGTGCTTTTTTCTTGCGTGTAATACAAGATTTTTTCAAATATTAAATAGCACTAGTGTTATCACAATGAATAGTCACTAGTTTAGACATGTCTTCCTTAAAACCTTCCAAAATGTGTCGCATCCATATAGCCTAAGTACAATTCATTGATGTTGCTGCATATTCTGGTTCAGCTGCAAATTGTCAACTACAAGATTGTTTCTTTCTTATCCAGTACACCAATATTTCTCCTAAAAAGAAAGCTCCACTAGTTGTGCTTTTCCGATCATCAACATTTCCAGCCCAGTCTGCATCTGTGAAAACTTATAAAGAAAAATTATCATTGTAAGGATACTACAAACCATAATCAATTGTTCCTTTCAAATACCTGAATATCCTTTTTACCGCTACCATGTGTGTCTCCCTAGGATCTTTCTACAATCTTGCAACCAATCCAATAGCATGTGCAATGTCTTGTGAAAAATATAATGCAACTTTCCAATCATAGACCTGTATTCTTTCTCATCCACAGATGGTGAATTATCTTGTTTTGACAATTTACAAACTATCACCATCAAAGTACTAATCGGTTTACAATATTTCATGCCAAAAGTTTTCAAGACTTATTTTACATACTTAGTCTAACAGATAAATATTCCATTCTCTAGTTGTTGAATGTGTAAACCAATAAAGAATTTTATCTCACCAATAAGAGACATCTCTTTTGCAAAAGACATACACATGTAATCATTACTGATGGAGTGCAAAACCGATAGGTTAGATTAAAACCTGTGGTAGTATAACACACAAAAATCAACAAGAAACAGGATTAGTGTTAGTGTTATTCAACCAAAGATTAATCTAAGCAAGCATATCAAAAGAGATACTAAGATCATGCTAACATATCTAACAAATGAAACAAATATGAGAAGGCATCTCCAAATGCCTCTTAACATACTCTTAGCTCCTTCTCCCTTGTACCTTTCCTCTCCAAGTTCCAAACTAATGTAGCTCTCAGCAGCTTTTTGCACTATGGATGCTTATGGAGGTTCGAGATTGAAGTATTTGTTCTAAATGTGAATAAAAAGCTAATACTAGATGCTATTGATGCTAAAATGATTTATTTTAAACCAAAATGACAAGATATTAGTGATTTATGCTAAATGCTCTCTAGAATTCACTATAGCTTAAATGCATACAAGTTTTCAGGATCTGGATTATGAAGAAATGGGCTCTATTTATAGGAAAAATGGAGCAATGGATGGTTGAGATTGAGTAATCTCAACAAGGGTCAGGATTGAATGATATTCAATCCATGTGATGGCTTTCAACCCAATCCCAGGATGACAAGTGTCAATGTGAGATAGGTTGAGAGGAGAGGGAATAAACATTATATGCTTGACATGACCTAAAGGTTAACTTGGGAGTTAAGGTCAAGGATGGGTTGAATGAATAAATTCTTTATTCAAAGAATAAAGCTTTTATCCAATGGATAAACTCTTGTGCAAAGGAAAAAGGGATAACCATGGTCAAAGCAATAAATGCTTGAGGAGACCCATGAGTGCAAGTTGAATTAACCATAAATGGTTATGTAAGAGCCATTAATAGTCATGTAAGAGCCATTAGTGGTTTTGGAAGACTTGGGAGGTTAAATTGTTGAACACACAAAGCATTAAATATTTTTCAAAGACTTTGGAGTCTTTGAAAAGTGACTTAAAGTTGCTTAGGGATGTGACAATAATTAGGGGATGGATTAGGCTTAATTAGGAAGGGGTTAGAAGAATCTAGAAGGGGGTTTAGGAATGCAAGTGGATTTGGTGGGTGAGGGAAAATAGGATTTTAATTAAATTAAAATTCATTTATTTCAACTTGTGGTTGCAAGTTGCATTTGTAGGAATATGCAAGTGGGAGGGTTTTAATGATTTAAATAAATGTTAATTTATTTAAAAGAGGAATAAGGGGGGATTTAATTAAATAAATAGAATTTATTCATTTAATTGATTGTGAATTTGGTATAATGAATTGATTAAAATAAATTGAATAATTTACTTAATTAATAGGAGAATGTTTGAAGATGAATTAATTAAATATTAATTTAATTAACTAATGGCTAGTGGATTTTTAATCAAATAAATAGCAAATATTCATTTAATTAAATTGGATAGATTTATGTGACTACATTTGCCCCTCTTTGAGATGGTGCGGTTTATCGCGTCGTTTCAAAGAAAGAAAAAATAGGTGTGAAGAAATGCCCCATAAAATGTTAATTTAATGGGTGGTATGCCCCCTTGAGAGATGGGCCGATTTTTTTTGAAAAATTGGGCGATCTCTCGAAAAAGAATGAAAATTGGCAGGGTGGTAGAAGAGAAGAAGATAATAGAACTAATTGTGAAAGAATGAGAGAAAATGGAGTGAATACGAAGAAACAAGCCAGCGAGTACCCTGAGGTTATGCAAGAGATATAGAGAAGATGGAGTGTGTAGTTTGGATTGATGCTATACAATAGATCAAAATTGGTTGGACAATCTGGTGCAATCGGTGTAATTGCCCTGGTCGAGTCAAAGCATGACAGTTGATGTCAGTTGGTCGCTTGGACAGGATAAAGTCTGAGTAAGTGAATCAAAGTGACCTGATGTGACTTAGACAATTGATGTAATTGCCTGATGAAGTCGAGGTATATGAAGCAAAATACTCTTTGAGACTTAGACAATTGATGTAATTGTTCGTTGGATTGTGTTGGATTGGTTGATCAATTGATAGTGTGTGCATGGGATGGATGGTTGTGGTGAATCATAGCAGTCCCGTTGAGACTAGGTCATTATGATAAATGTCTGATGTAGTCTAGGATTACCATGATCGATTACCTATTGAGACCCGAAGATACTTGATCATAGTATCTATTGATAGTCTAGGTGTGCATGAGTTGATGTACCTATGCAGATAGAGCAATTGGCTTGATTGTGTGGATGGCTGAGGATGGGAAGCACAACCCTTCCTGTTAGAGATGGATGGTGATGAATGTGGCTTGATTGAGTTGATGGGAAATGATGAGGGGATTGTGATGATGTTGATAATCAAGATAGGGAGGGTGAGGGGGGGATTTGATGTTAGATAGAAGAAATGGAGGACCTATGACTCATTCCTATGGAAGAAGAGGAAAATAGAGTATGCACCCATTGTCATTACTATGTATGAATAATATGCATCTATTTATGAATGTATGGATGGATGGAATGCAACGGAATGCAATATATACAGATGAGATGGAATGACGATCCATAGTGCTCTATTTTCATCATTGAGCTTTAAAATGTTGAAAGAAAATACAAGCAACTTGACATAATGATTCAAGATGACCTGAGTATTCCTTACATGGATTTGATATAGCAAGTTAATACAAACAACTTGATATAATGGGTCAAGTTGACCAGAGTATTGCTTGCAGAACAGACAAGGATCATCTCATTTCATGCATGACTTGGATCATCCTCCTTGATCTTAGGCTGATCATATCCTGAGACAAGTTCATACCGTAATAAGAGATAACACCTTTATCCAGTTTGGATGAGGTAGGAGGAACCAAAGAAAGAGCATTGTACCTGTAAGCCAACAACATACATAAAGAATAAAGAATAAAGAATATAGATCCTCGATAATGGTTCATGCTTAGATGGTCAAGGTATACGCTGTAGTCAGCAAATCGTAATGATCTATGTTTGCATTTCACATAAGATCACGTAACTTAGTGAACTTCCAACGTAGACACCATTAGTACATGCCCCAGAACTTCATCGGAATAATTCGCAGAAGTCATACAAACAATGTTGTAAGAACCTGATATGAATAACCCCCAAATCAATCAAGTATTTGATAGCTTAAACAAAATTTTCTTGTCAAAGAAAATGTCATCTTGTCTTGGTTTTGTTAAGGAAGGATGCATCCTTGTTGAAGACAGTTTGGAGTGTTCGATGTTGATTGTTTGGTTTGATTGATAAGTGGTCTTTATTTGAGTTTTTCACAACGTTTGCATGGTATCTGTCCAGATGAATATGTACAGTGTGTTACCATGTTTTTGTTTGATTTTTGAGGTTTTCTGTTGTTTTTGGATTTTGTGATTTTAAATGTTTTTGGTATTTTGATGATTGTTTTGCATGTTTTTGGATTTTGTGAGACAATTTTGAGTGACAAACCCAACGAATCACAAGTAATGTAGAATCCACTTCCATCAAATAGGTTAAGGGCATTGCCCCCAGTTATAGACATGACTATGAAAAGCGGGATGCAAGACGCATGAAGTACTATCTCTTTATTGCAAATCAATAACAAGTCATGGTTTGGACAGATGGATGTGTGTATGTAATGAATGTGATCGCAACAAGCCTGAAAGATTTTGGAGCCATAGCCTTTACGAGTGGTGCCTATTTGCCAGGTTTTCATCATCACACTTACCCAAGGTGCCACCGGAGTGGTTGTTCACCGTTTGGATGCATGATTTTTCTTTACTTTTTTTATGTTTTTGTATTTCTTCAAGACATTTTTCTGAATGTTTTTGGTATGTTTCCGGTATGTATGGGAGCCTGATGCTCTGTATAGCTTATGTATAAAACTGTTTGAGGTGCATGCTATTGATCAGATCTACTAGCGGTTCTCCTTCTAAAGTAGCCAACTGATATGCCCCAAACCCAAATATAGCAGTGATAACATATGGACCCAGCCAGTTTGATTCAAACTTTCCCTGATGTTCATGATTGGGTTGGTTATGAGGATTCTCTCAGAGAACAAGATCACCTACCTCAAATGTACAAGGTCTAACCCGATGATTATAGCTTCTGCTCATTCGCTATTGATAAGCTTTGAGGTGATTGTATGCAGGTTGTCGTTTCTCATCAAGTAGCTCTAAGTCTTGAAGACGTGATACTCTATATGCTTCATCATCTATCAGATTATGCAAGGAAACTCGTAGAGATGATATCTCGACCTCAATAGGTAAGATAGCTTCTGCACCATAGACTAGTGAGTAAGGAGTTGCGCCTGTAGGGGTTCGAATGCTAGTTCAATATGCCCATAGTGCTGGATTCAATTGAACATGCCAATCACGTCCGACATCATTAACTATCTTCTTGAGGATTCTCAATATGTTTTTATTTGATGCTTCAGCCTGACCATTGCCTTGTGGGTAATATGGGGTGGAAAAGCGGTGTTGGATATGAAACTTTTCATAGAGCTCACGAACATCTTGATTTTTGAAAGGAAGCCCGTTATCTATAATGATAGACATGGGTACTCCATACCGACAGATGATGTAATTGAGGATGAATGAGGTGATCTACTTGTCAATGACTTGGGTAAGTGGAACAGCTTCGATCCACTTTGTGAAGTATTCGATGGCGGTAATAATGAACTTGTGGCCGTTAGATGAAGATGGATGGATTTTACCCACAAGGTCAAGTCCCCATTGACAAAAAGGCCATGGTGTTGTGATTGGTTGCAATTCCTATGCTGGTGCATGTATCAGGTCTCCATGAACTTGGCATTTCTTGCACTTTCTGACAAAGTAGTAGGAGTCTTTTCCATTGATGGCCAATAGTATCCAGCTCATAGGATCTTTTTAGCTAGTGATGGGCCACTTGAGTGAGTCCCACAAATTCCTTCATGTACCTTCTCCAAGGCCTTTGTTATCTCATCTTGGTCCAGACATCAAAGGAGAGTATCATCAAGACTGCGTCAGTATAGGGTTTCAGCAATAATAGTATATCAAGCGGTTTGGCGAATGAAGGTTTTACGTTGGTTATTTGATTGGTTAGGAGGAAGTGTGTGATCGTGGAGATAGGTGTAGAACTCACCGTACCATGGGGATTCAGAACCAACAAGGTGACATATCATCTCGAATTCGGGGATATCATAAGTAGGAATCCAAAGCTGTTCGACCAAGAACTCATAGCGTGTTGAATTTTTCGAAAGATCTAGGAGCGATGCAATAGTAGCCATAGCGTCAGCAGCTCGATTCTGATCTCTTGGTATCTGCTCAAAGGTGATAGTAGTAAATGATGCCTTTAGATTGTCCACCATTTGCTTGTATGGCATGAGTTTATCATCCTTGGTCTGATATTCATCTATTGTTTGTTGAATGACCAATTGGGAGTCGCCATATACTTGCAGTTCTTGTAACTTCCATTGTATAGCTAGCCTGAGTCTTGTGATCAAGGCCTCATATTCTGCTATGTTGTTTGTGCATGGAAATGTGAGCCTGTAAGACTTCAGGATGTTGTCACCTTGAGGTGTGATAAACAGAATGCTTGCCCCCAAGCCATGCCTAGTGTATGAACCATTAAAGTATAGCTTCCATGGTTGTGCTTCTATGATCATGAATATCTCTTCATCTGGAAAATTGGAAATGAGAGGATGATCGCCTATGAGTGGTGCATCGGCCAGCTGATCTGCAATGACTTGTCCTTTGATAGCCTTACGGTCCACATACTCGATGTCAAATTCACTGAGAATCATCACCCATTTGGCCAAGTGACTTGTCAATGCTGCTTTGCTGAGTAAGTACTTTAGTGGATTGATCTTTGCAATGAGTTGTACCTTGTGTGTTAACAGATAGTGCCTCAATTTAGTGGCTGCCAAGATTACTACTAGGCAAGCTCGCTCAATAGGGGTGTAATTGAGTTCATAGCCAACCAGTGTGCGAGAAATGTAGTAGACAACACATTCTTTCCCTTCTGCATTGTGTTGTGCCAATAGTACCCCCAAAGCTGTATTAGTTGCCAATATATAGAGTAATAGAGGCCTACTAGGATCTGGTGGGATCAACAATGGTGTATTCATGAGATAGTCTTTAAGCATCTAAAAGGCTTGCTGGCATCTGCCATCCCACTAAAAGTGGATATTCTTGTGTAGCAAGTGTGTAAATGGGTGACACTTATCTGCCAATTGTGCAATGAATCTTCGGATGGATTGGAGTTGCCCTTGTAATGTCCTTAGCTGACTGATATTCTTTGGTGATGGCATGTCCATGATTGCTTTGACCTTTGCTGGATCGACCTGAATGCCTTTGCTTGAGACAATGTATCCTAGAAGCTTCCCAGAGGTTACTCCAAAGACACATTTCTTTGGGTTGAGTCTAACATGATATTGTTCCAGTTGATCAAAGATTTTCTCTAATATGTTCAAATGACCTACTCTTGTGAGTGATTTTGCCAGTAAGTCATCAACATAATCTTCCATTATAGTATGCATCATGTCATGGAAGATGGTGGTCATTGCTCGTTGATAGGTCGCTCTTGCATTCTTTAGACCAAAAGGCATTACATTCCAGCAATATGTTCCCCATGGACATGTGAAGGTCGTCTTATGTTGATCCTCTGGTGTGATCTTTATCTGATTGTACCCTAAAAAACCATCCATGAGTGAAAGCATGGCATGTCCTATTGTTAGGTCCACTATGATATCGATATTTGGTAGGGGGAAGTCATCCTTAGAGCATGCCTTGTTCAGATCTCTGAAGCCAGTACAAATGTGGATGCCCCCTTTTGGTTTGCTGACAGGCACAATATTGGAAATCCAATCTGCATAATGAATGGGATTAATGAAGCCAGCATCCAAGAGTTTCTTAAGTTCTGCTTTGACTAGGACAACAATCTAAGGATGCATCTTACAAAGCTTCTGCTTGACAGGTTTGGCTCCTGCTGCTACTATGAGGTGATGCATGACTAAATCAGGATCAAGTCCAGGCATGTCTGCATATGACCATGCGAAGTTAATTTGGCGCTTCTGGAAGAATTCAACAAACTTGGACTGTTCCTCTAGCGTTAAAAGAGATGCCAGATGTATGAGGTGAGGAGTTTCAGGAGTCCCCACATTGTATTCTTTTGTTTCCTCGATCAGAATCATTGATCATTCTTGCTGTGTACTAGAGGGAAGGATGTCAAACCTTTCATCCTCGGGCAACTCAGAGAGGTTTTCACCGTTGGATACACTATTTCTTTTTACTTTTGTGGGATCAAATAGTGCCACAGTGTGGTTTTCACTGGAAGATCCATGTTTTATTGTTATATTTTTGTAGCTGAAAGGTTTCGCATCCGCCCCAAAGTATGTTGTGCTATTAAGTTCTATGGCGAATCCAACTTTGTGATCCCTGCTTGGTATGTTATCCCGTAAGTCCAAGAAGTCAATAATTGCCTCATTGTTTTTGAAGTGGTCAAGACATGGGGGATTAGGTTGGTTCCATTCGATGAGTTCAGGATGGATAATGGGCATTATCTCATCTATTAGGTTAAATTCGTTAGATGTATCAGTGAGGGTTAAGACGTTGTGATAAAGGTCATTGATGGTACTCTCCCTATTAGAATCAGGTGTAGGATGAGACATAGGGTCTGTGGAAGATGTTTCCAGCTCAGGAACCTAAGAGGTCTTTATCTGTGCTTCTCCATAAATAGGGATGTCTTTGCGGGGTGGAGGTGGTGATGTGTCTTCCTTATCTGAAGTGTTAAGCTACACTGAATCAAATTCCCACTCATGCGAGTCGGTTTCTGAGTCACTTTCTAGTAACCGACCACTGTATCGTATTGGGATATCCTTTGAGTCAAATACCGTAGGTGCTGTAGGAAGGATTATGGGGATCAATGAATCCAATACGGAGAGCATTGGTAGTGTTGACTCTGTTGCTTCTACTGGAATTGCTGGTGTTCTAGATACTACTGGGTATTTGGAGATAGTTGCTACGCCTAGGGGTGCCTTTGATGTTGTTGCTGATGGTGTTGCTGGTTTGATTGATGGGACGACTGGCATTGCAGACGATTTTGCTGGGATCTTTAGTTTCAATGGGACAGTTGTGATGTTCTGGAGTGCTTCTTTTATAATCAAGGGCGGTCCCTTTTGTAGTAGGTTGATATAGCAGTTTGCTAGGTTTCCCTTTGAATCTGAGCTTAGGAAAGATCTCTTTTTGAAAGCCTAAGCCTATGTTGTCTTTGGGTTGTAATTCCGGTAGTAGTGGCTCATGTCACCCTTGCTTGCAATACCCCAAAGCACTTTGACCATCATATCCCATCCTTTGCATAATGAGAAGACCTTTGCCATATTGATCTGTGGGAAGCTGAGCTTGCAAAATGTCTGTGGTGATAGGATCCTTATAGATCCATTCTGCTACGTCTTCATCTTTGGTTTCCTCTTCTTGACTCTTTCCAAGGATGAAAGGTGTTAACGCACACGTTGGTTTAACCAGTTCTGTTTGAAGTACTTGTTGAGGTTTGCCATGTGTTTTAGGAGTAGGCATTTGTCCAACACAAAAGAGTTGGCTTAGATTGTATTCTCTAGGACCTTCCTCTGCAATTTTCATCTTGAGCTTCTCTTGCTTGGGTATAATAGTGTTTGAACTGGAGAGGGAAGTTGGACTTACGTATGACGTGGAGGAGATGGCTTCTCTATTGTTGGGAACAATAATCTCTGGTTGATGACTTATGTTATGACAATATGCAAAGGGGTTTGCATCGCCCAGGATTGTGATTTCTACACCATTATGTGGGAACTTGATACACTGATGGTAAGTGGATGGAACGGCTTGCATGGCATGTATCCAAGGTCTTCCCAACAACAAATTGTATGGCAGAGGAAGGTCCAGAACCTGACATATGATGTGCTTCACCACAGGGCCCACTCGGATTGGTAACACCACTGCTCCTTTTGATGAATGCTCTGCATCATCATAAGCTTTGATTGTGATCTTCTTGCGGGGATCCACTGACTCAATTGCATATCCCAAAGTAGTGACTAGCTGTAGTGTACAAATATTCAGGCCTACTCCATTATCGATCAAGACTCGCTTGATCCTATGTTGGTTGATAAATCCTTCGATGTGGAGTGAGGCGTTATGTGGTTGTTGGAAGGATGTGTTGTCACTTTTGGAAAAAGTGAGACAAGGGGATGCTTTTAGACTTCCAACCATGGCTTGGAACTGATCTGTATTCAAGTTAGCAGGGACTAACACCTCTTGGAGAGCTTGATCCAAGATTGTTTTATGAGATGGAGATAGGCGCAATAGCTCTAAGATAGATATCAGTGCGGGCATTTTATCTAATTGATCCACAAGGTTATACTATTTTGGGATTGAGGTGGTACCTTGTGGAGCTACTTTTATGGTAACTTTGCCACGACGTGTAACAACATTGCAATCAGAATTGGGTGGATTTTTTATGGTAATAGTTACAATTTGTTCACTGGCATCGTATAGGTGATTCACAGTGTAATTATATGCAGCTTGCATATAATCAGTGGTATCAGTACCTCTACTAGAAGTGGAAGGACCCCTTTGATCTTATGATGGAAGTGGATTCTTGAACATCAGATGATCATTGTTTGTTGTCTTTGGGTTGTGTCCTTCGATTTCAATATCACCTTGGTCAATAAGATCTTGAATAAGACCTTTTAATCTATGACAATTTCTTGTCTTGTGTCCTTTTCCTTGATGAAAATCACAGTGTTCAATATCTCTCCACCATGCAGGTTTGACTTGTGGTTCATAATTTGATGTTTTGGGTAGGGTTACCAGGTTTTGAGAAACCAACTATCATAACACTATTTCGATGGGTTCCCCTAAGGGAGTGTACATTCGCTTCGGTTTTGGTTGACTTTGTCTAGGTTCATCTTGAGATGTGATTCAGCCTTGATTTTGAGGAGCCATTGTGTTAGTCTTGGGTGGGGGATTTTGTCCTACAAATCGAACCACAGGTTGTGCACTTTTGATAGTTCTGGCATCCACTAGCCCGTCGTTGATGACATTTTTGTTTTTGTTCCAGAAGTTTGGTTTGTCACTATTGAAACATAGACAAGGGGCATCCTTTAGCTCATTGTAGATTTTGATTAGTTCTTTCTTGATGAGAACCCATTCACACTTTAAACCTTTTGTGATCATGTCATTGAAGGAATCTATGTCTTTGAGATCCAGGTGAAATTCCATTTCCTCGTTTAAGTTGGAAATAAAAATTTCCACTAATTCCCATTCTGGTAATTGAAGTGAATGTCTGCTAGACATTTGACGCCATCGTTGCAGAAAGACTGAGAATAGTTCACCTGGTTTTTGTTTAGTGTTACATGGATCATCCTTTGTGATATCCCATTCAATATTGTGTGAGTAATGTGATACGAACTTCTGGATTAGTTCTTCAAAGGTCCTAATGCCACTTGGTAATCAAGAGAACCAAGATGTGGTTGTTCCTCCCAAACTCTGGGGAAAGAGTCGCATTAGGTATGTATCCTCGTATGCCACTTCTAGGCATGCTGAATGGAATTCTCTGACATGATCGCGAGGATCTCCTTTTCCTCTATACTTTTCGAACTTGGGCATTTCAAACCCTTGTGGAAAAGGTGGCATATAAAGAGTCCTATCAAAGGGATAGGGACAAATGTCATTAAGTGAAAACTGATTTATTTTCACGCCACTATGAAGTTGTTAGGTGAGATTTTCAACTTGTCGCCTTAACATCTCTATTTCATTCGGAGGAGGAGGAGGTGGTGGATTTCCTCGATGAAAGTTGTGTCTGATGGGATCTCTACCTCTTTCTTCCTCATTATGAATTTGTCATTCTGATGCTTGTCTTAATTGTGCAAGATCAAAGTCAGAGGGGAGTTTGGCTCCTTCTTGAGCAAGTCTTAAAAAGTGAAAGTCTGCATTGCTCCTGACTATTTCGTCAAAAAGTCTGTTAAAGAGAGGGTTGTGTTGTGCCCTTTCTATTGTTGTCAAGGTAGGAGTACTTGGGTTTTCATCATTTGCATTTCCTCCAAGGGCTTCTTGGAATTCGTTGATATTTTCCTCCTCTTCTTCTTCCTCAATTTCTTGTTGTCTAGTTCGAGATCTGGTTTGAGCCATTTTGTTTATAAGTTTTTGTTGAAGTTGGGTGAAAATGATGATGAGTTGTTGATGGAATGAAAGATTGATGTTTGGTGAAGTTTTTTGCATATGGATCTCTAGCACTTAAAGGTAGATATGACCAAAATTATTTCTTGAATTGCTTGTTGTTTTTGATAAGGTTTAGAGAAATCTGAGATGTGTTACAGATTTAACTACCTAGCAATGAGAGGACTCACTCACACACTAGTTTTAACCCCCGTAGATATGTCTCTTAGGATGAGCTTATCCTAGATGTAGAAACAAACTAAAAAGTGATTTGTTGTGTTGATTCAAGCAATATCCAAAAGAGAACTTAGGACAAGAACCTCTTAATGTTTTGAGAGTTGAAATGAAGTGACGATGTGAAGGTGAGAAATGGATGAAATGTTTAACTTCAATAGAAACTTTGTGTAACAAAAGGAACAAACTCTTCCTCTTCTTGTTCAGGGGTTGGGGGTTCCTCCCTAGCTACGTTGTACATGATACAAATTTCTAGAAAGAAGTCAGGGTTGATCTTGCCTCCTTGATTTTTGTGATAACTCAAATCTCTATATTGCATAAAAGCTCCGCGGTTCAATGATTCTGGATCAAATTTGTTTGATTTGCCTTGGAGATAAAGGTGCATGTGATGCAGAAAAGCTCTATGAGAGACAAAGATTTGTCTATTTAGATAGAAGAATTTCTGACTTTTGATCAAAGCCTTTGAGCTTAATGGTCTTCTTTTCAAGTTGACATGTTCATGATGAATATCCTTCTTTCTCAAGCTATGAAGAATGGTCATAAAATTTCATACTCTTGCTCTTTGTTTTTGATCTTTTGTTTGCTTTTGAAAATGTTTGGTTGGATGAATACTTGTTCTGAATTTTGGTTTTTATGATGTTTCTTTGACAAGAAAACAAAGCAAGCACACAAACACAAGAATGTTGCCTCAAAAGGCACAAATAATTATGGGTCTAGATTAACCCAACCTTTGGACTTTTTATGACCCTTTCCTTTAGATATATTTTAAGGTGTATTTCCAAAGCCTGAAGTCGACTCAATTTGCAGTTGGTCTTGACTAAACGAAAAGACTTCAAACACTTTTTATCCCTAAGGTCAAATGGCCAATTGCAATAAATTTAGCCCACATCTTGATATTTCTTCAATTTTGGTACTATATACCCTATGAATCCCGTCGTGGCAAGTAAGGATGTGATATACTAAGTCTTGCACGAGCATAAAAAATAGATGATCCCTATGATTGGGGAGTCACCACTTTCATCAAGCCACAAGCGACTTTTCAAAAAGCTATGTTTCTAATCAAGGAAATATGTATGGTGAGTATCTTGGGAGCAAAACCATCTATGATCTTGCACTAGATAATATCACAAATATCCTCAATCAATAGAATGGGTGGGCTACTACTTAAAGGTGTTTAGTAATTTTTGATGTCTTTGAATATAAGTTCATTCTGCAGTGACTCACTTAAGAGCCTTGTAACTTGTGGTGGGGCCCATTTGTCCTTTCAGCAAGTTACACTATAGGAACAACTATACCCAAGGCTACAACTTTCGCTCTCACCTGATTTCTATAGTGGCTCGAAGGATTTACCGTGCGAGGTCATTCCCAAGAGTGATGTGTCTCTTGGCAGGCCTCTCTTAAAAAGATAAAAATTTTGAGTGTTACTAACACTTTTCTCTTGCACCTAGGACCACGAAATCCAAGGGAGAGGATAGTGTGTGTTAGAAGTAGGACCACTTGACCAAGTTTTTGCACAAGTGTGCCAAACATGAAAAGCACTTGTTCTTTTTAACTTATTTTCATCGCAATGTGATCTAACTATTTGGAGATGTTGCCCCAACAATCATGATGTTCTTTTTAACTTCAAATACAAAGGTTTGAGTAAACTAGGAAAATGAAAATCCTGGTCAACTTAATAAAAAGCACGTTTGCTTGAAGTAAATCACTTTTGCAAAATTGAGACAAGTTAATTGTGAATTTTATTTGCACCAAAATTGAAGTGTGGATTGTAAATTTTTGCTTAAGTTTGATGCTAGAAACAAATTTGTCTTGTTGATTTTAAGCACCAAATGAAAAATTAAGCCTAAACTTGCAATAAACAAAGTTGTTTTGTTTGATTTTAGAGCACCAAATGCAAAATTTGATCCTAAGCTTGCAAGAAAGCAAATTTTGTTTTGTTCAATTTTAAAACACCAAAAACAAGTTTTTATTTTTATTTTTAAGGAAGTTGGCTTTAGACCTGCACAAGAAACGAACAGTTAGTAAAAATCAAACCTTTGGTGGGCTTCTACAAGCCTAAGAATTTTCACTTTTTCGGTTACAGGGTCTTTTTTACAACGTTCTGTTACAATAGCATTATTCTGTGTTTAAACAGAAGCACTATTTAACAAAAATGCGCTAATACAGACACAACAACGCTAAAAGTAAAATTTTGATAGCAAAAGCAACCACGCTAAAACATGCTCAAAAGCGACAAAACAAGTCCAGAAGCACTAAAAAGAGGTCAATAGTGCCACACTTGGTACAATAGCACTATTGTAAGAATAATAGCGCTAGAATAACAAGTTGCGATAATGCTACAACGTGATCAAAAGCGCTAAAGCGCAACCTGTGTGTCAAGTTTCAACATTCAAACATGTTAGTTGTCAAAAAAAAATTTTTTTTTAGGTGTTTGGATTCACGTCGGGTTCACCAAATGATGCACTGCAAAACCAATAGGTTAGTTTAAAACCTGTGGTAGTATAACACACAAAAATCAACAAGAAACAGGATTAGTGTTACTGTTATTCAACCAAAGATTAATCTAAGCAAGCATATCAAAAGAGATACTAAGATCATGCTAACATATCTAACAAATGAAACAAATATGAGAAGGCATCTCCAAATGCCTCTTAACATGCTCTTAGCTCCTTCTCCCTTGTTCCTCTCCTCTCTAAGTTCCAAACTAGTGTAGCTCTCAGCAGCTTTTTGCACTATGGATGCTTATGGATGTTCGAGACTGAAGTATTTTCTCTAAATGTGAATAAAAAGCTAATACTAGATGCTATTGATGCTAAAATGATTTATTTTAAACCAAAATGACAAGATATTAGTGATTTATGCTAAATGCTCTCTAGAATTCACTATAGCTTAAATGCATACAAGTTTTCAGGATCTGGATTATGAAGAAATGGTCTCTATTTATAGGAAAAATGGAGCAATGGATAGTTGAGATTGAGTAATCTCAACAAGGGTCAGGATTGAATGATATTCAATCCATGTGATGGCTTTCAACCCAATCCTAGGATGACAAGTGTAATGTGAGATAGGTTGAGAGGAGAGGGAATAAGTATTAAATGCTTGACATGACCTGAAGGTTAACTTGGGAGTTAAGGTCAAGGTTGGGTTGAATGAATAAATTCTTTATTCAAAGAATAAAGCTTTTATCCAATGGATAAACTCTTGTGCAAAGGAAAAAGGGATAACCATGGTCAAAGCAATAAATGCTTGAGGAGACCCATGAGTGCAAGTTGAATTAACCACAAATGGTTATGTAAGAGCCATTAATGGTCATGTAAGAGCCATTAGTGGTTTTGGAAGACTTGGGAGGTTAAATTGTTGAACACACAAAGCATTAAATGCTTTTCAAAGACTTTGGAGTCTTTGAGAAGTGACTTAAAGTTGCTTAGGAATGTGACAATAATTAGGGGATGGATTAGGCTTAATTAGGAAGGGGTTAGAAGAATCTAGAAGGGGGTTTAGGAATGCAAGTGGATTTGGTGGGTGAGGGAAAATAGGATTTTAATTAAATTAAAATTCATTTATTTCAACTTGTGGTTGCAAGTTGCATTTGTAGGAAAATGCATGTGGGAGGGTTTTAATGATTTAAATAAATGTTAGTTTATTTAAAAGAGGAATAAGGGGGGACTTAATTAAATAAATAGAATTTATTCATTTAATTGATTGTGAATTTGGTATAATGAATTAATTAAGTAAATTGAATTTACTTAATTAATAGGAGAATGTTTGAAGATGAATTAATTAAATATTAATTTAATTAACTAATGGCTAGTGGATTTTTAATCAAATAAATAGCAAATATTCATTTAATTAAACTGGACAGATTTATGTGACTACAATTACCACCAAATATTATATCAACAAAAACTTCAGCAATTAACATTTTATCTCCATCAGTCTTCAAATATATATTACTATCCTCACTGGTTCTCTGGAATCATATGTTTATCAGATGTGTATGCAATCTTTCAAACCATGCTTTAGGAGCTTGCTTCAATCCATATAGTGCCTTGTGTAGTTTGCAAACCATATTTTCATCTTCACTCAATGCAAAACCATCTGGTTGTTCTATATATACTTCTTCTTCCAAGATACCATTCAAAAAAAATGATTTAACGTCCATCTGATATACCTTAAATCCTTTAAAATCAACAAAGGCAAGCAACATTCTAACATCTTCAAGTCTTTCCATCGGTGCAAAGGTTTCGCCATAGTCTTCACCTTCTTCTTGTGCATACCCTTTGCAAACCAACCTCGCCTTGTCTCTAACAACTTCACCATCCTCATTAAGTTTGTTTCCAAATACCCATTTTATCCCAATAACATTTTTGTCTTCCGGTTTAGGAACAAGAGAGCATGTATTGTTCTTCTCAATCTGATCAAGTTCTTCATTCATTGCATTCAACCATTCTTCATCTTTTAAAGCTTTTCTAACAGTCTTCGGCTCAATAGTTGAAATCAGATAGGAATTCTCTCTGATTTTTCTTCTTGTCTACACAACAACATTCTTGTCACCTATAATGTGATCTTCTGAATGATTTAGCCTTACATGTCTTGGGATTATCATTTTCAGTGCAATTATTTCTGCTTCATGTTCATCATCTTATTCATCGCTTACCGGTTGAGATCCTATTTCTACATTATCCTGCTGATCTTCCTTCTGCACTTTCAATTCAATATACACAAGTTTTTCTTTATCATCAACGGGCTCAGATCTACTAGACTCATCAAGTTTGTCAGAAAATTCATCAATTTTAACATTCGCACTCTCAACTATTTTCTTTGTCCTTTTATTATAACATTTGAATGTTTTACTCTTGGTAGAATATCCAAGAAATATCCCTTTATCACTCTTCACATCAAAATTTCCAGTAAAATCATCTCTCTTAATAAAACATCTACTATTGGAAAAACTTTGAAGTAGCCAACATTAGGAGTCTTACCATGCCAAAGTTCATAAGGTGTTTTATCATTACCTTTCTTCACAAGAACCCAGTTCAAAGTATAAATATCAGTGCTAACTACTTCTCTCCAAAACATTTTTGGAATATCTCCTTGTATCAACATTGTTCTAGAAGCTTCCACTACTATTTTGTTTCTCCTCTCTGCAATGCCATTCTGTTGTGTAGTCCTAGGTACTAACATCTGTCTCTTTATTCCGTGTTTTTCACAATACCTAGTAAACTCATCAGAAGTAAATTCTCCACCTCGGTCAGATCTTAAGCACTTTAGATTCTTGTTGGTTTCCTTTTCAACTAGAGCTTTAAAGATCTTGAATTTGTTGAATGCCTCTGATTTCTCCTTCGAGAAATTTACCCACATCATCCTTGAAAAATCATCAGTGAAAATCATAAAATACTTATCACCATAGAAAATTCTAGTCCTCATAGGACCACATAAATTAGTATGCACTAAATCAAGAATATGCTCTGAAGAAAAATATTTACTCTTAAAAGATATTGAAGTCATCTCACCCATCTGACAATCTTTGCATAACACATTATCCGGTTTAACAAGTTGGGGCATACCTCTCACCATATTAGACTCGTTGACCCTTATCAATTATCAAAGTTGACATGACAGAACCTTTTGTGCCACAACCTGCTATCTTCAATTTTAGCCACCAAACAACTATTCACATTAGCATTCAGATGAAAAAAGGTTACCTCTTACTTGTTTACCTATAGCTATCAAATTTGCATTGCATCCCATGATCCTGCACACTACTTTTTTAAATTCAAGGTGATATCCTTTATCATTTACCTGTCCAACACTCAACATGTTATGTTTTAAACCTTCAACCCAATAAACATCATATGCATTACTCTTACCATTCAGTGAAACAAACCCTTTACCTTTTACCATGCAAGGTGAGTTATTACCAAATCTTATCACACCACCATCAAACTCTTCAAGGGATATGAATTTGTTCTTATCACCGATCATGTGATATGAACAACCACTGTCTATTATCCACTCATCACTAGATTCAAACTAAGATACCAAATCCTTTTCATCAGTTAGATCTTCCTTCACAACAACAAAGACAATTTTCTCATTGTCCTCTTCCTCAAATTCCTCATTTGTAACTCCTTCATCAACTGCAACATAGCATTGTTTCTTCCCTTTTTCATTATATTTCCTAAACTTCTCCTTTCTATCACTGTTAGGGCAATTTGCAGTAATATGTCCAATCTTATTGCAAGAGAAGCACTTAAGAGTTAGTTTACCTTTATATTTACTAGTGCCTCTTGGAAGTCTCTCAGCCAGAAGAGCTTCAAACTCCATCAAGTTGTCTTCATCATCATTATCTCCTATGCTATTGCCATGACTAGATCTGCAATCATAACTGTGACATACATCTTTCCCTTTTCTCACAAGTTTATCAGTTACAGATGCTTTAAAATGTGATTCAAATGCCTTAGAAATACTGTTATCAAAACTATTTAATTCAAATGCAATCAATTTACCAATAAGAGAATCAACGATGACCTTATCACTACTTATTGACCTTAATTCCTGAATAGCAGAAACTTTGATTGCATAGGAAAGTAAAAGAGTTCTAATCATCTTACTTACATTAATGTCATCTTCAATCTTTTCTCCAACACTTTTAATACCATTGACAATCTCTTTAATCCTTTGTCCATACTAAGCTATATTTTCACCTTCTACCATTCTCATATCATCAAATTTACCTCTAAGACTCTCTTCTTTAGCTTTTTGAAAATGTTTATCACCACCATAGATTAGTTATAATTTCTCCCAAACTTAAATGCAATTTCTAATCCATGTACATCAATGTATTCAGTATCAGATAGTACACTTACAATGGCTTCCAATGCTTGATTGTTTTCCTGTTGCTCCTTAAGTTGATCTGGAGTTAGAGGACCGGTAGGGGGTACATATTTAGTAGTAACATGTTGCCAAAAATGAGAACCCATACCTTTGATATAAATCTTCATTCTGTCTTTCCATATTGTGTAGTTGTCCTTGGTAAATTTTGGAGCCTCCTTCTTCATCATTTTCTTCTGGATATTTTCCTCAAGTTGTTAAGCCTCCTGCACACAAAGGACCTAAGGCTCTGATACCAATTGTTATTTAGAAGATCCGGTTAATACTGTGGGGGGGGGGGGGGGGGGGTGAATCAGTATTAACAAGAAACTGAAATCTTAAACCAAACTAATCAATACTTCACCAAAACAGATCATAACCAATATCGGTAGCCACTGAAATCAATCTACTAATCAGATTTATCAAACTTCTCATTTAAGTGTTCCATATCATGTATGCAATAGAATGATATCAACTTAACACAAACACAAATCAATCACCATATGAACAACATGATTTTCACGTGGAAACCCAAATGGGAAAAACCACGATGGGAATTGGTACCCACAAGATTTTGCACTTTTTTGGAATGCGCCCTATTAGGAGCCTAGCTTGGTTAGGAGCTTATAGTTATGCCCAGTTAGGAGTAGACCCTGTTAGGAGTCCCCCAGTTAAGGGATTTACCTCATCCCTATTAGGAGCTTTACTCTATTAAGAGTAACCTTGTGAAAGGATTTAGAACCCAAGCTAATGAGTCACCCAGGGAAGGGATTTATACAATCAGGCCTGATAGGACCTACCTGGCTAAGGGATTTTGAGTCTACTGTAACTGTTAGGGAACAATAGATGTATGATATGAAAATAGCACTCTCTACTTTCTTATACATATTTTTTTTCCGCCAATCTGCTTCTCTCTTGCAGATACACACACTCTTCTTTTGATCACCGACACAGTAAATCATCACAGACTTACCCTAAATAGACTTTACAACTTAGTCGGTTACAAAACCCTAACCTCATACTAAGATTTACATCATGGATCATCACAAATCTTTACAAATAATTACAGATCATCATATGGATCATTACAACAAATTACAAATCAATTACAGTCGTTGAATGATCATAAATCATCACCGCACTTTGATCTGATAAACAATCAAGCCCTTAAAACATTCTTCTATGTTCTTCGTTGTTTACCAAGAGATTCTATCTTTAATCATGCCAAAACAACATTTTAATACTTCACGCAGATTCAACCACGTCATCACCATCTTACAAACATAATGTAATACACCGCCGAACTCAAAATCATTACCGGTTATAATATTTGAATATTGGTTCTTAAACCCTACTAAAACCCTACAGAAAATACATCAGTCAATCACAAACATGACTTCGGATAGCCAAAACACAATGTGGTTCTAGTCATAACCTCATTACAATGTTACAAACACATATTCCAAACCGCAACACCAAATTCTTCAACAATCTCTAGATCCAATTACTTAAGCATAACACAGTTTCACATTTATCAATTAAAGTCCTACTTACCAGTTAACTATCAAATCCATTCCATAGATTTCCAGTCAATCATAAATGACTTAGATAACATCATAGAACAATGTAACCATAGTTGCCATCAATGACAACACAAACTGATCATCAAGTCATCAAACAACATCTCAACTATATCATCACCAACAGTCCTTATACCGGTTCATCAATATCATCAATGGTTATGCCAATATCCATTCACATTATCAGTTATGCCAATATACCAATAGACTAAAATGTTAGTAATTTTTTTAATGATTCCTTTTGAGGCTTGACATTATCATCTTCTATTTATTCTTATGTATGCAAGGTTTTTAATAATTCACTTGGTAGGGTTGGGCTCATCTCCCTACCTCAGCTTAAAATCAAATTTTCCTTCTTTTTTCTAGTGGTGCACCCTTATCTGTTATGAATATTTTTCTTTTCTCTTTAGAATTATAACATGACATTCAATATTTAAGTGATTGTTACTTTTGTGTTTCTTGCACTATTTACCTAGCTTGGACAACTTTCTCTTGTGTGAATGCAGTGTGTCCTTTGGTATTGTGGTTGTTTCACATTTCTACTTCAACTTGAACTATTCCTCAGTGGTTGTCACATAGTTATAGGCTTCTCCATATTATTGAATTTAACTAGCTTCATCCTAAAGTAATTAGATGTTGTTAGGATAAGGTGAAATTAACCTTTAAATCCTAAGTCATTTTCATGTGTCTCCAAGATCATTGGAAGGTGTACTTGGACACCTAAGGGAACGTTGGACAAAAATTAAATATTTATTTATCTATGAATTATAATTACACTCATAAAGGAAGGATTTAATAAAAAATGATAGTTACAAGTTATAATGATAGATTCCTCATCCAAGAAAATCCATATTAGAGATTAGTCCAGTTTGAATTGTGTATTGTTGCATGTACTGGCATGTCTTGGGGTGCCAATTTGTGCATCTCAACCATTAGGTGTAATGTGTAATATGCTTGGGAGTTACTATTTTCTATTAGGTATGGATGCACACAACCATGTGATGTGACCATTTAATGATTTTCACCAATTTTATAGGTGGTCCATAATATGGGATGTATATTTTTTGCAAGTGATTTTGCCTTTTGAGATACAATGTAGTGATATTCTCATCCCAAATATTCTATAATTGGAGGCTTGTGTTAATAGAAGTTATGTTGTATTATAGGCATCCAAGTGTTTCTAGAATGTTATCAAATATTAGAGTGTTAGTAAGTTGATGCAATATCCTCTTGAATATAATAACATACTTCTCATCTTTCTTGTGCAAAGTATTTTCTAGCAGGACTTTATCCATGTTAAATTTGTATCAACAATGATATTTTTGATTTTGTTCTATTGTTGAATGTTACAATCACTTTAACATCATATGGGATAATCTTTCATAAGAATAATATCCTATTTTCATACACATCCATAAGTTTCATTGCAGTAGTTTCACCTTTTTTTGTTCAATATTTGGTATTAAAGTTAATGGTTAATTCAATATTTGAAGTGTTGAAGGTTTTTTGGTTGCAGTGGGAACTTTTGCATTGTGTGGTTTTGTAGATTTGAGGAAAATATAGTATATTGTGGCTTCTACCTCACATGAAAATATTGAAAAGTTCAATGCTTCTAGGTATGATATGTGGAAGTTGAAGATGAGAGATCTCCATTAAGAATAGATTTCTAGTTTTACGTTTCATAAGAAATGAAGCCATCTAGTGTGTTTGATTATACTTGGTTAAAACATGACAAGAAGGTGTGAAAAACCATATGATTTTTTCTTTTAAAAATGACCCTCTTAAATAATTATGAAGAGATTACCGCATACAAGTTGTGGAAGAGGATACGTGACATTTATCCAACTAAGAATATTTCTAATAAATTATATCTCAAAAGATGGTTTTATTCACTAAAATGAAGGATGACGATTCTATTGTAGATTATCTAAATTCTTTTAATTTTATTTTAAGTGAGATTGCATCTACACATTTCAAACGAGAGAGGAGGAAGAGAAATGCATCTTATTACTTTTCTCTTTACCTGACACTTGAGAAAATCTAATTATTGTTATTAGCGTAAACAATGTAGTACTAAAGAGGCTAAAATTATTGCTACCCTCCTTTAAGAGGAAACAATAACAAAATTCATGAATGTTGGCTCCCAAGATGCTTTGCATGTATGGGTTAGGTCCAAAGAAAAAGAAGGACCTAAAGGGGATAAAAGAAAGATGGACCTAAGTTTAAATGACATTTTAAAACCTCAAAGAAGAGAAAAGTAAAGTGTTGTAATTGTGATAATTGGGGACATGTGAAGAATGAATGTAAGAACAAAAAAAAAAGGTGCAAATTCCTCCATGAAAACGTCCTTTGATGATGGTGATAGTGATGCCTTATTTATTTCTACTTATAATATTAGTAATGATACTTGTCTTATTGATTCTGGATGCTCCTAGCATATAGCTTCTCACAAGGAGTGTTATTATACATATTAAACTATGATGAAGGAGAGAATTTCCTTAGTGAAAAGACTACCAAACATATTAGTGGTAAGGGAAAGGTAAATTTGTGTTTCAATGATGAAAGAGTTAAAACACTTGATGATGTTTTGAATATTCCAAGATAAGAAATTTAATTTTTGTATCCATGTTGAATGATTTTAGAGTGCATGTGATATTTAGAAAGTATGGTTACAAATCAAGGTAAGAGGAAATTTAGTGGTTAATAAAGGGTCTCATATTGGGACTTTGTTTAGGCTTAATGCCTCTATTTTTTGTAATTTTATCAATATGACTAGCATTATACATGCATGTTTGTTATGGCACCAACATTTGGTTACATAAGTGAAAAAGGTCTTAGGACTATTATTAATAAAAAAATTGGTCGATAGTCTTTCTACTCATTTTGTTAGGAAAAATGACTTTTGTGCGTATTATGTTTCTAAATAATAGAATAGATCATAATTTCTTATTGGAACTAATAAAGCTAATCTAGATTATTAGAAATCATTAATTTGGATGTTTTTAGTCTAGTGAATGTTAGTTCTATTAGTAAATCTTGATATTATGTTACATTTATTGACGATGTCTCTAGATACACGCAAATTTATTTTATTTGAACTATAACTGAGGTTTTCACTAAGTTTAAGGAATTTAAAGCCTTAATTGAAAAGTAAATAGGTTATAAAATAAGTGAGTTGAGATGTGACAATGGTGGTGAATATTGATCTAGGAAATTTGATGAGTTTTATAAGAGTGCATGCAATTTTTAATAAAAGACTATACCTTATACCCCAATAAAAATGGGGGTAGCATAAAGAATCAAACAAACCTTAATGGAAAGAGAGAGAAATGTGCTAAGTGGTACAAAGATAGATTGGTGTTTTGGGTAAATAATATAAGTTTTTCTTGTTATTTGATTAAAATACATCCTTGTTTAATTCTTGATGATAAAAATCCTTATGAAGTGTAGATAGGCATAAAGCCTTTTGTTTCACATTTAAATATATTTGGTTATGAGGATTATGTTGATGTGCCTCATGAAAAGTGATCTAAACTTTTCCAAATCTCAAAAATGTATCTTTGATGGTTGTCGTGAGAATGTTATAGGTTATAAGCTTTGGAATTCTTTAACCCAAAATTTTGATTTTTTTCTAGAGGTGTAGTTTTCAAGAAGTTTAGAGATTAGTTAGGTGAAGAAAAACCAAATAAAAAAGAAATAACAAAAATACTGTACTTCAAAACAAAAATAAAAATGTACAAAGATGCACATGTGAAAGAATGATCATGTGGATATAGAAGAATAAGAGGGTTCAAATAGTTCATATGATATGTAAGATGAGCATACAAAAGAATAGGTAGATCCCATTACTACTACCTTAAGAAGATCCACAAATTAAAAAAACTCTAGTTGACAAGTATAGCCCACTAGACTTTCATTGTTAAATACCAATGATGTACCTAGATATATTAGGAGGGATTTCTCTTTGGAGGATAGTGACTCTTGTATGTAGCAGGAGATGATGGCCTTGGATAGTTGTGAACCTGGGATCTTATTAGTTTTCCCAAAGGAAGAATGTCTATTGGTTGCAAGCAAGTGTATAAAAATAGATTTGGTGCAGATAGTTAATTAAAGTGGTATATGGATAGATTGATAGCCAAGGGTTATTCCCAAAGAGAGGGAGTCGATTGTTAATTCTATTAGGTGAAAATTGTATTCATTGTCGTAGCTTGTGATTTTGAAATTGAGAATTTATAGATCTTAAAATTACTTTCAATAGTTTAGTATTTTATTTGAAAGAAAAGGAACGATTGGTTTGCAAGTTAAAATTGTTTGTGTATGGTCTAAAACAATCACCTAAGATGTGGTACCAAAAATTTGATTCTTTTTTTCATTAAAATTGGTTTATTAAGGAGAAAGGTAGATCATTCCATTTATTCTAAAAAATTATTAATGATTCAATACTAATTGTATGTGGATGATATTTTATTATGGGAAATAGCTAGGTGATAATTAGGGAGCTAAAGACTTATATTTATGGAGCATTTGACTTTAAGGATCTGAGGGCTATTGAATATATTCTTGGGATGGAGATAAAAAGAGATTAGAAACATATAATGCTTTAATTAAGTTAGAGTAAGTATGTGGATACCATTTTGTGAAGGTTTCATATATAAGACTATATACTTGCAAGTATTCCATTTTCAATTGGTTCTAATATAAGTTTAGATATGTATCCTAAATTGATTATGATTCTAAAAATATGTCTAAGATTCCTTATGCTATTGTTTATATTAGTTTTGTGTATGCAATGGTTTGCACTAGACCAAATATTACCCAAACAATGAGAGTTTTGAGCTAGTTTATGTCTAACCCTAGTAAAGAGAATTGTAAATTTGTTAATATGGTAATTTGATATTTATGAGGAGATTTTGATAATTTTTTGTATTATTGTGGTACTAATGATGTGGTCAATTCATTGGACATATAGGGTTTTATAGATTGGGCAGATGATTTGGATAGTCAAAGGTCCACTAATGGCTATTTTTTCTCTTTGTTTGGAGGTGCATTGTATTGGATAATAAAATACAACCTAAAGCTTCTTTTTCAACCATATGAGTAGAGTAATTGGTGCTACACATGCCACTAGAGAGGTGGTGTGGTTATAGATACTTGGTACTAGTATTGATTTTTATTGTAGAAGTGTTAGGATTAGATGTGATAGCTACAATGTCATATGTTTGGCCAAAAATCTTATATATCATGCTTGTACTAAGAATGATGATATATAGTATCACTTTTTGTGAGAAACGGTTGAGAATGATAAAGTCTTGATTAAGAAGGTTGACACTTTGGATAATGTTATAAATTCTCTGATAAAACCAACAACCATAAATAAGTTCTCTTGGTGGAGGAAGGTCATGGGCCTTGATCATTGTACTTTATTATTTATGTTTTTCTTATAATGTAATTTTAATATGTAATGCTAAGCATAAAACTGTTAGGGTAAGGTGACATTTATCTTGCAATCCCAAGTCATTTCATGTTTCTCCAAGATCCTTAGAAGGTGTAATTGGACACTTAAAGACATGTTAAATAAATATTTAATATTTATTTTATCTATGGCATATTATCATTACACTCATAAAAGGATGGATAAATCAAGTATGGTAGTTGAGTGTGTGCACCAAGATAGTGTGCAAAAAAGTGGACACACACCAAAAAAAGTTGAAAAAACAACAATCATGTTTGCGGTTTTAAAATTTTAAAAAACCGTGTACGCGGTTAGGTTCATTGTGCCCGAGCTTGAAGGGACAAAACTGTGTTTGTATTCCTTTAGGGAATAAGACCATGTACGCATTCTTTTAGGAACTAGGACCTCATATGCAGTTTTAGTTCCTACCCTATCAATAGTTTGTTTTTTTTGACAGTTGACTGTATTATTTTCATCTATGATAGAGAGCAAGTTTAAGGGTTTTTTTTTTTCCAAACCACGCACGAGCTACATATTTTCACACCCAGATGCCATGGAAAGAGGTCGGTTATGCATTTTTTTTGGTTTTTTGCACATTTGATCAATTTTATTTACGTTTTCAATTTAAATTAGTTGATTTTGATTAGTTTTTTTAATTTTGTTGTTACCAATATCATATTCTAAAAATCCAAAACCACAACAAGAAGCACCTCAAAACCCACATCAAAACCCTCAGGATACACCTCTAGCTCCTCCTTTAAACCATACAGTAGCTACATAGGAGGATTTGCTTAATCAATTAGGGAAAAACATTGCTAAAATAACTAGACTGATTAATAGATTGAAAACATCTGAGCTTGAGCATCATTTATCCCTTTCCACTAGCCTAGAAACATTAGCTAGTGGTGCCACTACAATTTTGAGTAAGATTACAAAATGGGGAAACTATAGGGATAGGTATCGCACTTATTATGCTGATGGGTTATCATATGATGCAGTGAAAAGAAAAAACATAAGTAAAGCACAAATATGTTCTCTTTCTGTTGATCCTAGAACTGGTGAGTCCTTACCTCTTAATGCAAAGAGGTTTCCCATATATTGGTGTACCAATGTGTAGATGAAGAATCTTTTTGGAATAGGTGGTGGATGGTCTTTGACGAACCACCTTGTAATAATTTTGAGGTTCCATTAGATGTTTTGAGGAAAGTATATTGTGAGTTTGTCCTCAAAGAGTGGCATAATTATTTTGATATTAGAGAGTTCCATGGTAGAGATGGCGGCTCTTCCCAAGATAGACCTGGAGCCAGTAGGGTAATAGACCCGCAGAGTCGTCGCCCCCTAGCACCCAAACCCAAGGTGCATGTGATGGTCACAATAGCTCTAAAAGAGTCAATGGAGTTACAAACTCTTCAGGAGGCCACAACATTGACTAATGTGATCATCCAACATGGGACATAGTTAGCACACCCTCTTGGCTCAGACGATGATCTATTAGCTGAGGCAACTGGTGCTGGTTAACCCAATGAGCATGTGTGTCCCACTTGCTCAGGCATATGCACAGGGATGGATGTTGAGGCTAGTGCAAATGGTTCCACATCCCATCTATGCATGATTTGTGAGAGCAGATGTCAAACCTGCACGACTGAGGATGTGGCACTGATGGATGAATTGACGAACATGTTGTTTTCTAGTCAGCCGTAGACACACGTGTGTTGATTTGAATTCACAACATTTTATTTATCAATCACTTAAAATTTGTAATTGTAAATTAATTTTCAATTATACATCGATTTAAATTGATATAAACAATATGCATTTTAGGATGCAGCAGTGGGTGTTAATACACCATCTGATATTCCTCCTGCAGTTATTGCAGTTGCAACTTCGACGCCTGAGGTATAAATTTTGTAACATGTTAAAATAGAATAGCAGTTTGAATTCAAAAAAAATTATAAGATATGTTAACTCTCTTTAATGCTTGCCATTTTTTTGTTTTGTAGGTGTTGAAAAGGGACCAAATGTCCCACATTGAAGATGTCAAGCTCTCGGTGGTCGATTTTGGCCTACAAAGCTATGCGATATCATATTTTGTACACCTTGTTGGGTGAATATTTTGTCACCAACGTACCAAAGACAAAATATATGATTCACACACAACTATGTTGAGAAATTAATCTATCCTCTCATCAAGGGGAGGTTCCCTTTGAAATTTCTTCTCTAATTAACAAGAAATTAAAATTTGTGGGTAAGTGTTGGGCATATAACTCTCTTTTTTCAGAGTCTATGTATTCTCCCTCCACTTTTTTACAATTCTCTACCACTTTTGGTACTCAAATAAATGAACAACTCTTATCCAACAAACTATGTGGACACTTAGAATCAAGAAGCACAAAGTCTCCCTTGAATGTAACACTAACTTAAATTAATTATTACAAATAATATGAAACCTAACTCGCAGCCTAAAGTCTTCAAGTATAAATTCTTAATTCTTTAAACTACAAGTAACAACAGCAATACAAAGCCTGCCAGTAATCACTTAATATCAGAAAATTTCCCAAATATGCAAGGAGCACAAAGTCTATTTGCACAATTGGAAAGCTCTTTAACAAACTTTAACAATTTCACCAAAAGATTCAAGATCACAAAGAATGATTATGAGAACTAAACATAAGAATGATTCCAATCACAATCACAAACTTGAGTCCAAGCAAATTTTGGAAACTAGAAAGTTGTTATCTTTATTTCCTTGAATCCCCTTTTTTTAACATCAAAAGCACAAACTCTTAATTGAGATAAAAATTTGGTAGAGTTTTGCTAAGCATAAAAAAAAGATCAATATGTACAAATGAGGGTCCTCCTTAAATAGGAAAAGAATGGAGAAAAATGTGGGCACAATTGACTAATTCAACTGCATAGTCCCACTTGACTTCAACTATAGCAGAGAGAAAATGTGCAGCTACGAGAAAACTTGCAACATCTATCAATGCAACTACATGAAAAGAAATGTCAAAGGGGACACTTTATTTATCTTTCTCCTAATTAAATTTGTGGAATTCTTCAAACTTAGACAAGATGGCCTCCATCTCAACTTTGTCCGGCATTGAGGTAGAATCTGTGATAACACGAACATGGTAAATTGCATCTTCAGCCTTCACATATTTCTTTTTTCCATCTTTCAGCATGGATGCAAGGACCTCAAAACTGACTTGAATCTCCAGTAACTTATCAAATGCACTTGGAGAGAAATCATGTTTCGTACAGTGATCCATTAGAGAAAGAAACTCCTGCGTGATGGTGTCACTAGTAACAAGATTCTAATTGTCATCATATAGATAGAAAGGAATGTCAACAATTCTAGCAAAAATGAGATCAATCTCATCATCACTTTCCTTCCTTTCTTGATCTAGCTCTACAATCATCAATCTTATTGTCTCTTTCTTGTTAGACAACAATGACAAGATTTGGATATATTTTTCTTTTGTGGGAACTACTTTATTCTCCACGAGAATGTTTATTCTAAAGTCCTCCATTTTGCTCCAAAGGGTTGCACTTCTCTCAATATCTTCAATTTCTTGAGATAGTGAAGTCTTGATACTTTGCATTTGACTTTGAATTACTTCAAAATCAGGCAATAACCCAATTTTTGAACTTAGAAGATGAGACCCTTCTGATTTCAACCATGCAATCCACTCGTCCATCACTCAGCCCCTGGCTCCCACCTGTTCAACTTTCTTAAGAGCTTCAGTATCCATTGAGGAACCAATGGGCTCAATTTATTGGGAAGATTGTGTAACTTTGAGAAGAACATTGGTCAATTTCTCACACTTTTGTTTTAACTCATCCTTCTCATCCCTCTCCTGATCAAACCTCTGCAACAAAGAGTTAAAAACAGTTTAAGAATCCAACTTAACACTCTCATGCATCTCCACTCCAAGCTCTACAATTTGTATGGTATAGTCTTTAGGTTGTATGCTATCTTTACTCTTATCCGATGATGGTACCATGACCTCAGCATATTTCCTCTTAGTAGCTGAACACCCGAGAAACAGTCTTTGACTTTTTTGTACCTTTGGGCTTTGGGGGAACCAACTGCTCAAAATCAAACTCATCCAATGAAATTACCTATTTCTTCCTCTTGGGTGCTACTACCTCCATCCAAGGTGGTAATTATGGATTGGCAGGTGGAGTAGTAGCCTCTTGTTGAGTATCACTTGGTATTTTAGGAGCTAACTGACTCGAACTTGCAGCGGTTGTGGATGTTGTCATTGTTATCAATGTTGAAGTATTGAGTGACATGTCAATTGATGTAGTAACAATAGCTGCTACTGACACCCCTTTAGTTACAGCCACAAATGCGAGAGTGGAAGGCGCAGTGGAAATAATCTCAGTACTCACCAGAGGTGGCACTTTTGTTATGATCATGGTGGAAGGCAAATATACCATTTGTTTCTCTTCAAATGCCTATTCCATAGCTTCAGTAAAATCGAGCATCGAAGATTCAATAGTGGATGAAGGAATATCATCCAAACTGGAGAAATTGGTTAATGTGAAAAATTGGTGAGCAACATCCGGCTGTTTCATGTTAATATCCAACTCCTCATCATCAAATTCCTCATCCTCTTGATCTGAGTTAGATTTGATAGAATGGATTACCACCCCTGAATGGGTTGGTGCCTGTAAGGTGGCAGAGATATTAATCTCACCATGATGTGATGGCTCTTCAACCTGTGCTTCCTCTTGACAAGGAATTTATCTTTCTTCTGGCTCCTTTTCTTTCTCCATCTCTTTAGCAGACTATTGTTCTGGCTCATTTGTGATTGTCTCTTATGTTGCTGAAGATGACTCACCTTTTTTGGACCCTTTAATTGTGAATTTGATTTTGGGTCCTTTCCTCTTAGATTGTATTGTAGGGGTCGAGGATGGTGCTTGATGATTTTCTCTACTCTTGGTTCTTGTTTCAGTTGTAGCTGTCTTACCAACAGGGTCATCACTATTGTCATCATCTCCAAAACTAGCACGAAGCTACTTCATTCTAAGCTTCTTCTTTATCAACCATGCAATAGTATTTTCCAAAACAGGAGAAATTCTTTGAGTAATAGACTTACTCTCCTTCTTCAACCATTCCACCGGTGGGAGTGGAGAATCATCAATCTTCTTTTCATAATAGACTGGGTCTACTATGTCATCAGTGTCCTCTATGGTCATTGGGATTTTTGCCAGATCCAGATTTTCAATCTGCTTTAAGGTAAGATGACTAAAATCCATTCTCCTTATGTCTTCTTCATCTTAGCAAGCTGCCCATACATCCTCAAACCTTAAAACATGAGTGTAGTTTCTTTTGAGTTTGTTCTTCATGCCACAAAAATCAAAATTATTTCATGCCTTGAATCTCCTCATGGTATTATATTGCATCTCTTCCTCCATGTTTTTGGCCTTGGGATTGGTCAAAACTGAATACCGGCCAATAGATTTCGAGAACTTCAATCAAGTCTTATGTGTTTGTGATTTATTTTCGTTCACATAAATTAGTTGCCAACATAATTCCATGAGGATAATCTTGTCAAAAGGATACCTTCGTAAAATGAAAGGTTCACCTGAGAAACATCCTATTCGGATGTAAGTGAATGTTGGAAATTGAAGAAAAATGCATCCGAAATGAGAAACCCTATAATATGCCACCTCTAATAGCCTTTTCTTTTGCAAACCTTTATCAAACATGCACCTCTACACAACAAAGAAAGCATCATTGACTCTTCTAAAATGGATCCCTTGATTTTTGATTGTGAGTTGATCATACTAAATTCCCAGACAGGTACTAACTTCCTATCAGCTTTTGTAGATAAACTTGGATATTGCTTCATAGAAGAAGCTGCATATACTAGGTATGAGTTTATATAGAATTTCAATGTTACCTTAACCTCCTTCAACTATGCATAGAGTGTGTCACTGATCTACTCACCCCAATCAATCTTAGCAACTCCTTTTCTAATTATATTCATATAATAGCACATCCAGTTTTGGAAATAATAAGAGTATTTCAAACCTTTCACCCGTGCCAACATGGTGACTATATCATTGTACTCCTCATTGAAGTCACTTCTATGGAAATATTTAGACCATCTTGAAGTGGTGGAATTTCTGGTAGTAGAGAGGTACACTATATTAATTACTTTTTTGCATTTCACCTCATTTTTCTCATAGTACTCTTGAGCACTTTCTTGAGAAATGTCGGCCACTTCCTCGACTGGTGAACCCTTGAATACATTGTTAAAGAAAACATTGTCCAATGTCATGACCATATTTTGATCAGCATCCTTAACCTATCTCATATTTGGATCGAAGTGATCCACCACTGCAAGTACAAAATCCGGACCATGAGCTGGGACTAGGAAGGAAGCATATTTCTGCAACAAAGATCTGATCAAGTTTGATAGGCGGGAAGGAGCTTTCTCAACTCGATCAATAAACTCCAGCATATTAACATGACCAATCTCTGTATCCTTGATCTCCTTGATGTTGGAATCTACTGAGCTCTTTGGGTACATATTCAAGTATTTATCATACTTGTACTTCATCTTCTTTGCTAATGATTTGCCCAGTGAGGATTCCAATTAACTCAAAGAAGGCTCTGATTTATCGTGAGGAGTCTTGAAATTTGCAAATTATTGCATTTAACACTAAGGATTAGCTTCTTCAACAATCATCATCATTAGAAAACCAAATTTTATCAACTGGATCAAAAATTCAGAGTCAGAACGGGCTTCGGAACAAAATTGGTAAAAATTGGCAGGTCAGGGAAAAAAGTCCGACCTACACCTTAGGAGTAAAAATTTGCACATCGGACTTTAAAGTTCGATGTGCAAAGGTAAAATAACTTACTTGCATATCAGACTTTAAAGTCTGATGTGCAAGGTGGGGAAAAGCCATCGACACATCAAACTTTAAAGTTCGATGTGCAGGTTGGAAAAAAGTCATTAGCACATTGGACTTTAAAGTTCGATGTGCAAGTGAAAAACCATTCAAAAGACAAGCACATCGGACTTTAAAGTCTGATGTCAGGGCAAGGACAACCGTTTGACATGTCAGGTTTTAAAACCCGACATGTCAATCAGACAAACTCATCTCACATATCAGAATTTAAATTCCGATATGTAGGTTAAACCCTCCTGCTAACACATCGGGTTTTAAAACCCGACCTATTAGCAAGAAGGATATCTCCTGCATATCGGACTTTAAAGTCTGATATGTGGAGATATCTACCTTCACCCGCATGTCGAGATTGAAAATCTGACGCATAGGCGAGGGAAGAGAGGAAGGACAAAAATATCAAAAGGGCAATCGGACATTAAAGTTCGATGTGCCGTCGACCTCAAAGGGAAGGTTAGGAGTAGTCGGATTTAAAAATCCGATGTGCTCCAACAAATGAAAAACCAAAAGAACGACAAAGAAGAAAATAAGAAATCCGGACAAAAGGAAAAACCCGAACAAAATAAAAACCTACCTCAATCCACATGGCCGAAGAAAATCTAATGACTCCATGAGGTGATTGAGATTGAAATCGCGAGAAAAGAGCAAAAGGGCACACAAAAAGGAAAGATTGCAAAGAGAAATGAATAATTAAAACCAAAAACCTAATAAATAACCCCCAAAATAACCATTAATGCCCTCACTAATGATTAAGCCCAAATCGCTTGCAAGTCAGACTTTAAAGTCTGACATGCAAGCTACTGCAAAATCAACCTGCACATCAAACTTTAAAGTTTGATGTGCAAATGCAAAGATCCTCTAGGACGGACTTTAAATTTTGATTTTCAGGAGAAGGACTACCTGCAGGTCAGACTTTAAAGTTCGATCTGTAGGGGCAGAACCAAAAATTTGCACATCGGACTTTAAAGTCCGATGTGCCAATTTCTTCAAAAAGAGAAAACCCTGTACGTCGGACTTTAAAGTCCGACCAGCAGACAAAATTGCAAATCATAAAAGAACTCAAAAACAATAAAAATAAAAGGCAAAAAGCCAAAGGAGCTAACGGATGGAGTCATTTAAGCTCTCCTAGAGGACGTGAGGTACGAAATGGACCAGTTTCATAGGGTTGCCTCATGATTTTGGCCGCGCTAAAATTGAGGACAACAATTAGCTCTGACTAGAGAACAAGCTACACCACTTGAAGCTTGTAGAATCGAGAACTCCGAGTGCCTGTATCCATTGGGCCTAGAGTCAGGCGACGAAAAGACTCAAAAAGAAAAACTATACAAATTTTACAACAAGTACAACTTCATTTTACATTGCTCTTCATTGAGTAAAGAGCTTTAAATGTTCTCCATTGTGAGGTAGTGAGAACGGGTACCATCCGCATATGCAAGCAAGTAGCTATGCTCACCACATATTTTATGAATAGTGAAGGGACCTCTTTGTAAGGAGTCAAATTTTCCATGCAAACCCTTTGGTTCCCTCCTCTTGTCCCATAACAAGACTTGATCACTAAATGAGAACTCACGAGAAGTTGTTTTCTTATCAAATAACACATTCACTTGGTTTTGGTGTGCAGCAATCCTATCCACCACTTTTGCTCTTGTTTCTTCCAACTGAGAAAGAAACATAATCCGCTTATCAAGCGAATCTTGATAGGTTTCATCTTCAACAGCCTTGGTGAGTTTTAATGCACTGGAAGTTCCACAGTGATAGGAATCTCAACATTCAACCCATACAAAGGTTGAAAAGGTGACATATCGTTCGCTCTTTTTGGAGTTATATGATCCCCCCATAGTGCATCATAAAGAACTTTATGCCAAGTCCATTGTCTCTCATCAACAAGATTCCTCATAATAGGAACGAGATTCTTGTTTCTTGACTCAGCTTGACGATTTCCTTGCGGATAATATTCAAATGAGTGTGAAAGGGTAATACCATAATCAAAGAAAAAAACAATGATCTCATAAGATGAAAAACATGAAGCATTATCAGTTACTATCTTATGAGGGACACCAAACCTTGAAATGATGTGTTTCCTTCAAAAATTGACAAACCACTGCTGAAGGAGCTTTCTTAGTTGGAATTGCCTCCACCCACTTAGTGAGGTAGTTTGTTGATGTGAGAATGTACATGTGACCTACACTAGATGTTGGATTGATAGGTCCAACGAAATCCAATCCCAACTGCTGGAAAGGCTCTTCAATTACAACTGGTTTAAGAGGAAGTGCAACTAACTTGGGCTTACCCACAAACTGCTGACATTGCTCAGATTTATGAACCCAACTGTATGTTCCCTTGAACAAGGTTGGCCAATAGTATCTTGCACGTAAAATTTTGTGTGTAGTGATAGGAGCAGAAAAATGTCCTCCACAAGCAAGGTCATGAAAAGCTTGAAGTAACTTTACCTATTGCTGCTTGTCCACACAACGTATGAATTTCCATCTAAACCCTTCTTGTACAAACCATTGTCCCATGGGACAAAATTCACTGCTTTAAGCTTCAAGGTTCACCTTTCATTACATGACAAGTGCGAGGGACATTCTCCATATGTTAAGAGATACGCCAAGTCAGAATACCACTCATCAGTGGTGCTGACAAACAAAACCTTGGGAAGATCTTGATTCATGCCTTCATTTTCCAACACCATTTCATCAATTGATTTGTTATCAGCTATCAAATGACATAGACCTTTTCCATGAATCAACTTAGTAGGTTTGATTTCCATATCATATTCTTGAATCTTAGCAACCCAGTTGCCCCTTTTAGTTCCAAAATCTTGTTGCGTTAGAATTGACTTGACAACAAGATCAGGAACAAGTGCGATGACATGCGAATTTAGAATAGAGAATCTAAATGTTTCACCACTTTCACCATGATGAAAGCATGCTTCTCCATTTCTGTGTACTTCAATTCATGAGCTTTCAATGGATAACTCATGAATGCAATTGGTGATTCTACACCTTCACTATTTTTCTACATTAGTATGGTTGAACAGGTATGATCTGATGCATAGCTATACATGATAAATTCTTTGGTATAATCGGGGCATACCAGGACTGGGGCGTTTGCCATGGCCACTTTAATTTGATGGAAATATTTCTTCCCTTCATGAGTCCACTTGAAAAAAGAATTTCCTTTCATCATGTCAACAATGTGACGAGTCTGTTCGGCAAAGTCTGGAATAAATCTTCTTAAGAAGTTTACTTTACCGAAGAAAGAATGGACTATAGTCTTACTTGTTGGAATAGAAAGATCACAAATAGCCTTTACTCTTTCAACATCAATCTTTATACCTTCTTTTGCAACAATATGCCCAAGTAACTTACCCCTAGTGACCCCAAAAATAGATTTCTTGGGATTAAGGGAAATTCCATGTTGACGACACTTCCCCAATACTTGTTGCAAATGATAGAAATGATCTTGACGTTTCTTAGAATAAACAATCAAATCATCTAAATAGACTACAATGAACTTACCAAGGAAACTTTGGAAGGCCAAGTCCATTGCACGTTGGAAAGTCACTCCTGCATTTATCAATCCAAAAGGCATTATGTGATATGGAAAAGTACCCCAAGGTGTGGTAAATGTCATTTTGTGTTGGTCTTGTTCATGAACCTTCACTTGGTTGTAACCCGAAAATCCGTCCAACATGGACATCATCTTTGATCTAGTAATAGCTTGTAGGGCATGATCCATGACAGGTAAAGGGTAGTTATCTTGTAAAGATGCTTGATTCAAATTCCGAAAATCAACACATATCCGGATCTCACCATTCTTCTTAAGTACAGGTACAATATTGGCTATCCAATAATAATGATGAATGGGGAAGATTATCCTTGCTTTCAACATCTTTTGAAATTCAACAAAGATAGTATCAGAGATCTTTGGGTTGTATTGCCTTTGTTTCTGATGGAAAGGTGTGATACTCGACTTTAATGGAATGTTGTGATGGATCTCTTTAGGACGAAAAGACTTTAGATCTTCATAGGAGTAGGCCAAGACATGAATATATTGTTGCAATAATGCAACAAATTTAGGCCTTTCTTCTCATGAAAAACACTTTCCAACATTGATCATCTTTGGATTGACTTCAGTCCCGATATTTACTTGCTTATATTCCATTGAGCCTGCAGCTAATTTTTGTTGCTTTTTGACATAGCAGTCATGCTTGTCAAAAAGCTTTTCTAAAGAAACTAGACCCTTAGGGATCTGGTTTCCTTTCAATTGAAGAAATTTCTCACTCATTTCTGCATCAATACTTTCAATTGAATCCTTTAAAAGGCAATGACTACCTTCAAAATACAGATCATCAAAATTGTCAACAGTCTGCAAGAAATTGATTACATGATGATCATCATTAAACACTTGCCAATGATCAGAATTGTCAGGAACACTTGGTCGAAAGACCATTTTTATAATGTATGTTGATCCTGAAAAGTCTCTGTGAGGAACCAAAGAGGTTGCTGATACTGCTAATGAGTTTGCCCTGCCATTAAATTCATGGGAAACAACAAATATATCAAAAGAATTAAATTCACGGGAAACAACAAATATATCAAAAGCATCAATTGCCTCTATCAAATCCCATACAAGATTATGATAATGTCATAGCCTATCGCTCCTTGTCTAGTATATGTTCCTAACTTGACAAACTATCAACCCAACATCTCCTTGAGCATGTAAATTTTTAATCCCCTTCTTTTGGGCAATATTCATCACCAAAAGAAGAGATTCATACTCAATAGTGTTATTTGTGTTGTCAAACTGCAATTTGAACGAGAAAGGGAAGAAATTTCCATCAAGAGACACCAAAACAATACCAGTTCCTGATCCGCTAGAATAACAACTGCCATCAAATTCTAACATCCAAACATAATTTGGACTACCAATATGGACAGTATTAAAATCGAGAATTTGTTGTTGTGAAGTAAAAGATCCTTTTGATTCCGCAACAATACTCTCACAATCAACTGGAACCTCATTGAGTGGAATGACATCTTCAATCTCAGGAACAACCTCTAACCCATCATCAACATGCAGGAAATAAGTACCCATACTTGACGACTCAAAAAGAATCTGAGCCCATTGATCATCAGATTTGACGACAGTGTATTTTGATTCTTTTTTCGGAAGTAACTTTTAGATAACTACTTTAACAAGAATAGGAGCTTTAGTCATATCCATGTTTAACTCTCCTCCCACATCTCTACAAAAATTTCTCCCCAACAATAGGACATAGGAAGCCGACACATCAGCTACCAATACCGTCATCTTAATCTTCTTTTCTGGAAATGCAGCAAAAGCAAATTGTGCATCCTTGATCTGACCTATCAAGGGGACTTGCTTGTTATCCATAGAGAAACATCTTCCAAATGTTTTGGTCAAAGTTAAACCAAGGGCATTGGCAACTTTTGATGGCATAACATTATCAGATGCCCCATAATTGATTACAAAATTACTAAGCTTATAACCATTTATCAACAAAGAGATATAGAATGGTTCTATCTTTTCTATAGGAGAAGGGGAAGTCACTAAGTTATTTTGAAGTGAATTAGACTTTGGAAGATTACTAGGAGTAGTATCTTTTTCTTTAACAAACTTGACCAAACGGTCAAATTGATCTGGATTAGATCTCAAAAACTCTACCTCAAACATTTGTATTTTGGTTTTCGTAGCATGGTCTAAAATATCAAATGACTGAAAAGAATTCATCAAAGACTGATTTGGGTTCTCATTTTGGGAACTTAAAACACGAGGTACACTAGTCTTCGATGCAGATGTAGAAGAATTGATAGGTGTAGAAAAATTCGCAGCAGTCAAAGGAGTACTTACACATTTATCCTTCATAACGTCCTTTGCGATCGAGTTGTCTTTTGGGAGATGTGGTACAGGAGTCCCACGCTTAGCAATAGTAACTAGAAAACTTTGAGAATCCTTGATTTGAATAGAATCATCACTCTTCACATTGACAGGCGGCTAAGCTGCCTGTGCTTGCGAATGGGTGAATACTACAAAGACATCCCCATCATGTGTGTATGACATATCATCTTCTTGATATTGCATAAACCTGATGTTAGAGTCACCAACCAACTCTCATCATCTTCTTGATGCGAATTGGCATCTTCATCACCAAATGGGAGAAGATCATTTTGTGTAGCTTCATAATAACCCGTAGCTAAATTTTGGGGTGGTGCTTCCAATGCAAGTCTCTCTGGAGCGGGAGGTAATTTGTTCTGATTACACATGGCATAATTGAAAGCATTATTTGGATGTCCTTCTTGAGACATCATGGTAAGAAGTATTTCCTTGTGAGGAAATTTGCTTCTCAAGTGCTAACAACTCATTTTCTAGCTTTTGTATCATGGGATCAACAGAATTGGTTGAAGAAAAAGATGAATCAACAACTTGATTACTTCTAACCTTGTTAGGATCTCTCCTTATCTTACCCACAAGGATAAGATCATCTTCAACCGATATGGCCATCTATTGTGCAACGACCAAATCCATAGGATTATTCCTTCACAGAAGAAAACTCACCTCTGGCAATTGAGCGTTGATAAAGAAGCATTTCAGATTTCCAATTGTGGGTTATGAAGTGACTGGAATGTGACTATGCAATCTATTGAACTTTTCTATGAACTCATGCATGGGTTCTTGAGGTTCCTTTTTCATTTGAGTTAATTCTGCCAATAGTGCATGATCATCTTCAACAGACTTGAACCTTGCCTCAAACAGTGATCTGAGAGTTGTCCAACATATGATACAATTGTTCTGAAGATGATAGAACCAATCAACAATAGCTCCATGCAAAGTTTCAATGAACAACCTTATTGAAACATCTTCGTGCTCAACACCTAGAACCCCACATGCAATATAGAAGGCAACAATGTTTTTGTCCGGGTGTTGAGAACCATCTCCCAGAAACTTAGGTAAATTTTTCCATGTGCCTTTGGGAAGTTCATGTAAAGGTGTAGTTAGGATCAAGGGACCAAAATCGGTACCCCAAGGACCAGCAACAACCATCCTTAATGGATTATATGGTGGTATTACAAAATGATTTGCAAGTGGAACAACTGAGACTTGCGAACTTGACGCCTCACTTGGTATGAGAGATTGTTGTGCAGAAGGAGGAAAACTTCGTGTCTGCTGCAAAGGAGAAGGCATCTGTGGAAGTGTCACAAAGGGAAAATTATGTTGCAGCAAAAACTCAAAAGTAGGATCAACAAATCTTGCTAATCATTGTCCACGAGTGTAACTTTGATCAGCCATATTAGAATATTTGAGAAAAACAATAGTATGGATATTACAATGAAAAGCGCATTGCAACCCAAAAAGAAAGAACTGGTTGCATGTCTCTCCCCAGCAGAGTCGCCAAAAAACTATTGGGTGAATATTTTTTCACCAGCGTACCAACAAAAAAATATATGATTCACACACAGTTATGTTGAGAAATTAATCTCTCCTCTCATCAAGGGGAGGTTCCCTTTGAAATTTCTTCTCCAATTAATAAGAAATTAAAATTTGTGGGTAAGTGTTGGGCATATAACTCTCTTTTTTCTGAGTCTATGTATTCTCCCTCCAATTTTTTACAATTCTCTACAACTTTTGGTACTCAAATAAATGAACAACTCTTATCCCACAAACTATGTTGACACTTACAATCAAGAAGCACAAAGTCTCCCTTGAATGTAACACTAACTTAAATTAATTATTACAAATAATAAGAAACCTAACTCGCAGCCCAAAGTCTTCCAGTATAAATTCTCAATTTTTTAAACTACAAGTAACAACAACAATACAAAGCCTACCACTAATCACTTAATATCAGAAATTTCCCAAATATGCAAGGAGCACAAAGTCTATTTGCACAATTGGAAAGCTCTTTAACAAAATTTAACAATTTCACCAAAAGATTCAAGATCACAAAGAACAATTATGAAAACTAAACATAAGAATTATTCCAATCACAATCATAAAATTGAGTCCAACGCAAATTTTGGAAACTAGAGAGTTGTTATCTTTATTTCCTTGAATCCGCTTTATTTTACATCAATAGCACAAAGTCTTAATTGAGATAACAATTTGGTAGAGTTTTGATAAGCATAAAAAAAAAAGATCAATATGTACGAATGAGGGTCCTTCTTAAATAGGAAAAGAATGGAGAAAAATGTGGGCAAAGTTGACTAATTCAACTCCACAGTCCCACTCGACTTCAACTACAACAGAGAGAAAATGTGCAGCTGTGAGAAAACTTGCAACATCTATCAATGCAACTACATGAAAAGAAAATGGCAAAGGGGACACTTTATTCATCTTTCTCCTCCTCATTAGATTTGTGGAATTCCTTAAACTTAGTCAAGATAGCCTCCATCTCAACTTTGTCCGGCATTGGGGTAGAATCTGTGATAACATGAATACGGGAAATTGCACCCTCAGCCTTCACATATTTATTTTTTACATCTTTCAACATGGATGCAAGGACCTCAAAACTGACTTGAATCTCCAATAACTTATCAAATGCACTTGGAGAGAAATCTTGTTTCGTGTAGTGATCCATTAGAGAAAGAAACTCCTGCATGATGGCATCACTAGTAACAAGATTTTTATTGTCATCATATAGATAGCAAGGAATGTCAACAATTCTAGTAGAAATGAGATCAATCTCATCATCACCTTCCTTCCTTTCTCGATCCAGCTCCACAATCATCAATCTTATTGTCTCTTTCTTGTTAGACAACAATGACAATATTTGGATATATTTTTCTCTTGTGGGAACTAATTTATTCTCCACGAGAACATCTATTCTGAAGTCCTCCATTTTGCTCCAAAGGGTTGCACTTCTCTCAATATCTTCAATTTCTTGAGATAGTGAAGTCTTGATACTTTGCATTTGACTTTGAATTACTTCAAAATCAGCCAATAATCCAATTGTTGAACTTAAAAGATGAGACCCTTTTGATTTCAACCGTACAATCCACTCGTCCACCACTCAGCCCTTGGCTCCCACCTGTTCAACTTTCTTAAAGATCCAGTATCCATTCAGGAACCAATGGGCTCAACTTCTTGGGAAGATTGTGTAACTTTGAGAAGAACATTGGTCAATTGCTAATACTTCTATTTTAACTCATTCTTCTCATCCCTCTCCTGATCAAACCTCTGCAACAAAGAGTTAAAAACAGTCAGAGAATCAAACTTAAAACTCTCATGCGTCTCCACTCCAAGCTCTACAGTTTGCATGGTATAGTCTTTAGGTTGTATGTTATCTTTACTCTTATCCGACGATGGTACCATGACCTCAACATATTTCCTATTACTAGCTGGATCTACTAACACCCAAGAAATAGTCTTCAACATTTTTTGTACCTTTGGGCTTTGGGGGAACCAACTGCTCAAAATCAAACTCATCCAATGAAATTACCTTTTTCTTCCTCTTGGGTGCTACTACCTCCATCCAAGGTGGTAATTCTGGATTGGCAGGTGGAGTAGTAGCCTCTTGTTGAGTATCACTTGGTATTTCAGGATCTAACTGACTTGAACTTGCAGTGGTTGTGGATGTTGTCATTGTTATCAATGTCGAAGTATCCAGTGACATGCCAGTAGATGTAGTAGCAATAGCTTCTACTGACACCCCTTTAGTTATAGCCACAAATGTGAGAGTCAAAGGTGTAGTGGAAATAATCTCAGTACTCACCAGAGGTGGCACTTTTGTTATGATCGTGACTGAAGGAAAATCTACCACCTGTTGCTCTGCAAATTCCTGTTTCATAGCTTTGATAAAATCCAGCATCGAAGATTCAATAGTGGATGAAGGAATATCATCCAAAATGGAGAATTTGGTTAATGTGAAAAACTAGTGAGCAACATCTGACTGTGTCATGTCAATATCCAACTCCTCATCATCAAATTCCTCATCCTCTTGATCTGAGTCAGATTCGATAGAATGGATTACCACCCCTGAATGGGTTGGCACATGTGAGGTGGTAGGGATATTAATCTCGCCATGATGCGATGGCTCTTCAACATGTGCTTCCTCTTGATAAGGAATTTCTCCTTCTTCTGGCTCCTTTTATTTCTCCATCTCTTTAACAGACTATTGTTCTAGCTCATTTGTGATTGTCTCTTGCGTTGCTAAAGATGACTCGCCTTTTTTGGACCCTTTAATTGTGAATTTGATTTTGGGTCCTTTCCCCTTAGATTGTGTTGGAGGGGCTAAGGATGGTGCTTGTTGATGTGCTCTACTCTTGGTTCTTGTTTTAGCCGTAGTTGTCTTACCAACAGGGCCATCACTATTTGCCAAAAAGGGGAAAATTCTTTGAGTAATAGACTTACTCTCCTTCTTCAACCATTGCACTGGTGGGAGTGGCGAATCAACAATCTTCTTTTCATAATAGAATGGGTCTACTATGTCATTAGTGTCCTCCATGGTCATTGGGATTTTTGCTAGATCCAGATTTTCAATCTGCTCTAAGGTAAGATGACTAAAATCCATTCTCCTTATTTCTTCATCTTAGCAATCTGCCCATACATCCTCAAACCTTAAAATATGAGTGTAGTTTCTTCTGAGTTTGCACACCACAAAAATCAAAATTATTTTGTGCCTTGCATCTCCTCATGGTATTCCATTGCATGTCTTCCTCCATGTTCTTGGCCTTGGGATTGGTCAAAACTAAATACTGGCCAATAGATTCTAGGAACTTCAATCCAGTCTTGTGTGCATGTGATTGCTTTTCGTGCACATAAATTAGTTGCCGACATAACTCATGAGTATAATCTTGTTAGAAGGATACCTTGTTAAAATGAAAGGTTCACCTGAGAAACATTCTATCCGGATGTAAGTGAGTGTTGGAAAATGAAGAAAAATGCATTTGAAATGAGAAACCCTGTGATATACCGCCTCTGAAAGCCTTTTCTTTTGCAAACCTTTATCAAACATGCACCTCCACACAACAAAGAAAGTGTCATTGGCTCTTCTAAAATGGCTCCCTTGATTTTTGGTTGTGAGTTGATCATAGTATTCCCAGATAGGTACTAACCTCCTATCACCTTTTGTAGATAAACCTGGATATTGCTTCATAGAAGCAGCAGCATATACCAGGTATGAGGTCATATAGAATTTCAATGTTACCTTAACCTCCTTCAACTATGCATAGAGTACATCACTGATTTGCTCACCCCAATCAATCTTAGTAGCTCCTTTTCTAATTATATTCATATAATAGCACATCCAGTTTTAGAAATAATGAGTGTCTTTAAAACCTTTCACTCATGCCAACATGGTGCATTGAAGTCACTTCTATGGAAATATTTTGGCCATCATGAAGTGGTGGAATTTCTGGCAGTAGAGAGGTACACTGTATTAATTACTTTTTTGCATTTCACCTCATTTTTCTCATAGTACTCTTGAGCACTTTCTTGAGTAATGTCGACCACTTCCTCGACTGGTGAACCCTTGAATACACTATTAAAGAAAACACTATCCAATGTCATGACCACATTTTGATCAACATCCTTAACCTATCTCATATTTGGATCGAAGTGATCCACCACTGCAATTACAAAATCCAGATCATGAGCTGCAAGTGGGAAGGAATCATATTTGTGCAACTCAGATTTGATCAAGTTTGTTAGGCAGGAAGGAGCTTTCTCAACCCGATCAATAAACTCCTACATATTAACATGACCAATCTTCATATCCTTGATCTCCTTGATGTTGGAATCTACTGAGCTCTTTGGGTACATATTCAAGTATTTATCATACTTGTACTTCATCTTCTTTGCTGATGATTTGCCCAGTGAGGATTCCAATTAACTCGAAGAAGGCTCTGATTTATCATGAGGAGTTCTTGACATTTGCAAATTATTGCATTTAACACTGAGGATTAGCTTCTTCAATAGTCATCATCATTAGAAAACCAAATTTTATCAACTAGATCAAAAATTCGGAGCTAGAACGGGCTTGGGAACAAAATTGGTAAAAACTAGCAGGTCGGGGAAAAAATCTGACCTGCACCTTAGGAGTAAAAATTTGCACATCAGATTTTAAAGTCCGATGTGCAAAGGTAAAATAACTTACTTGCATATCGGACTTTAAAGTCCCATGTGCAAGTTGGGGAAAAGCCATCGACACATCGGACTTTAAAGTCCGATGTATAGGTTGGAAAAAAGTCATTAGCACATCGGACTTTAAAGTCCGATGTGCGAGTGAAAAACTATTCAAAAGACAAGCACATTGGACTTTAAAGTCTGATGTGCAAGAGAAGGACAACTGATTGACATGACAGGTTTTAAAACTTGGCATGTCAATCAGACAAACTCATCTCATATATTGGACTTTAAAGTCTGATATGTAGGTTAAACCCTCCTGCTAACATGTTGCGTTTTAAAACCCGACCTATTAGTAGGTAGGATATCTCTTGCATATTAGAATTTAAAGTCCGACATGTGGAGATATATGCCTTCACCTGCAATGTCAAGATTTGAAATCTAACATGCAGGCGAGGGAAGAGAGGAAGGACAAAAAGATCAAAAGGGCAATCGAACATTAAAGTCTGATGTGCCCTCGACCTCAAAGGGAAGGTTAGGAGCAATCAGATTTCAAATTTTGATTTGCTCCAACAAATGAAAAACCAAAATAATGACAAAGAAGAAAATAAGAAATCCAGGCAAAAGGAAAAACACGAACAAAATAAAAACCTACCTCAATCCACGCAATCGAAGAAAATTTGTTGACTCCATGAGGTGATCGAGATCGAAATTGCAAGAAAACAGCAGGAGGGCATGTGAAAAGGAAAGATTTCAAAGAGAAATGAAGAATTAAAACCAAAAACCTAATAAATAACCCCCAAAACAACCATTAATTCGCTCATTAATGATTAAGCATGCCATGCATGTCGGACTTTAAATTCTGACATGAAGGATTAAATCGCTTGCAAGTTGGACTTTAAAGTCTGACATGCAAGCTACTACAAAATCAACCTGCAAATCGGACTTAAAGTCCAATGTGCAGATGCAAAGACCTTGCAGGTCGAACTTTAAAGTTCGATCTGCAGGGGCAAAACCAAAAATTTGCACATCGGACTTTAAAGTCCGATGTGCCAATTTCTTCAAAAAGAGAAAACCCTGTAGGTCGGACTTTAAAGTCTGACCTACAAGCAAAACAGCAAATCATAAAAGAACTCAAAAACAATAAAAACATAAGGTGAAAAGCCAAAGGAGCTAACCGACGGAGTCGGTCAAGCTCTCCTAAAGGACGTGAGGTATGAAACGGACTAGTTTCATAAGGTTGCCTCACGATTTTTGCCGCACTAAAATCGAGGACAACGCACCTTATTTTATGTATTCTTTTGATGGAATATGCAAGTCATTTAATTTTAGATTTTTTAAATTATGTTTAATATTATTTACTAATATCTCTTGTGTTAATTTTGTTTGTTTTAGGGTACCCCCTCCCTGTCTATGCCTCGTTCCCAGTGAAAGAAATCCTTGACAACACCTAAACATGGGAAGAAGGTAATTGAACACATTTATAATTGTAGTTGGAATTTACAGATTGATTAGTGTTTTTTGTCTAGTTTATATACAGCGGCCATTGGGCTTTGTAGAATTGTTGAATGCACCTTATACTCCCGAGGATCGAGAGAGGGTAGAGGTATGTATCTCTACTTTATTTTCTTGATTTGATGATTATATGCACGTGTACATGTGAACTTGTGATAAATTATAATCTTATCATTTTTCATACAGGAAATATCCATAGCTGCTTCATCAATGGTGAGCCCTCCTCTGTGTACTGGAGAAGCATCTCAGGCTCTGGTACACTTTTGTTTTATATTGCATTAATTATATTTAACCTACAATACTTATCATTATATTAATTGTATTTAATCTTTAATCATTTTTCATATAGGTAATAGCCATAGCTACTCCATCAATGGCAAGCACTCCTTAGTCTACTAGAGAAGCATCTGAGGCTCCAGTACACTTTTGTTCTCTATATTGTAGGTTTTTGGTTTTTTTGATCTATATATGTTAGTACATTATATTAATTGTATTTAATCTATAATAGGCCCCTTCGTGGTTTGGCCATAACTTGGATCCTTTGAAGTTTGTGTTCAAGAAAAATCCTAAGGCTGACAAGGAGAAGACAAAGAAGACAGTAGATCCTAGATCAGTAAATGAGGTAATCTACATTTCAATTGCCAAGAAATTATGGTTAAAAGCATTGTTATGTTGATAATTGTGAACTATTTTTTACAAAAGGATTCTAACTTGGATTTTGAACTGTGGTTGTGCAGCCATCTAAAGAGTTGCATACTACATCAAAGAGGCTCTATTTTGATGATCCATCACAAGTATAAGATCATATAGTGTTATTTGTGGTCATTGAATGACCAATACATGTAGATATATTCTACATTTTTATTGTATATCGATTTAGACATGGCATATGTCACATTTTTGTAAAACTTGTATTGACTTTGCGTGTATGCCTTTTTTTGATATATATATCTCTACTTTATTTTCTTGATTTCATGATTATATGCACGTGTACATGTGAACTTGTGATATATTATAATGTTATAATTTTTTCATACAGGAAATATCCATAGCTATTTCATCAATGACGAACGCTCCTCTATGCACTGGAGAAGCATCTCAGGATTCGGTACACTTTTGTTTGATATATTACATTAATTGTTTTTTACCTACAATACTTATCATTATATTAATTGTATTTAATCTTTGAACATTTTTTGTATAGGTAATAGTGATAGTTTCTCCATAGATGGTGAGCCATCCTTAGTCCATTGGAGAAGCATATTAGGCACGGGTACGTCATTGTTTTCTATATTATAGCTTTTAAGTGTTTTTGATATATTTATGTTAGTACATTGTATTAATTATACATATAATCTACAATAGACCCCTTCGCGATAGGGCCATAATGTGGATCCTTTTAAGTATGTCTTCAAGAAAACTCCTAAGAGTGACAAGGAGATGAGAGCGAAGACATTAGCTCCTAAATCAGCTGATGAGGTAATCTACATTTCAATTGCAAAGGACTTATAGTTAAATGTATAGTTATGTTGTTAATTGTGAACTATTTTCTACAAAATAATTCTAACTTGGGCTTTGAATTGTGGTTTTGCAGCCATCTACAGAGCCACATACTACATCAAAGAGGCTTGATTTTGATGATCCACCACAAGTTTAGGATCATATAGTGTTAGTTTTGGTCATAGAATGACCAATACATGTAGATATATTCTACATTGTTATTGTATATCGATTTAGACATGGCATATGTCACATTTTTGTAAAACTTGTATTGACTTGGCATGTATGCCTTTTTTTATATATATAAATGTTGATATTCGATCCAATAAATGTGTATTGTGTCCATTATTGTGCATTTCGTTGACATTGATAGGCATATTCGATACATACAAAATTTGTTCATTGTGTTGATTATTGTGCATTTTGATATATATAAATGATTATTTATAATTGGTACGGTTATTTTTTGCTCAAACTATTTGGTGTATTTGGTGGCTGCCCTTTTATAAAGTTAAATGAATATTTACCTATGTAATCAACAATATGAATATAAACAACAAAAATCTATGATATAAAGCATTGCAATTGTGGAATATGATTTGATAAGATTTCTAAAATATTGAATTAACCCTACAAATCTCCTTGTCTTAATCAAAATCAAATTTAATGATAATGGTCAGATTTGATCTATGGTAATGATCATCAGATGCTTTTGATTCCTTTCATTTATATTTGTCAAAGCGAGTGGTGCGAGAGCACCCTCATGCTCGCAATGGTCAAATTTTGGTTTTTGTCTTGTTTTCCATTTGTTTTATCTAAATAAGGTGACTTGGGACCATTAATGATCATTTGAAGTCATTTGTAAAAGTTTGGGGTCATTTGGATAAAAGATGTAAAAGTTGCTTAGTTGTTGTCAAAGATGCTCAATTGTTGTCAAAGTTGTCAATGTTGTCAAAGTTTTATCGTGGGCACAAACTAACATCACAATCACATTCGGGTGGACATGTTTACACTAGGCATGCTCATGTTGTGTCTCCTAATGTGTCAGAATGTCAAGAGCCATACACTACCGGTGCGATCTCTCAAGTGCCCTAAGGCCAAAAAATTGTCAAACTTTGACGAACATTTTCTTGCAATACAAGATGCATATGATGTTAGGATTCCCACAGATACTGAGAGGGGGGGTGAATTAGTATCTAACCGGTATGTTGAATTTCTTAGCTTAAAACATGTAGAACATATTATGACAGTGTACCGATAAGCAAGAAATAGTGATATAAACAGAATTAAAAGCAACCACATAAAAAGCACACCATAACACAATGATTTACCGAGGAAACCCAGTGTGGGAAAAACCCCGGTGGGATTTGTGAGCCACAATATTCACTTACTAGCCAATAAGAGAATATTACTACTACAAGAGGGGCCTGCACATGCAGAAAGGCCAAGTGCCTAGAGCTCACTGCTCAAATACAAAATGGAAGTCTCACTGACTTACAAAAATGGATTATACAAATCCAATGTCTTGTACTGCTTCAGAATAACATCTATAATGCCAGATCCAGTATTGGTTTCTGCTCTGCTTCTTACATAAACCCTTAACCTATAATTCGCATAATAGGTCTATCTTATTTCGCCTAATTACATTCTACCATCTCTCATACTAAAGTCCTACAATGATCTCTTATATATATGAGTCATTATACAATGTTGCCAAGTCGGCTTAGAAAGATTTTACAATAATAAACAAAAGTCTTGTTTGCCTCTATGTCGGTATGCTTCCTTTCTCTATCAGTGCCGGTGGTCTGAGTGCTCGTGTAGAGTCTGATCTTGCTAGTGTCGGTTTGATGCCTTGTCGGAGCCATAGGATTGTAAGGTTGTCATCAATGACAAAACCTTCAATCACCTACAATGTCTCATTGGAGTGTGCATATGCCAACAATCTCCCCCTTTGGCATTGATGGCAACACTCATGAGAAAATTCAAAAAGTGTATCCAAAACTTGTAATCCAAAAACTGTTTCCAAAAATGTGTTACCAAAAACATATAAAGCTCCCCTTGAGTAGATAAGTCGTCTATCGGTTATTTTCTCATACTACTACTCCCCCTTTAGCACCAATGACAAAGGTTGTCAAGGTGTCAATAGAGTTGTAGTCTTAACCTTGTAACTGGGTGGTTACAATTTGAAAAAGATCTGCCAAAATCAATTTTATACTCTCCATAAACTTCTTGTTGTCCTTTATTGTTGTCTCTGTTCTTTGAACTGTACCGGTGAGGTGTTGCATATGCTCTACTAGTGTTCTCTATCCTTGTATTAGTGCCTCAGATATTTCCTTCTGTAATGATGCTAGATAGTCCAATCATGGACTCAGTCTTAGTCTCAAATTCTTTGCCTTATTTACTATTCTCTCCTTTTCTCTTCCTAATTTAAGTAACTCTTCCTCAAAATTTGTTATCTTTTGTTCAAAAACTGATAATGTATCAGGTGAGTTAACAAAATTGTCAGCAATTTTATTGATTTCATCATGTACCTTGCTCATTTTCTTATCTATGTCAGTTGTTAGAAGGTTTGTCTTGCAGATGTCTTTATACAGAGTTTTGTATTCCTTCAGTGAGTTGCATAGTTCCAATAGAAGTGTGTCAAATTCCCTAGTACACTTCTTTATCTGATCCTCAAAGAAGTTTTTCTTTTCAATTTCCAAGTTATCTTTCAATGTCTCTTCCTTTATTTGCTTAACAGTCACTGTGTTCTCAGTGATGTATTTACACAAGGTGTCAAGTTGGTTTAGAGAATCCGTATTGTCTATGTCACAGTTAGGAGCTATCATCTTAAAAATTGGGATTGTGTCATCTATAGCTTTATAAGCCTGTGAAATACAATCTGTTATCCTTTTGATGGAGTCCAAAAGTACTTCAGTTACATTTGTAGATTTGTAACCTGCTGAGGAGGAACCAATATTCTGAATTCCGTTAGTGGAGGAAGTAACCAAGCTTGTAGTGACCTCTAGTAGGTTTGTCTGTGTTTCCATTTCTTTAAGCAAGGGTTTTTGTTCTTCTCCTGTTGCCGGTGGCACTGTTTCCATGTGAACCTGTTCCTATTCCAGAGCCTGTTGCTCTTCTTGTTTCTCTGTCTATTGCTCTATTTCAATCTTAGTCTAAGTCTCTACTTGTTCTCCTGTGTTATCATCTTCTTCAATATTGTGAATGTTGTCAGTTGTTGGTGGCTCACTAGCCATATCTGTCTTGCCGATTATATCATGATCTATCATAATGTTGATTGTTTGAGTATCAACATCTACTGTGTAAAGTACCTCTGGATTAGGATTAGTATCCTCTAAGTCCATACTCTCATCTGCCGGTTGATCTTCAGTTGTTGTTATTACCGGTGGGAGCAAGTTGTCTTTTACTTTGATGCTCGGGGGTCCACCAACCTTTCCTTTTCCTTTGTCCTTCTCCTTCTGATATACCTTTATTGGTTTGGGGTTTCTATATTCTTCCTATTTTTCCTTCTCAACCAGGAATATATCCCATGCATTTTCTATTTCCTTTGTTACTTCATTTACTCTTCCAACCATTAAAGCAATATGCCGGTGAGCAGTAGAGAATACTGACTAGTTGGCTTCTGCAATTAAATCATCTATTTCCTTGGGTGAGTTTACTGGGTAAACAACAAGTAATTTTTCTTTTTTGATTTTCTTATCAAGCTCTACAACAGCTTGTCTTCTTGCTTCTAATCTCTTAAACAGCTCATCTAGTAGTTCATCTACCACTTCCATTAAGAACTTCCTATAGATGTCCATGTGTAGAATGACACTGTTTTCAACTTGTTCTTTCTCATCTGCTGACAGTGTATCATATATATTTTCTATGTTCTTTAGTTTCCCTTCCTCTATGATTTCATTTAGTAATTTGTCAACAGGGGCCATGTTTTATTGAGTCCTCTTCTTCTTCTTTGGTGTCATCTTTTTCTTTGGTGTTGTTTTTCTAACCAGAGACCTCACTGCCTGTTGTTTTTGTCTAGTTCTTCTAGGCGAGGGTGTGGATGTTGGTGAAGGATCCCTTTTCCTTACAACTCTTTTGAAGGTTGCAAGCATGTCATTCTCTGAAGAAGTAGCTACCGGTGATAGGTGAGTTTCAGGCTATAAAGTTGCTAACTCATCCTCAGTGATACCGGTTTGTTTCAGTACATCTTCTTTAATAGCCTTAGCTTGTCTAGAGCCTCTTCTCACAACTGCTTCAACCTATTTTACTCTCTTCTTAGATTGAATTTGGCTTTCTATGGTCTCAGCACTACCAAATACTTCTTCCTTGGGTTCTCTGGGTGCTTCCAGAATGGCTTTAGCATATGTCTCAATGATATGATCATCGGTCTCATAGCCCATCTCAGTTACCCAAATTGTTCTTGGGATAACAGCTTCCATCTAGATCTCATCCTTTTTTATTACAAAACATATGTCATCCTTGTATTTGTTGACAATTTTCTGTGATAGTCTAATTCTTTTCTTCATCCTAGCCTTTAGTGCTTGAAAATAGTCATGGATATTCTTTTCCTTGTTATCACCCATGTTATTGAATAAGTCTGTCAACTATTTTCCTACCGATATATCAAATCCAAGGTTCTTATTGCCTATACCGGGAACCTGTTTGGTTATGTGTAGCATTAGGCATACAAGTAGATTACCAAACCTAAAAGTTCCTTTCTTATCCTTCTTGATTTTGCCTAAGTTATCAATCAACTCATCAATTTTCACATTGTCCTTAACCATGTCATAAGCACTCTTTATACATAAACTGGAAATTGAGTTAAGTCTGTTTGCATGAGTTGCTTTGTACCCTAAAATCATGCTAACAAATCTCACATTTATATCCATCACATCATTAACCCTCAGAGACCTTCTGTTAGATGTTGCACCAGTTAGGTTTATTACTAGGTCATTTGAGACCTTTTTAGTCTTGTTTGGTCTGTTACTGGTGGAAGGTAACCCTGTTACAGCCTTCATGACTTCCTTAGTAATTTTGTGAGTTGAGTCAAGCCAAAAGAATGAACCATGTACCCTGCTCAAAACTATCCTAATCACCTCCTTGGGAAATTCAGGAATGCAGAGGATTTCAGTGAATCCTAGGGTTTCAACAACTTTGTGTTCAAGCTTTACATTTCTGGAATCATCACAAATAACAGTCTTATACATGTGTTTGATTTCTTCATCTCCTAATTCCTCTATGTTGCAATGGATGTATATTCTGGGATCTTCTACAAAAACAACTCCCTTTGGAATTTGGGAAAAAGCACCTATATTGTCATCTTTCTTAGCTACCTCAGGAACTAGCTAAAATACGGGCCTAGGGCATTTTATAACCTCGACTACAGTAGGGTTTGCTATGAATTTAGGTGTAGAGGAGGATGCCATGAAGATAAATACCTTTTTCTGCCTTAGGATGGATTGATTGCTGAAGTGCTTTGCCTCTTTGCTCGAAATGCCTTAGCTCTACAAATTTCATGCTCTTCGGAAGTTTGAAATCTCGATGAAGTGAAATGGAGCCAAAATCACAAATTTGTAATGTTTATTTTCCATCTACCACATTTAATGCATGTTGGTTAAGTAGTCACTTAACATTGTTTGCTGGTAATGAAGTAATTTCTAACTTCTCACCATTAACCGAGGGAATAATAGCATATGTCTCATTGATTGCCAAACCCTCAAAGAAAATTTCTTCAATTTGATGAAGAGCTTCCTATCGGTAGAGTGCTACTCTGTCCTTCTAGTGAAGCACTACTCTATCCTACCGATGAAGTGTTGATTGGTTCTACCGGTGGAGGAGTATTCCCAACAATATTTAGGTCTGACTTTCTAATCCATTGTTTTGAGAATTCTTGCTTAACCTCTTCAACTTTTTCTTTTCCTTTCAAACTAGAACTTTTGTTGTCTGTCGGTGATCCTTTACTTCTGCAAAATTTTGCAATATGCCTAATCTTGTTACATGCATAGCAAGTCACATTATTCTTCTGAATAGCTTTACCATAACCTATGCCGGTATGTGTTCTACATTGATTAGATAGATGTCCAAATCTTCCACAAACATAACATCTCACATTCATTCTACAATTTTCAGAGTTGTGACCAACTTTGTTGCATTTTGAACATTGACCGGTGGGTATGTTCATGTTCTGATAATTTCTAGATCTACATTGATTTTCTCTATGCCCATACTTATTACAGTTAAAGTATTTTCCATTGAATTTATAAGCATTAGGCTGCCTTACCGGTTTTCTATGATCCCAAGTGTTTGCAGTACCGGAGCTTTCTCCTACCTCAAAGCCAATTCCACAAGTGTCACCATTAGGTTTCTGAATCTTCAATAAGTCACCAAGTTCTTATGAGCTTTTCTTGAATTTATATTTGTGTTGATTTGCAATATCCAGTTCTCTTTGTAAGATCTCTTTTTGTCTCATCAGTTCATTAGAGTCATTCTGTGTATGCATCAGATCTGTCTTCAATAGGTCATTTTCATAGCTAAGTCTTGTGTTCTCATTTGTTGCATCACTTAGTCTTCTGGTCAAATCTTCTTCATTCTTCTTCCTGTCTTCAATTTCCTTGCAGAATCTCATGGTCATGTCTTGCATCTCATTCTTCGTTGTCATGTTCTCTTGTTTTAGCTTGCTTATCTAATCTTTAAGTGATTCTTTTTCATCATTCTCATTTTGCATCTTTTCACATAATTCTCTTCTCTTGTTTCTTGCAATGGTAAAATTTTCTTGAAGTGCCTGAATGATATCCTGAGCTGCCTTTAGATCATCTTCAAGTTTGATGTTTTTCAATTTTTCTGTATCATAGTCTGAGAGAGCTGCTTCTAGTTGCTTCATCAAATTTTCCATCTCTACCGATGTCAAGATCTTCCTCAAGCTGTTAGGCTTCTGAAAATAGAGGACCAGGCTCTGATACCAATTGTTAGGATTCACACAGATACTGAGAGGGAGGGGGTGAATCAGTATCTAACTGGTATGTTGAATTTATTAGCTTAAAACATGTAGAACATATTATGACAGTGTATCGATAAGCAAGAAATAGTGTAATAAACAGAATTAAAAGCAACCACATAAAAAGCACACCATAACACAATGTTTTAACGAGGAAACCCAGTGTGGGAAAAACCTCGGTGGGATTTGTGACCCACAATATTCACTTACTGGCCAATAAGAGAATATTACTACTACAAGAGGGGCCTGCACATGCAGGAAGGCCAAGTGCCTAGAGCTCATTGCTCAAATACAAAATGAAAGTCTCACTGACTTACAAAAATGGATTATACAAATCCAATGTCTTGTACTGCTTTAGAATAGCATCTATAATGCTAGATTCAATACCAATTTCTACTTTGTTGCTTACATAAACCCTTAACCTATAATTCACATAATAGGTCTATCTTATTTCGCCCTATCATCTCTCATACTAAAGTCCTACAATGATCTCTTATATATAAGAGTCATTATACAATGTTACCAAGTCGGCTTACAAAGAATTTACAATAATAAACAAAATATAATATAACAAAAATCTTGTCGACCTCTGTGCCAATATGCTTCCTTTCTCTGTCGGTGTCGGTGGTCTGAGTGCCGGTTTAGAGTCTAATCTTGCTAGTGCCGGTTTGATGCCTTGCCGGTGCCATAGGATTGTAAGGTTGCCATCAATGACAAAACCTTCAATCACCTACAATGTCTCATTGGAGTGTGCATATGCCAACATATGATTGATCCATTTGAACCTTTAGGTTCATGTGATGCTCATCTATAATGACCTATCTCAGTTTCTGATGAATCAGAGCCATTTTATAATGGTAGTTTTTTCACTTGCTGCAAAAACTGGCAGTGGCATGCAATGCAAAGTTGCAAGATAAGCTAGATTTGATTCCCTTTTTTGTGGGTACAAACCAACCTCACGAGCACGTCTAGGTGGGTAGGTTTATGCTAGACATGCTCTCGATGTGCCTCCCAATGCACTGAAACATAGAGAGCCATACCCTACCGACACGATCTCTCAAGTGCCCTGAGTCCCAAAAATTGTCAATCTTTGATGGAAATTTTCTCGCAATCCAAGATGCATATGATTGATCCATTTGAACCTATAAGGTCACGCAAGGCTCATCTACAATGACCTATTTTGGTTTTTGACAACTCGGAGCCATTTTCAAATGGTAGTGTTTTTCCACCTGCTGCAAAAACCGTTAGTCACATGCAATCCAAAGTTGCAAGATAGGCTAGATTTGATTTCGTTCGTCATGAAAACAAACCAACATCACGAGAATGTCTAGGTGGGAAGGTTTATGCTATAAATTCTCTTGTTGTTCCTTTCAATGCACCAGAACATCAAGAGTCATACCCTACTGGTGCGATCTCGCAAGTGCCCTAAGTCCAAAAAATTGTCAAACTTTGATGGATAGTTTCTCACAATATAGGATGCATATGATCAATCTGTTTAAACCTATAAGGTCATGTGAGGCTCGTCTACAATGACCTATCTCGGCTTCTGATGACTCAAAGTCATTTTTAAATGGTAGTGTTTTTTCACCTACCGAAAAACCATCAGTCACATGCAATGCAAAGTTGCAAGATAGGCTAGATTTGATTCCATTCGTCGTGGGCACAAACCAACATCATGAGCATGTCTGGGTGGGAAATTTTACTCTAGGTAGGTTTACAATATCCTATCCCAAATGATAGTGAAACCAAATTGGTGAGAGTTTTAAACACAAGGATCTAAAGATGGCAAAGGTTTTTTGGATGAATCTTGGACAAAAGGCTGGAGCGATATCAGCTTGGACAAATGGTTTTTTGGATGAAGACCCATTATCTTCTTGTTGGGAACATGATTATAGAAAGCAATTGAAGGTTGTTTATGGTTGGTTGGTATGGTGTTTGGGGTTGAAATGTTTGGTCTTGAGTGAATCTATGTTGTTGTGACCTATTTAAAGCATTTTCCATGATTGGATGGGTTTTTTGGAGTAGGAGTGTGTCATTGGTGGGTTGAAACAACTTGAAGTATAATCAAGAATGGTCATGATTGACCTTATCACATCACATAAACTCAAAACCCTTAGGATATTCAAAACATAGTCACATATATTCAAGAAATACTCACAAAACATAGTCACATATATTCAAAAAATGTTTTACAAATCATCTCATGGGATTTTATACAAAATTTGGCATTTAAATATCTGCAAATCATCTCATCGCCATTTAAATATACAAATTTTGGCATCTAAATATGTACAAATTAGCTCATGGTCATTTAAATATACAAAATTATGCCCCTAAATATGTACAAATCAACTCATGGGCATTTATATATACAAAAAACGAATATAGAACAATTCATCGACGATATATACAGAATTCTCAAAATGATTCTACCCTGAACTATAGAATCAATGGATCGGCTCTAACCCGTATTGTGTCAAATATTGCCTTGTGGTCAGATTCACGAACTTTCCATAAAATCTTGTTATGAGGTCTACCACGATACTTAATCAAATGAATATTTGTTGCAACAACAAGGTTGGAGAAATGAAGAATATGTCTATGTGTTTCAAAGTTCTCGAACAACCAAACATCATAATTCTTGATAGGGTATCTCCTAAGCCATGTGCCTGTCATGACAAACCACCCTACTGGATACTCAATACCCTCTCCATCAATGATTGTGGTTGTCAATTTTCTCTTAGGCTCAATACAACGACACAAAAAGTAATATGTTCCTTCTTCATTGTTCTCTTATGCAACAACTGCATATACATGACTTGCATATTATAGAATTATAATTAATACCAAAAATAATGTTTGATGTAATAAAATAAGCCAAAAAAAATTCCTGCAATAAAATTTACCCAAAAAATCACCTGGTTCAACTAGGTCAGATACATGATCGAAATCAACTGATGCTTCCATCTAGTTCAACTATGGTGCTCTTGGAATTTGATAGGTATCAATGGTAACCAACGGTTTACAAGACCATTTTTCAACCCACTCTTGTGATTTACATTCTTCCTACAAAAAATGCATACATGAAGAGCAAAAACATACAATTTGTCTAGTATAAATTACCGACGAACTTGCATTTGAACTTTAAAATGAGTGCATGTCACTGGATCCTGCAACTGTACAACAATCTTGATAGTTTTCAATGTCAGATTCAGTTATCAACCAAAAAATATATGTGAACCATTGACGTACCTACATTACCTTGTCCCATTGTAGAGTTACACCATCGCACAATTGTTGCTGCATCTGTCAACTCGGCACCACCTTTGTACTTCAATTATTCTCTAGCTAGGGCTCTTTTTATGCATGCTCCTATACGGTCGTGCTCCCCCTTTCCATATCTAGCCTTAGTGAAATTTCAAAAATGTTGTACACCGCTTGTCACATGAATCCTACTCAACCAATAGAACATCCTTACATTTTTGAATTGCGAGGTGCAATTATCTGACCATATTTTGTGTTGCTTGTATCATATGTTCCTTTCCCTTAAAATATCATAGAAAACTTTAAAGCATCCTTGCACAAACTCTGACGAATGTGTATGATCGTCACTTATGTAGAAGTGACACTCTTACAACCTTTCTATCCTCCTATGTGCTATCATCTACATGCATGAATGCTATGTTTACAAAAATAGAAACTTGTGTAGAATGGTAATACATAGATTGCACTTTGTTTTGAGGTTGTAGTGTATAATTTTCAGCAAAATCAACTATAGAGACAATGGTACTAAGAGGAAATGTGTCCTTTCATAACTTGAATTGCTCATCTAACCATAGAGCTCTATGTGTATGTATTATGTACTCATAAAATAGTTTCTCTTTAAATGTTATCATAAAATTAGCTACACATATATTTTTTTTCACTAACTCACATCTCTTCACTTCTTTTCCATCTTTAACCCCATATGTCACTATCTTGTACTTTTGAAAAGATACTAGTTTTTTACCAATTTCATGTGTGCTATCCAAATGTAGACATCTTGGCAAATGTTGCAAACCACCACATGTAGCACAAGAACCTTTCAAACACATCATCTTATAATAAATGCAACCATCATCTCTTTTACATAACACACTTGAAATAAATTCTCTTGGTGACTTAGAAGGTGGTTGTATATTGCATTCTTGCAAAACATCGTTAGTGTGCAAAGTACAACATATATGACGATAAATATCATAGTGCATGAAAAATTCAATATGCATCCTACAACAACACATTGTGCGTACATGATTAATCTTAAAATAAAAAGGTTTTTCCATTTCAAGAAATCTTTGACTAATTCTTATTTGAGGAAACTTTTGAAGGAATCTTTCACAAAATTTTGTTTGTCATATCCAAATAGTGTTTGGCATGTGCCTCATGATTTCTAGATCCAATTCTCCTTCTAACAACATCTAGTTGGTTAGGCAAAACCCTTGTGTTGTCATGCCACAAAGTTTCAATTAATGTTCTTAGTGCATCAACAACCTTGTCTTTGCGTGGTAGTCTACCCGAGAACGCCCAAAGATAATTATTGTTAGGATCCTCTATTTTCTCTCGCCTATTTAATGTTTTACGTAATGTTGTTCTACTTATGTCTAATGACTTACTTGTTTTTCTTATCAAATAATATTTTTTTATTTTCTTGCTCATTATGGTTGATGTAAGAACACGTCGAGTAACATTAGAATATTTAGTACGTGATTTTGAACCAATAGCTTGATATGCATCAAATAGATTTCTCACAATAGTTCTTTCACTATTACTTTCAGATGATCTTAGGCCTAGAATTTTCATTATCTCTCTAAAATTCAAATTTTTAATCATTTCAACAATTAATTGGAATCTTTCAGTTTGATTTAAGTTTTCAAAAAGGTTTTGTCATATTCTTTTAACAATTCTCCTACAAGTTCATTCATTCATTTTATCAGGCATTGGCTTCAAAATATTCTCATCGCTGTCAATTAGATACTTTGGTATCCTATGAATGATTCTAGGAGGTGTTAACATCAGTGCATTGCATGCATTAGGTACATTCATCACATCAAATAGAGTTGGTGTATGTTCATCATTTAATTGAATATTCAATGTGGTGTCCTCTTCAATTGCATTAGGTTCATATAGTAAATCAAACATTGTTGGTGCATCTTCATTGTTTGTTTGATTATTCATTGTGATCTCTTCTTCAATTGCATTATGTTCATTTGGTAAATTGAATTGAGATGTTGAGGATGATGTACCTTCTTGTCCCATTATTCTTATTTCACGTAATTTATTCATACATTGTCTTTGTCTTTCCTTTTTAGCCTCTCGTTGTTCTATCGTTCCTCGCTTGTTATTTCCCATCGTTAATACCAGTTGTCCTAAATAGAATCATATTACATATATATGTAAAAAAAAGTTCTTAAACAATCACAATAACATTGACCAAACTAATAAGAACAATTCAATCATTTGAAATCACGCAAAACAAAAATTTCACTTACTTCTGCATATAAAATTATCACAGAAGCACAGTAATAGTTGCAGTGGGGCCTTCAACGACCTCAAAAACTTATTTTGAGGTCTTTGAGGTTGTTGGGAAACTAAAACTATGCCCAAGAATCGCGTATGCGGTATGTTCAGTAACCTCGTGTGCACTTTTAGTCCCTAAAAATTCTCACCATACCAACATCCATATTCCCAATACCTCGTGCACGCTTTTAACTTATCAAAACCTCATACGCATTACTTGTAGTAAATAAAATGTGAAGGAAAAGGGAGGGAGGGAGAGGGAGAAGGAAAGAGAAAGGGCGAGGGAGAGGGAGAAGAATGGAGAAAGAGAGAGAGGTGGGAGAGAGGATGGAGAGGGAGAGGGAGAGAAAAGGGGAGAGGGAGAGAGAGGGAGAGGGAGAAGGATGGAGAGAGAGAGAGAGAGAGAGAGAGGGAGGGAGATAAAGGGGGAGAGGGAGAGAGAGGGGGAAAGAGAGGATGGAAAAGGAGGGAGGGAGAGGGATAGAGAGAGAGAGAGAGGTAGAGGGAGACGAAGAGAGAGAGGGGGGAGATAGAGAGAGAGGGAGAGGGAGAGAGGGGGGAAATAGAGGATGGAAAAGGGAGGGAGAGAGAGAGAGAGAGAGGACATTCCATTGTCTTTTGCTTTATAATATATTGTCAATTTTTTTTCAGGCCATGTTTGAAGGGGATCTGATGGTTCAAAATAAAGGAGTGATTGTGATAAAGGAGGTGGGCCATGTTAGAGTTCATCGTGTGTCCTAAGGGTTCATACAATGTCCTATGACCCCTTAGGGCACCATATGACCTCTTAGGTGTTGTTATGGGTCATAATGTGTCCTTATGCGTCATATTATGTCCTACGACCCCTTAAGACACCATATGACCCCTTAGGACACCATATGGTGTCGTTATGAGTCATATGGTGTTCTAAAGAGTTATATGGTGTCCTATGACCCCTTAGGTGCTGAATTTTGTAAGCAATATTGGCACTGCTTTTTACACTGTAATAATGGTTCATCTTGCCACCTCAAGACAATGTATGACCCCTTAGGACATCATATGCTCCTAAAGGGTCATGTGGTGTTATGTAAGGTTGAGAGAGAGAGAGAGAGAGAGAGAGAGGAATACAATGTACAATAAGATATCAAAAGACAATATATCAATATACATGTACATGTACATACACATATACATATAATACACATAAAATATCAAAAGATAATACACATACATACATATTATATATATGTATTATATATGTAATATATGTATACATTATAAACATGCATATATGTATACATACATCATACACATTGTAATGTGGTGAAAAGTGATGAGGGGAGATCAAGTGGAAAGCTTTACTCCCCTCAAGAAAGGGATGAAAGTTTCACAAAGGATTCCCTTCAACTTCTCATGCATATTCCATTTAAAAGAAGCGTGTTGAATTCACTAGATCCAACCCCAATGGAAAGAGATTGAATGCTGAGTGAATTGTAGGAAATTGACAATGAATTTGGAAAGTAAATTAACTCTCATTTAAAATAGACAAGTTGAATTAAGCAAATTGAGACTAAGTGTAAAGATGACAAAGAAGAACTTATATCTTGATATGAAGATGCAGGATGAAGTTGTGCACCTATAATTAGCAATAAAATGTCAAGATGAAGCTTCCCTATAAATCTGATGAGTAAAAGTTGTCGGGACTAGGCTGAAATTGCACATAGTCCTCTGAAAAATCCGTGCACCGAAAAGGGTTTTTTTGTCTCTGAAAATGAATCCTAAACTTGCAATTACAACTGCACACCTACAACCTACACATAGAAAAGAGAGGAAATTTTGTTGGGATTGGGGGTTTGCATTCAGGTCAAACCCCGTTTTGGAATTAACCAAGTGATTGAAAATACTTGCAAGTAAATGAAAGGAAATGTCTGAAGTAAAATCCACCTCAAGAGAGGATGCAATTGAAATGTTGATATAATTGCTTGCAAGGATATGTGGAATAAAATGTCTTTGAATGTTGATGGAGATATCCTCTTCAATGGTTTAATCCTTGATTTGAATGCAACACCTAGCCTTAAAAGGAGACTTGAAATGCTCAATGGATGCTTGAATGCTTTCTTTTGCTTTATGATCAACTTGTTGTCTCTTATCATCGCTTTGCTCATGAACTTAATTTTCTCTTATGCAAATAGGAGGGGAAAATGCTCCTTATATACTTGTCAATTAGGGGTATTTAGCTAATTTTCCATCTTAGGCCGACATAGGAAAAAATTTTCCCTCTCATAATTGATAAGCCCAATGCAAGGTTTGCTCAAAGGAGGCCCAAAATAGGGCTAGGATAGGGGCACCCTTGTCCTGCCCTAATTTGGGCCTCCTTTGACCGAAAGGCAATGCACCTAGATCTAGCAGTAATATGTTGAGACAAATTCATCCTGCGAATTTGAGGAAAAGTTGCCCGGATCGTGGCAGGGATGCGCATGGTCTTCTGAAAAATCTTTGAAACGAAAAGGGTTTTTTCACCTCTGCAAATGGAGCCCAAATCTGAAAGTACAGCTGCGCACTTGCAACCTATACACACAGAAAAGAGAGGAAAATGGGTTGGGATTGGGGATTTGCCTTTAGGCCAAACCCCAGTTTTGGAATTAACCAAGTAATGAAAGAAAGTACTTGCAAGTAGTTGTAAATGAAAGACTGAATTGTAAATCACCTCAAGGGAGGTTGTGATAGAAATGCTCATAGAAATTCTTGTGTGAAATTAAATGTTGAAATAAATCTCCTCTTCAATGGTTGAATCATTCATTTGAATGCAACACCTAACCTTGAAGGGAGACTTGTGAATACTCAATGCTGGAAAAGAATGCTTGAATGCTTGAATTCTTGAATTTTCTTGAATGCTTGATCTCATGTACACTTCCCACTCATCCAACTTTTCCAACTTATGCAAATGAGAGAATAAATGCCCCTTAAATACATGATAGTGGATTTTATTTTCATCACGGGCCAATATCAAGGGAGTTTCCTGCCTGATGCACAACCAACAATGCAACCCTAGGAAGGGTCTTGCCCCAAAATAGGGCAGGGACAGGGGCGTCATGCCTTTGTCGTAGGAGGACAAGGGCGCCACACCCCTTTCGTACCCCTTTCTCTAGGGCAGAATGTGGACGGGGTGATGTAGAGGCCAAGGAAGAAGTTGTTTTTGAGGGTTGAGCAATCTTCGGTCTCCAATCAGACTAGAGGTTTCGAAGTCGTGTGCGTGAGGACCCTAATGCAGTCGAAAATTGCTAGGGGCACAATTTTATGACACTACACATGTGTGTGTGTGTATATATATATATGCATACAATATCTACATATTATACATATACATATATGTATGCACACACACATTTTAAACATACACATTAATTTCTTTATGTTAGAGTATCACAAGTAGAACCACGTACACATTATTTTCTCCTTAGAACCGCCTACGCAGTGCTTATTCAAAATAAACCTTGTATGTGGTTCTTGTTCAAAAGGAACCTCATATGCGGTTTTTATTCAAAAGAAACCCCATACACACTCTTGTTTGTTTAGGCTTGTGAATAGGCTTGGATGACAAAGTTGCGGTTTGGAAGTTTGATTTCCCTCCATTTCCCTCCTTTTTGACGTGTTTTGCTTTATGAACTTGGTTTCTCAACTTTGTCATCATCAAGTTTACACTTCACCAAATGGGTATTTTTAAAATTGCCACCATGTATTTTCCCCCATCTTCTGAGCTTTCTAACCATATAATTTTTAAAAAATTTGAACAACAATAATATATTATACTGAATTTCTTTTACCAATGTCTCCATAGTTCTCAAAGACATGTGTACCATTTTTTTAATAACTTGTGATGTACTTATCGAAATTTTAAAAACTTTATATATTATTGTAGTGCACTTGATTCTTTAAAAAAAAATTTAAAAATTGCATTTTTGATTGTTTTGGTGCAAGTTATGCTTCGTGCACGAACAAGTACTTGATTTTTAGGATGTGCTAGATTGAAAAAATCATTAAAAAAAATACTCAACAAATTATTACAAAAAATACACAACTTCTAGTGCTCACTCTTAACTATCTTTCTGCCAAAGGATTTGTCCAAATACTAAATCTAACTACAACTTTTTTGATGCACATGTCAAATAATATGTTATGTTTTTCAAAAAAAAATTAGGGTCTATTTTTCGTGCGCAAAGGATTTGACCCCCTTAATCTTATCCATTTTTTTAAAAAAATAGTAGTTTAGAAACTAGATTCAGAATAATACAATCTTTGTTCTTTGAGTATCTTCATATCTTTAGTGGATGACTCTCAACTTTCTCCTCCAAGTTCAGGCTTACCTAATTTCGGGAAAAAAAAAAGTGTTCACTTATACCCTCTTTTTTGCACATCATCTTGGTGCACTTGCCCATTTACAAATTATAATGGTAGATTCCTCATCATAGGCATCAGTATTGGAAATGAGTCCATTTTAAATTGCATGTACTTGCATGTCCATTCATGTTAGGGTGCCAAGATAAACATGTCAACCATAAGGTGTACTAAGGTATAAGATGCTTGGGAGTTACCATTTTTATATTAAGTATGGGTGTCACCCATGTGATCATTTAATAATTTTCACTAAAGTTTATAGGTTGTCCATGATATAGGACGAATATTTTGTACAAGTAGTATATGCCTCTCATTTTGAGATACCATGGTGGTATTCTCATACAAGCTCTTCTATAAATTGGAGGGTTGTGTTAATAGAAGTTATGATGTATTACAAGTATCCAAGTGATACCAAAATGCTATCAAATATTAGAGTTTTAGTGTGTTGATATAATATCTTCTCAAATATAATAACAAACTTGTCCTCTTTCTCATGTGGATTTTTCCCTATGAAGGTTTCTCCATATAAACTAAGTTTCACCCATGATATCATTGATTTTATTCTATTGAATGTTGCAATCAATTTGACATCATATGGGGTAAGTGATAAGCATATTTTAAATTTGCATACACTTTCCAAATTTTGATTGCAATAGTTTCACCTTTTTTTTCCAACATATGTTACAAAATGCTATTGTACTCAAGGAACTAATATTGTTGTAACTCAAATAGGCCTAACATTGTGTATAGATCAATGCCCTGAATTGGTGTAGGGTTTGAATAATTGATCATATCATTCTTGTGATTGTGACCATTAAATTTAGCAACCACATACATCTTTTAGATACAACTCATCCTAAAATGCTTCTAGTAATATATCCTATGTAGGCTCATATTTTTATTGCATATTATTCTTTCTCCCAAAGTTTATTGTAGTGCCACCACAAGTTAATGAGTGAAAAGACTTTTTAGAATTTCAATATTGATTTTTCCTTCATTAGAAAATTCATTGATAGAGAAACATAATACTAACTATTGGATAGAAGTTCAAAGCTATCTTGCATGTTACCCAACTTAAGTTTGTTAAGGAAAAACCTTTTCATCTAAATTATCTTGGTCAAAATATTATTTCTTGAAACAATAGTGAATTTTATGACACCTATGTAGATTATGAAGTTTTAACAAAAAATGTTTCATCCAAAACCATTTTAGTTAGAGCTCCTCAACTTTCAACAATACATATAGATGCACAATTTCACCATGTTTTCAAAAATTAGCATGAACCAATTTTACCAAGAATTATTTCATCCATTTGATCTGGTTGTTGGTCTTAGTTTGAGATTGATAGTGATTTGACATGGTTTAAAGTAATTTAATTTTGAAGATGATAAAGATTTATGAAATTTTCTAATATGAGTATTTATTTTTTCAGTGTGGTGTGTGCTTTCATGGAATGTTGTTCAAATTTGGTAGTGATTATTTTTTATTAGGGGAAAACAGGTTTTGAAGGGCCCCTGAAACCGTTTACAACTTTAAATCAAAAGATAGCCATTAGAGCACATCGAAAAAGCGAGAGATAGTAGACATAGAAAAGACAGCTGACCAGAAAATAAAAAGCCAGCAGCAAAAAGACACAACACGTGGGACCTAAAGACAAGACAACAAATAAAATAGAAAAAAGCCAAGACTATGTAAAGTTCTTTAGCAACTCGGCAACTTCTAGCTCGAGTTGCTCCATGTTCTCAACAGTCTGCTTGATTTCCTCAATCTCCCTGCTATGGATTTGCTTCTTTCTGGTGCTTGCAGATTTCTTCTTCCATGACCCATCTCCTTATCTTCAGGGGTGTCTTTCTTCACTTCAGTGGTGTCCCCGATGGCCTTTTCCCTTTGGTCACTTTCAAGCTTACTGATAAGAACCTTAATGTTGTCAGAGGCAGCCTTTAAAATCTTATGACTCTACTCCTCAATATTTTTGAGAGTATTCTCAACCCCTTCCAACATTTTTTAGTAGCCCCTGCTCTATTTTCCAAGATTTGGAAGCTATTGCGTTGGGCATTTATGATTTCCTTTGCGTTGTTGATAGCCTTGGTAAGCTCAATTAAACATTCAGGGAGGGAACTGAATTTACCAGTGCTAATAGCTTCTAAAGTTTCAATTTTTCTGGCCTCCTGGATCTATTTTTCTTTTATGCTTGTTATTTCCTTTTGAACCCAAAGGAAAACCTTGTTGAAGCAATCTATGTCATTTTTGAAACTGAGGTCAATATCCAGATGGGATCCATCCTGGGCCTTATTTCCCACAGGATCCAAGTTCACCTCCAGATCCACCTCCTTCGACTCTACATTCTTAGCTTCCTTCATGGTGATTTACTCCCCAACCAAACCCTTATTATGGTCCTTGGAACTAGTAGGGAAGGGAGAATGGCTCGTAGCTCCCAAATCCTCACTTCTCATAATCTTCCCATTTTTCTTCTAGCTAGAGAGGATTTGAACCTCCTCACTATCTGTCTCCATATAATATTTAGTCTCATCTTCTTCCTCATCCCAACTGTCATCATCCTCCCCCTTCTTCTTCCTTCTGGCCAACCCTTTACCCTGATCCTCTTGCCCCGTTTTCCTTTTTCACTTGCTCAGTCCAATGATATGAGGTCATCCTCAACATCTACTTATGTGTCATAACCTTAACCATCATCATCATTTGAATCATCCAATTCCTCGTCTGACTCAGAAACATCTATAATATTTAGTTGAACAGTGGTATTCTTGATGTGGTTGTACAGAACCACCATAAGACCCTCATGCATAGCAGGATTGGTTTTGGGATTAGAGATAGCATCCATAATCTTGACATTTAGGGCACAAAACAAGTAGTAGGGGATGAAAATTTTCTCCTTGTATCGAAAATGGTTGAGAATAACAAAATGGTAGCTATAAACCCGGGTATATCTACCATCTAAAGTAATAAATTCCATATTTGCTAACAAAACCCATCACCAGATCATCTTGATTACCTTAGGGGAGTAGTAAGTGTGACTTCCCTTCACCAGCTTAGCTTTCTCCTCCTTGTCCTTAGGGAATTTCTTCACAACAACATCCGACAGCTTCCTATCCCTGTAGAATTTGATACCATCCATTGACAGACCCATAGCCTCAATGATCATGGTCTCATTCACCTTTACCTTCCTACTGCCAATGGTTAAGGTGCCCTTATTCCACTGTAATATATCATTTTTGCTTCTTGCAGCACAACCCAAACCTAGGGACAGTCCTACCACTTATCAATTTTAGTTGTCTTTGATCGCTTGTGATTTCCCCCCATATTCTTATTGATTTTAGTTGACTGTAATTTCATACCACTCTTCATTGTGGACTTTATTTCTAGCAGAGAAGAAGCCTCTAGAAGCCAATGGATATTTCTTAAGCTTGTGCTCCAAAAGGAAAAAACACCCACAAAGCAATTACTAATGCACCTCCCTCTCAGCTACTTATGATACAGATTCATGATGCCATGACCACCCCTACCATCTCAGGAAATGATATCAAACCCCTCCTTGTTTACCATGATATCTTTCATAATTTAAAATGTCACGTGCCACTCGAGGGAGCTCCCCCTCACCATTCCAAATCTTGATTTGTTAGCTCTGTATTGCCTCATTGGCTGCCCAATCAGTGCTCTTGTTGGCATGTCTATAATCATGAGAAATGTAACACTAGTTGAATCCCTCAAGCATCTCTCTAGTCATGTCAATGATATTTTTAATTATCCATGAGGGTTGATGCTTACCAAGGAGGCAATCGATAATTTTTTTAGAATCCCCTCCAGCCATAAAAATTTGACTCCCAGATTGTGTGGTAATTTGGTAGCTTGGAGGGAACCCATAGCTTCAGGAAGATGATCAGTCTGGTTCTCTAAGGGGAAGGCCACCGCCCCTATGCAAAAATAAACACAATTTTGGATAACTCCACCACAGCCAGCTGGCCCTGGGTTCCCTTTAGTAGCCCCATCGCAATTAGCCTTAATCCAGTCATTGGGAGGAAAAGTCCAGCAACACATCCTTCTTTTGAGTTGGTTGGTATTGATGTCCATGTAGTTTGGGATGTTCCAACTCTTTGTACGTCAAAATAATCCTTACGATTGCAGTAATGAGATCCCCTAGCCATCACATTCTCAACAAAATTGTATTGTATCTTAGCCCAAACCACCTCAGAGGGGTTAATGTCATTCCTCAAAATTCTGTTATTCCTTTCTTTCCAGATACCCCATAGGATATGTGGAAAGGAAAACTTCCATAAATTTCTTATGGTCAAATTGTTTGTAGTGCAAGACCAACTCCTGAAACAATCTTGAATCTCCTCTAGGAACACCCAATTTAAACCCCAATGCTAGAAAAACATAGCCCAGATAGGTTGGACAAAATGACAGTGGATAAAAATATGGTTCATGTATTCCTCATCATTGAGACATAGATAACATCTACTGGGGATGCAAAATCCCCTCTTTCTCAGGTTATCTATGGTTAGAATTTTAGTTTGCAAAAGAATTCATAAAAAATATTAACTTTAGGACAACAAACACCATAGAATAAGTCACTAAAGGGGTATCGCTCCACACCAGGTGGTCCTCCCTTCTTGGGTTAATAATTGCATGGTTGATCACTAAGTTAACCTACTTTAAGTTAGGATCACTAGAGTTGAGGTCCACCCACTTCTGATCTCAATAGTCAGTAACTTTAACACCAAACTTGTTCTTGCAGGTTTGTATGATCATCTGAGAAACACAATTATCATGGAGAGGAGCCCCTCCAATCTAGGCATCATCCCATAAATCCACCTTTCTGCCATTACCAATGGCCCAAACTTTTCCCAAAATGACAATACCTTTAGCATGGGTAACATTGTTCCAAATAGTAGAGCCACTCGAAATCTGATCAGAGGCAAGGAAATCTTCCATGGTAGGGACCTTACGTAAGTATTTAGCCTTCCCAATTTCATTCCACTCACCAGTTCCCTGATAGATTCTCCAAATTTGACTGGCCAGAAGGGTCTTGTTCAAGGTTATAATATTTCTCAGGCCCACTCCTCCCACCTTTTTGGTTTGCAGACATTATCCCAAGCAATGAGGGCAACTCTCTTCTTTTCCTCAACCTCAAACCAGAGGAAAGCTTTCTAAATTTTCTCAATAGCATCTACAAATTTGCCAAGAATTTTGAAGAAGCTCAAAGAATGAACTGGAAGACTTTGGAGAGAAGATTTTAAAAGTTGGATTTTACGAGCTTGACTAAGAAGGGTACCTTTCCATCCATCCAGCTTCCTGTTGAATCTATCAACAAGACTATTCCAAACAAAATCTGTAGGTTTCTTGCCCAAAGGAAGACCCAGGTAAATAGATGGGGGCTTACCAATTTGGAATCCAAGGATTTGGGCCATCCTATTATATCTATCCTCCAGGGTGTTGAAGAAGAACACAAAGACTTTCTTTCGATTGATTGCTTGACCCGAAGCAAAACTATAAATATTGAGAAAGTTCTTCATAGTAGAAGCTTCTTTGATTGATGAAATGCCCATTAAGATGGTATCATCAACAAATTGTTGGTGGGAATAGGCTTTGAATCCAGAAGAGGGAGAGACTCCTAGTAGAAGACCCTGAGAAATAAATTTGATATTAAATCTACCCAAACATTCAAACAGAATAATGAAGAGAATAGGTGAGATGGGATCCCCTTGCCTAATGCCCCTAGAAGTTTTAAAGAAGGGGGAAGGCACACCATTCACAATGATAGAGAAAGGAGCCAAGATAAGTTGGTCAACCAACTTAATAAACTTATCATAGAAACCAAAAGCACTAAGCACCTTGTCCAAGAATCTCGAGTCCACACGGTCATATGCTTTAGACAAGTCCAACTTCATCAAGAAGCCTTGTTTATTCGTTTCCACCAGTGAGTGTATATTTTCATGAATAGTAATGATAGAGTTAGGGATTTGTCTGCTAGGTACAAAGCCACTTTGTTGAGACGATATAATAGAAGGGAGAATCATGATCAGTCTGTCAGTAACCACCTTCGAGATAACTTTATAGAAAGAATTGCACAAACTTATCTATCGGAACTGATCCATAAAATCAGCCCCAGGACATTTGGCAATCAAACCAGAAAAGTAGCATTGAGTTCCTTTAAGATAATCCTCGCCTCAAAAAATTCTTGCACTCCTTTGACCATATCATATTTGAGAATGTTCCAAAAGGATTGAAAGAAGAACAATGGGAACCCATCCAGTCCCAGAGATTTATTCCCATCAAAAGAGAACACCACTTTCTTAACTTCCTCCTCAGAGGGAATGGCCACCAAAGCCTTATTCTGAACACTATTAATGATGGAAGGAATAGTCTCTGAGAGGGCCCTCTAGGAAAGATCATTTAGACCGCTATCCACTGAGAGAAGAGATTTGAAAAAATTTCTGGCTTCATTCCCAATCTCATCATTCTTCCTTGTTTCAATTCCACCAATTCTCAATTAAGAGGTCCTATTAGAAGCCTTATGTTTCACAAAAGTCATATGGAAAAACCTGGTATTTATGTCCCCAGCTTTAAGCCAAAGAGATATGGACCGTTGTTTCCAAAATTCCTCTTCTCTTCTGATGATCTTATGATACTTGACAAGCACTTAATTTTCCTCTCTAATAGACACTTCATTATATCCGCTAGTTTGGAATTTATCGTGTATTTCATTTAGCTCAAGATGGGTTTTGGACTTGGCAACAATAAGATCCCCAACAACTTCCTTGTTCTATTTCTTAATATTATCTTTCACATGCCTTAATTTTTTTGCCATTCTATACATCATAGTACCTTTGACATCAATTGACCACCACTCCTCAATGGCCTTCTCAAGATTAGGATGGTCTAGTCACATCCTTTCAAATCTAAATGGGAAGTTTCTTTTAACACTTATATTCTCTGCCACCAAAACCACAAGAAAGTGGCCAGAACCAATTCGAGAAATAGCCAACAGGGAGCACAGATAATGGCTAAACCAATCATTTGAGATTAGGGCCCTGTCTAATCTGACTTTAATAAGATCTTCCCCCTCCCTTCGGCTGGTCTAGGTAAAATTGGTACCTTGGAGATCTATATCATGTAGACCCTTGTTATTAATAAAGTTGAGTAGGTCCATTCTACTTTCTAACTGAGATGGGGTGCCCCCAAACTTTTCATTTTCACGAAGAGGGGTATTGAAGTCCCCCATGACCATCCACCTTTCATCCTTAAAAAGAGACCGAATGGCCTCCAACTTCTTCCAAAATTTACATCTACCAAGTCTATTATTAGGGGCATAAATGTTAGTCAAAAGCCAAGAGGTATTATCCCCTAAATTATGAAACCTAACAAAGGCCAAATTACTATCCTGCTTAACAAGCACCCTAGTAACATGCCTTAGATTCTAAAAAATGGCAATGCCCCCAGAAGCACCATCTGAGCTACCTCGTAAAACTCCACCATCCTTAAAAAGCTTAATCTTCTCAACTTTCTCTTTAGTCATTTTAGTTTCATGGATAAGAACAATATCCGGTTTATGCTCTCTCACTAAATTTCTAAGAACGTCTTGTTTATGTGGACTATTCAATCCACGTATATTCCAAGAAATAATTTTCATTTTCTTTTAAGGAACATACCTCAAGGATGGTCATCTGAGTACCATCCACTATGTAATTGCTTGCCTCTTGATCTCTGATCTGGCTTGTTGATCTTCTTGCAAGGGGTGAGGGGATAAAACCCATATCGGCTTTAGTCCTATTCCTTGTCTTGATTGAAGTAGCCCGAGGGGTAGATTTCAGCGCCTTTTTTCCAACTTTTTCTTTTGTTCTGCAACTTCATAATTATGGATATCTTCCTCTTGGTTGTTTTGGGTGATTGATTTCTGCTTGACATCATTATTCTCAACCCACTTAGAACTTATATTAATTAATAAGGTAGTTGGGGACTACTTGAAGGTAGATTTCACCATATCCACCAACTATTGTGATCCTGATGATGAGATCCCTCCAAGGATCAAACACCTCTGGGCTTCCTCATAATAAGATCTGGGGTCGTCTTTGTTAGTGTTTTCCATAGAGCAGTTCAAATCCGCTTCCTCCCTGGTCTGCAAAACCACCTGTATTTCTCCATCTTCTAGGTTATCACTTTGTTGTTCCTCTTGATTGGTGTTTTTTCATTCTCTCTCATCTTTGCCTGTTTGATCCTCTTTCCCTTCTTCAAATATATTTTTTTTCTAGGTTTTCCAAATTAATGTTCCCTTGCTGCTCAAAAGTGTTAGGGATGATTACATTCTGGGATTCTTCTACTTTTTTTTCTTCTTCAACAATCACTAGTTGCTTGGCAGGATTTTTGGCTCTCCATTGCGTTGTCTTTTCTTTCTTCTCTTTCTCTTTGACAGTCTGTAGAGGGCATTTTCTAGCAGTGTGCACCAATTTTTTTTAGTGAAAACATGCAAAAGGGATACTTTCATATTTCACAGGTTGGAGCCACTTGCCTAATCTGGAATTAAACTCAATAGATAAAGGTATATCTGTTCCTTGCATAACTCCCACATAAATTCTAGCAAAGGTGAGTCTTCTTCTAGCCGCTCTAATAGGATCCATAGATAAGAGTTTCCCAAAGGAACTAGTGATTCCTTTAAAAACATCTTCAACCTAGAACTCCAATGGGAGGCCCGATAGTCTGACCCAAACAGGAGCTTGTACAAAAAAAAGATTCATTTAGGTCCATCTTAGGCAACCACTTTTGCAGAGCAAGCGTAGATTTTCTAATCAACAAAGGACCATCACAAAGCACCCTCGACATGTCTTCCTCACATGAAAAGGACATAGATGGCACACCTTTGGACATGGTAGTGATCTCCACTTGACCTTTTAGTGCCCATTTCCATTTAGCAAATGCCCTGACAACATCAATATTTTCTATTGGACCCAAAAATTTTCCCACCAAAGTCAGTGCCATAAGGTTAATGTTATGCTCAATCACTAGATCTGGAACTTCAATAGCAAATCTACCCTTTTTGGGTTATGAGATATTATGAACTAAAAGAAGCGAGGACTTTCCACTTGGATTGACATCAAATAGAGACGTCTATGACCGATCGATGTTCCTTCAAACAGGTCCCTACCTTGGGTTGTCTCTAGCACATGATTCTCCCCTCCCCCCATCAGGATCAAGAGGCTTGTCGCCACCTTGTGGGTCCCCATCCACTGGATCCTTTCCATTCAACTCATAGAGTCAGGGCAGTCTCGAGATTCATCCTTTCTGCTCGTTCCTTGGTTCGCCTGTCCATTATAGGGTGGGATCCTGAGTTCAAATTCAAATTCGCTCCCTTCTTCCGCTCCCACATCACTCCCTACTTCTAATTTGGTAGTGATTGTTAATTATTATAACCCATCAACATATTAATTGCTCAACAAATATCACAGAAGAGAAACAAGAACAATGTTTATCTATCTGATTTGTAATAATTAATACACTAGGTTAATCAATAGCTAATAATAGCGGAAGCAAAAAATAAGTCAATCACAATAACACAAATATACCTAGGAAACCTAGGAAACCCCAATGTGGGGAAAAACCTGCAAATGTTGAATTCTCTATTCAGCTTCAAGAGAAAAAATTTCTTCCAAATCTCATCCTAGTTGCTACAACGATCTTACATATATATCCCTTTGATGAAACATCAACATGCAAGACAAGAGAAACTTTTCTCACATGACACGACCTAAGAGAAACATTCTTTCAAGACTCGGGAAAAGAACTTTCCTTACATAATGCAAGAGAAAGGAAACTCGCCTTCCATAACTCAAACTATCTCACACATAAGACCGCTCTTGGTGTTAACTTCACAACTCTAGGAAATATTTTATTTACAAAATAGAAAAAATTCTCTTGCTGAACATTCAACTCAAGCTGCACTTAAGAAACTTCCACAACCACACCTTCCGAACTATAGAAAACTTAACAATCCCTCTTAGTGAGGAAAATGATTTGTACAATGCCTAGCTTATCCCTGAAGAATAGAAAGTTGCTCTTCATCAAGGCCTTCGTCAGGATGTCTACTATCTATTCATCCACAAGAATGTATTGTAACTTTGTTGTCCCCTTCTCTACACAATCTCTGATGAAGTGATACTTGATCTCAATATGTTTTGACTTGTCATGATTTACTAGATTCTTAGAGTGTTTGATACAACTCTGATTATCATAGTAAATGATTGTTTGTTGTAGCTCATGATCAAAGAGCTCAACTAGAAGTTTCCAAATCCAAATAGCCTCACATGTAGCCATACTAGCTGCCATATACTCAGCCTTTGCAAAACTTAGTGCAACTAATTTTTGTTTCTTGTTGTAACAAGAAACTGCACCTGATCCCAAACTGAAAAAACACCCTGAAGTGCTCTTCCTGACAGTTGTATTGCCTTCCCAATCTGCATTGGTTAACCCTCGAGCTTCACTCCATCCTATTGAATATACCTCAGCCCATAATCAACTGTTCCTCGAAGATACCTCAAAACATGTTTCTCAGCTATCTAGTGAACATGTTTAGGTTCCACCATAAACTGACTGAGTGATTTTACTACAAAACATTATATTTGGCCTTGTATTGACCAGATACATAAGAGAGCCTATCAACTGCCCATACAAATTTGGGTCCACTGCCTTTAATTTGGAAGCATCAATCTTCTTCCAGTTGGTCACAAGTGGTGAGGACATGGGCTTACAATTTTCTATCCTAAATCGCTTCAAGATATCAATTGTTTACCATTGGTATAATTATTTATTCCTCTTGGATATAATTACACTTTACTTAAGTTTACTTAGGTACATGCACCACATTGTAGTTTGCATATGAGACACTTAGGGAGATGTGCTACATTTGGAGTGTGTATGTAGGAGAATTTCCACCTTTTATGGTGTGATATTGCTATTACTTTATCATATCCACTTATTGTGGAGTGATAATTCCACCTTCGGTGGGTGATCCACCTCATGTGGAATATTTTACTATTTCTCCTACCTACCCTTGAATATCATTGAGCCACATGTGATCATTGTGTGCTCTCTTGTCTCTTAGCCTTGCCTTTATAAGCAACCTCATCTACATTGTATATAATTTCTTGATGATCCAGTTGAACAGTATTTTCATCTTGATTAGAATATAGTTTATTCTTATCAATCTATTTTCTCTCTATTGTGTTATTCAATGTGCTCTTGATCTTGACTATTTTCAACAAATTCTCACATGGTATCAGAGCCTATAGGGTTTCATTGATTAGTCATTTTGGAGAGATTTTGGAGGCTTCTATTTTTGGATCTAGGGAGCTGCACATTTTGGGTGTGTTTTATGGTGATTTGGACCTCATGATTGCATATGGGTGGTTGTTTCCATGAATTTTGAGTATAAATTCAACCTGTTTTGTAGAAAAATTATTTCGGGGCCTTGGAGAAATTTTTTTAGCCTATAAGGCTAGTGGTACAGATGTTTTTTCAAAAAAAAAATTTTAACTATTATTTTTCTGCGAATTTTCTTTTTGTGATGGAGGGACCCGTGACACCCCACACCTGTTATCGTACCATGCTGCATCTATTTTTCTGTAGAGTACACACTGTACCTTGTGTGTGATCTCCATAATCGCTCCTACCTTTCGGTGGTTCCTCCATTTCGCTCCACCGTAGCGTCACCGCCCAACTGCCTCCTCATCGAGCTCTACCTAGTCTGTAGACTCCTCACGCATTGCCCCATCCTCCCTGCACTGACTCATCTCGTCTGCACCGCCCACAGTCTACATCGTTGTCCGCTCCCTTGACCAATCGCTCCACCTTCCACTAGTCCTTTGCCTCAGGCCTGATGCCACAAAACCATCGTCGTGCTTCCACCCGCATCCTCTGCAGGCTTCATTCCACATTGAATGTCTAACAACCAGTGTTCATTTTTTCTATGGTTGCACAGTTTTTTCGGCAACCCTTCGTCATCGTGGACCCACTACCGACACCTCGACACGACACACAGAGAGCCACCTCACTGTACAGCAAGCCATGTCACCGTGTATAGTATACAGACAACTCATTGGTCATACATCTAGTTAGCATCAAATCAAATTGACACACAAACATCCATACTGCCACGTAGGTGTCCAATCAGTAGTCCATGTCATCAGACTAATTAGTAGCCCGTATGAACACATTAGCATAGAGAACAAATCAGCATTTGACACATAATTTCCATACGATGCCACGCAAACAAACACATCACTTTTTCGTATAGACACCTCATCAAATCCGTACTGACACGTCATTGTACGAACCTAATCAGATTTTGCCACATCACCTATCCGTACAGTACAAACACCATGCAAGTCAGGGGATGAACTTTTTTGACAGCCAAACATGCGTCAAATTTAAGCCCATTGAATACTGACGTGAGCACTGCGTCAACACTTTTTTGAAAATTTAGAGCCCTCTCTCATTGGGTTTTTTGATTTCACAGTCCAACTTCAAGAGGCCATATCTTGCTCAGTTTAGCTCCTTTTTTGGTGCAGTTTTTTTTATTTGGGCTAATTTTTTATGGTCTTCATAGTAGTGAAGGAATTTTCTGATTTTGATGGACAAATTTTTCACAATTTGTAGTTTTTGATGATTGTACTTGTCTAATCCTCAATTTTGCAACTTCAAAGGCTTCGTTTGGAGTCATACGACCTCCTATTTAGGTGGCATTTTTTGTTAAAGTGCATAATTTTTTGTCTACTTTATAATATGCCATTAACTAGTAGTGATTTTGAGTAGAAATTATGCTTTCAGTATTTGGTCATTTTTGGCCTATTTAGTACTTGTATTTTGCTTGGATCTCAGTTTAGATCACTTGAAGTTATTATTGGAATCTCTTATAACATATTTAAGGTAGTTGTAAAGTTAAAATCAGAAGTCCACTTTGCCATTTTTTGCAAGTGGCCCTTTGTACACACACTAAGTATAAAGTGTCAAATCATCATTTTAGGGGGGGTTTCTTTATTGAGTAATTTGGGGGGGAGGGTATCTTGTGTGATTATGCCTCTGTCTATCTTGTGTTTTTTTTTTCATTTTGGTAATATAGGTTCTCCTATATTTCCACTTTTAACTCCACATAATTATGCATCATGGAAGATTAAGTCATGGAGTAAACTAATGAAAAAATGACTCACTCATTATGTAAATGGAACAATAACAACACCTCCTAATCCTAAGGCTGATCCTAATGCTCAAGTTGAATGGCTCACTAAAAATTTTATGGCACTTGGAACATTGAGAAAGTATGTATCAGATGACCTCATTTTTCACATTGAGAAGTGTACAACAATTAAAGAAGCTTAGGATATTTATGAAAAATTGTATGGTCAAGTTGATGAGATTACGAGCTATAAGCTTGATAGTGAACTCACAACATTGGATCCCAAGGATTTTGATACAATCCAAGATTATGTCACAAAAGCTAATGAGATAAGAGCAAAGCTTAAGGGTTGTGGCATTGGCTAAAAGGATACTTGATTGGTTTACAACTTATTAGACAAGCTTCCATCAGAGTATGTAGCCTTTGTCTCTAGCTTTCACACCTATCGATTGGATCAAGGTGCCTCCTACACTCCACCATCCTTTGATGCATTCACAAAGATGTTGATTCTTGAGCAATCTAAGTTGACTAAGATGGGGATTCTCAAATCTTCAAAGTCACAAACTTTGGTGGCTAATAAAGGGAATCAAAGCAATCAAGGAAAAGACAAGAACCAAAAGAAACCTAAGCCTAAAAAAGAAGGAGCACAATCATCCTCTCCACAAAAAAGTGATTCTACATCCTCACCTAAGAGGAAATCAATAAGGACAATCATTTTTATGCATATTGCAAGAAGTCGGGACATGATGAACAACGTTGTTACAAGAAGGATATTTGATGAATTGAAACATTTTCTTGAGAAGAACAAAATCAGTTTGCCTTTTAGAATGTCTACATTGGCTTCTTCTTCCAAAGAAAAGGATAAAGGAAATGATCACTCTTTTGGGAAAGATGAAGGAAAGGGACAAGCTCTTTATGCTACTACAAGTCATGATTCAGGGAGATGGCTTCTAGATTCAAGGGCTTCTCATCATATGTCATCTTTGCAGTCTATGTTCTTTTCATTTGAACCTTGCACCATATCACAGATTTTGATGGGCAATCATACATACATGGATGTGATTGGGAAAGGATCTATTGCCATTGGAGATAACTCCTTCATGATGGGGTAATCCTAGTTTGCTAAACACTTCACCAAGTTGATGTTGCTCAATTCCACCAACTCACCAGGCCTAGTTGCTCTCTAGACCTCCAAATCCTTCTCAGTCTCTTCTAGGGCTTGACTCTTGTTCTCTCTAAGGTGTTTGCTTCAAGTGTCCTGACTAGGAACCCTACCAATTCACAGTGCTTCCCATGTGCTCAATTATGGTTTCTTGGCTTCAAGTTGTCAAATTGACCTCCTATTGTCATGAGTTGATGTCAAGGTGTGTAGGTGTCTTCTAACATGTTTTGAATGCATTTAGGGTCCATTTGAGGTTTTCAATCGTTAGGTTTCTTACCGATTCCAAAATCTTGCCTAAAAAAAGGGCTACAAGGAAAGAGCCCCTAATTAGGCCTCCTAAAACCGGTTTTTTAGGGCTTGAGTGAAAACGGTCCAAAAGACCCCCAAACAAGTTTGGTTTTCCTTTAACGGTTCATCTAACCTCAAGAGATTTTTTTAGTTTTGACTTCTTGTTCCACCATTCAATGTGCTAACCCCAAAAGTGGGGGTTTTGAAGGGTTTCTAGGCCTTCTAGGTGGCAGTGACTGGTAAAGTTGAGGTTTGTGCATTAAATGGTCTTGTACCAACAAGCTGTGATGGCAGCACATGTGGAACTCATGGGGCAACCACATTTACCAAAAACTGCTATATACAAGCCAAAATTGGCTGCTCACAAACCAAAGCAAGAAAACACTAATGGAAATTATTTACAAAGCTTGAAATGGAACCAACAATACTATAACACACTGGAGAACCTCGATCCATTAATAGATCAATAGATTCAATCCATTTTCTATTGCAAAAAAAAGTAAAATCACCCCAAAATGCTGCCAACTAGTCTGAAAATGAGTAGTTTCAGATTGTTGAACTTACAAAGCACATTCTCCAACATTGGTATCCATATAAGAGAGGGTACTTATATCTTTCCCATGTGTGGATTCATCCTAGGGCATTGAACAATCCCTAACTCCATCGCTAACCAATTCACTTTTGAAAGTTGTCATGACAACTTTCAAAAGCTATCATGACAACTTTTTGCAACTTTGTAATTTTGCACTTTTTGGTCTTCTCAACCTATAAGACCTATCCTAAGTCATCACACATGAATTTTCAAACGTTCCTAAGACTAATTTAACCCTCCCTAATGCCTATACCAAGTTGTGACATTTTTGACCATCAAGAAGGTCAATTACCTACTCAAATCCACTATTTACACAAAAATACAAACCTAAGAAGAATGAACTCAACTTAGGCCTACATTGACTCAAAACACTAACTCTTGGATCCTCCTGGAGTCCTTATTCACTACTGACTTGGCTAGGGTCAGTACAAGACAAAATTATGAAAGATAATTTGTCTAAGTCCTAGGTGCTCCTGCACCATTCTCCCAAACAAAAGAAGATCATGTCACATCTTTGGGAATCAGATTTTGATCAATTCCAAGCTTCTTAAACTCTGCCTCACACACCCATTTAGCTTTAGCATCATCCATACCCTGCCATTTGATGAGGTGCTCCCAATAGGCTTGATGCCTAGTCTTCTTGGTAATTCTTGAACTCAACACCTTCTCGGCCTTTGGATTTGGTTTGGCTAGAAATTGAAGGTTACTCACATCATCTGAAACCTTTGAGTGACTCTAATCTGAACCTTTCTTGGGTTCCTTGTAGACAACTAAGTCTGCTATGTTGAAAACCGGTGACAAGCCTATGTCACTAGGTAGATCCACCTTGTATGCATTTTCTCCATACTTGGCTAGAATGGCACATGGACCTATCCTTCTCATCTGCAACTTGTTTGGCACTCCTTGTTGTAGCCTTGCTTTATTTAGGTGCACCATGACAAGATCTCCTACTTGAAATTGTAGATTCTTCCTTCTTTCATCAACTTTTTGTTTGAGTTTGTTTGTATTCTCCATCAAATATTGCTTAACTGATGCATGGACCTCCTTCATTGATTGAGCAAAGTCCTCTACATATCCACTTCTTGTTGTTGCACTTCCTAAATCTCTCAACTCCAAAATACCTCTTGGGTGCACACCATAGACCACTTCAAAAGGGCTCTTTCCGGTAGTCCTATTCATGGTGTCATTATATGCATATTCATCTTGTGAGAGTACTTGATCCCATGTTTGACCATATTCCTTAGTAAGGCACCTTAATAAGTTTCTCAAGCTTCTATTCACCACTTTGGTCTACCCATCTGTTTGAGGATGGTAGGCTAATCCAAAAGAGAGGTTGGTGCCAAGATTTTGCCATAGTGTCTTCCAAAAATGACTCATAAACTCGGAGTCCCTATCTGAAACAATGCTCATGGGTAAACCATGTATCCTCACTACCTCTTTGAAGAACAACTGAGCTATTTGGCTTGCATCCTGAGTAGTCTTGCAATGCACAAAGTGAGCCATTTTTCTAAATCTGTCCACAATGACATAAATGTTTTCATATCCTTGCTTTGTCCTTGGTAAACCTACCACAAATTCCATAATAATGCATTCCCAAGGTCTATTTGGTATGGGAAGAGGTTGGTACAAACCAACATTTGTAGAAGTACCCTTGGCCTTTTGGAAAACTATGCAAGTCTCCACATACTTCTTCACATCTTGATTCATCCTTGGCCAATAGTAATACCTCTGAACCAACTCTTGGGTCTTATTGACTCCAAAATGTCCACTAAGGGTTCCATTATGCTTCTCTTGTATGAGATTTTCTCTCATTGAGCCTCTAGACACACAAAGCTGCCCACCTTTGAACAATAGTCCATTTTGCAAAGTAAAATCAGAATACTCACTATGGAAATGATTTTGATACTCCTTACACACCTTTTAGGCATTTGAGAAGTCTTCATCCTCTGGGTATAAGCCTTTAAAACTGTCAACACCTATGCTCCTCAATTGGATTTCTTGGACTGTCAAAAGTCTCCTACTTAGTGCATCAGCTACCCAGTTTAGCTGCCCTTTCTTGTGCTTAATGGTGAATGTATAGGCCTGCATATACTCCACCTATTTCATATGTTTATGACTGAGTTTTTCTTGTAAGTTTAGGAAACTCAATGCTTGGTTGTTTGTATAGACTACAAATTCTTTAGAGAGGAGATAGTGTCTCCACTTCCTCAAAGCCTGCACTAAAGCATACAACTCAAGATCATAAGAGGAGTATTTCCTCTTGGAATCACTTAGCTTCTCACTATGTAAGGCTACTAGTCTTTCTTCTTGGCTTAGGACAACACCTACTACAACATTGCTTGCATCACATTCCAGAATGAATTTTTTTTCAAAACTAGGCAACACTAGCACCTGTTGAGTAGCTTTTTTCTCCTTCAAGGTTTCAAAACCTTTGTTTGCTACTTCACCCCACTGAAAATTTGCCTTCATACCACCTCTAATGGTGTCTAACATTGGTGCACATATAGCACTGAATTGCCTAATAAACTTCCTGTAGTACTGAGCTAGTCCATGGAAGCTTCTCACCTCTGTTTGACTTAGGAGCAGGCCAATTTACAATGGCTTCACCCTTGTTGGGATCTATCTTGAGGTTTCCTTGAGACAACACAAACCCAAGGTAAACCAACTCCTGGTTAACAAATTCACACTTCTCCAAATTCATGGTTAGCTTTTCATAATACAATCTTTTTAATACATCTTGCAAATGATTAATGTGATTTGCCCTATTCTTACTGAAAATGAGAATAACATCAAGGTATACCACCACACATTTACCTATGAAGTCCTTCAACACCTCATTCATGAGTCTCATGAAGGTTCTTGGAGCATTGGATAAGCCAAATGGCATGACAAGCCACTCATAAAGACCCTCAGTAGTCTTAAATGCAGTTTTCCCTTCATCACCCTCCTTAATCCGAATTTGATGATATCCACTTTTAAGGTCAATCTTGGTAAAGTACTTGGCTTCCCCTAAACAATCCATCAGGTCTTATATTCTAGGAATAGGGAACCTATATCTGATGGTGATCATATTTATGGCTCTAGAATCGGTACACAATCTCCAAGTACCACCTTTCTTTGGTGCTAACATGGTAGGGACAGCACAAGGGCTAATGTTTTTCCTAATTAGGCCTTGGTTTAAGAGCTCTTTGATTTGCTTGGCAACCTCAACGTTTTGTTGGGGAGTCATTTTATAAGTTGCCTTGTTGGCTAAGGATGCTCCAGGAATGAATTCTATTTGATGGCTTATGGTTCTTTTAGGAGGTAAGGTGGCTGGTTGTCCATCACTTACTATGCCTTTGAATTTCTTCAACAAATCTTGCACCTCTAATGGCAAATCTAGCTACTCTTTCTTGTCTTCCTCTTTGGGATTCATCACAAGTGCAAACTCTATACCTTCACCTTCCTCAAGTGTCTTCAAGAACTGTTTTTCACTCACCAAAAGAACATTAGGACCTGCTGCCCTCTTTTCTCCTTCCTCAAGGATAGACTGAATCTTGAATGTGACTCCATCTTTCCTAAATGAGTATGCATTCTTGGCTCCATCATGGATAGCTTGTCTATCAAATTGCCATGGTCTTCCCAATAGAAGATGGCATGCATCCATGGGCAGGACATCACATAACACCTTGTCTTTATACCTCCTGATGGTAAAATCCACCCATGCTTGCTCATTAACTAGGACATGTTGGCCTTTGTTCAACCAAGTGACTTTATAAGGGTTGTTGTGAGGTATCCTTTGTATTTTGAGCTTACTCACTGCCTCTTCTAACACAATATTGTCTATATACCCTTAATCAATGATCACTTTACACACTTTGTCTATAATCTTGCATTTGATCCTAAATAAGGACCTTCTTTGGCTTGGCTCTTCTCTAACCGATTCCTTGATCAAGGTTATCCTTATCATCAAGTTGTCACCTACCTATGATTCTAAGACAACCTCTAAAGTCTTGCTGCTTGAAGACTCTTCTTGCAGATAGTTCACTCTCCTATCACCACCTTGTGATGTTGATCCCTTCTCTGAACACCTATATGCTAGATGACCAGGTTGGTTACTGATGCTCTGCAAAAAGGATTAGAAAATCTGTTTGATGGAAACACACACAAGAGCACAAGAAACAAACGTTAGTGTTAGCAACAAAAGATTATCCTAAACAGGCATATCAAGAGAGATATTAAGCATGAAATAGAAAGCATATAAACATAGAATGAAATAGCTAATCAAGATGCTCATAGTTGCTCCTCCCTTGTTCCTCTCCTCTCCAAGTCCCAAATGAGTGTAGCTCTCAGCTTTTAGCACTAGCCATGGATGCCATATGGAGATTCAAGATGGTTGAATATGATAAGCAAATACTATGCAAGAGTAGATAGTGATGCTATGAAAAAGCTCTATGCTAATGCCAGTATAACAACAATACTCTAAAATGCTTCCTTTTGCTTGAGGAGAAGGGTTCTATTTATAGAAGAAATGGGGAAATGAAGGGTTAAGATTGAATGGTTTAATCAAGGGCCAAGTTTGAAAGTTGGGGATCCATGTACACAATTGGCACCAATAAAATGGTGACAAGTGTCAACATAGGATTGGGTTGAGAGAAGAGGTTGGAGGCATTAAAGGCCTGAGAAGACCTCATGGTTATCTAGAAGGTAAGGGTCAAGTCTAAATTAAGATTACCCATTGGATTAAGAGTTAATCCAAGGATAAACCTTTGTGCAAATGATTAAGAGATAATCATGGTCAAAGCATTAAAGGCTTGATGAGACCTTTGGGTTGGGTAGAGGTTGAGTCAAAACAAATGTTTTAACCATGTGGGAGGGTTTGAGGTAACCATTAATGGTTATTGGAGACTTTGGGGATTAAGTGGTTGAAGGTTGAAAGCCTTCAATGGTTATCAAAGACTTTGAGGGTTAATTTGTTGAACACACAAAGCATTAATTGCTTTTCAAAGACTTTGGAGTCTTTGAGAAGTGACTCCAATTTGCTTAGGAATGTGACAATATTTAGGGGATGGATTAGGCTAATTAGGAAGGGTTTAGAAGAATCTAGAAGGGGTTTAGGCATACAAGTGGATTTTGTAGGAAAATGCAAGTGGGAGAAATTTTGGTATTTTCAATTAAAATAAAATCATTTATTTCAATTAAATGGTGTAAGTTGCATTTGGATAAATATTTAAATAAATATTAATTTATTTAAATGAGAAAAAGAAGATAAAGCATTAAAATGCTTGAAGACTTTGAGGGAAACCATTAAAGGCTTGAAGACTTTAATGAAAACCATTAAAGTCTTAAGAAGATTATAGAAGGAAGCCATCAAGTTTGAAGACTTTAAAGCCATCAAGTTTGACTACTTTAAGGGAAACCATTAAAGGTTTCAAGTGGGTGAGGATAAATAGGATTTTAAATAAATAATTTATTTAAAATAGTTGTGCAACTTGCTTTTGTAGGAAAATGCAAGTGGTTGGAGGATAAAGGTGATTTTAAATAAATTATTTATTTAAAATAATTGTGCAACTTGTATTTGTAGGAAAATGCAAGTGGGTAGAGGATAAAGGTGATTTAAATAAATGTTAATTTATTTAAATGTGAGAGGTGGGATTTTGGGGGATTTAAATAAATATTAATTTATTTAAATGTGAGAGAATATTTAATTAAATAAATATGATTTATTTATTTAATTAATGGTATGAATTTGGTTAAGTGAATTAAATCAAATAAATTGAATAATTTATTTAATTAATAGGAGAAGAGGGTTAAGATGAATTAATTAAATATTAATTTAATTAATTATTAATTGATGGTTAAATAATCAAATAAATACTAAGTATTCATTTAATTAAGTGGACAGATTTATGTGACTACAGTTACAATGGTAACACTTCATTGTTGCAAAATATGAGGAACCTCTACCTTGGCCACTAGATCTTCCTCTGCAACCACTATTGGACCCCCTTCCTCTATTGAATCCTCCTTTACTGCTGCCACAATCTTGTTGCTCTTTGAGTTTAGACTCTCCTTGTGTTCTTTGTTTAGAAATTCTTCCTCCAAAGCCTCCTCTATGGCCTCTATTGTCTTTTCCTCTACCTCTACCCCTATTTCTTCTTGGATGTTCCACCGTAGACCATTTAGGTACCTAGCAACTTTAAGACTCTCTTCTTCCACCACATGAGATCTAAGGCTATGTTTTTGGAACTCCTCTGTATAGGTACTGACATCAAGGTCTTTTTGTCTCAAGTTTTGTCTCTTCCTATGAATTTGCACTTTATAGTCATTAGGGAGATAGACTTCTTTGATTTTGACTAACATCCCTTTCCAAGAAGAGATGGGCGCTTTGCCCATTTTCTTCCTTTCATCTTGCACAAATTTCCACCATGTGAGAGCAGCTCCTCTCATCCTTGACTTGGCTACCTTGACTCTCTAGGCTTCAATTAAGCCTTCACATTCAAAATGGTTCTCCATACCTTCTATCCATTCCAGGACCACTTCTGCCTCCATCTTTCCAGTGAACAACAAGAATCCTTCTAGAGATCTACCACTCAAGGCTTTCAATGCCCTTAGGAAAGGTTCCTGCTCCATAACAGGATTAGGTTTAGGTACTTTGTCTTCTTCTGACACCTTTGTTTCCTTCCCTTCTGTTCCTTCAACTTTTATCAACACTTCATCTGCCTTGGTTTCTACCTCACCAAGCTTTCCTTCCAACCTTGCCAATCTTTCCCTCAGGAGCCTATTCTCTTCCTCCTGATCATCCGCTTTCCTTGCCAATTCTGCATTGGTCACCATATTGTCTCCAACTGACTCTTCCAACTCTAAGGACATCAATTTTACTCAACCCAAATCTTTTAGGCTCTGATACCAATTTGATGGGGTAATCCTAGTTTGCTCAACACTTCACCAAGTTGATGTTGCTCAATTCCACCAACTCACCAGGCCTAGTTGCTCTCTAGACCTCCAAGTCCTTCTCAGTCTCTTCTAGGGCTTGACTCTTGTTCTCTCTAAGGTGTTTGCTTCAAGTGTCTTGACTAGGAAACCTACCAATTCACAGTGCTTCCCATGTTTTCAATTATGGTTTCTTGGCTTCAAGTTGTCAGATTGACCTCCTATTGTCATGAGTTGATGCAGAGTTGTGGTTAGGGTCCATTTGAGGTTTGCAATCATTAGGTTTCTTATTGATTCCAAAATCTTCCCTAAAAAAAGGGTTACAAGGAAAGAGCCCCCAATTAGGTCTCATAAAACCGATTTTTTAGGGCTTGAGTGAAAACGGTCCAAAAGACCCCCAAAAAAGTTTGGTTTTCCTTCAATGGTTCATCTAACCCCAAGAGATTTTTTTTGGTTTTGGCTTCTTGTTCCACTATTCAATGTGCTAACCCCAAAAGTGAGGGTTTTGAAGGGTTTCTAGGCCTTCTAGGTGGTAGTGACTGGTCAAGTTGGGGTTTGTGCATTAAATGGTCTTGTCAAGGATTCTCCTTGCATTGGCAACTCTGTCCCAACTCCATGGACCCCTCCAAAAACTCAGAAAGTGATTCGGCATTCACCTCTACACTTGGCACTTTATTTTCACCTTATTTCCTCTAGCCAAGTTGCTCCTGAACTCACCTAGAACAAGGTGACAGTCATGTTGAAACTCTTCTCCAACACCTACCCTATATATGTACATTTTATAGGTGGTTTCCCATCATGTCCCAACAAGCCGTGATGGCAGCACATGTGGAAATCATGGGGCAACCATATTTACCAAAAACTGCTATATACAAGCCAAAACTGGCTACTCACAAACCAAAGCAAGAAAACACTAATGGAAATTATTTACAAAGCTTGAAATCGAATCAACATTACTGTAACATGCTAGAGAACCTCAATCCATTATTGGATCAATGGATTCAATCCATTTTCTATTGCAAAAAAAAGTAAAATCACACCAAAATGTTGCCAACTAGTCTGAAAATGAGTAGATTTAGATTGTTGAACTTACAAAGTACATTCTCCAACCTTGGTATCTGTGCAAGAGAGGGTACTAATAGATTTCCCATGTGTGGAGTCATCCTAGGGCATTGAACAATCCCTAACTCCATCGCTAACCAATTCAGGACAAAAGTTGTCATGACAACTTTTTGCAACTTTGCAATTTTCCACTTTTTGGTCTTCTCAACCTATAAGACCTATCCTAATTCATCACACATGACTTTTAAAACATTCCTAAGACTAATTTAACCCTCCCTAGTGCCTATACCAAGTTGTGACATTTTTGACCTTCAAGAAGGTCAATTACCTACTCAAATCCACTATTTACACAAAAATGCAAACCTAAGAAGAATGAACTCAACCTAGGCCTACATTGACTCAAAACACTAACTCTTGGACCCTCCTGAAGTCCTTATTCACTACTGACTTGGCTAGGGTTAGTACAAGCCAAAATTATGAAAGCTAATTTGTCTAAGTCCTGAGTGTTCCTGCACTACTTCAATGATGTGTTGTGTGTACCCATTTGACAAACAATCTTATTTCCATCTATCAGATCACTCATGGGGAAACAAGGAAAATTGTGGAGTTCACACATGATTCCTTTATCATTAGAGATGTGGACACTAGAGTTATCTTGGCAACTGGGGTGGTTGATCATGCATCTTGGTTGTACTCCTTTTCACATTTTGGTCCTATTGATGAAGTTGATTCTTCATATGTTGATGATTTGGATTTTGAGGAGAACTTTGGGTACTTGAACTTGGGGATTCTCATATGTGACCCCATTCTTGAGCCTTCCATTTCATCTCCTCTTAGCCACTCGGCTGCGCACATATTGATCGTTGGATTTGGTTCGGGGCCCACCATAAAGCATCGGTCGTGCACCTGTAATCCCGATTCACCACTTTGGTTTTGGATTCGTGGTCTATTCGCTTTTCCATGAATTGATATCACATCACCTATTGCACTTGATGATGCAGATGTTGTGACAATTTTGCCTTCTTGTGATTTAGTGCAGTAGGATATTCATTGTCTTCCAGCTTCAATTCATTGGGATGACTACTTGACAGACATTGCAAGTTTGTTTGTGGAGTCCTACATTGCAGATTTGGGAGACATCATTGATGATATTCATCTTCTCTTTGATGAAGATGATCCTTCTTCAATTGTTGCGAGGGAACATTCTGACTCTCTTGTTCATTCTCTACATGATCATTCTTTTGAGGTTGACATGATTGTGTATACTTATGTACAACATTTGGAGGAGGTCTATTTATCTTTAGAGGAGACATGTGAGTCTTTGGATATTGTTCTACATTCATCTCCACTAGATCTTGGAGCGCCTTTTTTAGCAATGTGGATCAATACACCACCTTTGGAGGGGTTAACTTTCAACATCGACATGGGGACACTTGAGCAGTTTTCAAAGACTCCATACATCATGAGTTTTTTTCTACCTCTTCCCTTCATGATTGGGGAGATTTCATCGATACACCTTTGTTTTTGTTTCTTCCTAAGGGGAGGAACGTTGTTTGACGTTCATGGAGCAGTTTCTTCATTCAGCTTCGAGCTTCTACCATTGGTGCAGATTCTACATAGAGGGGGGCTACTTGGTATCTCTTCTTCTCTCATATGGGGGGGACTTTTTCCTAACATGGGGTTTTGTCCTGATGAATACTAAGAAGGGGGGGATGAATTAGTATGCCTAAAAAGTTAACCAAACTCTTAAGCAATTTAACTGCAGACCAGTATAGTAGTTTAAACAACAAACCGGTTAAAACATAGATAAGCCAAATAGCAAATAAAGCATTCACCCACAAAAGTACGATCACCATAACACAAGATATTTTGATGTGGAAACCCAAATGGGAAAAACCACGGTGAGTAAAACTCACAAGTCAACTATCTGCAGAATAGTAAACAGATCGGTTAAGGCCTTACAATGTTCTTCACCAGAACAGATCCTGTTAGGAATCCATATCTCTGTTAGGAGATAATTCCTATTAAAGACTACCCTATTAAAGGATTTCAAATCCACAATTATGAACCACCTTGTTAGAGGATTTACAATAGACTTCACTGAGCCTATCCAGTTAAGGGTTTATGACTTGTCGAAGAGATTAGTAATCAACAAGTGAATGATCTAGAAAGTAGCACAAAATGCTTGGTTAGATCGTTGATTGCTCTCTCTTAATGCATTGCAGCATTACTTCAGTCTTCTATCCTTCGCACATTCAATCTCTATCACAGAATCTTTTTTTGCACAGACGCAACTCACACTGCAACTCTCCACTATTACACTTACAAAACCCTAGACTTGATGTCCTTAAATAGGAAGTTGATTTCATGTCGGTCCAATGAAATTGGATTACAATTTCCTAGGTTCAAAGCATCTAGACACATTTGGTAACACGACACAAAATCACCGTTTTAGTGTTGGTGGATGATAACTCATCACACAAGTTTACTAGTTCATCACACTTAACAATTTTACCGGTTTACCATAGTATATTGATTACCGGTTAACAAACAAAGACTAGTAAACTGGAACATAGTGTTTTGATCAAAAAGACAATTGCCGCTAGGGATCCTTGTACCGCTTGAGGTCTTCATACCGCTTGAGGTCTTTGGTTATGCCTTGACCGGTAAGCTCCTTTTGCAAAACACCGATAGTCTTCTACAAATGAAGACTATACATATAATGCCATATAATACCAGTTTGAACAATACATCACATACTACCGGTTGAGAATAACTCATACATAGAATAAGTGTGTTTCCATCAATGACAATCATAACTAAACATGTCAACAACCACCTCAACTAAGTACAAACATTATCAAAATGCCAACAATCTCCCCCTTTGGCATTGGTGGCAACACTGAGGAAAATTTTGACATCCAAGTGCTTACAAAACAAAAACAGATGTCATAATCAAAATTACTCCCCCTAAGCATATACACTACTCCCTTTGCCAAAAATTATAAGCATGTGCAAATTCAATACCATTCCCCATAAAAAATTTCATACTACTCCCCCTTTGCCAACAATGACAAAGTAATGCAAAATCATATTACATTAGCATGAAAATAGAGTATAAGTTTAGGACAACAAGGAATAAAATTTCTCAAAAAAAAATTTGAAGTCTTTCAAGAATGCCTTCATGTCTATGGACCAGGTGTCTAGGAGTGAGGCCACAATTTCACTATGTGTCTTCATCTGAAAGGTGAACTCCTGCATGGCATCCATAGTACTCATCTCCTGAGTAACAATAATTGCTTCCATATTCAAAAAGCATTTCTGAAGAATCTGCAACCTCGGAAGCAACAACATCTGTAACTCCTGCAGATCATGATTTCGTTTGTGGATCTCTGAGTCAATTCTAGCTATCTGTTGACTAAAAGTCTTTGTTGTCTGCCCATATGCCGTGAGGGAGTCATAAGGAAATTTGAAGGTCTCCACATACTTCTTCAGTTCTGATTGGAGTTGACCTTTCTTTTTCAGAGCATCATCACAAAATAGGTCCAGTTGGCAGATTTTTCTCAAGAGTATGTTGCCTTCACCCATAGCTAAACTTATATCATCTTTCTACTTGATCAGTTTTGCTTTGTCTTCATCCATTTGCTTTACTAATGCAATTTTCAAAGCTTTTTCATTTTTCTTCTCTATAGAAACCTGGGCAACATCTTCTAAGGAATGCACTTGATCACCTACTATAGTGCAAAGGAGTTTAGCTGGTCCATTGAAGGATCAGTACTGGGAAGAGTGGAATCAGGGACTAGGCTCAAGAGAGTATCAACAAAAAATTGGATAACATCATTTTCTTTCTTCTTCCTCAGTTCCTCCAATCTTTCTTGAGCCAGTTGAATGCTTTGGAGTAGCTCATTTTCATCTTCTAACCCGATGAAACAGGCAAGAGTCAGATCACTGCGACCGGTGGATTCAACCTGTTTTGTCTGAACTTGGTCTCCGGTTGTTTTGGGAGTCTAATCTCCTTCTTTTGCCTTGATCGCTTCTTGTCTCTTCTTCTCCTGCTCTTCTCTCGCCTTGGCCTCCTTGTTAGCCTTTTCTTTTTCCTCTTTCTCCTTCTCTTGTTTCTCCTTCTCCTTCTCCTTCTCTTCTTTCTCATTTTTCTCCTTCTCCTCTTTCTTCTCTATCTCCTTCTCCTCCTTCTCCTTCTCTTATTTCTCCTTTTTCTCCTTCTCCTCTTTCTCCTGTTTCTCCTTCTCCTGTTTCTCCTTTTCCTATTTTTTCCTCTCTTCTCTCTCTGCCTTCCTTTTCTCCACTTTCTCTTTCTAAGCTTTCTATTTGTTAGCTTTCTCTCCATTTTCCTTTTCCACTCTCTCCTCTTCAACTTTCTCCTTCTCTCTAGAAGTTCCTTCAACATCTAGTGCATCAACATCAATGGGGTCATTTTGTTGAGCTATTCTTTCACCCTGATCGTTGAACACTTCATCCGGTTTGGATTTAGCAAGGACAATTGCTTGCTCACCCTGTCGATTTGCTCTTGCTATTTGTTTTGTTTTGATAGCATCTTTAGCACGTAGATGTGTGTCTTCCTCTACTTCAGAGGTTTTGCCTCCAAGTAGTTGAAGTCTTCTTCTCCTCGTGAAAAAGGTACCTTTGTATCGATTAAGAATCTCGAACAATTCTGAATTAGAGGCATCAGGAAAATATTGGGCAAAAATTTCTTCCCTAATTTCTTGATCTTTTTCAATGACAATGCGCCATTTGTTATCCAAAGAATCATATAAAGAATTAGAAACAATAGACTTAATATTGGTTGGAGACCGATCATTATCACATAAATATTTAATGACCTCTTGCTCTACTTCTTCCTTCTCAATGTCATTAAACTCATCAAAATAATCCTTTAAGTCATCAAGAATCTTCCTACTGATATTCTTAATAGTCCTTTGGTAATGTGACATAGGCTTATAAGAAGGGACATGAATATTTACCGATGCAGAGGTTGTAGGAACATTACCGATTGTCTTCGTCTTCTTGCTTGGTTACCTTGTCTTCTTCATTTCTACCTCTGGTTCAGTGTCTTTTGAATCCGGTGAGTTGTTCTTTGTTTTTCTCTTCCTTTCAAATAACTTTGGCAGAATAGCCTCTGGTTTCTTTTTGGCTAGTGACCTAATGGTCACTCTAGGACTAGCTGCAGATGTAACCGGTGTCAATGTCGATGGCTCAGCTTTCCTCTTCTTCTGCTTCGGTACATTATTAGCAATGGTCCTCTCTGAGTAAGTACTGGTCCTTTTCTTCTTAGGGTCAAGCAGTGAAGCGAGTAGGGTGGAGGTATATCCAGTGCGTATATCATTTACCACTTCATAGCCCATAGGCTCAACTTCCTCTTTCCCGGGCTCAACCGCTTCCATTATTCATTGATCCACCTTGATTGTAAAATAGATATCATCTTCATGTTTCTTAACTAGGTCACCCGATATCCTAGTTCTCTGGTTCATCTTTATTTTGAACTCATCAAAGTATCGGTTTAGAGTCTTTGGATAAGTGGTTCCCACTATTTGTAGACTCTCTTTGATTTGTCTTGTGAACGGTAGGTCACTTGACTATTGAGCATCACCGACTCTTGGAAAATACCCTTGAAAATAGAAAAACAAACCGACAAGCAGTTGACTGAATTTGAACCTCAGAGACTTGTCCTCTTTGATTGATTTTAAATTCTGCATAAGTTGTTTTTACATACAGGTACACAAGTCATACTTTGCATCATCTTTGATCATCCAGTAAGCAGCATGCACTGCAGCTATAGGAACAAACTTCATTTGGCTTGTATAGAATACTCTATATCCAATTACCATGCATGCATACTTCACCAACTTCACCAAATCATCTCTAATGGTATTAACAGTCATTTCCCTCTTATCGCTCACAGAACCGGTGAGCTCTTCCACTTTGGTTTTAGTGACCTTGTGAAGAACAAGGATTTCTCCAACATTGCAAAAACCAGTCACGACATAGATTGCCTCAGGTGTGATTGCCTTAGGTGTGATATCATGAGTTCATTCAAGATACATTTTGTCACCATGAACCCTTCTGAGAATGATTCTAATGTGATCTTCTGTGAACTCCTCGAGAAAATATACTGCATTGTGAAATTTCTTCTTCTCGATCACACTATATTATGGTTTAATCTTCTTGTCTTTTACATAGAACAAACTTAACTGGGAGTGAATCACTACAGACCCTAGATCTTCCAGTTTGCAATCAATGTATCCTGAAACATCTCCTTCGATAATGACTCCGGAGGGAATTTGAGATAGGGCATTGTAGTTCATCTTGTTCCTAAGGATTTTGGACGACTCCTCGAGTGCAGAAGAACTAGAGGATACTTTGGATGTGGAAGCCATTTAAAAATAATTTTGAATGATAAGAGAAATTCGTCAAAAAAAACCTTTTTACTCAGAACTAGGGTTCACCAATATCAAACACACCATACTTCTCCGAAAGCTTATCCTACCGATTTGACTTCCACACCGATAGCTTGGAATGTTTTCTCAATTTTGCACAAGATTTCTTTCAAGATTCTTTTGAATGCAAGATGAATTGCCTTTGCTGCACTACTCAAGCTAAGAAAATTCTCCTTTCGAAAATAGGTAAGTAAAAATGACGACAAGAATCACTTTTAAACATGCTTCTACCTACCATAATAAATGCATCATCGATAGGGTACAAACAATAACTTTACCACTTCATTTCTTTTGTCGATTGACAAGTAACCGATACCGATAAAGGCACCTTACCGATATATATCGAGGGTCCGAAACATTGTTACTGATATGTTCCCCCTTAAGCTTATCGAAGCTTAATTTATCAGTTCAGAGGTCTCCACACTAGGTGCAGAAACAAGTACATCTTGTGGCATCTCTTCAGACTTCTTCTTCCAAGTTTTGTTCATATCTGCCCGAGTGGTTTCAACATCGACCTTCCTTTTACCTTCTGGGTCGACCGGTCTATCTTCTGATGAATTCTTTCTTTGTCTGCATGTTCTAGCAATATGTCCCAGTTTGTGACAATGATAGCATACCATACCAAGTGCTCTCCATGGTTTGGTGTTCACATTTCCATTCTTCCTCTTGCATGTTGCAGTAGTGTGACCGCTACCACAATAGATCAAACAGGTTGCTCTCCAACTGTTTGCCGCTCCATAACCATTTGACCAGTGGTCATAGGTTCTGTACCGGTTTGGGTTCCGATTCATAGGAGGCTCTTGGACAACTCCTTTTGATCTAGGTGCATAACCTTCGGGGTTGTTCATAACTGATCTGCACTCAAAAGATCTATGCCCAAACTTGTTGCATGCATAACAATGACCATTAAATCTACCGGTTCTAGCATTGTGGTTGTATATATTGTTTTGCATGTAAGGAAAATTATCATAAGACTTGCTCCTACACACATTGGCAGTATGTCCTTCCTTATGGTAGTTAAAGCATACAGGTTTGAACTTTGTCTTACCTTTGCTTTTGTTATTCTTAGGTACCGATTGCTCCTTTGGTGCATCAGTCTTGGTTCCATAGGATTCACCTACCTCATATGCAGAGAAACCAAGTCCAGTGGTATCCTTTGATGGCTTCATTAATTCCAACTGTTGGTCCAACTTCTCTGAGCTCTGGTTGAACTTTACAAAAATTTCCTTTGTCTCAGCAAGTTCCTTCGAAAGAGCTTCATTGGTCTTCATCAGGGTTCCATTCTGAGAAATGGTTGCATTGAGTTCTACTTGCATTTCTTCTTTCTCATCCTTACCCTCTTGCAGATAAGCGGTAATGGTACCAATTTCTTGGTTTAACTTAAAGATCTCATGCTCCTTGTCCTTTACTAGACCTTTAGCTTTTCTTTTGTTTTCTAGCTCCTGACTCATCCTAATAGTCAATCCTTCCAGTTCCCTCCTCAGGTTAGTCTTGGACACATTTAGTTTCTCCACTTCTTGGACTAGGGCATCCATGTCTGCTTCATTAGAAGAGTTGTTCTCAATGATTTCCATCATTTGCTTAGCAATCTCTCTTCTCTTGGCTAGAGAGGCTTTATACTTGACTTTAAGCTCATCATAGGCTCTTTAAGATTCAACCAGATGGTGAGTGAGTTCCCTCATGTTATATTCCCCCATATCTCCTTTCAAGTGGTTAGACTTAGAGAAAGGTTGTCTCTAATACCAATTGATGAATACTAAGAGGGGGGGTGAATTAGTATGCCTAAAAACTTAATCAAACTCTTAAGCAATTTAACTACAGACTGGTATAGTAGTTTAAACAATAAACTAGTTAAAACACAAATAAGCCAAATAGAAAATAAAGCATTCACCCACAAAAGCACAATCACCATAACACAAGATATTTTGACGTGGAAACCCAAATGGGAAAAACCACGGTGAGTAAAACTCACAAGTCAACTATTTGCAGAATAGTAACCAGACTGGTTAAGGTCAGACCGTTTAAGGCCTTACAATGTTCTTCACCAGAACAGATCTTGTTAGGAATCCAGATCTTTGTTAGGAGATAAGTCCTGTTAAAGACTACCCTGTTAAAGGATTTCAAATCCACAACTGTGAACCACCTTGTTAGAGGATTTACAATAGACTTCACTGAGCCTACCCGATTAAGGGTTTATGACTTGATGAAGAGATTAATAATCAACAAGTGAATGATCTAGAAAGTAGCAAAGAATGCTTGGTTAGATCCTTGATTTCTCTTTATTAATGCATTGCAGCATTACTTCAGTCTTCTATCCTTCGCACATTCAATCTCTATCACAAAAGCTTTTTATGCACACACACAACTCACACTCCAACTCTCCACTATTACACTTACAAAACCCTAGACATGATGTCCTTAAATAGGAAGCTGATTTCATGTCAGTCCAATGAAATTGGATTACAATTTCCTAGGTTCAAAGCATCTAGACAAATTTGGTAACACGACACAAAATCACCATTTTAGTATCGGTGGATGATAACTCATCACACAAGTTTACCGGTTCATCACACTTAACAATTTTACCAGTTTACCATACTATACCGATTACCGATTAACAAACAAAGACTAATAAACTGGAACATAGTGTTCTGATCAAAAAGATAACTGCCGCTAGGGATCCTCGTACCGCTTGAGGTCTTCATACCGCTTGAGGTCTTCGATTATGCCTTGATCAGTAAGCTCCTTCTGCAAAACACTGATAGTCTTCTACCAATAAAGACTATACATATAATGGCATATAATATTGGTTTGAACAATACATCACATACTACCGGTTGAGAATAACTCATACATAGAATAAGTGTGTGTCCATCAATGACAATCACAACTAAATATGCCAACAACCACCTCAACTATGTACAAACATTATCAAAATGCCAACATGTCCTTCATATACTTCTTTGAGAGTTATTTGTATATAGTTTTCATATTTTATTTTATTTTTTGGGGGGGGGATAGGGGGGGTTTCCATTGGGTTTTCTCTGTTTCCCCGCTTTATGGGAGATTGAATTTGCATTTGTACATGGATATTAACATGGCCTTGTAGCTGAGACTCATCTTACATTGCTTAGTTGCATTGTAGACATAAGCACATTCCCCTAAGTTGCACTTAAGGGGGGGTGTTGGTGTAATTATTTAATCCTCTTGGATATAATTACATTTTACTTAAGTGTACTTAGGTACATGCACCACATTGTAGTTTGCATATGAGACACTTAGGGAGATGTGCTACATTGGGAGTGTGTATGTAGGATAATTTCCACCTTTTATGGTGTGATATTGATATTACTTTATCATATCCACTTATTGTGGAGTGATAATTCCACCTTCGGTGGGTGATCCACCTCATGTGGAATATTTTACTATTTCTCTTACCTACCATTGCATCTCATTGAGCCACATGTCATCATTGTGTTCTCTCTTGTCTCTTAGCCTTGCCTTTATAAGAAAGCTCATCTACATTGTATGTAATTTCTTGATGACCCAGTTGATTAGTATTTTCATCTTGATTAGAATACAGTTTATTCTTAGCAATCTATTTTGTCTCTCTATTGTACTATTCAATATGCTCTTGATCTTGGTTATTTTCAACAAATTCTCGCACATAATTCCCCTATCCAAGGAATATTTTTCCCTCTATCTGCCACAACTCCAATACCAAAAAGTAGTACATCAACCCCAAATCCTTCATCTTGAACTCGGTAGCAGGATCCTTCTTGCAATGTGCTATAAGCTCTTTTGGTCCTATAAGAAACAAGTCATCAACATATAACACCAATATGAGAAGCTCACCCTTCACATGAACATAGTACATGTTTGGATCAACCTCACTCTTGGTGAATCCCACACTCTGCAAGTAACCATCAATACACGCATACCACACCCTAAGAGCCTGCTTGAGCCCATATAGTTCTCTCTTCAACCTGCACACATGGGAATCCCTCCCATGCACGTCAAAACACTTTGGTTCTATAAAAATATATTCTTTAATCACTCCATTGGGAAAGGCTGTCTCCACATCCATCTGGTGAACCTCCAACCCATTTGTGTTGCTACAGAAATAATAGCCCTTATGGATGAGTACCTGGCTACTAGAGAAAAGGTCTCATCATAGTCGATCCCTTCCTTTTGAGAAAACCCCTTAGCCACAAACATTGCTTTGAACTTTTATGTACTACCATCTGCAACATGCTTGATCCTATACAACAATCTCGACCCTACCACTGACTTATTTTTGGGTCATGGCACTAACTCCCACACGCTATTCTTCATAATTGAAGAATACTCTTCCACAATGGCATCCCTCCATACCTAGTGCTTGGACGCCTCTTGAAACATGGAAGGCTCCACCTCAATTAGTTCACTCATGAGTGCCATATAATCAAAAATACATTTGGGATCCTTTCTCTATCTAATTGGATTTCGAGGATCACAACCATACTCTTGGGCCTCTCTTAGTGTATGCTTAGCTGTCATGTTTCTCCTCCTCCCTATGATAGGTATCTGAGGTTGAGGAATCATTTGTTCCTCCTATTTATCAACTTTCTCGTGAACCTAACTGCTCTTCTCTCCAATTTGTGTGACTAGAGTCTAAGGAGTTTGAGCAACCTCAACCTTGGGTGCCTACACCTCCTCCTAAACCTCCATCAAGCTTCCAGACTTCTAAAGATCCTTTCCTCCTCAAACTTCACATCTTTGTGAATAACATTTTTCCTGAGGGTAGAAATATAAACACGATATACCTTAGAAGTTTCATTGTACCCAACAAGGATACCCTTCTTTGCAGTTGGTTCCGACTTGGTTCTCTTCTCCACAAGAATATGATGTAATACACAAGGCATCCAAAGATGCAGATGTGCTCCAAATCTAGTTTCTTCTCGAAGAACACCTCTTATGGAGTCAATTTGCCCAAAAATTTACAAGGGCTCCTATTTTGTAGATACATGACTATATTGCAAGCTTCTACCCATAAAAACCAAGGCAAATCCTAATCATGAAGCATGGCCTTGGTTGCTCCAACTATAGCCCTATTTTTCTGTTTAGCAATCCCATTCTATTCAGGGTGTACGGAACTATCAACTCTTTCTTGATACCTTTTTTAGTATGAAAATATATGAAGGCATTTGAGGCACTCACCTCTATTATTAGACCTCATTATCTTGATCTTCCTCCCTATTTGGTTCTCCATGAGAGCCTTAAACTCTTTGAACCTACTGAAGACTTGATCTTTATTCTTCCTAAAATATAGCCACATCTTCCTAGAGAAATCATCAATGAAGGTAACATAATACTCATACCCATTCAAGGATGTTGTTGACATGGGAACACATACATATGAGTGTATGATATCCAAAATCCCTTTAGATCTAGTGTCGTTGCTTGGAAAAATGGTCTTGGCATATTTCCCAAGAGCACAACCCTTGCCCACCTCATTCTTTTCAACCTTCATCTTAGGCAGCCATGTCACTATTTCCTAGATAACATTAAGTGATCCATGGTGAAGATGAGCCATCCTCCTATGCCACAATTCTCCAAGCCCTCTACAACTGCTCACCAATGCATGTGCTAGCTCAAACTATAATCGAAACAAGTTGTCATGCCTAACTCCAATCACTTTTACTACCTTGAAGTTTTTAGGATGGATATAGACTTTTCCCTCTTCAAAGGTCATGATGCAACCTTTGTCCATTAGAGTAGAAACAAATATTAAATTCTTTGTCATGCTAGGGACATACAACACATCCTCTACCAATAGAGGTTTTCTAGACTTCCTCTAAAACTTGACTATGCCAACACTAGTTGCATAGCACTTGGCATTGCCTCCAAGTTCAATACAGAAATCCAACTTCTTCTCCTCCAACTTGGTGAAATATTATTTGACTCTCATCATGTGGCAAGAAGCCCCACTATCAATACACCATACACCTTTGGCAATTGAACTTGAGAGACAAGCAATGAGTGACAAATCATTCTCAAACCATGTTGCAAACTCATCCACCTCTGTAGTAGTTGCAACTTGCTTCTTCGAATTACCCTTATTTTTCTTATTCGGACATTGACTAGCATAGTGACCCATCTGATGGTGTAGCAAAAACACTTTATCTTTCTCATTGACTATGCCAACACCAATTGCATGGTACTTGGCATTGTCTCCAAGTTCAATATAGAAATCCAACTTCTCCTCTAGCTTGGTGAAATATTCTTTGACTCTCATCATGCAACAAGAAGCCCCACTATCAATACACCATACACTTTTGGCAATTGAACTTGAGAGACAAGAAATGAATGAAAAATCATTCTCAAACCATTTTGCAAACTCGTCCACCTTTGCAGTAGCTGCAACTTGCTTCTTCAAATCACCCTTGTTTTTCTTATTCAGGCATTGACTAGCATAGTGACCCATCTGATGGCAACAAAAACAATTTATCTCGCTCAGATATTTGTTCTTCCCTTCCTTGGAAGACGACCCTTCAGTTTACCCTTTATTGAATTTTTGCTTACCCTTTCTTGCAAGAGCAAGATTTTCTTCGTTATCAATCTTCTTTGTCTAACCTCCCCGATGAGAATTTTCATGGATCTCTTCCTAGACAAAATAATCCCAAAGCCTCACCCAATCGAGTAGGCGAACTTTGTTGACAACATACTTGACAAACACTTCCCAGTGCTTCGAGAAACCATTCAGGCTATCTGCACAAGCTCATCATTAGCAATTGTCTCTCCAATAGCAACCAACTCGTCCTTGACTTGTGTCAATCTAGACAAGTAAGAGGTCCCGCTCTCGCCCTTAGACATATTGGTGTTATGCAGTTTTTCCTTGAGCATCATCTTATGACTCTAACAATTGCTCTGATAAATTTTTGGGAGTGTATCCCACATTTCCTTGGCGGTGTCTTTCCCAGATAGATGAGGAATCAAATGATCTTTTAGCCCATTAGGGATAATCCTCTGAGCCTTGGCCTCCTTGATTTCATGTGAATCTAGGTCAATAGGATCATTTGTTGGTGGAGTCACTTTTGTACTAGAATAGGCCCACAATCTGTTCTCCTTGAGAACGGATGTAATCCGAACCTTTGACTATAAGAAGTTAGGCACACTCTCAAGCTTGTCCTCATATCGAACATTGGTTGCCATTGCGAAATAAAACCCTCGAAGAAATTGAAAGCTGAAATCTGACAAAATTTGTGATGCAAAAGTTGGCTTCATATTCATAGTTTAGAGCTCTAATACCATGTTAATTTCTATAACCCAACAACAAATTAATTGCTCAACAAATATCACAGAAAAGAAACAAGAACAATGTTTATCTATCTAATTTGTAACAATTAACACATAGGGTTAATTAACAGCTAATAATAGTAGAGTAAAAAACAACAAGTCAATCACAATAACACAGATAACACCTATATACCCAACAAACCCCAATGTGGGGAAAAACTTGCAAATGTTGAATCTTATATTCAGCGTCAAGAGCAAACTTTTCTTTTCAATCTCATCATAGTGCTACAACGATCTTACATATATAACCCTCTTAATGAAACATCAACATGCAAGACAAGATAAATTTTCCTTACACGACACAACCTAAGAGAAACATTCCTTCAAGACTCGAGAAATGAACTTTCCTTACATGATGCAAAAGAAAGGGAACTCGCCTTACATAACTCAAACTATCTCACACATAAGACCACTCTTGGTGTTAACCTCACAACTCTAGTAAATATTCTATTTACAGAATAGAAAACATTCTCTTGTTGAACATTCAACTCGAGTTACACTTCAGCAACTTCCACAACCGCACCTTCCGAACTACAGAAAACTTAACAGTGATCTGATGTTTTTTTTGAGATTTTAGATACCATGTTTTGCTCACAACTCAATGGGATTGAAGGATATCAGTATGGTCAATGGTTTATTTTCTTCATCATAGCTAGGCTCCACAAACTAATAGGTTGTTTGAATATTTTGGAGAAGATTTGATTTTTCTAGCATGTCGCCCCTTTTTAGGAGGGTCGCACACTTCCCTATTGGCACGTGGGTTTTGGAGTTATATTTAAATCTGTATTTTGGGAGTTGGAAACTATTGGCATTGGAGTCTTATATTGTTGATTGCAAATTGAAAGTGCTGGAGTAGATTTGACTGAATTTGAAGGGTTGAAAAATTATCTAGAGAATCAACCTTGTCCTATTTTGGCATCTAGTTTGGTGTTGGACTTTTTCTGAACATTCTATTTCAAGTTTGGAGACTATTTCAGGCTTTAACATTTGTAATACAAGTCTGATTCCAATTTATAGTTTGATGCTATTTGATTTTGTAATGGTGTTTAATATGATTTGATGCAAAGAAATGCTTATTTTCTTTCTATGTAATGTGATTTCAATATATGCAACATCACGATGAATGAAATATGAAATACAAACACTTTCTACATTTATGTCTTATTTTATCAATGAGCACCTGAATATTTCAAATCTTTGTGGGTGTTTCAATTTGATTTGAAAGAATCAATTGCACGTAGATTTTGGAATTCTCTCCTCAAATAAACTATAAGACATAATTTATTTAATCTAGGACATTGCATGATCCCAAATACCTACCATGTATTTTTTGGAAGGCCTTGGTAGCATCACCATCAAGACGATTAGGAAGAATTTTGAGTTACTATGTGTAAAGCGGAAAATCGAACCCTAGGTGTTCCCCCCACTCCAAGGAAAAAGGAGGTCACTAGGATTGACGGTCTTCACTTAGGAGAGACTTTACATTCAAAAGAGGGGTTGAAACCCACAAGATCCAATCCCACACAATGCAAGATTGGATTCTAAATGAGTTTCAAGGGTTAAGAAAGCAAGGCTACCCTCTTTTGTAAAGAATGTAGATAGAAGGATTGAACTAAGAGTGCATGTAAGGTAAGAAAGATTCGCTTATAAACAGAGATAGGAATACGGGATGAAGCTGCGGACTTGGAATTAGCAGTAAAATGTCGAGATGGTGCTATACTGCAAATTTGAGCAAAAGTTGACGGGACGATGGCGCCCGGCGTGCACACAGTCCTCTGAAAAATCCGCGAAACGAAGGGGGATCTGTTCGTCTCTATACAAGGGTTCCAGATCTTCAATTACAGCCGTGTACCTGCAACCTACACACAGAAAAGAGAGGACGATTGGGGGGTTAGGGATTAGGGGTTTGCCTTTAGGTCAAACGCCAGTTTTGGAATTAACCAAGAAATGAGAATGCTGTAAATGTAAATGTTTGTAATGTAAACAAGTACTGATACCTTGTTGTAAGAATGTTTGTATTCTTACATGCGAAGGTGTAATGTTGTTGTATGTTGTATGTTGTAAGTGATCTCCTCTTCAATGGTTGAATCCTTGTCTTGAATGCAACACTTAGCCTTGAATGGAGACTTAGAATGAAGGAATGCTTGAATGTTTGAAATGCTTGAATGTTTGCCTATCACTTCCGCCTCTTGTACACATATGTCCTTCTTCTTTTTCATCTCCCCTTTCTAAGAGGGGAAATGTAGTTTATATACTTGTCAATTAGGGTTAAAAGACTGATTTTTCTGACCTTGGGCCGACCTAGAAAGATTATTTTCCGAATTGCAGACTTAAAGACCCGCTGCCCCATAAGAGACTGGGCCCAAAATAGGGCCAGGGACCAGGGCGCAGGGCGCCATGGTCCTGGGGGACCAGGGCGCTAGGCACCATGGTCCCACCTCCCGGGATAGCAAGGTGCAAGGAAGGATCAGGCCACGGTGCAGAAATATGCAGTTTTTGATGTCATAAACAGGTTTTGGGGTCTCCATTCAGGTTCAGTGTTGCGTCACCATCGTGAAGACCCAAATGCAGTCGAAATTGCAAGTGTCGCAATTTTAGGAGGCTACACTATGACAAGTATGAGTCCATTTAGAAGGGAAATACATAATTGTTGTTTAGGAAGGAGTTTCTTGAGGAGATGGAAGAATTTTTTTCACCTATAGAAATGAGCATTTTCTTATATGTTTTATTCATTGCTTGTAATGTGTGCAAAACCTATTAACATATCTCTTAATATCTCTACAAAATTAGTAGCATCTCAATTGACTTGTGGGCCTACCAACAAATCAATTAAGTTAATAGTTTAGTTTAGGATTTACACCATACATTATTAAAATATAGTTTTTCCTGTAGTTTTTTATTGTTACGACTACAGAAAAATTCCACTTGGTGCAAGACCAAATATCATTGTGTGGGTTGTCACCAATTGAAATGTATCATAGTAAGTTACCTAGGCTCCTATTTATCACCACTATCTAACAATTGGTTTGGGGTGGTATGATGAATTCTAAATTGTAACCTATTGTCTAATTTCTTTCATAATATTCTCAAAAAGTTGCTTAAAATTATAGAATCCTTGTAAGTAGTTAAGAGTTTAGGAATACCATGCAGTCACACTACTTCCTTAAAGGGAAAATGAGCAACTTGACTTAGATCATTCATCTTTTTATGGGGTATGAAGGGCATTTCATAATGTTGGTCCACCACTAGAAACATTGAATCATATCCTCTTTATGTTCATGATAGCACTAAAACAAAATCCATGGAAATATTAGTCCATAATTATTTTGGCACAAGTAAAGGCATGTGTAGGCCTATATTTAGTATGTTTGTGTGATAACTTAGCTTGTGAATTTATATTCTTTAAAGATTGATTATCAATCATCAAAATGAATTCTCTATATGGAGATAATATCTCCAATATTTTAATGCTTGTATTGTAGCATAAAATTCCTCATCATGGGCAGCACTCCTTTTTTAATTCTATCACGTTCTCATGAAGAATCCTACAAGTTTAACTTCTTGGTGTAACACTCATGTGATAGCTAACCCTAATGAATGACTCACTATTGTAAAAAATTCTCAAAGTTTTCTATAGCAAGAATCAAAGCTTCAATCATCCAATTTTTTACTTGGGCAAAGTTCAAATCAGCTATTTTTTTGTAAGACTTCCTCTTGTGTAATTAATTGAACGTGCACTTTTACTATTGCAACTTCTAGTGAACCTCTTATAAAAGGTCACTAAACCATGTAAGATCCTCATAACTCTATGATACTTTTTTTTGTCATTCAAAAATTTCCTTATATTTTTTGGTTTTGTGCTCAATTCATTAACTAAAACCAATACTACCCAAGAATACCAAGTTATCCTTGCTAAACTCACTCTTTTGAGAGTTGATAAACAAAATTTCTACATGCAAGTGCTACTCTTAGGTGTTCTACAAGCTCCTCCACATTTTTCCTAAAATTCAAGATATCATCAAAATAAATTCCGACTAACTTAAAATGGTAGGGGGGCAATGGCTAGATATACTATAATTCCCTCCAGAGCTATGACAGAAGCTACAAAACAACAAGTTCTCGATGAACCAGTTTGGCATCTCATAAATATGGGGACTTGAATTCTACATCGATTGACCTCCATAGGGCCTTGGCGAATAGTAGGCGACCCCTCCATTTCTTTGTCTACCAAAATTGAGAGATAGGGATATAGGACCTCAAGGCCCGACTTCTCAAATTTACTTATAATGGAATAGGGGGGCCAAAATATGTACGTAACATGCCCTACTAAATTCAGGGTGGAAATATTTGGTGTTACATACACAAGGCATTATAAGATTTGAAATCGACTTCTAACACCTACCTATACTTTACCACACTTGTTCAACTACGATGGTCACTGCATTTGTTTCCCAATAATACACACACTTTCCAATGTATGATCTAAATACTTGATTCATCATCCTCATGAAGGTAGCTAAAGCATTAGATAGACCAAATGACATCACCACCCACTCATATAAATCACAATTAGTTTTGAAGGCAATATTCCATTTATCACCTTTGTGAATCCAATTGTGATAATAAGCACTTCTAAGTTCAATCTTGGAGAATATCTTGGCACCCAACAAGCAATCTAACAAGTCATCCATTCTTGGTACCATATCTTGATACTTCGAGGTGTTCTTTGTTGTTTGAGCTAGAATCTATACATAATCTCCATTTGCATCCTTTCTTGGGAAAGAATAAAGGATGTGTGGCACGTGAACTTATGCTTCAGCTCACAAATCCTTATTCCAAAACCTTAATAATCTTCCTTCTCATTTTCTCATTCTCTAGAGGCATCAATCTATAAGTAACTTGTTTTGGGAAGTTGGCTACTAAAACTAGATCCATTTGATGAGTAATGCTTTGAGGAGGAGGGAAACTAGCTAGTAATTTTGATGTAATTAAATATGACTATAGATTTAGCAATTCGTACACCTGCAATAAGACATTTTTTATTAGACTTTATCATTCTCTCTATATTATAATAAATAATAAGTCTCTCCCTTGAACTCTTGAGAAGTTCCTTCCAAGCCACTATAAACAAGGATAGATAAAGTGTTTCCATCAAATCTTTCCCTCACAAAGGCTTCAAAATATGTCATTTCCCCTTGTGTTTTATGTCATAGATATTTTCTCTACCATGGTGGACTGTATATTTCTATCAAACTATCAAGGTCGACTTAGGAATAAATGGTTTGAGTCCTTAATAACTTCATCACATAATGCACTATCTCCATATATAACCCGATATGTCATTTCCCCTCATGTTGTGTGTCATAGGTATTTCTCTACCATGGTGGACTGTATATTTCTATCAAATTGTTAAGGTCAACTTAGGAACAAATGGTTTGAGTCCATAAGTACTACATCACATAATATCTTATCTTCATATATATAATCCAATATTAAAAGTAATAAGAAAAACATCCACAAACACAATTTGATCTTTCTTCGACTAAGGATTCTTATACAATTTTTTATTTATTCATACAAGAAATATTCATCCTTTGTACCATTTCAATATTTACCAAATTGTCTATTAATCCACCATCTATGATTAATTTACATACCTTTCCTTGAATCTTGCATCTGGTCTCAAAAAAGATGGCTTGTTTAACCACCACCAACGTCCTTACCAACATCATATTTTTTTTCCAAATTTAGTCTCTAGTTCTATAGCTTGTGGCTCCTCTTCTTCTATCAACATTGCTCTATTTGAAGTTTTTAGATTCAATGGGAAGTCTTGAGCTTTGTGAGCTTCATTGCATATGAAGGATCGTAATGTATTATAATATCTAGTTGTCATCATCCCCTACATCTAAGGCCTTTCGTCCAAAGTTGGGTTTCACATTTTCCTCATCCAAGTACAATCACTTCTCTTGCTCATCATACCCTTATGGGTCAATGTTTCCTTTTCTTTTCAAAACATATTCATATGCTTGATCCATATTATGTACTTTGACTAAGGCTAGTTCATCTTGAAGTTGAAACCTTAGCCCACTAGCATACCTAGCTACTACTTTGCCCTTAATTCTCTTGTATATCAATTCAAATTTGCAACCTCATGAATTGTTTGTTATAGATTTGCATTAACTGATCTCTTTGCTTTAGGTTTTTTAAATTCTCTAAATAACTTTTGCTAATAGTCTGAAGGTAGAAATATATCTCTGAGGTGCTTGAACATCTTGGGCCACTAACTGATATTGTCCTTTCCATGTCTTCTCCTAGTACTCTAAAAATTTCTCACCACAGAGGAACATGAGACTTGAATTTTGATGCAGCAGTTTTCACCCTTTCTTTGGTCATCTTCATCAATTTCTTCCATCTCAAAATACCTCTTCAAATTCAAGAATCAATCTATAAATGAATTAGGGCTTAGTTCATATTTAAAGTCTGAAATCTCAATCTTCACTCTTGATCCTTGTTTGGACACAACCTCAGTGAACCTCTCCATAGGATCTACCCATTAGTTGTATTGCTCATGATCTCTTGTTTTTCTTCAGAACCATCTAGATGCGGTTTGGCTTGAATGGCTTCTAATCTTTTGAGCCATTTTTAACCATCATTCCTGTGTAGCCCTGCTTTCCTCCTTCATGTTGTGACGTTTTCACACATCGCCCCATTGCAAATGGGGACCCCCCTACTTTTTAAGCCTTTTTGACCTTTTGGCTTTGTTCTTGGGTCTTTTCACAATAGTTTCATCAATCTATCTGCTTTGCGAGTGTTTGGGGGTCATTTTGATTAAGTCTTCTCTTCGTTTGAGTAAATTTGGTGAAGTCTAGGGCCTGTTTCGTCAATTTTAAGGTTTATGCCTTTAGTCCTAGATTTTAGTGGTTTTGGTCAAGGTTTTGGAAAAACTAAACATATAACTGGAATCAGGACCCTTCAAGAAACCTCCCAGTAAAATTTGAGCCAAAACGGAGCAGCTTTCTGTTTTTAGAAAGTTCCTATTTTTTAGGGATTTCACTAAGTCCAGGAATGTCTTCATTTTGCCAAAAATAAAACTTACTATTTTTAGTAATTTTCTATTTTTAGTGAGTGTTTTCCCGACCTGTTTTGTCCAAACCTTAACAATTTGAAACACTTACAATTTAGGAAAATCTATTTTGGCAGGTTCATCCCTAAAGATGCTGAAGACTGAACGTTCCTGAAGTTCATTTCAAAATCTGGAAGAGTCAGAAGGTAGACAAGTTGGATCAAAAAAATGGTTAAGTATGGAACTCCTATTCCAGAAGAGGAAAGCCTGCAAAATCATCTAAGTCTGGAAATTCACATCAATCCACCAATGTCATCTTGATCCGAAAATGACCTGAAATTTGACTAAGTCTGAAAATTTAAAAGATCTTCTAAAACCTAGAATTTGCATTATAATTCCTAGAGATCTGAAACCACTCTCAAACATCCTGCCAATATATATGAAATATAACTTAAAGTATAAGAATTTTATTTTCTTATACTTAAATGTTATATTTCATATATATATATATATATATATATATAAAGGAAAATTCCTCCATGGTCAAAATTCCTTCCTCCCAGCAAAAATCTGCCCAAGACATTTGCATGGCGCAAAAGTAAGGTCAACGTGGAAAATAGAAAATATTGTGAATTCCATGACAAGGTAAAAAATCCGCCCAAGAAGGTCAAAAGGCGCTAGAATGAGGTGACCTTGGAATTCATAGAAATGGATTGAATCCTTGGCAAGCACAAAATTCCGCCCTACTCCTCAGGAGGGCGCCAAATAGAGGGAGTCAAGGAAGAATGGAAAAAGTTCAAAATCCCTCCTTCAATGAAGAATTGTGCCTATGAGTAATGGAGGGCATCAAATAGAGGGAGTCAGGGAAGGTGAAGAAATTTGATGAATTCCTCCTCTGAGTCAAAATTCCATCCATGCTAGAAGTAGGATTCCAAGAATCAAAAGGCCAAGGATGAAATGATGAATTCCTTCATAGAGTGAATTCCACGCCTAAGTTGGAAAACTTGAAATATTGTCGAAGGCATGAAAATCCAAGGGTCATGGAGGAATGAAAAGCAAAAATCCCCTCGAGAAATTTTTTGAAATTTCCATTTTTAGACATCAAATTTCATCAGATTTTCAAAAGTTTTGCAGATTTGGACTTTGTGAGATAATTCTCTCTCTCCTAGACTCGGGTCCTAAATTTTAGGGTAAATCCTAAAAAATAGGAAATGTGGCAAATTGGTTAAAAAGATCCCCTACGGACGTGATGAATTCAAAGAGCAAAAAAATTCCTTCCTCAAGAAAGAAATGCACTCAAGGTGAATAATTCCAGGAAAGTAGAAAAGTTGACTAAGTGTTGGAAATTCCTTCCTTCATGACAAAATTCTTAGAAAAGGTGAAAATTTGGCAAGTGTTGGAAATTCCTTCCTTTAAGACAAAATTCCAAGAAAGGTGAAAAATTTGACGAAGTGTTGGAAATTCCTTCCTTCAAGATGGAATTCCAAGCAAGGAAGAAATCTCACCCAAGGATGAATTGAAGATAAAATTTCTAAGGCAAGGAAGGAATGAAGGATGAACTGAACAAGAAAATTCCCCAAGAAAAAAATTTAAAAATCCATTTTCGGGCATCAAGAATCATCTGAATTTTAAAATGATGGTAGATTTGGATTCGTGAGAGAATTCTCTCCCTCCTGGACCTGAAACCCTAATTTGTGGAAAATCCCTAAAAAATAGGAGATGGTGGAAAAACATTGAAAATCTCGGAAAACTTCAAGAAAATTCTTCATGGATCAAATTCTTCTCTCCTAAGTTTTCTTGCCAAGTGACAGTCGAGTTAGCGCACGCTAAATTAATGAAATATCTCTTTGCATGCAACCATCACATATATGGCATTATAGTAGATTTCTTCTACATGTAGTCGTCACATTCAGGAGATGATGATGCATTTATGACATCATGGGCAATTTTTGCACGAGGGTACATTCATTGCATAGTGGGCACTTTTTGAATGTAATGGTTAATTAATGTTTTATGGGTGCCATTTTTGACAAGGTTGTACTTAATTGTATATGGGCTCTATGGGGTATTTATTGTTGATTCCCACCTTGTTACATCTTGAGTGGATAATCTTTTGGGGAAACCCTAATTAGGGTTTGCTTGTTATCATGACTCGAGGCCTATATAAAGGGGTGACCCCCCTCATTTGTAACAAGAGGGAGATATGTATGAAATTGTTGTGATAAGTTTTGAGATAATAACAATGAAACATTGTTCTTTGATGGTGTCCACTTAAGTTATTTTTTCAAAAATTGCATGGTTTCACCTTCCTCACTTAGAGTAGAATTTTATTTTCTCAATTGTTAGATAAAGTGCTTTGATTTCAATGGAGAATGTAATGGTGTCTGATGAATTTCCATGGTTCATACTTTTTGCATCTTGTTGATTGTAAGGTGCAGTGTAAAATTAGCCCGAGCCATTAAACTTGTGCTAAGTTCGGTTGTGTACAGTCGTTTGGATTGCGTTGTTTTGGGTATTCAAATGCACTTTCTCGATTTGAAAATCGTTCAACACCCTCAGAAGATTGCACCGGTTCTCGCAGAGTTGTAGTTTATCTTGGCAAAGCAGAGCCTAGTTTATTTGGAATTTGTCCACCGAAGCATTAACTATTGATATTGCTGCCCTTAGGAGTAGGTTTAAATCCTTCTTAACCCTTTTCTCCCTTATTTTCAATTCATTTTAGTTCGTTCGAAGCAGAAGTATCATAGAATCACTATATCTGATGATGGAGTTCTAGCCACAACAAATAAGTGAAAGAACAATCCAAATGTAAGGCCCCTTGGATTACCAACATATCACATCTGCCAACTGAGTCACGTCCATGCATTGAAGAAATCTTGGAGTTAGCCGTTTGATCTTATTGCAATCTTAACATACAATCTTAACATACAGACTAACTTTGTTCAAGAGAGAGTAAGGTGACCATTGATAACTCTATTCTATGTTCAACGTAATCATAAAAAACACGTCAACACTTCCTCTCCTTTACCAATTCAGACAGACTCCTTTCTGAATCATCTTTTGTTGGTCTAATATCAAACTGATACAGACAACCCCTGTTTCTGCAAGTCAAACAACCTTGCTGCAGGTACATAATCTAACACAGCAGCAAACAAGAAAAATATACTACCAATGAGCAATGGTATGTACCCGCTGTCCTAATAGGAAGTATGTGTTACCTAAAATCTGAAGTGAAAGATAAATTAGTATTCACTGTGAATGCTGTTCAGAATATTTTGCAATTTGAGCGTGTTTATGATTGCATCTGCCTGTCAACACAAGAAAGAGACGGCTTTGCATGGATATCGTTGCTATTAGTTAGCTTATCAATGTTCTATGTAAGATAAATGTTCAAGGGGACCAAGCAACGTAGATGTGGTTTCAGAAAGAATGCAATCAATGGCTGGCATGCATACATGTTACGATAATCAAAATGTAATTGTCATTGCAAATGAATGAACAAAGAATGAATTTATACCTGTATATTCATATGATGGTTATAAGAAGCAACTCAAGTTTGATGAATGCTGTTTATATAATGCATAATAAGAAAAATGTATTGGACTAAGGAACGTACAAGAAGAGCCTTCCAGGAGTTTGTTGTAGGATAGTTTTACCTCAGAAATTACCAATGATTCGTGAATGCTGTTTTCTATTTTTTATTTTGTGATTGTGCTGTATTTTTTTTGGTCGATAAAGGCAGAGCATGATTGTGCTGTGTTATGGTGTCCAGATTTAAATATTTAGTAGTGTACACCCCAGTTAAACAAATTTGTCTATGGTCCTTTAAATCGTTAAAACTTAAGAAACAGTAACTGCATTCCTAAGAAATGGACTGGGAATTATTGGATTTAAGATTAGATAAAGCGATGGATATTAAAAACCATTAACAGATTCCTTTTCTTTGTCATGTGTCATCTGTTGAATAATTTTAATAATAAAATATTATTTATAATTTCTATAATTTATAAAAATCAAAATTAAAATAATTAATTGTCATTTTCTTAATCATTAAATCTGAACATTAACAGGGCTCAGCTGCTGGGACCACACAAAGGCAACCAGCCAACGAAGTAACGTAGCATACATATAGAATCTTGATGCTAAGAATATTTTGGATACAAACTAGAAAATATGAAATGAAGGTAAGTGTTATGAGCAATCTCTAAATTAGTTGCTTGTGGAATTATTGATAGAGAGTACTTTTGATGTACTGTACTTGTAAATTTAATTGTAAAGGAGATCTGAATGGTGAGTGAGTTTAGATGATGTGCCAAATATTACTCACATGGCATGTGAATTTGAGTAAAGCTTAGGAAAGAACTAAGGTTTGTGACAGGAAATTGACTAGAATAACATTAAGAAAGAGGGCCAATTAGCTGTTACAGAGATAATCTGGCTTTGTCAGTGTAGGCATGCCAATTTCTTCTTCGCTAGACAATGACAACAAGAATGATACCTTTGACATTGAAGGTCTCAACCTCGCTTCTTGTGTGCATTGAAGGGCAATCAGTATCACTCTCATTGCAATTTTTGAGTCGAAATTTTCACTACAAAGTAACCTGCTGTCTACTAGATCGAAATGGCGATTCTCCTCATGAAGATTCCACGCCTATTGCACAAAAGTAATTTCACATTACAATGGTAAAGAGCACTTCCTTGACATAAAAAATTCTGAGGTTATAAATATATACCCACCCACTTCACAAGGTCTGGGAAGGAGAAATTAGATTCCACCTGTCTTTTGCCAGACATTATTTGTAACACGACCACACCAAAGCTGAAAACATCTGCTTTATCTGTTACTCGACCATCAGACTTACATTCGGGAGCTATGTAGCCTCTGCACATGCCAAAATTAGAACATTTTTCTAATTAACACAAGTATATTTACATTAATAGTTAAAAAAATTATGCCATGTATCTTACTCCGTTCCAGCAACTGGTATTTTTTGATGGATGTCATTCTTATCTAAGACTGTTCCCAAACCAAAATCGCAGATTTTGGCATTGAAATTCTCGTCAAGTAATATATTACTGGGTTCTATATCTCTATGCACTATGCAAATCCCAGAATCCTCATGGAGATATGCCAGCCCACGTGCTACCCCTTCAAATATATTCAAATGGGTTCTCCAATCAAGGACTTGGACCTTTGAAGGATCTGCAATTGCAATCAAAATCATACATTGGCATACATACAATACATATGTAAATGTCCAATTTAAAATCCTTTTAAGGAAACAATGGTTCTTCTTTACTTACTGAAGCAAAGGTCTTGAAGGCTTCCTTTAGGTATGTATTCGTAAATAAGCAATATCTCCTCTCCTTCAATGCAAAATCCGTACAGCTTTACAAGGTTACGATGTTGTAAACGTGAAGCAATACCCCATTCATTCGTAAATAAGCTCCTTCCTTCTTCAGATAATCTCTTTATGGCCAATTGCTTACCATCTGCAAAAGTTCCCTGTAAAAGAAATGCTACATCGTCATGAAACAAACCACATATAATAAATAGGATATGAATGCCCTTACAGTTTGCAAATCAAATTGTGAATGGTCTGTTTAATTTAATACCTTATATACAGACCCAAATCCCCCTTCTCCTAGCTTATTATTTGGGTGAAAATATTGACATGCAATCTGAATTTCATTGAATGGGAACACAGTTGTGCCTCGATCTAAATCCTTCATTCCTTTCTGCAAGACCAAACGCTCGTATTTTTCATCACCCACTGTTTTTCTGCCTCCCCTGATTCCCCGAACAATGCGTGATATTATTCCTGTCCTTTGATAATGATTATTCCTCCTATGGCTTGCAATTTGTGAAGAGTGACCATGATTCCAGTTAAAAGGTTGGTGGTGATTTGTTTGCTGTGAGTTGAAAGAAATTGCATTTCTATGAATTTGTCCCTGGGATGAAGTTTCAGCGACATCTTTCTCAGACTGCAACCAAATCCCACCTGCTTATGCAAAGATAAGACTTCAAATATAGGACATCCAACTGATATTCTGAAGCATTGAATCTGTAAACGAAAATGTGAGAACATATAGTGAGAAATCAAATACCTGGAGCTTCTGGTGTGGATTGAAGTGACGTATATGACATAAAAGAAAATAGTGTCTTCAGTTGCACTTGTAACATAATATCTCTGAACATACGATCTACTTGTCCTCTTAGAAAATTAAGCTCTTCCCGTATCTTTGTAGACAGCAGGAACCTGTACAATATTTTTGAAGATAAAATCAATGCCAAACTTAAAACTTGAAAATCAGATGGAGGTAATATGCGTGGTCCAATGTTCTGTCATTCTTCGTTATGACCTGCAAATATTATACAGTTCTGTCAAGCCTAAATAGGACATTGTTGGGAATTCAAAACCAATAAAAACACGGAAGAAAATCATGTTAATTTAGAATCTAGATAAGGATCAACATCATATGGCATTCTGTGCTTGTTAGCTCTGAGATATTAAGGGGTTTAAAAAGTCGGTTACCTCTGAGTTTAGGGGGTTTAAAAATGTCAGTTAAGGAAGTCCTCCTTGAGAAGAGTCCTCTCCGAGATGTGCCATGGCAAACAAAAGGCCCTTAACCCTTAATTCTAAGCTCTTTCGAATGAATTGGAGGTCAATAATATTTTGTTATCCTTATATTTGTAAAGAATTCCAGTTCAATCCGAATTTTCTTAAATGGAAGATGAGATGTAGGTATGCTTAATGGGATGGTGTGTAGTCTCACTTTCTTGCTATGATAGGTGGCATGCAGAATAGTCTATGATGGGTTGAAGGGGATTTCAGTGCATGGATTTTCATATACATGATAAGTTATTTACTGAAGTTCTTTTAAAGGTCTTAATGACTTGTGAGTAAACAGTGGAAGTTGACCTTGAGGCACAGTCACTAATAGCTGGTTGCGTTTGTTAGGCTCTATGATGCCTATCTGTTCTGAAACTACTCGACCAATACCATTCACAGTGTTCAGGTGATTCCTCCTTTTCTGTGACTCTTCCCTTGTGGTTGTGAAGTCCAAGTGTCACAAACCATTCAGCTTTTATTTGTGAAGTCCAAGTGTCACAAAACATTCAGCTTTTATTGTCTCTTCACTTTTCGCCGATGAGTTACACAAACTTGAAGGATGTAATATTTGTTGCTCTATGAAAAACTTAATTATTGCTGCAACAGGTAAAGTAGAATAAATACTCGTTTTTTCCTGTGGACATAGTCAATTTTGGTGAATCATGTAATTCATTAATTCTGTGCAGTTTGTATTGTTTGTTTAATCTGCGGTAGGTTTATATTGCTTAACAATTGGTAACAAAGTTAGTCTATAAGTCCAACTTGCACTGTGGCTTAAGAGGGGTCTTGGAAATAAACCACACTAAGACCAACAAGGGAGGAGTTCTGAGTTATGCCCTCAGATACAGAAAAAAAAAACATGAAAATAAACTCTTACTCCTCTGTTGTTAGGAGTTTTACATACGCAATGATTTGCACAAGACCCAAAATTGCTCATGCAGTGGGAGTGATCAACAGATATATGAGGAATCCAGGACAAGTTCATTGATGGGCTATAAAATAGATTCTGAGATACTTGAAGGGCACATCATATCATGTTTTGCTGTCTAGAGGAGAAGATGCATAGCTACAAGGATTCGTTGACTTCTACATGGTTGGTGACTTGGATAAAACATGATCAACCATTGGGTATGTGTTCACTTTTGTAGGGGTAGCGATCGGCTGGATTTCTAGATTGCAGAAGGTGATGGCTTTCTCCACTGTGGAAGCAGAATATATTGCAATCATAGAAAGAGCTAAAGAGATGTTGTGGACATGTTGTGGTTGCAGTGGTTACTATCTCAATAGGGTAGTAAACAAAAAGACTTCGTTTTGTATAGTGACATCAAAAGTGCAAATCACTAAGAAAAAATGCAGCCTTCCATTCACAAACAAAGCACATAGAGCTTCAAAGTTATTTTATTAGAAGAGTTCTTGATAGGTTAAGCTAAAGTTGGAGAAGCTTCACGCTAGCCTCAATCCTGCAGATGCACTTACGAAAAAGAGAAGCTGGAGTTCTGCAGAGCTTTGTTTGGTTTCGTAAATGTGACATTAAACCTAGGAAAGCGGGTGGCATCTTGGAACTTAGTCAATTGCAGGATGGATTGGAAATTGCAGGATGGATTGGACTTCATGTGGGAGATTGTTCATTTGTGAAGTCCAACTGTCATAAATCATTCCCTTTTTTTTCTCTTCATTTTTTACCAATGAGTTACATAAACTTGAGGAATGTAACATTTGATATATATATCAAAGCTTATGCATTGCTGCAACTGTTGTAGTCAATTTCAGCGAATCATGTAATTCGTTGTCCCTATGCAATTTATAGTTACTGTTTAATCTGCTGTAGGTTTATAATGCTCTGTTTTTGCTTTGTTTGCATAACGTCCTGGGTCATCAGATTGCTTGCAAACGACCACTGTGTAGCCATTTGAAGATTTTAAATTGTGGTGACAGCTCAATAATTGCCTCTAGTGGCCAAATAGGACCTGTTTTGTCACGTATGCAGAAGGTGAAACTAACCGATCTGTGCCACTCACAGAGCTGGGGTGATTTCCCCTGTTTTGTGAATTAAACCTGGGTCATCAGATTGCTTGCAAAGGACCATTGTCAAGCCACTTAATAGAGATTTTGAAATCTGGTGGCAGCTCAGTAGTCGTCTCGAGTGGTCAAGGTTTTGACCTGGACCAAATAAAGATTGTGTCCAGTGGTCAGAATATTAATATAGACAAATCTCAGAAATATGTGGGCGAATACTGGCCTTTGGACTTAACAGCTTAAATACTATTGCAAGCGATGGAAATGGCTCGAGTATAATAGAAGAGAAAAAATGTAATGAGCATTTCTTACTGAATCCAAAGGATCAATGTAATAGCTTCATTGGGTAATAAGTCATGCAGATGATAAGGAACACATACTTTGATAATTTCTTAGATCGAATAACAGAAGTACACATCAATGCTCCAGCTATTATCAGATAAACACCCTCAGACATCTTTTCTCTTATCTCCTTGTGCAAATGAGCCTTGATTTCCTGAAGCTGCTTAATACATTTTGCCAAGTCATTCATCCCTCGGAGAAGATCCACACATTCTCTGTCGTTTGAGGAAATTTTGTCGAGCCTTTCCAGGACAATCGCCACTGCTAACAGCCCAACTGCACTCCAATGGATATTACTCACTCCTCTGAGAACATCCACAGCCACTGTTCTTGCGTCAGTAGCCCATGTGCTCGAGGAAAATGGTTTCTATACAAAAGAAAACAGTACACATATCGTATTCAAATGAGCAAGACGCAATTAAAACAACATAACTCAAATTTTAAATATATTTCAGCTGCAAGAAATCCTTTTCCTTCGAATTTGACAGTACCTGATTTGAAAATAACTTGGAGCCCTCCGAGATCCGTCCTTCTAATAGTTCGATAAATGCAGAAGAAGCAGGCTGAACAAAATCGGAGAATTCCGTACCACCTTCACCCTTGTCACTACGGCAGCTCTATCATGCAAAATAAAAAATTCTGGTCATTAGATTCCTCTGAGACACGGAATTCTAATATTTTTGAAGATCCAGAAGTAACAAGCTGAACCAAGTCAAAGAATTTCATGCTCACTTGACCACTTTTCTTGTCATTCAGAAGCAACAATTCTGGTTATAACATTGATTTTAGCAGATCACGACCCAGGAGTCAAGTAAATCGTTTTTCCCATACCTTGTATGTATATTGTTTATTAGGTTATACCTTACCATCGGGGGGATTTGAACATGTGACCTCCATATGGAATGTACACGCTTTCAGTTCCAGTCAAATAGTACCATTTTACAACTAAGGATTATGTTTCCTAAAAATATTAGTTTCACTTCAATATCTAACAATATCCAGCTCTCCACAGAATTAAGCTGGGGCTAATAATTTTGTGTGTTTTGGGGATTAAAACATCAGAGATTAAAATCTTGAATAGTTAACAAAGGGATTGAATAGTTTTGCATACCTTGTTAATCACAGCGGCAGATAACGCACCATCTATATGCTGTATAAGAAGTTCCAAGTCCATTTCTATTCCGTTTTGAATGCTTGGATCGGAGTCCATTGAATTAAGTGTATAGATCAGAGGCCAAATAGAAAACTGATAAATTCAATATCCCAACTTTACGAGAAGAATTGTACAATCTTAAGCCCAGTCAATTGGAAAAACAGAAGAGAATTTAAGTTCAATAGTTTCTTGAGGCACTCGATTCAAACTAGGGTCAAACGAATTGAACAGTGAAACTTAAACCATACAAATTGGATACACATTGGATACACCCAGAGGGCTGGTGGGGCGGGATTTTGTATTGTCTATCAATTTTCAGTCTTTATGCTACTGTTAATTGTTACTGTTTTTCAAATATGTATAGGGTTTCAATGTTTTATCTCATTTAACCTGAGGAAAAAATCCGAACCTCTTTCAAAAGCTCATCTTTCCCGAACAATGAAAAAAACCCTCTAAGTAAAATTACAAGTTAAAATTTTATCATTTTCAGTCAAATGCTGTGTTATTTAGATCGAAAGAAAGTCTACGGAGAAAGTCATGAGTAGTCTCATCTAAATTATGTTAGATCAGATTTCGTGACATACAAAATGGTTGATTCAAATCAACCCAACTTTCAACATTCAGAAAGACACGTGTAATGCAGACAAGGCTTTTTGAGAGCTCTACAACACGTTCCTCTCTATGACCGCCATTTTAGCCTCTGATCACTAACCCGTAAGCTTTTCCCACTCCCAAACTGTGCCGTTGAAGGTCACTCTGCCTCCTTCAACCCAGAACATCCCTCCACACCAGCCCTAAAGGCCCGAGATGAGAATATTTAATAACTATTTATATGAGGATATAAGAGGAATTATTGGAGGTTTTCTCATAGTTACTGCCACTGGTGTAAGACAGTAAGAGTGAAATATATAAAATTAATATAGTAAACGTACTTTATTTTCCGAGTTGTTCTTATCTGGTACTGTACATGCTTGAGAATAATGAATGGCTACTACTTTTTAATGTTATCTTTAATTATTTTCCTGCATTTATTAATATTAATGAATGTGTGATTTACTATCTCTTAATGGATGAGCAATGTGGCTGATTTGTGCAATGTGTTGATGTGTTGATGGATGATTTGACAAATACAAGTTTTAGGGGTCATATCATTTAGGTTATTAATGAATGTGTGATTTATTATCTCTTAATGGATGAGCAATGTGGCTGATTTGTCTAATGTGTTGATGTGTTGATGTGTTGATGGATGATTTGACAAACACACTTTTTAGGGGTCATGTCATTTAGGTTATCATGTTCAGCTCATTGTTTTATGTTTGAATTGTTTCATTTGAAACAATGTCTTGATGTGTGATAGAAAATCGTATTTGTGGTTTGCCTTGGGGGTGTGGTTGACCTTGTTGAACCTATGGTAGAAATTACAAAGAGTTTGGCCAAAATTATGATTATTGCTAAGACCTATTCGTGCATAGTGATTTGCACCACTACTAGAGTATGTGAGGTATATGTTGGAGATATATGGATGATCTTGACATGATCATGAGCATTTCAAAGTGATTTGGTGTACCATACATCATAAATGTGTTACCACAACTATCTCAAGCCATAAGAAATCTCTTAGAATTATTGTAATTACAAACTTAGTCGATCATCTTAGATCAATCACACATCCTTTTAAGGCAACAGTATTGATTATAATCTCTAGAAAGAAGGCACTTAACCTTGCCCTCTAGTTGTTACTAAACTATTTAGCCTATTGTAGGAGCTAAGTCACTTTGACTAGTCTACATATAGATATAGAACAATTATATGTAAACACGATTTCTAGAATATAATCTATCTTTATCATTATAGGTTGTGTGCTAGTTTGTGATCAAGCAAAGAAAGCTAAGTATGTATATATAGTTGTACGAAAAAATTGCTTTAGAGTTGGAATAACACATTTTGAGCATGGAATCATTATAAGTATCTAGTATCTCTTACCATAGACCAATACAACTATGTTGTGAGGATTGTCGTTGTATATAGACTTGTGACTATGCATGTATGGATGTTTAAATAGTACATTATAATCCTCTAATTGCATTGTATGACTATTCATATGTTGTAAGGATTGATGGTCAATGTACAACACAAACTCCTTTGGTAGTAGGTAATATCTCTAGTTCTTTAAGGCTTGCATAAGGGCATAGAACTCTTGATCGAAGACTAAGTATGTCTTCCTTGCACCACTCAACTTTTCATAGGCTATTAGTTTTCCTTCTTGACTCGACATTGTTCCTACACACTTCCACTAGCATCACAACCAATAGGTAAAATACTTTGTCAATATTAGGTACACATTAACACTACTTTCTCTATTACCATTTGCTTTAGTAATTCAAAAATCCTCTATGCTCCTGATGTCCATGTGAACTCTTTTTTATCTCCCCTCATTGTTTCTTTCAATGATGTGCAAATGGTATTGAAATTCTTGGTGGACTTCCTATAGAAACTCACCAATTCATGACAAGATCTTTCCTAGAGTCCAATGTCTGACAGTGTGGGCCATTACAAAATTACTCTTTCTCTAGATCCAACTTCAATCCTATCATAGAATTATAAAAAATCTAATACACTAATTTTGTCCAAGCATTCAAAACTATATTTATTTATGTCTATCAATAGCTTCTCTTCTCTCAATCTTTGAAATGCTTAATGTGCCACCAATTTTATTCTTTGGTCCTACTAAAATTTAAAATATCATCAAAGTAAACAATAATAAACTTACCTACAAATTTATTGAATACCCCATTCATTAGTCTCATGAATGTGCTTGGTGAATTAGTTAAACCAAAAGTCATGACTAACCACTCATATAGGTCCGCATTAATCTTGAATACAATCTTCTTTTCATCATCCTCTTTTATTTTGATTTGATGATACCCACTCTTCAAGACAATATTTGTGAACTATTTTGCACTACTCAAACAATCCATAATGCCATCCATCCTTGGTAATAGGAATTAGTTCTTGATAGTGATCTTATCGATAGCTCATATGTCTATGTACATCCTCCATTCTCCATCTTTTGTTTATGCCAAAACTATTGGTACTACACATGGGCTTAATTTTTTTTAATCAATCCTCTCTATGTAACTCTTGCACTTGACAATTTAAGTTTGTACTTTTATTGGGTGTCATCCTTTGTGTTAGAGTAAAGTAATTAATTAACTTTTCTCTCCTCTTAAGATTTCTCTTTATGCATACATTAGTCATTTAATAATTAATATTTAATTATTAAATGCTCACACCTTAGGGTTAGGTTTTCCTTTTGGTGTTGATCTCCTTTATAAGGATTGATCTCTTGTATTATTCATATTCTTGATTCATTTTTTCTCTGATAATACATCTTTTCTCTTTGTCAGAGCCAAAACCCTCGTATTCGTTCTCTCTCTTTCTCTGTGACAGGTTTCTTGCATGCAAGTTTCTTTTGGGTTCTGTGGATTTGTATTTCTCAAATCCTACATGGTATCAAAGCCAGATCTGCTGCAGCTTGTTCAGACTTTTGAAAGATTTTGAGATCCAGGTTTTGGTTGCATCAGATCTGTGTTTGTCTTCTGTTTTTTATTTTGGAATAGGGGTATTTTTTTCGGTGCACTTTGAGCCCAAACGGACCTCACCGTTGAGCTCGTAGCACCCAAAAACCCCTATTTCCATATAAAATTCATCCGATTTGGACACAGTTGCACCAGAAGGCAAATTTTTTTTGGCCCCAAGGCCGTACGGCCCTAGGGCATGAAAACCGAGGCAAAATTCGAAAAAAATCAAAAAAAATACAAAAACCACGGTTTTTTCAAAAAAACCAGGCGCAGCTAGTGTAAACCGTCGCGCCGCCGATAAGCAGCCCGGCGGCCACCCGGCATCCACCGCCGCCGGCGGTATCCCGCCCACGCACCCCCTGCCGCCCCCGCGCCCAGCCCCCGCGCCCAGCCATCGCGCCGCCCACCGCCACAACGCCGTCCCCACGCCGCCGCCCCCCTGCGCCCGCCCCTGGTCGCCCAGAGGACCAGGGGCTTATTTTTTTAAGCCCTTGAGGGCTTAAAGGCCCATCTGGGTCCCTTTAGGAGCAGTTTTACAAAATCGGGCATAATTTGGGCGTCCGATCTCCGTTTTTTGAAAACGAATAGGCATTGGAAAGCTGGTTCCGAGCCTGATCTAATTAATAGAGACTTTTTTTTTTTATTTTGCTGTTTTGTAGTGTTTTTTGCCAGTCAAAGTCAGAACAAGTTTTTTGCACTCCAGGAGCCATATCTTTTGCATACGGACTCCGTTTTTCGCAAGCGAATAGGCGTCAGAAAGGTGGTTCTGTGCTCTTTCCAGATCTAAAGTCTATTTCATCAGAAAATTCTTCAGGTGCTCCAAATTTTGTCTCAACCCGTTATTGCTTTCTATCATTTTCTGGCTTTCAGTTTGTACTAGGGATTAGTTTTTTGCATTGTGGGGGGGTGTTTTCTCTTGCTTTCTGTTATTTACATCAGAATACCAGAATTTACAAACACCAATACAAAAAAATCAAACCCCCTTCTGCATCTTCTGTCTAGTTCTGAAAGACCACTTAATAATAATTAAAAATTCAGACCAGTTGAGGCACAGTTCACAAGATGGCAGATAGACCTATTGAATCTCTCACACCGCATAATTACCACACTTGGAAGGGTCGCATGATGACTCTTCTCCAGTCAAAAAGGTTATGGTCCTGTTTGGATGAGGTTCAGCCTCAGTTGACACGTCCTTTTGAGATTATGCAGCACAGGAACAATATGGATCAGGCTATGGGATTGATGGCTTTACACATTTTCGACAGTCTCCAGTTTCATCTTGAGGGTTGTATCACTACTCGAGCCATTTAGACCAAGTTTGAGGGACTTTTTGGTACTGTCAATGAGTTCAGAGCTTTGCAGCTTGAGGCAGAGTTAACTTCCTTGGTACCTGATTCATTTCCTTCTATTGAGGACTTTTTGATGAAGTTCAAATAGCAAAGATCTATCTTGCAGGGTTGTGGTAAGACTAAGACTGATACAGAGTGCATTTTCCTGATTCTCTCCAAGCTTCGGGGTCCATTTCAGATCTTCTCTTCGACCTTCTATTCCACCATGGATGCCTTGGGTGCTCGACATGTCATGCCTTCTTTTGAGGTCTTTTGTGATCGTCTGACTCGTGAGCAAGCTAAGCTTAAGCAGTTGGATTCACTTTCAGGTTCACAGAACCAAGCATTGGTAGCCCAGTCCTCCAAAGGAAAACAGAAGCAGAAACCGAAGCCTAAGAAAGATTCAAAGGCTAGTGAGAATCCCTCCAAGCCACCACCTAAGTCTGATTCAAAACCACAATTCAATTCTAAACAGGGCAAATCTTCAAAGTCTAGTGAGTCTTCCTCCAAGACTAAGAAGAAATCAGGTGATCCTTGCAGTTTTTTGTGGCAAGGAAGGACATCCCGTTTCCAGGTGTTGGAAACGTTTAGAGGCTTTGGAGGAAGCCATGCAGTAGCATAATATCAGTGCACCACAGCCTCCTTCACAGCCCATAGGGAAAGGTCATGCTCTTTCTGCACAAGCATTGTCCTCAGCGTCCACTTGGATTCTAGATTCTGGTGCCTCTCACCATATGACACACACACACAGGATTTGGTCACCGCTCTTGCTCCTACAGGCACTAGACATATTGCAGTTGGTGACTCAGCACAACTTTCCGTTCAGGGTTCTGGTACTGTTTCATTGGATGGTGGTTGTCTTCAGGATGTGCTTTTGGTTCCTGACATTTCGACAAACCTTCTATCCGTTTATCAGATTTGCCACTCTGGCTCTGGTAAGATAGTTGAGTTCTCTCCACATGATGTGGTTATTCAAGATCTTCATGATCCTGACTTGGTTGTGGCTACTGAGAGTGTGGATTCTGCATCTCACTTATATAGTTTTGATGGCTTTGAGAGTTCAGACACTGTTGGTTCCTCTCTTATAGTACATGCAGATTCAGTGAGTAGGCTTTGGCATGGGCGTTTTGGTCATGTCAATTACAGATATCTACAGCAGATGAGTACACAAGCACTTGTGATTGGGCTTCCACAGATTTCTTGTACAGATGGTGTATGTCATGGTTGTGTCCTTGGTAAATATCATCGAGATCCTTTTCCTAAGGGTCGAGCCTCTTGTGCTAGGGCAGCCCTAGAGTTGGTACACGGTGATCTTATGTCCTTTCCGACTCCTTCGTTTTCAGGGGCCCGTTATGTACTCACTTTTATTGATGACTTCTCCAGACGTACATGGGTGTACTTTCTTAAGTACAAGTCTGATGCCTTTGACTCTTTCAAGAAGTTTAAGACACTTGTGGAGAAGCAATCTGGACTTTCTATCAGGAGGATACGCACAGATAATGGGGGGGAGTATGTAAATCAGGCTTTCAAAGATTTTTGCACTGAGCATGGTTTACAGCATCAGTTTACAGTTCCTTATACCCCTCAACAAAATGGTGTTGCTGAGAGAAAGAACAGAACCTTACGGGAGATGGCAAATTGTATGATACAGTCTCGAGCTATGAGTTCTTCATTTTGGGCTGAGGCAGTCAATTGTGCCAATTATATTCAGAATCGGATGCCCCATAAGGCATTACGACATATGACTCCTAAGGAGGCTTGGACCCATGTCAAGCCTGATGTTTCTACATTCCGAGTTTTTGGTAGTGAGGCTTGGGTATTTATTCCTGATGCTCAGCGGAACGCCATGGAGAGGAAGAGCCAACCACTCATATTTGTTGGCTACTGTGAGGATGTTAAGGCATACAGGTTGTTTGATCCTGATTCCAGAGAGGTCTTGTTTCGGCGGGATGTCCAGTTTGATGAGTGCTATCCTCAAATGGATTCTCCATCACCAGCTTCTCCCTCATTGCCTACTCCTTCCTCTTCATCTCTTGAGGATTACTTATCTCTTAAGGATGATGTAGATCATGATCCACCATCTCCACCACCACCAGTTGCTCCATCTTTGCCGAAGTGGGCCCGTGATACTGTTGAAGCAGCTGGTTCTTTGGTAGGTGATCCTTCAGATACTCGTCGCACTCGTGCTCAGACATCTGGTTCTAGTCTTTTGAGTCATACCCTTTCAGATGATCCTCAAAAGTTTTCAGAGGCGACAAGACACCCAGAGTGGGATAGGGCCATGGATGAGGAGTATTCTTCTTTGATGAAGAATCATACTTGGGATCTTTGTCCTCTTCCTAAGGGAAGAAAGTTGGTTCGGTGCAAGTGGGTGTATCGTACCAAGTATGCTGCAGATGGTTCTATTGATAAGTATAAGGCTCGTCTTGTTGCAAAGGGGTTTTCTCAGGTAGAGGGTATTGACTACTCTGAGACCTTTGCTCCTGTCGCCAAGATGAATTCTATACGCCTGGTACTTTCACTTGCAGCTTCACAGGGATGGACAGTGTTTCAAATGGATGTGAAGAGTGTCTTCTTGCATGGAGACCTACATGAGGAGATCTATATGGAGCAGCCTCAGGGTTTTGTGCAGGACACTTCTTTGGTTTGCAGACTTCGACGTTCATTGTATGGTCTCAAACAAGCCCCCAGGGCTTGGTATGAAAAGATGGACTCCTTCTTGCTTTCCTCGCACTTCACACGCTGTCATTCTGATCACACAGTCTATATTCAGCGTTAGGAGGGTGATCTTTTGATTCTAGTGCTATATGTAGATGATCTCATCATTACAGGTAGCTCATCCTCCATGATTCAGAGTGTTCAGAGAGCTTTGATGGAGCAGTTTGAGATGACAGATCTTGGTCTCTTGCACTTCTTTCTGGGTCTACAGGTTATTCAGTCTTCGGATGGGATTTCCATTTTTCAGGAGAAGTATGCTCTTGATATGCTTCAGCGATTTGGCATGCTTGATTGCAAGTCTGCCCCCACTCCATTTCAGTCAGGTGTTGTTTTGTCTTCCACTTGCTCTACTCCTTCAGTAGACCCCACTTTATACAGGCAGTTGGTTGGCAGTCTGTTGTACCTGACACATTCTCATCCTGATCTTTCCTTTGCGGTTGGCCTTGTCTCTCGGTTCTCCCATGATCCTCATGAGAGCCATTGGCAAGCAGCCAAATGTATTTTGAGATATATTCGGGGCACCACACATTATGGCATTCACTACTCTTCAGGATCCCCTCATATCATTGGCTTCACTGACTCCGATTGGGCTGGTGATGTCAATGATCGGAAGTCTACTTCTGGCTTCATTTTTTGCCTTGGTTCTGGTCCTATTACATGGTCTTGCAAGAAGCAGTCCGCTATTGCATTATCATCTACAGAGGCTGAGTACCGAGCAGCAGTGTTAGCCAGTTAGGAGGTTTTATGGCTTCGGCAGTCGATGACAGAGTTTGGGTTTCCTCCAGATTGTCCCACTATTCTTTGGTGTGACAACCAGAGTGCCATTCACATTTCTCGCAACCCAGTGGAGTATCAGCGGACAAAACATATTGAAATCCACATGCACTTCATCAGGCAGTTGATTCAGGATGGTTCTCTCATCTTGGAGTATATTCCTACAGAGGAGTAGGTTGCAGACATATTCACTAAACCTTTGGCATCTCCGCGCTATCTTCAGTTGCGCTCAATGCTTGGGGTGAAGGAAGTTGTCCTTGGGGGGTCTCAGCGAGGCCTTCCTTCCTTCCTTCATGTTTTCTTTTCAGCATGATTCTTTATCTCTTTTTGGAGAGGAGTTTTTTCCCACTGGGTTTTCTCCTTTACTCCACTTTATAGAAATTTTCTTGTATTCGAGTACCTCATTAGGCGTTGTTGCCGGGACCCTCCTTTGCATTGTAGTTCCTTTTCTTTCTTCTGCATTGTAGCTCATCTTAAGGGGGGGTGTTAGAGTAAAGTAATTAATTAACTTTTCTCTCCTCTTAAGATTTCTCTTTATGCATACATTAGTCATTTAATAATTAATATTTAATTATTAAATGCTCACACCTTAGGGTTAGGTTTTCCTTTTGGTGTTGATCTCCTTTATAAGGATTGATCTCTTGTATTATTCATATTCTTGATTCATTTTTTCTCTGATAATACATCTTTTCTCTTTGTCAGAGCCAAAACCCTCGTATTCGTTCTCTCTCTTTCTCTGTGACAGGTTTCTTGCATGCAGGTTTCTTTTGGGTTCTGTGGATTTGTATTTCTCAAATCCTACACTTTGTACTACATTGTTTGGAAAACTATCTCCTATATTAGATCCGTCTAATGTTTGACACTTTAAATTGGTGGAAATTATTTTAGTGCATATTTCTTTGACACGGTATCTATATATTCCATCAACAATTCAACAACTTCCTTTTGTGATGGTTCTTCACTTGTCATGACTTTCTAAGTGTCACACCTTTTTGGAATCAAGGCAACAACATTTGTTCTCATGTCTTCTAAGCAATCCATTTTTTCCATCATCCAATAAGATTAAAGCACTACAATACAGTTCAATTTTTCTCTTTTCTTCCAAAGATATGAGGATGTTGTTATGCCATATGAATTCATAGTGTAATTATTTTTGTTTTCATCATGAACCACCCTTCTATTATATTTTCATGGTGTTCCCAACAATATATGGCATACATCCATTAGCATAATATAACACAATATTTCATCATTATATGATCCTATGTGAAATTTTACAAAACATTCTTCACTTACTAGTATCTTATGCTCACCTTGAATCTATTTCCTCAAAAAACATCTTTCATAAGTTACCACTATCAATTATAACTTTACAAAACTAACCTCTTGATTTGCATTTTATTCTAAACAAACTCTTTCTTTGTGTCATTTTTAGGTGTTTCTATCTAAAACAAAGTTGTCCTAGTTTCTAGTGATTTACCCTTCTCAAATTTCCCCACTAAACTTGATGATCTAATAGGTTCTTCCTTTACATATGTTTCCCTTACACTGTTCTTTGCCCTTTTGCTAGCATTCATTTGGTAGAATTTGAATTCCCTATGTCCACTACCTCTACATTTGAAATGGGTTCATGTAAATGGTATCTAACCAAATCATTTTTCACCCTTCTAATATCTATAATTGTGGTAGGTATTATTACCCCTTTGTCATTGTGTTAGAAACTTGTCATTCCTTCCTTGAAAACCGTTGCTTCTTTCATCATTTGTGATATGGAATTGTTCCTTTTTATATCCTATATTTGGTTTTTCTTTGTCGCTTTGTGATCTCTCTCTTTATATTGTTCGGTTCTAATCTCTTATTCAACTTTTCCTCAACTTTCAATGTAACTAGTATGTTTCTTCAATTGTTGTCAATGTCACCATGCTTAATTATTGTTGGATGCTTGTCCTCAATACATTGATGTATCATGCAACTTTCTTCTTGGTAACTTCACTATGTCTAGTTTTGATGATCAACTTATGAATTTTTTTAGTGTACTCTTTCACCAACTTTTCTTTTTACTTAGGTATTGCAATTTTTTAGTAGTTCAAGATCATAATTGACAAGTATGAATTTATTCTTCAAATTTGTCACTATCCTATCCCAATTTATAATCCTTTATTTGTCCTCATGTAAGTGCACCAAGATGGGGGACTAAAAGGGGGTCATAAGATGCCACTATTTTATTTTGAAATTAAAAAATTCTAAACTTCAATGAGAAATTGAGGATAGCTACGCTCAAAATATGAATACGCAACACAGACAAGAGTTGTAGTGCTCCAATCTACTTTCTACACAACTTTTTTTTTAAATGATGGAGTTAAAGGTTTCAAAATGGGGGTCCACACAAAGTAGTCCTATTTTTATCATAATAACATAACATAGCATTTGTTGTGCCCCCCCTAAAATGATCGACTTTTTATTAAATTTCAAAAATTGCTCCCGTGAGAAATTAGCTCACACCATGTAGTTTATGCTATTTTTTTTAATAAATATATTTTTACTAATTTTTGAAGTGGAGACATCTTGATAAAATTGAAATTTCAGTATACTCCCCCTAATTTTTTTGAAAACTAATGAAAAAACACATTTTTCAATACGTGAAGAATGGAGTCTGGTTTCTAAAAATGTAATTTATTTCAAAATTTAATGAACAAGTAAAAAACTATACCCAAAATACCACATGTTGGTTTTTGACAAAAAAAAGGGAGACACGCTAACAAAATAAATTAAAGATGAAAACCTTAACATAATCAAAATGTGAAAAAAAAAATGGTTAAATAACTAAGATAGATCTTAATGCATTCATTTTATTTTTCATTTGCGCTGAAACGTGTGCAAACATGATGGAGAGCACAACAAAAAATGTGCATTGTTTTAACTTTTCATAAATACATGTCATTAGCATGAAATAGTCATCCAACCCTTTGGTTTGGATGCCCAAGATAAATCTAACCCAAAGTGTTGGTGTTTTCCAACGCAAAATATTTGGCGAGTGCCAAATTTGGTACTCGCAAAATGAAAAAAATGCATTTTTATAATATGTCTTTCAATACATAAGTCACATTTTAATATGTATTTTTTCCTTTCTTATACTTTGAGTTATATTTCATGTATATATTTGAAAGATATTTGGAAGTGGTTTGTAGATTATAGGTTCTAGAAGATCATACAAATTTTTAGACTTAGTTAAATTTTAGTGATCAACATTCTCTCTGCCTCTCACTATGTTTATCTTCCTCAAACTCTAGACCTATTTGTCTCCCTCTCTTATCTCTCTCTTCTCTCTCTCCCATCTCTAGGTCTGTCCCAACCTCTCTACCTCGCCTTCCCTCTTTACCCCAATCTTTATCCTTCTCTCTCTCTCTCTCTCTCTCTCTCTCTCTCTCTCTCTCTCTCTCACACACACACACACACACACACACACACAATTTCTCTCTCCTCTCTCTCCATTCTCTCAATCACTACCCTATCCCTCCCACCTTCTTTCTCCATATATCTAGGTCTCTCCCACCCTCTTTACCTTGCTACCTCTCCCTCCATGTCTCATTACCCACCTCTCTCTCCCCCTCTATCTCTCTCACCTTTATCTCTTCCCCCTAGGTCTCTCACCCCTCTCTCCCTAGGCTCTAGGTCTCTCACCTCTTTATCTCTTCCTTCTCTAGTTCTTTCCCTCACTCTCCACCTCTCTCCCTACCTCGTTACCCCTCTTTCTTTATTTCTTAAATTCTCTATCCCTCCCCTCTCTAGGTATCTCAATCACTCCTTGCCTATCTCTCCCTCCCTCTCTCATTAGCCTCATCTTTCTCTTTATTCTTATCTCTCTCATTTTATCTCTCCCCCTCTCTTAGTCATCTCCTCTCCCTCCCTTGTAAAGGGTTTAGGGAATACGATGTAGGATGTATGGTATAGGGTATGGGGTTGAGAGTAGAGGGTGTTGGTATAGGTTTTGGAGTAGAAGATTGATGTTGTGGGGTTTAGGGTACATTTCCCATATTAATACTTCCCTTTATCTCGCCCCCTCTCTCTCTCACCTCTTAAGGTCTCTCCCCCTTTCTTCCTTCCTACTTAACTATCTCTCCCCCATTCTTAACCCCATATCTATTTCCCCTCCATCACTCTCTTTTATTATGTCCCCCTCTCATATTCTCTCTCTCCATTGTTTAAGTTGTTACCTCTCCCTTCCACCCTCTCTCTCTCCCCTCTCTAGGTTTCTTCCTCCCCCCATATCCACCTCTATACCTCTCCATTCATGTTATGTTACCCACATCTCTCTCTCTCCCTCTCTCCCCCTTTATGAACTCTATCCTCCTCTTCTACCCCTCCACCTCTCTATATCCTCCTTCCCTAGGCATCTCACTCACTCCATGTCTAACTCTGCCCCCATCCCTTCTTACTTCCCCCTTATCTCTATAATTTTGTCTCTCCTCTTATCCCTTCCCTTTATAGGACAACCCCTTCCTTTCTTCTCCTCTTCGTCTATATCTTCCTCTCCTTCCTTAAACCCCCACCTCACCTCTCTCTCCCCCTCTAGGTCTCTTACCTCTCTTTCCCTCTATCGCCTCTCTCCATAGATCCCTCACTCCTTCCATGTCTACCTCTCCTTCTAGGGTGATCCCATAATACTGGGTTATATATTTTGGCCAAACTTGACACTGAAACCAACATTTTGCATCAAATCTTTACTTTCTAAAACCTATAACATCTAAACCATTAAGAATTTGAAGATGAAGAAAACTACTTGTGTATAAAATATTGTATTCTAATCCATTATTAAGCATACAAAAACATGCATACTCAATGAAACATTTTATTGAGGAAAACAAAGAAAATAAACAATTTAAAATACTCACCAATGTCATCTCATCGTTCCCTAGTCTTGAAGACTTCACCGTTTCAATGGATGGCTCTCAGATGCATGATTTCAACAAAGTGACAACTCAAGAGATGGGAATTGATTATGCAAGCTATGATGCAAAAACTAATGCAAGATCTATGCTAATTCTACATTTTGATTAAGCTATCATGAAAGCCATGTAATGAAAATGATACTATGTTATTATGCTATGATGCAACACTACTAAGCTATGATTGAGAAAATGCTGGAAATGATTACTAGAATGCTAAATTGCTAAAATGCTCAAAAGGATCCTCTCATAGCCAAAAGATGGGTTATTTATAAGATTTCCATGACCAGAGGTGAGGTGGCAAAAATCAACAGTGCAAATTTGGTCTGGAGAAACCGAGGGTTGAGATTGAAGAAGTTGGAGAGAGGTTGAGGAGAGGGGCACTTGTCATCCCTGAGGAGACAAGTGACAAAGAATATCCAACCATATACCAACAAGGGGGCAAGTGGCATGGAGATGAGAGACATGTGGCATAAGTGCCATGTGTCTCCAAGAGAGGGTAGACACTCAAGAGATGGTTAGGATAAGAGGTTGGAGGGGATAGGATTTGTTAAACCCTTGGTTAGATTGGGTGGGTTAGGTTAGCTAGGTGGTTAGGAGTAGGAGCCATGTGCTCAAATTCAAATTTAATGGAAGGAGAAATTTAAATACACAAATTAATTAATTCACATATTTGATTGGGAAAATGGAAGAAAATGATTAAAGTGGGAAGAATAAGAATTAATGAAACATATAAACAAATTATTCAATCTATTTATATATTGGAAGAATAAAAGTCATTAATTAATTTTTTTTTGTATTTAATTAATTCTTTCTCAAGACTAATTTTTAGTGTATACACTATTAATTTGTGAGATTTTTCATATAGATTCTAAATATATATTTTTTAAATAATTAGAAATTAATTGTCCCTATTGTTATGTAACTTTTGATAACTTAATATTTATAATAATCAACATTTTTCAATGTTGACATTTATTTTGTAATGTAAAACAATTTTTATAGCAAGATGAAAAATTCTAATTTGGAAATATGGAATTGTCACACCAATATCTAGTGAATGGATATTTTTTCATAATTTTTTGCTACATATATTTTTTTAGTTAATTTTTGAAGACAGAGGTGTATTTTGTAATACATAACGTTTTTTGTATGCATTTGAATTACCTTCTTCTTTGTGTTGAAATGAGGATATCAATACCTAGGGAAAAGATATTTTTTACAATTTTTTTCTCTATTTTTCAAAATTTCCACATGTGAAACACAATCCTTAATGTTCAATGAAAAACCTATTTTCATAAGAAATAAAATATAAATATGCTAATGAAATTAAATATATTAAAATTTATACTATTTGGAAATCTTATAATAAGGACTAAATACTTAAATAAACCAAACTTCTAAATGAATTTGTTTGACCTCCCAAAAGCTAATGTAAAAGTGGTTTTGATGCTCTACAAAAAAGAAAGGTTAGCTAATGATAAATAACACACAACACACAAGAAGCTGTTAGTGTTAATCAATCAAAAACTAATCTAAACAGGCATATCAAAAGAGATATCAAAAGCATGACAAAATATCTAACTAAGAAGATAAATATGATGAGGCATCTCCAAATGCCTCCTAACATGCTCTTGATTTCTTCTCCTTTGTTCCTCTCCTCTCCAAGTTCCAAAATAGTGTAGCTCTCAGCAACTTTTTGCACTATGGATGCTTATGGAGGATTGAGATTTAAGTATTTTCTCCAAATGTAGAATGAAAAGCTAAAATACTAGATGCTATTAAAAATGATTGATTTTAACCAAAATAACAAGATATTAGATTGCTATGCTAAATGCTCTCTTAAAATGCAATGCATACAAGTTTTCAGGATCTGGATTATGAAGAAATGGGCTCTATTTATAGGAAAAATGGAGCAATGGATGGTTGAGATTGAGCAATCTCAACAAGGGTCAGGATTGAATGATTTCAAATCCATGTGAGGGCTTTCAACCCAATCCCAGGATGACATGTGTCAATGTGAGATAGGTTGAGAGGAGAGGGAATAAGCATTAAATGCTTGACATGACCTTGGGAGTTAAGGTCAAGGTTAGTTGAATGAATAAACTGTTTATTCAAAGAATAAAGCTTTTATCCAATGGATAAACTCTTGTGCAAAGGCAAAAGGCATAAACATGGTCAAAGCAATAAATGCTTGGGGAGACAAGTTGAATTAACCATAAATAGTTATGTAAGAGCCATTAATGGTCATGTAAGAGCCATTAGTGGTTTTGGAAGACTTTGGAGGTTAAATTGTTGAACACACAAAGCATTAAATGCTTTTCAAAGACTTTGAAGTCTTTGAGAAGTGACTCCATGTTGCTTAGGAATGTGACAATAATTAGGGGATGGATTAGGCTAATTAGGAAGGGTTTAGAAGAATCTAGAAGGAGATTAGAATTGCAAGTGGGTTTGGTGGGTGAGGGAAAATAGGATTTTATTAAAATAAAAATTCATTTATTTCAATAAATGTGTGCAAGTTGCATTTTTAGGAGAATGCAAGTGGGGGGGGGGGTTTAATGATTTAAATACATGTTTAATTTAATTTATTTAAAAGAGGAATAGGGGGGATTTAATTAAATAAATAGATTTTATTCATTTAATTGATTTGTGAACTTGGTTTAATGAATTAATTAAAATAAATTGAATAATTTATTTAATTAATAGGAGAATGTTTTGAAGATGAATTAATTAAATGTTAATTAATTAACTCATGGCTAGTGCACTTTTAATCAAATAAATAGCCCCATAAAATGTAAATTTAGTGGGTGGTGTGCCCCCTTGAGATATGTGCCGAAAATTTTCAAAAAATCAGGCGATCTCTCGAAAAAGAATGAAAATTGACAAGGTGGTAGAAGAGAAGAAGTTAGCAATGCGGGTGAAAAATAGAAGAAATCGGGGGTAAAATGGAGAAATGGGAGGCTCGGGAAGTTTACGAGGACCATGGCGGTGAGCGGGGGAAAATTACGGTAATTGTGAAGGGTTTAAATGGGGAGAAAGGGGTGAAAACAGGATCATTTGTGACCGCGACTAGTGTGAAACTATAGCTCTGACAGTGACTTTTGAGAGGAGCGAGTAGCAGCCAGGATGCCGGTACTAGTAGCAGAGCATCGTCTCGAGCGAGTTCGTCAGTTCCAGCGGCTAGACAACTACGGACCAGTGGTATGCAAATTTGAAATTTTAATTTTTATGCATTTTTGATACACTTTTTGTTGAGTCCAAGTTGAGTCGGAACAATAGTGCTGAAACTACGTTTTGGCGCTATTGTCCAATTAACTAGCGCTATTGTGCCGCAATGGCGCTATTGAGGTGTTGTTTGAACACTTTTGAAAATTGTAGCGCTATTGTAGGCTAGTTTAGGCGCTATTGTAGGCTAGTTTAGGCGCTTTTGATGGATATGCGTTATTGAGTGCCTAATTGAGCGCTTTTGTTATGAATAAGCGCTATTGTGTTGTTGTTATAGCGCTTTTGTAGTTTGTGTACTTTTGGATAGCTGATTGAGCGCTTTTGTTAGGAGTTTAGCGCTATTGTAGGTAAGTAGCGCTTTTGTGTGCAAAATAGCACTTTCGTTTGCAAGATAAGGGATGCCCCAGTTTGTGTGATAATCTCCTGATGCCAAAGATGGATGGATAGGGAGGCAAAGTGGGAGTTGTTTTGAACCATAGCAGCTTGATGAGACTTAGGTCATTGTTAAGATAAATGTCTGTTGAAGTCTAGGTTGTCATGATTGCTTACCTGTTGAGACCCGAAGATACTTGATCAAAGTATCCATTGATAGTCTAGGTTTAAACTTAAGAAAGTTTGAAACAAAACAACTGATGATGCTTGATGGATGCCCATGTGCAAGAGGATCTACGCGTGTTGTAGTTACGTGAGAGACATCCGGCGACATAGGGGTTGTGGGATCGGTTGGTAGAGGCGGAGATCGATTGTATTGCCGCGACTGGATTATATGATGTGATGCACATGCCCGTGATTCGAATGAATCACGGATTGATGACGGTATTAGCAGAGCAGTGGCATAGCGAGACGTGCACCTTTCATCTGGCACAGGGGGAGATGACAGTGACCTTGGAGGATGTGTGGCGCATCTTACATATTCCGATTCGGGGGGAGCTAGTCACATATGACAGATCATGGGGGACTCTAGTGGTTCAGAGGTTCTTCGATGAGGATGTGTTCATTGATGATGGCTCCATTGCTTGGGAGGAGATAGCTACTTTATATGAGCCTTTATCAGCAGTCGTGTCCGGTATTGTGGGAGGACTACTGTGTCCTAATAGGCGATCACATGGGTTGGCCGTTGGTTGGGGGTAGGTGATCGAGATGTTGATTATCGAGGGGACCCAATTTGCTTCGAGGTCGTGTGTGCTGGTGCACCTTTATCAGGAGTTACATGAGGTGGTATACCAGGGGAGGGGTTCCTTAGCAGTGGGAGTGATGCTGCTACATATTTGGGCATGGGAGCACCTACCAATGACTCGACTAGTGAGTCTTAGGTTCCGCGCAGTGGATCAACCGTATATGTTTATGTATAGCGTTATGATGAGTCAGCCCCACCTAGGGAAGTTAGAGTGGTGGCAACGGGCATTAGATGATTTGGATGCAGTTATATGGAGACCGTACTTGGAGTGTGAGCCCTGAGATGATGATGTGGAGGCACTGCCTTATGTGTTCATGACTTGATTCCTCATTGGGAGGACCTCATACCATGTAGAGAGATAGGTGTTGGGGAGAGTGATGAGGCAGTTTGGACGACAACAGGGACTACCTAATGGATCAGGGGAGTATACTCGGGTGATACGGGAGAGATATGCATGGGGGCCAGTGCTATCGTATGACCAGGCATTGGCGGAGTTTCAGACGCTGCAGGCGAGACCTTGGGACATACAACCAAGAGTTGTGGATGCAGGGGTATCAAATGAGTACACGCAGTACCGGGTGGCACATTCGATTCTACAGATATCTGATCCAATAGAGTCGGTGCTTGATTTTGAGGATGAGAGGGGACAGAGACAGAGGAGGGCAGGAGGTCGAGGACCGATGGCAGGTGGAGGAGGGAGAGGAGATGGTGGAGACGGAGGAGGAGGTGGTAGAGGAGGAGCTGGTAGAGGAGGTGGTGGGTTAGGGAGTCGGATTCAGCGGAGAGGGAGAGGTGGACTGCTACTACGGATATCGTAGGGACCATTGATGCAGGGAAGGGTTAGACTGGGTGGTAGAGGTATGGAGAGGGAGATCTCGATGGACAGAGGGGAGAGAGCCACTGGAGAGGGCGATACAGGTGAGGCTGTTATGGATATAAGGGAGGGAGCCACTGGAGATCTTAGGGATCATATGATAGCACATTTGCAGACCCATGTAGAGGATTTGGAGGCGGAGGTGGCAGCTAGAGATGTACAACTATTTGCATGGTAGTCAAAGCTGGCTATAGTGCTGTAGGACAGGGATAGTGCGGTAGAGAGATTAGCAAAACTTCAAGAGAGAGTTCGGGTTGGAGTAGGAGCACAAGGGCCTACGGGGGAGGTGATGAGGGAGATCCGGTGAGCACAGGCTGAGATAGATTACTGGTGGGGGTTATATGAGCAGGTGGTGCAAGCTAGTCAGCGAGCACTGAGCTATTCACAGATGCGGCAGGCCAGATCAGAGTGATCACAAAGGATGCAGAGCAATGGGGGTGTGATGGGTCCTCTACGGAGGGATAGATCAGGGGATGCAGGAGTGAGTGGGGGTTTGATGGGACCTCCACGAAGAGATAAATCGAATGGTGCGGGGACCAGTGGGGGAGCAGGTGGCGATGGTGGCACAGCATCTGGTCAGAGTGGCATCTGAGAGAGCATTTTTGCATATATGTATTTTATCATTGTTTATTTTTGGACTATATCTCGGATGGCTCTTGGTAGCCGATTTTGTAGACTTCATTGGACTCTGAGACATGAGATGATATATATGAGGAGATCCCATATTTTGATGATATGCATTTGATATGTATGGATGTTTATGCAGGATGGTGATTGTATGTTTTTATTGCTTAGATGGATATGTATGCATTGATGAGATAATTCTTATATGCATGGTTTTATTATGATTTATGATGTTGGATACTGACATATGAATGCAAGTTTATATATGTATGATTTGTTTGATACATTGTTTGTATGTATGTAATGTCATGATGAGGATGTATGCATAATGATGATATGATGAACAAGATTTTGGTGTTTCCTATTTTGATATAATGATGAGATAATGATATGCAATGATGTTAATGCAATGTTTTGAATAAATGATGTTATGTATGGTTATGCATCTAGATGTTTTTAAATGAATGTCATATGGATAAACAAAATGTAAAGTATAAATGTTTATTGATAATGTCTAGGTGAATGCATATGTATAATAGATATATAAAATAATATGAACCAATGTTTTTTGGAAACAAATGGTTTTATGATTTTAAATGCTTAAATATGATTAAGTAAAAATGATAATGTGATGGTACTACAATTTATGGTTTAATAACTGCACCTTAATGCAATTTAAAAAAGAATAATGAATGCAATGTAAATGAATCCTAACATGAGCATAATAAGATACTTAATAATGGATGAATGAATGCACCTTTTTAACTAATTAATAGATAAATGAATGTATGAAACGATAAATGATAAAGGATAATGAAATGATAATGGATAATTGACACTAAATGAATGCATAGTAAATGGTTAAATACAATCAAGGACAATTTGATCCCATGAATGAATCTAATTATTTATGATTATGCAATGATGCAAATGATTAATGAAGACTAATGTCAATAAACTAAATGAACTATATGCAATTTAATTAAAATGTCATGAATGTACTTAATGCAAAATGCAACTAAATGTAATGATGATATGATCATGAGGAATGCAAGGTTTTTGAGACTTTGCATGATGCATTGATGATGTATCAGAGTATTCAGTCGTGATTGTATCTAAGACCAGCTTAATGTTCACATTTGCATACAAATCATACATATGAATGAGTGAATGGATGGGTGATATGCAATGGAATGCAATATATAAACAGATGAGATGAAATGAGGATCCATAGTGCTCTATTTTCATCATTGAGCTTTAAAATGTTGGAAGAGAATACAAGCATCTTGACATAATGATTCAAGATGACCTGAGTATTTCTTACATGGATTTTATATAGCAAGTTAATACAAACGACTTGATATAAGGGTCAAGTCGACCAAAGTATTGCTTGTAGAATAGACAAGGATCCTCTCCGTTTAGGCATGACTTGGATCGTCCTCCTTGATCTTAGGCTGATCATATCCTGAGACAAGTTCACACCATAATAAGAGATAAAACCTTTATCCAATTTGGATGAGGTAGGAGGAACCAAAGGAAGAGCATTGGTACCTGTAAACAAACAGTATATACATAAAGAATAAAGAATATGGATCCTTGGTAATGGTTCATGCTCATATGGTCGAGGTATATGTTGTAGTCAGCAAGCCGTAAGGATCTATGACTGCATTTTGCATAAGATCACGTAGCTTAGTGAACTTCCCATGTAGACACCATTAGTACATGCCCCAGTACTTCATCGAAATAATGCACAGACGACACACAAACAATACGGTAGGAACCTGATATAGATAAACGAATGAATTACTCACAAATCAACCAAGTATTTGATAGCTTAACACAATTTTCTTGTCAAAGAAAACATCATTTTGTCTTTGTTTTGGATAAGGAAGGATGCATCCTTGTTGAAGACAGTTTGATTGTTGATGTCGATTGTTTTGGTCAATTTTGAGAAGTGATCATCATGCGAGTATTTTGTTCAATGTTTGTTTAGTATCTGCTTGGATGAGTATGTACAATGTGCTACCATGTTTTTGTTTGTTTTTCGATGTTTTCTGTTGTTTTTGGATGTTGTGTTTTTTAAATGTTTTTGGATTTTGTGAGACAATTTTGAATGTTTTTGGATTTTGTGAGACAGTTTTGAATGTTTTTGGATTCAATGAATCATAAGTAATGTAGAATCCACTTCCATCAACTAGATTAAGGGCATTGCCCCCAAGTTAGACATGACTATGAAAAAGCGGGATACAAGACGCACGAAGTACTTTCTTTGATTGCAGATCAAATAATAAGCCATGGTTTGGATGGATGGATGTGCGTATGTAATGAATGTGATCGCAATGAGCCTGAAAGATAATGGAGCCATAGCCTTTACAAGTGGCACCTGTTTGCTTGGTTTTCACTATCGCACTTACCCAAGGTGCCACCGGAGTGTTTGTTCACCGTTTGGATGCATGATTTTTCCTTATTCTTTTGATATTTTTGTATTTTCTTTAGGACATTTTTTTGAATGTTTTTGGATTGTATTTTTCTGGTATGTATAGGAGTCTGATGCTTTGTACAACTTAGGTATAAAATCTTTCGAGGTGCATGCTGTTGATTGGATCTGCTAGCGGTTCTCCTTCTGAAGTAGCCAACTGATATGCCCTAGACCCAAATATAGCAGTGATAACATATGGACCCAGCCAGTTTGATTCAAACTTTCCCTGATGTTCTCTGTTTGGTTGGTTGCGAGGATTGTCTTGGAGAACAAGATCACCTGCTTCAAATGTACGAGGTCTAACTCGATGATTATAACTTCTGCTCATGCGCTGCTAATAGGCTTTGAGGTGGTTGTATGGAGCTTGTTGCTTATCATCAAGTAGCTCTAAGTCCTAAAGATGGGATACTATGTATGCTTCATCATCGATGAGATTGTGCAAGGAAACCCGTAGTGATGGGATCTCTACCTCAATAGGTAAAATAGCTTCTGCACCATAGACCAATGAGTAAGGGGTTGCGCCTGTAGGGGTTCGAATGCTAGTTTGATATGCCCATAGTGTTGGATTCAATTAAACGTGCCAATCACGGGTGACATCAGTGACTGTCTTCTTTAGGATCCTCAATATGTTTTTATTCAATGCTTCGGCCTGACCATTGCCTTGTGGGTAATAGGGGGTGGAAAAGTGGTGTTGGGTATGAAATTTCTCACAAAGTTCTTGGACATCTTGATTTTTGAAAGGAAGCCCGTTATCTATGATGATGGACATTGGTACACCATACCAGCAGATAATGTAATTGAGGATGAATGAGGCGATCTCTTTGCCGGTGACTTGGGTAAGTGGAACAACTTTGATCCACTTTGTGAAGTATTCAGTGGCGGTAATAATGAATTTATGGCCATTGGATGAAGATGGATGGATTTTACCCACAAGGTCAAGACCCCATTGACAAAAAGGCCATGGTGTTGTGATGGGTTGAAATTCTTGTGTCGGTGCATGTATTAGGTCGCCATGAACATGGCATTTCTTGCACTTTCTAACAAAGTAATATGAGTCTTTTTCCATAGATGGCCAATAGTATCCATTGCGCAGGAGTTTCTTGGCTAATGATGGACCACTTGAGTGAGTTCCACAAATTCCTTCATGTACCTCTTCTAAGGCCTTTGTTATCTCATCTTGTTCCAGACATCAAAGAAGAGTACCATCAAGACTGCATCGGTATAGGGTTTCAGAAATAATGGTATATCGAGCAGTTTGGTGAATGAAGGTTTTACGTTGTTTATTTGATTGGTTGGGAGGAAGGGTGTGATCGCGGAGATAGGTGTAGAACTCACCGTACCATGGGGTTTCAGAACCGATAAGGCGACATATCATATCAGATTCAGGGATATCATAAGTGGGGATCCAAAGCTATTCTACCAAGAACTCGTAGCGTGTTGAATTTTGTGGAAGATCTAGGAGAGATGCGATGGTAGCCATAGCATTTGCAGCTCAATTCTGATCTCTAGGTATTTTCTCAAAGGTAATTGTAGTAAATGATGCCTTTAGATTGTCCACCATGTGCTTATATGGCATGAGTTTATCATCCTTGGTCTGATATTCATCTGTTGCTTGTCGAATGACCAATTGTGAGTCGCCATATACTTGTAGTTCTTGTATTTTTCATTGTACGGCTAGCCTGAGTCCTATGATCAAGGCCTCATACTCTGCTATGTTGTTAGTGCATGGAAACGTGAGCCTGTAAGACTTCGGGATGCTATCACCTTGAGGTGCGATAAACAAAATGCCTGCCCCTGAGCCATGCCTAGTGTATGAACCATCAAAGTATAGTTTCCATGGTTGTGTTGTTGTGATCATGAATATCCCTTCATCTGGAAAATTGGAAATGAGAGGATGATCGCCTATGAGGGGTGCATCAACCAACTGATCTTTAATAACTTGCCCTTTGATAGCCTTACGGTCTACATACTCGATGTCAAATTCACTTAGAATCATCACCCATTTGGCCAAGCGGCCTGTCAATGCTGCTTTGCTGAGTAAATACTTGAGTGGATCAATCTTTGCAATGAGTTGTACCTTGTGTGTTAACAGATAGTGCCTCAGTTTAGTGGCTACCAAGATTACTGCTAGGCAAGCTCGCTCAATAGGTGTGTAATTGAGTTCATAGCCAACCAGTGTACGAGAGATGTAGTAAACAACGCACTCTTTCCCTTTTGCATTATGTTGTGCTAATAGTACACCCAATGCTGTACTTGTTGCTGATATATAGAGTAGTAGAGGCCTACTTGGATTTGGTGGGATCAACAATGGTGTATTCATGAGATAGTCTTTGAGCATCTGGAATGCTTGTTGGCATCTGGAATCCCACTGAAAGCGGATGTTCTTGTGTAGCAGGTGTGTAAATGGGTGACATTTATCAGCCAATTGTGCAATGAATCTTCGGATGGATTGAAGCCGCCCTTGTAATGTCCTTAGCTAACTGATATTCTTTGGTGGTGGCATGTCCATGATTGCTTTTACCTTTGCTGGGTCGACCTCAATACCTTTGCTTGAGACAATGTATCCTAGAAGCTTCCCAGAGGTTACTCCAAAGACACATTTCTTTGGGTTGAGTCGAACATGGTATTGTTCCAGTCTATCAAAGATTTTATCTAATATGTTGAGATGTCCTTCTCTGGTGAATGACTTTGCTAATAATTCATCAACATAATCTTCCATCATAGTATGCATCATGTCATGGAAGATGGTGGTCATTGCTCATTGATAGGTCGCTCCTGCATTCTTTAGACTGAAAGGCATTACATTCCAGCAATATGTGCCCTATGGACATGTGAAGGCTGTCTTATGTTGATCCTTTGGTGCGATCTTTATCAGATTGTATCCTGAAAAACCATCCATGAGTGAAAACATGGCATGTCCTGCTGTCAGATCTACTATGATGTCAATATTTGGTAGGGGGAAGTCATCCTTAGGACATGCCTTATTCAGATCTTTGAAGTCAGTACAAATGTGGATGCCCCCTTTTGGTTTGCTGACAGGCACAATGTTGGAGATCCATTCTGCATAATCAACTGGTCTAATGAAACCAACATCTAGGAGTTTCTTGAGTTTTGTTTTTACTAGCACTACAATCTGAGGATGCATCTTACGAAGCTTCTGCTTGACAGGTTTGGCTTCTTCTGCTACGGTGAGGTGATGCATGACTAAATCAGGATCAAGCCTAGGCATGTCTACATATGACCATGCAAAGTTGATATGACGCTTTTGAAAGAACTCTATAAATTTAGGCTATTCCTCTCGAGTGAGAAGAGATGCCAGATGTACGAGGTGAGGATTTTCAGGAGTTCCCACATTGTATTCTTTGGTTTCCTCGATGAGAATCATTGATCGTTCCTATTGTGTACTAGCAGGGAGAATATCAAACCCTTCATCCTCAGGTGCCTCAGAGAGGTTTTCACCGTTGGATACGCTCTTTCTTTTTACTTTTGTTGAATCAAACAGTGCCACGGTGTGGTTTTCACTGGAAGATCCATGTTTTATTGTTATATTTTTGCAGCTGAAAGGTTTGGCATCTACCCCGAAGTATGTTGTGCTATTTAGTTCTATGTCAAATCCAACTTTGTGATCCCCGCTTGGTAGGTTATCCCCTAATTCCAAAAAGTCAATGATGGCCTCATTGTTTTGGAAGAAGTCAAGACATGGGGGATTTGGTTGGTTCCATTTGATGAGTTTAGGGTGGATAATGGGCATTACTTCATCAATTAGGTTAAGTGCATTAGATGTATCAGAGAGGGTTAAGACATAGTGGTGAAGGTCATTGATGGTACTCTCCTGTCAGAATCAGGCACAGGATGAGACGTAGGGTCTGTGGAAGATGTTTCCAGCTCAGGAACCCAAGAGGTCTTTATCTGTGCTTCTCCATAAATAGGGATGTCTTTGCGTGGTGGAGGTAGTGATGTGTCTTCCTCATCTGAAGTATTAAGCTGGATAGAATCAAATTCCCACTCATGTGAGTCAGTCTCTGAGTCACTTTCCAGCATCCGATTACTATACCATACTCGGATGTCCTTTGAGATAAATACTGCAAGTGTGATTGGTTGATGTACATTTGTAGTGATCGGTGCTACCGAAAGATTTATGGAGATTGCTGACTTTGACATAGGAAGTACTGATGTTATTGATTTGACTGTTTCTGCTGGAATTGCGGCTATTGTAGATACTGCTATGGGTTCTGATACAGTGGCTGCTGTTAATGGTGCTATTGATGTTATGGCTGTTGCGGATGGGATTACTAGTTTGATTGGTGGGATGGTTGGCATTATAGATGGTCGTGCTGGGATTTTAAGCCTTGGTGGGGCAGTTGTGATGGTGTTTGATGCTGCTTTGATAATGAAAGGTGTCCTCTTTGCAATAGGCTGACATAATCGTTTGCTAGGTTTTCCTTTGAATTTGAGTTTAGGAAAGATCTCTTTTTCAAAGCCTAGGCCTGTATTACCTTTGGGCTTTAATTCTGGCAGCAGAGGTTCATGTCGTCCTTGTTTGCAATAGCCCAAAGCACTCTAACCATCATACCCCATTCTTTGCATAATGAGGAGACCTTTGCCATATTGATCCGTAGGAAGCTTAACTTGTAGTATATTAGTGGTGATGGGATCTTTATAGATCCATTCTGCTAAGTCCTCATCTTGGGTTTCTTCTTCTTGACTCTTTCCAAGGATGAAAGGCGTCAAAGCACATGCTGGCATGATTAGTGGTTGCTATAGTAACTATTGTGGTTTACCATGTGTTCTAGGAGAAGTGGGCATTTGCCCCACACAAAAGAGTTGACTCAAGTTGTATTCCCCAGGACCTTCCTCTGCTATTTTCATCTTAAGCTTTTCTTGCTTTGTTATAGTGGTGTTCGAACTAGTAAGAGAGGCGGGACTTATATATGATGTGGAGGAAATGGCTTCTCTATTATTAAGAATGGTAATCTCTAGTTGATGGCTGATATTATGACAATATGCAAAGGGATTTGCACCACCCAGGATTGTGATCTCTACACCGTTATGTGGGAACTTGATACATTGATGGTAGGTAGATGGAACGGCTTGCATGGCATGTATCCAAGGTCTTCCTAACAATAGATTGTATGGCAGAGGAAGGTCTAGAACCTGATAGATGATGTGCTTTACCGCAGGGCCCACTCGGATTGGTAGTACCACAACTCCTTTGGATGAACGCTCTACATTGTCATAGGCTTTGATTGTGATCTTCTTACGGGGATCCATTGATTCTATGGCATATCCCAATGTTGTGACCAACTGTAGTGTACAAATATTTAAGCTTGCTCCATTATCAATCAAGACTCACTTGATCCCGTGCTGGTTGATAAAGCCTTCAATGTGTAGCGAAGTGTTATGAGGTTGCTGGAAGGAAGAGTTATCACTTTTGGAAAAAGTGAGACAAGGTGATGACTTTAGACTTCCAACCATGGCTTGAAATTGGTCTGTATTCAGGTTTGCAAGGACTGACGCCTCTTGGAGCGCTTGATCCAAGATTATTTTATGAGATGGTGATAGGCACAATAGCTCTAAAATGGATATAAGCGCAGGCATTTTGTCTAATTGTTCCATAAGATTGTACTACTTTGGTATTGAGGTGGTGCCTTGTGGAGCTGCCTTTATGGTAACCTTGTCGGGACGTGTAACAACATTGCAATTGGAGTTAGGATTTTTGATGGTTATAGTTGCAACTTGTTCACTGGCATCATACATGTGATTTACAGTGTAATTATATACAGCCTGCATATAATCCATGGTATCAGTGCCTCACCTGGAAGTGGAAGGGCCCCTTTGATCTTGTGATGGAAGTAGATTTTTCAACATCAGATGATCATTGTTTGTTGTTTTTGGGTCATGTCCTTCGATTTCAATTTCACCTCGGTTAGTAAGATCCTGAATAAGATCTTTCAATCGGTGACAATTACTTGTCTTGTGTCCTCTCCCTTGGTGGAAATCACAGTGTTCAGTATCTCTCCACCATGCAAGTTTGACCTGAGGCTCATAGTTTGATGTTTTAGGTAGAGTGACCAAATTTTGAGAAATGAGTTGTCGTAATACTATTTCAATGGGTTCCCCTAAGGGAGTGCATGTTCATTTTTGTTTTTGCCGATGAGGTCTAGGTTCATCATGAGATGTGATGTGACCTTGATTTGAAGGAACATTTGTGTTATTCTGAGGTGGAGGATTCTGTCCTGCAAACTGAATGATAGGTTGTGCACTTTTTATAGTCCTGGCATCCACAACCCCATCGTTGATGATATTCTTATTTTTGTTCCAGAAGTTTGGTTTATCACTATTGAAGCATGGACAAGGAATATCCTTTGGTTCATTATAGATTTTGATAAGTCCTTTCTTAATGAGGGCCCATTCACATTTCAAACCCTTGGTAATCATGCCATTAAAAGAGTCCGTGTCTTTGACATCCAGGTGAAATTCCATTTCTTCGTTTAAGTTGGAAATGGATATTTCTACTAGTTCTCATTTAGGTAACTGAAGAGAACACCTGCTTGACATTTGACACCATCATTGCAGGAATACTGAGAATAGTTCACCTAGTTTTTGTTTAGTGTTGCACAGATCAGCCATGGTGATGTTGCGTTCAATGTTATGAGAGTAATGAGCTAGGAACTTCTGGATGAGTTCCTCAAATATTCTAATGCCCACCCAAGCTTTGGGGAAAAAGGCGCATTAGGTATGTGTCTTCATATGCCACTTCGAGGCAAGCGAAATGAAATTCTCTGACATGATCACAAGGATCTCCCTTTCCTCTATATTTTTTGAATTTGGGTGTTTCAAATCCTCATGGAAAGGGTGGCATATAAAGATTCCTATCAAAAGGATAGGGACAGATGTCATTGAGTGAGAATTGGTTAGTCTTGACACCACTATGAAGTTGTTGGGCGAGATTCTCAACTTGTTGCCACAACATCTCCATTTCATTTGGAGGAGGAGGTGGTGGGTTACCTTGAGGAATGTTATGTCTGATGGGATCTCTACCTCTTTCTTCTTCATGGCGACTTTGTCATTCCGATGCTTGTCTTAATTGGGCAAGATCAAAGTCAGAGGGGAGTTTTGCTCCTTCTTGACCAAGCTTTAAAAAGTGAGCATCTGCATTGCTCCTGAGTATTTCATCAAAAAGTCTGTTAAAGAGGGGGTTGTGTTGAGCCCTTTCTATGGTTGCAGGAGTGGGAGTACTTGGGTTTTCGTCATTTGCATTTCCTCCAAGTGCTTCTTGAAATTCATTGAGATTTTCCTCTTCTTCTTCTTCCATTTCTATTTCTCATTGCCTTGATTGTGATCGGGTTTGGGCCATTTTGTTTACAAGCTTTTGTTGAAGTTGTGTGAAAATGATGATGAGTTGTTGATGAAATGAAAGATTGATGGTTGGTGAAGTGTTTTGCATGTGGATCTCTAGCACTTTTAAGGTAGATGTAACCGAAATTCCTTCTTTGAATTGCTTGTTTGTTTGATAAGGTTGGATGTGATAAGGTGTAGAGAAATCTGAGATGTGTTACAGATTTAACTACCTAGTAATGAGAGAATTCACTCATGAACTAGTTTTAACCTACGTAGATATGTCTCTTAGGAAGAGCTTATCCTATATGTAGAAACAATCTAAAAAGTGATTTGGTTGTGTTTGATTCAAGCAATATCTAAAAAGAGAACTTTAGGACAAGAACCTCTTAATGTTTTGAGAGTTGGAACGGATTGATGATGAAGTGATGATGTATGAGTGAGATAATGGATGAAAATGTTTTTAACTTCAATAAAAGCTTTGTGTCACAAATGGAACAAACTCTACCTCTTCCCTTTCGGGTGTTGGTGGTATTTCTCGAGCTACGTTGTATGTGATACAGATGTTTGGGAAAAAGTTGGGATTAATCTTACCTCCTTGGTTTTTGTGATAACTCAAAGCTCTATATTGCATAAAAGCTCTGCGGTTCAATGACTCTGAATCAAACTCGTTTGATTTGCTTTGAAGGTAGAGACGCATGTGACGTAGAAAAACTCTATGAGAGACAAGGATTTGTCTATTGAGATAGAAGAATTTCCTCCTTTCAATTAAAGCCTTTGAGCTCAATGGTCTTCTTTTCAAGTTGATGTTCTGATGACGTTTCTTGTTTCATAAGATGTGAAGAATGGTCATAAAGTTTGATACTTTGTTGTTTGCACTTTGTTTTTGGTATTTTTGTGGTTGCTTTGAAAGATGTTTGGTTGGATGAATACTTTGTTTTGGAATTGATTTTTTGATGTTTCTTTGACAAGAAAACAAAGCAAGCACACAAACACAAGAATGTTACCTCAAAGGCACAAATGAGTATGGGTCTAGATCAACCCAATCCTTGGACTTTTATATGACCCTTCCTTTTAGATGTATTTTAAGGTGTATTTACAAAGCTTGAAGTCCGCTCAATTTGCACTTGGTCTTTGACTAAAACGAAAACACTTCAAACACTTTTTATCCCTAAGGTCAAATGACCAGTTGTGATAAATTTAGCCCACATCTTGATATTTCTTCAACTTTGGTACTGCATACCTTATGAATCCCGCCGTGGCAGGTAAGGATGTGATATACTAAGTCTTGCATGAGCATAACAAATAGATGATCCCTATGATGGGGGAGTCACCACTTTTATCAAGCCACAAGTGACTTTTCAAAAAGCTATGTTTCTACTCAAGGAAATATTTATGGTGAGTATCTTGGGATAAAAACCATCTATGCTCTTGCACTAAATTATATCGCAAATATCCTCAATCAATAGAATGGGTGGGTGGTGCACGAGCACCTGAGCACCTGAATGCTCAAATCCTAGCAAGTATAGCATTTTTGTTGCAAATTAAGCATGTGTGTCTATTTTATGCTTCTAATAGGTTTAATAGGTTTGTTTTTTGGTGTAATAAGGTTTGGAACTCATTGTTGTTTAAGAGTTTCCAAGATTTTTGTTTTCTTGCTCAGTGGGCCAAAAATTGTCAATTTTGGGTCCAAATGAGCATTTTTGAATTTTGGATGTTGTAAAGCCTTGAAAGGAATTGGAGCATGTTTATTTAGTGTTTCTAATGATTTTGAGTCATTGGTTTGAGTGCCAAGTCACCACGAGTCAAAATGCAACTTTTTGAGCAACAAAAGTTGTCAAAAAAGTTGTCAAAAAGTGCAAAAAAGTGACTTTTGGTGGTTTTGTTTAGTTCCAGCCTGTACCTATCCATACAAAGGCTTCAATAAGTTGGCACATGTATAAAAACCATTTTCCCATCATTGTGTGTACAGGTCATGTTGGAAAAATAAGAGAAATACTTGTTTGTGCTTGTATTTTGTTTCACTAGTTTTCTGCACTTTTGAGAGTACAGTCTGTACCATGGCTCCATGAGTCCATACTTCTCTTGTTTTTGATTGATGTGATCTCCTTTGATGTTTTAGTAATGATTGGAACAAGTTTTATTTGAAGTGTTCTTGAGAAAAGCATTGTTTTGTGGTTCCAATGGAAGATCATTCATGGTCCAACTAATGGCTTCAAAGTCTATTCATCCATGGCTTTGAGGAAATCTGTTGGACCCTCTGTACATACTATATTATACATTTATTTTCCTTCTCTAACTATGCACAGGTGTTTGTAAACCCATGGCAAGTATGTGGAGTGAGCAACTTGGCTTGGGTATCCTTAAAGTTGTTTGAATGGTACTTTGTTGTTCGTAGCACTGTACTTTGATATGTTGAAGAAGGATTAAGTTGGTAGGAGTCTTAATTGTATTTTACCATCCTTGTCTCTCTCATGACTTGGTTGGTTGCAAGAAGCAAAGGTGTAATCAGATTGTAAAAACAGTGTGTCACTGTTTCATGGATAAAACCTCTTTGCCAACCTCCCTAATGGATAGTATGGAACGATGGATTCCTCTTTTATGCATCATGGAAATGTATTTGAAAGTAGTTTCAATGTGAAGAAGACAAATTACACAATTTGATTGTAAAGGACCTAAATAAGGATCCTAGAAAAGTGTATTCTTTGTCACAGTCATATAATGTTGTCATGATTTGTGTCATCCTTTAAGTGTTCAAACCTTCAATATCTTTGAAGAGGTTATATGCACTATTCTATCATGCCATTAACACCTTCTTGTAGGCTAGGGACAAAGTGAAGAATCAGGTCAAAACAGAGAAAGAAAGTTGTCACAGTTTTAAGACTGTAAAAGTGTAGTAAGGCGGGTAAATGACCAACAGTCATGAAAAAAATCCTTTCCTACTTGTTTGCAAGTTGCTCCAACTACTATCAAGACATTGTTACATCCATATGTGATATAATTTCATTGTACTTCCTTTATTAATGTTAACAAAGTATGCAAAACCTTGAAAACATCGTTGTCCTAGTCTTTAGACTGTTATTTCTAAGTAAATGCAGCAGTATGGTATCTATTTGATAAAATGATAGTGTGCTCAGATAATTTTTGAGTCCTTGGAAGTGTTAGGCATATGTTGTAGCAAAGTTTGAACCATTTAATTTGGGTCTAACACCATGGAGGAGACCTTTAAATTGCAAACCCTCTCTAAAACCCTTAAAAACACTTGAAAAGTGCATATTTTGTGGGACAGTCCTCAAACAGTCCGTACAGTACTTGCCATAGAAAAAATCCTTGAGCTTTCATCATCAAATGACCACATCTCCAGGGGTTTTTCATGAAGTTTAGCAGGTTGAGCAGGGTGAACAAATTTCATTAAAAACTAGGGCTAATTCTAGTAGCCTTTTTGGAGCAAATTTGACAATTTCATGAAATCGGTAAGGAAGGAGGAGTAAGTGATGGTTTCAAATCATCAAACTAATAAGTTAAGCCTTGAGACACCCTACTACAAACTCCATAGCATTGCATTAATTCATTTGATCAAAATGACAATTTGAACCTAGAAGTTGCCTTGAGTAACCCAACGTTCTTTGCATCCAATTTAGAAATTTTCATTCTTGAAAGGTGAAGGACAGTCCTCATACTTTGCAGACCTGTCCAGATGCTCAATCAATAGATTAATATGATTGAAATCCTTAAAGGTGTAATTAAGATTAGGTAAACCATGGTTCTCCAACAGTTACCCATTCCTGGAAGAGAGGAGATTCAGCCAGTTGGACAACCAAACTTGTTCATTTTTGGTGACACCCAAGAGGACCTCATTTCAGACTTGAATGCCTTAGCATGGAAGGTAAGGAGGAGTGATGTCCAATACAATAGGGTGCAAGCAGTGTTGAATAGAGAGGAGGAGATAGGAGAAAGGTTTAGAAGAATCCCATTTGTGCCTAGGGATTGAGTTGGTAAGTACATTGAGAACAAAAGCCCACCAACCTCAAAGAAGACCAACTTCTACTTTACTTCCTCATCATAGTGGTATCAGAGCCAATTCAGATTTGGGTTGAGAGATTAGCATATGTCAGGTAGTGAGTCAGTGGGAGACAAATCCAACAACATGGTGACCAATGCAGAGTTAGCAAAGAGGATGGAGGATCAGGTTGAAGAAAATAGACTCCTTAGGGAAAGATTACAACAACTTGAACGAAAGTTGAACCAAGTAGAAGTCAATACTAAAGAAGTCAGTGAGAGAGTAGAAAACGTTGAAGATAAGAAGGAAACCTTAGAGGAAGAAGTCCCAGAACTAGATCCAATCTTGGATAGAGAACAAGAAACATTTTTACAAGCTTTGAAAGCTTTAACTAGAAAGGCCTTAGATGGAGTGTGCCTTTTCAATGGCAAGATGGAACCAGAAGCACTAATGGAGTGGATAGAGGGTCTAGAGAATCACTTTGAATGTGATGGCATTACTGAAGCACAGAAAGTGAAGGTAGCCAAATCCAGAATGAGAGGGGCAGCCTTAACTTGGTGGAAGTTCATCCAAGAGCAAAGGGTGAAAGAGGGAAAGAAACCCATAGCCACCTAGAAGACAATGGTAACTAAAATCAAAGACACCTACATTCCCTAAGATTATGAAATCTAGTTACATAAGAAGAGACAAAACTTGAGATAGAAAGACGTAGATGTCAGTAGTTATACTGAAGAATTCCAAAAACTATGCCTTAGGTCTAAGGTACAAGAAGATGAAAATGTCAAAGTAGCTAGGTATCTCAATGGGTTAAGATGGAATATTTAGGAAGAGTTAAGCCTATGGTGTCCCAACACATTACAGAAGTGTTATCAATTAGCACTGAAGGTAGAAGAGAGAAACAAGAAGAAACAAGAACAAAATGGTAGAGGCAGAGGTAGAGGAAACAGAGGCAGTCATAGAGGTAGTTTTGGGGGAAGATACACAGATCATAGGTCCCAGGGAGAGTCTAAGCTTATTGAGCAAAGCGAGGATTCTCAGAGCAGACCCAACTATAGGGGTAGGGGATCAGGCAACCCAGGAAGGGGTAGATCTAATGGACCTGGAAGAGGTTCATACTTCTCCACAATGAAGTGTTACAACTGTCAGAAATTAGGCCATCTAGCATATAGATGCCCAGAGAAGCCAAGCTCATCTCAAGGAGGTGATAAGAGAGTCCATTTTGTGCAAGAGGAAATCACACCAAACCAAAGGTGTCTACCATCAGAAGAAGGGGAAAACCTCATGATCAGGAGGATCCTCATGAAAGAGCCATCTCAGAAAGATATGTCTCAAAGGAAAGCTCTTTTCAGGATCAAATGTAAGATCCAAGGAAAGGTGTGCAAGGTTATCATTGATTCAGGATCAACTAATAACATCATATCAGAAGAAGCTGCTACAAAACTTCATCTACCTAGAATACAGCACAATGAGCCCTACAAGGTCACATGGTTGGAAAAAGGGCAGCATGTATTGGTGAGTGAACAAACATGGGTAGAGTTTAACATAGGTGAATACCAAGATAAGATTTTGTGTGATATACTACCTATGGATGCTTGTCATTTGCTTTTAGGAAGACCTTGGCAATTTGACAGGAAAGCACAATATGATGGTGAAAAGAACTCATACTCATTTTTCAAGAATGGTATCAACTATAAAATTCAGTCCCTTAATGAAGAAAGTGAGGGCAGCAAACCAAAAGTTCCCAACATTTTATTAGTTGATGAAAAGGAGTTCATTCATACCCTAAAAGAAGGTGATGGCATAGGTTTTGCATTGGTAACTAAACCAGTTGATGAAAAGAAAGAAAAGAAGGTAGAAATCCCATATGAGGTGTAGCAACTTCTAGATCAGTTTAAGTCAATTGTTAATGATGGTCAACCAACCTCTCTACCTCCTCAGAGAGCCATTAGCCACCAGATAGACTTCATCCCAGGTGCATCCTTACCAAACAAAGCTGCTTACAAAATGACACTTGAACAAAATCAGGAAGTGGCAAGACAAATCCATGAGCTCCTAGACCAAGGATTGATTAGGAAAAGTATTAGTCCATGCGCAATACCCACAGTGTTAGCACCTAAGAAAGGTGGGGCTTGGAGACTTTGTACAAATTCAAGAGCAATAAACAGGATCACAATCAGGTATAGATTCCTCATCCCTAGGATAGAAGATCTTATAGATTGTTTAGGGGGAGCACAATATTTCAGTAAGATAGACCTAAAAAGTGGTTATCATCAAATCCGCATCAAAGAGGGGGATGAATGGAAAACAACTTTCAAGACACATGAGGGTTTGTATGAATGGCTAGTCATGCCATTTGGGTTAACAAATGCACCCAGTACATTTATGAGATTGATGAATGAGGTGTTACATGACTTCATAGGCAGGTTTGTAGTTGTGTACCTTGATGATATCTTAATTTTCAGTCAAACCAAGGAAGAACACCTCCAACATTTGTAGATTGTCTTACAAAGATTGAATGATGAACAACTTACTATCAATCTAGAGAAATGTGATTTCCTTAAGCAAGAGCTAGTCTATTTGGGTTTTGTTGTTTCAGGGGGTGACTTGAAGATGGATCCAAGTAAGGTAGAAGCCATAGTTAATTGGCCAACCCCTAGGAATGCTAGTGATGTCAGGAGTTTTCATGGACTTGCTCAATTTTATAGGAAATTTATCAGAGGTTTCAGTGAAATATGTGCACCTATGTTGGAAACCATTAAGGGTGGTGTGAAAGTGAAATTTCAGTGGACAGAAGTAGCCAACAAGGGATTTGAATTGCTGAAAGACAGAGTTGCTACCCAACCAGTGTTGATTCTACCCAGTTTTGACAAATTGTTTACCTTAGAGTGTGATGCAAGTAATATTGCTATTGGTACTGTTTTGAGTCAGGATAATAGACCTGTTGCATTTTTCAGTGAAAAACTTAATGATGCTAAGAGGAAATATTCTTCATATGATCTTGAAATGTATGCTTTGGTTCAGGCACTTAGGAAATGGAGGCATTATCTTCTTCCTAAAGAATTTGTGGTTTACACTGACAACCAAGCACTTAGTTTTCTCAATTCACAGGATAAGCTTAGTCACAGACATGTTAAATGGGTAGAGTCTTTGCAAGCATATACCTTTACTTTGAAGCATAAGAAAGGACAGTGCAATAAAGTAGCTGATGCATTGAGTAGGAGGCTACTTACTGTTCAAGAAATTCAGATTAGAAGCATTGGTATAGAATGTTTTAAGGATTTATATCCACATGATTCTGATTTTGCTGATATTTACAAGGTTTGTCAAGATTTTCAGAATACTTTTCATAGTGAATATGTTGACTATACTTTGCAGAATGGATTGTTATTCAGGGGTTGACAGCTATGTGTGCCAAAAGGTTCAATGAGGGAGAATCTAATACAGGAAAAGCACAATGGTTGCTTGAGTGGTCACTTTGGTCTTAATAAGACTTTGGAATTGGTTCAGAGGCACTATTTTTGGCCTAAGATGCAGGCAGATGTCAGGAAATATGTTGAACAATGCATGGTATGTCAGAAAGCCAAGGGTACTAGCACTAATGCTGGTTTGTATCAGCCTCTTCCCATACCTTCTAGGCCTTGGGATTGCATAAGTATGGATTTTGTGGTAGGTTTGCCCAGAACAAAAGCAGGGTGTGATAGTATTTTTGTGGTTGTTGACAGATTTAGTAAAATGGCACATTTCATACCTTGCAAAACCACTAATGATGCTAGTCACATTGCTTTTCTTTTCTTTAAGGAAGTTGTAAGAATTCATGGTTTGCCATCCAGTATTGTATCTGATAGCGATGCTAAGTTTTTGGGTCATTTTTGGAAAACTTTATGGAAGAAATTGGGTACTAACTTATCTTTTGGCTCAGCTTATCATCCACAGACAGATGGCCAAACAGAAGTGGTGAACTAAACATTGGGTAATCTACTCAGATGTCTTACCAAAGAATATGGGCAAAGTTGGGACCAACTCATCCATCAAGTAGAGTTTGCATACAATGACAGTGTAAACATATCCACTGGTAAGAGCCCATTTCAGATTGTTTATGGAATGCATCCTAGAGGTGTTTTCAAGTTAAATGATGTAACTAATTTATAGCATGTGAGTGGTACAACAGAAGATATGGCACAGTCTATGAAAGACATTCATGAGCAGGTACATAAGTCTTTACAGGAAACTACTCAAAAAGTTAAGGAGAGAGTTGATGATTCAAAAAGAGATGTTCAATTTTTAGTGGGTGATTATGTGATGGTCCATCTCAACATGTCACAATTACAGAAAGGAGTGCCTACTAAGTTGCAAATGAGAAGAGTAGGACCATGCAAAATCTTGGCTAAATATGGCCATAATGCTTACAAAGTTGATTTGCCTAATGAAGTTTCTATGTCTCCTATTTTCAATGTTGCAGATTTGGTGCCATTCAAAGGGGAGCTACCATCAGATTCACAATGAGTTTCAGATCTTTCTCATTCCCTTTCTAATCTTTCTCTCCCCTCTTCTTCTACTCCCATTCCTCAGCAGGTACTAGATTCAAGAATCATAAAAAAGACAAGACACCATACCTACATGGAGCATCTTATCAAGTGGAAGGATAAACCAGTTTCTGAAGCCACTTGGGTACCTGAAAGTGACTTTCTCAGAACTGGAATTCCTCTTTCTTTACTACCCAAAGGAGTCACATGACTTCTTTTTCCTTAGGGGAGTATGGTGCAGAAGCACCTGAGCACCTGAATGCTCAAATCTTAGCAGGTATAGCATTTTTGTTGCAAATTAAGAATGTGTGTTTATTTTATGCTTCTAATAGGTTTAATAGGTTTTTTTTGTGGTGTAATAAGGTTCGGAACTCATTGTTGTTTAAGAGTTTCCAAGATTTTTGTTTTCTTGCTCAGTGGGCCAAAAATTGTCAATTTTGGGTCCAAATGAGCATTTTTGAATTTTTGATGTTGTAAAGCCTTGAAAGGCATTGGATCATGTTTATTTAGTGTTTCTAATGATTTTGAGTCATTGGTTTGAGTGCCAAGTCACCACGAGTCAAAATGCAACTTTTTGAGCAACAAAAGTTGTCAAAAAAGTTGTCAAAAAGTGCAAAAAAGTGACTTTTGGTGGTTTTGGTTAGTTCCAGCCTGTACCTGTCCATACAAAGGCTTCAATAAGTTTGCACATGTATAAAAACCATTTTCCCATTATTGTGTGTACAGGTCATGCTGGAAAATAAGAGAAATACTTGTTTGTGCTTGTATTTTGTGAGTTTTCACTAGTTTTCTGCACTTTTGAGAGTACAGTCCGTACCATGGCTCCATGAGTCCATACTTCTCTTGTTTTTGATTGATGTGATCTCCTTTGATGTTTTAGTAGTGATTGGAACAAGTTTTATTTGAAGTGTTCTTGAGAAAAGCATTGTTTTGTGGTTCCAATGGAAGATCATTCATGGTCCAACTAATGGCTTCAAAGTCTATTCATCCATGACTTTGAGGAAATCTGTTGGACCCTCTGTACATACTATATTATACATTTATTTTCCTTCTCTAACTATGCATAAGTGTTTGTAAACCCATGGCAAGTATGTGGAGTGAGCAACTTGGCTTGGGTATCCTTAAAGTTGTTTGAATGGTACTTTGTTGTTCATAGCACTGTACTTTGATATGTTGAAGAAGGATCAAGTTGGTAGGAGTCTTAATTGTATTTTACCATCCTTATCTCTCTCATGACTTGGTTGGTTGCAAGAAGCAAAGGTGTAATCAGATTGTAAAAATAGTGTGTCACTGTTTCATGGATAAAACCTCTTTGCCAACCTCCCTAATGGATAGTATGGAATGATGGATTCCTCTTTTATGCATCATGGAAATGTATTTGCAAGTAGTTTCAATGTGAAGAAGACAAATTACACAATTTGATTGTAAAGGACCTAAATAAGGATCCTAGAAAAGTGTATTCTTTGTCACAGTCATATAATGTTGTCATGATTTGTGTCATCCTTTAAGTGTTCAAACCTTCAAGATCTTTGAAGAGGTTATATGCACTATTCTATCATGCCATTAACACCTTCTTGCAGGCCAGGGACAGAGTGAAGAAGCAGGTCAAAACAGAGAAAGAAAGTTGTCACAGTTTTAAGACTGTAAAAGTGTAGTAAGGCGGGTAAATGACCAACAGTCATGAAAAAAATCCTTTCCTACTTGTTTGCAGGTTGCTCCAACTACTGTCAAGACATTGTTACATCCATATGTGATATAATTTCATTGTACTTGCTTTATTAATGTTAACAAAGTATGCAAAACCTTGAAAACATCGCTGTCCCAGTCTTTAGACTGTTATTTCTAAGTAAATGCAGCAGTATGGTATCTATTTGATAAAATGACAATGTGCTCAGATAATTTTTGAGTCCTTGGAAGTGTTAGACATATGTTGTATCAAAGTTTGAACCATTTAATTTGGGTCTAGCACCATGGAGGAGACCTTTAAATTGCAAACCCTCTCTAAAACCCTTAAAAACACTTGAAAAGTGCATATTTTGTGGGACAGTCCTCAAATAGTCCGTATAGTACTTGCCATAGAAAAAATCCTTGAGATTTCATCATCAAATGACCACATCTCTAGGGGTTTGTCATGAAGTTTAGCAGGTTGAGCAGGGTGAACAAATTTCATTAAAAACTAGGGCTAATTCTAGTAGCCTTTTTGGAGCAAATTTGACAATTTCATGAAATCGGTAAGGAAGGAGGAGTAAGTGATGGTTTCAAATCATCAAACTGATAAGTTAAGCCTTGAGACACCCTACTACAAAATCCACAGCATTGCATTAAGTCATTTGATCAAAATGACCATTTGAACCTAGAAGTTGCCTTGAGTAACCCAACGTTCTTTGCATCCAATTTAGAAATTTTCATTCTTGAAAGGTGAAGGATAGTCCTCATACTTTGCAGACCTTTCCAGATGCTCAATCAACAGATTAATATGATTGAAATCCTGAAAGGTGCAATTAAGATTAGGTAAACCATGGTTCTCCAACAGTTACCCATTCCTGGAAGAGAGGAGATTCAGCCAGTTGGACAACCAAACTTGTTCATTTTTGGTGACACCCAAGAGGACCTCATTTCAGACTTGAATGCCTTAGCATGGAAGGGAAGGAGGAGTGATGTCCAATACAATAGGGTGCAAGCAGTGTTGAATAGAGAGGAGGAGATAGGAGAAAGGTTTAGAAGAATCCCATTTGTGCCTAGGGATTAAGTTGGGAAGTACATTGAGAACAAAAGCCCACCAACCTCAAAGAAGACCAACTTCTACTTTAACTCCTCATTAGTGGGCTACTACTTAAAGGTGTTTAGTCATTTTTGATGTTTTTGGACATAAGTTCATTCTGCAGTGACTCACTTAAGAGCCTTGTAACCAGTGGTGGGGCCCATTTGTCCTTTCGGCCAGTTACACTGTAGGAACAGCTATACCCAAGGCTACAGCTTTTGCTCTCACCTAATTTCTATAGCGGCTCGAAGGATTTACCGCACGAGGTCATTCCCAAGAGTGATGTGTCTCTTGGCAGACCTCTCTTAAAAAGATAAAAATTTTGAGTGTTACTAACACTTTTCTCTTGCACCTAGGACCACGAAACCCAAGGGAGAGGATAGTGTGTGTTAGAAGTAGGACCACTCAACCAACTTTTATTTTGCACAAGTGTGCCAAGCACGAAAACAATTGTTCTTTTTAACTTGCCATTGCAAATGTGATCTAACTATTTGGAGATGTTGCTCCAACATTCATGGTGTTATTTTTAACTTCAAATGCAAAGGTTTGAGTAAACTAGAATTTTGAAAATCCTGGTCAATTGAAATTGAAGCACGTATGCATGAATGAAAATTGCTTTGCAAAAATTTTAAACAAGTTGATTGTGTATTTTATGTGCACCAAACATTGAAATGTGGATTGTAAATTCTTTAGTTTTGATGCAAGAAAATTGAAGTGTTGATTTTAAGCACCAAATAAAGTGTGTTTCCTAACTTGCAAGAAAACAAATTTTGTTTTGTTCAGTTTTAATGCACCAAAAACAAGTGATCCTAACTGGAAAGCAGGGGAAAGTTTGTTTGTTCAATTCTTAAAACACCAAAATAAAGTTTTTGATTTTAAAGAGGTGAATTTTTAAACCTGCACAAACAATAACCAGTTAGTAAAATCCATATCTAAGGGGGGCTTCCACAAGCCTAAAAATTTTCACTTTTTTGGTTACAAGGTCTTTTTTACAACGTTCTATTACAATAGCGCTAGTCTGTGTTTAAACAGAAGTGCTATTTAACATAAACACACTAAAAGAAGAAAAATAATAGGGAAGGCAAAAGTGCTCAAACAGGATTAATAGTGCCAAAACAGGGTCAAAAGCACTCAAATAATGTCAATAGCGATAAACTTGATACAATAGCACTATTGTAAGAACAATAGCACTAGAACAACAAGTTTCAATAGCGCTATAACGTGATCAATAGCGCTAAAGCGCAACCTGTGTGACAATTTCAACATTCAAACATGTTATTGGTAAAAAATAAATGATTTTTTTGGGTGTTTGGATTCACGTCGGGTTCACCAAATGATGCTCTACAAAAAGGAAAGGTTAGCCAATGATAAATAACACACAACACACAAGAAACTGTTAGTGTTAATCAATCAAAAACTAATCTAAACAGGCATATCAAAAGAGATATCAAAAGCATGACAAAATATCTAACTAAGAAGATAAATATGATGAGGCATCTCCAAATGCCTTCTAACATGCTCTTGATTTCTTCTCCTTTGTTCCTCTCCTCTCCAAGTTCCAAAATACTGTAGCTCTCAGCAACTTTTTGCACTATGGATGCTTATGGAGGATTGAGATTTAAGTATTTTCTCCAAATGTAGAATGAAAAGCTAAAATACTAGATGCTATTAAAAATGATTGATTTTAACCAAAATAACAAGATATTAGATTGCTATGTTAAATGCTCTCTTAAAATGTCTATAGGTTAAATGCATACAAGTTTTTAGGGTCTGGATTATGAAGAAATGGGCTCTATTTATAGGAAAAATGGAGCAATGGATGGTTGAGATTGAGCAATCTCAACAAGGGTCAGGATTGAATGATTTCAAATCCATGTGAGGGCTTTCAACCCAATCCCAGGATGACATGTGTCAATGTGAGATAGGTTGAGAGGAGAGGGAATAAGCATTAAATGCTTGACATGACCTTGGGAGTTAAGGTCAAGGTTAGTTGAATGAATAAACTCTTTATTTAAAGAATAAAGCTTTTATCCAATGGATAAACTCTTGTGCAAAGGCAAAAGGCATAAACATGGTCAAAGCAATAAATGCTTGGGGAGACAAGTTGAATTAACCACAAATGGTTATGTAAGAGCCATTAATGGTCATGTAAGAGCCATTAGTGGTTTTGGAAGACTTTGGAGGTTAAATTGTTGAACACACAAAGCATTAAATGCTTTTCAAAGACTTTGAAGTCTTTGAGAAGTGACTCCATGTTGCTTAGGAATGTGACAATAATTAGGGGATGGATTAGGCTAATTAGGAAGGGTTTAGAAGAATCTAGAAGGAGATTAGAATTGCAAGTGGGTTTGGTGGGTGAGGGAAAATAGGATTTTATTAAAATAAAAATTCATTTATTTCAATAAATGTGTGCAAGTTGCATTTTTAGGAGAATGCAAGTGGGGGGGGGGGGGTTTTAATGATTTAAATAAATGTTTAATTTAATTTATTTAAAAGAGGAATAGGGGGATTTAATTAAATAATTAGACTTTATTCATTTAATTGATTTGTGAACTTGGTTTAATGAATGAATTAAAATAAATTGAATAATTTATTTAATTAATAGGAGAATGTTTTGAAGATGAATTAATTAAATGTTAATTAATTAACTCATGGCTAGTGCACTTTTAATCAAATAAATAGCAAATATTCATTTAATTAAGCTGGACAGATTTGTGTGACTACAGGTTTTTATTAGCATTTTGATAGGTGTGAAGGAGACTCCATTGTAGGTATGATTTAGAAGTAGAGAGGTTCTATCCAATAAATTTTAATCTAAGAGCCTTTGATCTAACTCTCCTTAATTAATTACTTCAAATGGGACCTCTTAAAGCTTAAATCATTATTCTGTCTAAAAAATGCATGATTTCAGCAAAAATCAAGAAGTACTAGAAAATGTAGCCCAGTATTGTGGGATCACCCTCCATCTCTTACTACTGTATCTCTCTTTGTTCTTTTGCCTCTCATCTTCTCCCTCCCTCCCCTCTCTAGATTTATTCCTCCCTTTCTTCATCTTTTCATCTCTATCTCCCCCTCCCTCCTTACCCCCCATCTCTCTCTCTCTCTCTCTCTCTCTCTCTCTCTCTCTCCCATATCTAGGTTTTTCCTTCCTTCCCTCTCAACCTCTCTATATTTCCATCCATATCTAATTAGCCACCTCTCTTTATCCCCATTTGTATAGCCACACCTCCCTCTTTACCCATCTAGTTATAGGATACAAGGTTTAGGGTTTATGATATAGGGTACAAGATTGATGGTACGAGATTTAAGATACATAATGTATATGGTTTAGGGTATTATTCTCTCTCTCTCTCTATTATTCTTTCTCTCCATTGTCAATTTTGTCACCTCTCCCTCACACCATCTCTCTCTCTCTTCTATTTTTTCCCTCCCTCCCTCTCCACCTCTCTCATCCCCTCTCTAGTTCTATCCCACCATATCCCCCTCTCTACCTTACTCCCATCTCTATCCTTGCATCTACCCCCCCCTCTCTCTCTCTTAATCACTGCCTCTCCCTCCCATCCCCTCTCTAGGTCTAATTTACTCTCTTGATTTACCTCTCTACCTTTACATTCCTATCTATTTATCCACATCTCTATCTCTTTCACAAATATCCCTCAACCTCTAGGTCTCTCACCTATCTCTCCCAATGCTCTAGTTCTCTCACCTCTATATATCTCCCCTTTCTAGTTCTTTCCGTCCCTCTCCACCTTTCTCAATACCTCCTTACCCCTCTCTCTCTCTTTTGTGAGTTTCATTCTCTCATTTTCTTCTCTTTCTCCCTCACCTCTCCCCTCTCTAGGTCTCTCACGCACTCCCTATCTACCTCTCCCTTCCACCCTCCCTCCTTAGACATCTCTTTATGTTTTTTCTTCTCTCTCTCCCTCCCCTCTCTAGGTCATCTCATCTCTCCTCTTCTATTCCCTTCTATCTTTATCACGTCTCTCTTTCTCATCCCATCTAGGTCTCTCACCTCTCTCTCCGCATTTAGATCTCTCACCTCTCTCTCTCCCCCTCTAGGTCTCTCATCTCTCTATCATTATCCTCCCTAGTTCTCTCCCTCCATATCCACTTCTCTCCTTCCACCCTTACTACTCTCCCTTTTTTGAAACCTCTCTCTCTCTCTCTACCTCCTCCTTTCCTGGGTCTCTCACTCCTTCCACCCTATTCCTAAAACCTATACCCTAAACCCTATAGCATATAAAGTGGAGGGAGAGGTTATGACCTACAGAAGGGAGGGAGGGAGAAGAGGAGAGAGAAAATAAGAAAGAGAGAGAGATGAGTAATATGAGATGGAGGGAGTGAGGGATCTAGGGAATAAGGATATAGAGAAGTGATGGGAGAGAGAGAAAAGATGAGATAGTTCATAAAGGGAGAGGGATAAGGGGCAAGTGAGATACCTATAGGGGGAGAGAGAAGTGAAAGACCTAGATAGGGTGAGAGATGGGTGCGATAGATAAATGGGGATAGAGAGTGGTGGATAATAGACATGGATGAAGAGGTAGGGAGAGAGAGAGAGAGAGAGAGAGAGAGAGAGAGAGAGAGAGAGAGAGAGAGAGAGAGATGGGTAATGAGACATTGATGGAGAGAGAGAGGATCATAGGGAGAGGTGACAACCTGAACAATGGAGAGAGAGAATAAGAGGGAGAGATAATAAGAGAGCGAGGGAGGGGATAGATATGGGGGTAACAAGGAGGGTTCAAGATAGAGAGGGAAAGAGGAAGAAAGAGAGGGAGTGTTAGAATCAAGGATCACTGAGAGGGGGGCATGAATCCATGATCTATTAGAAATCAAATCCACAACCTTAGTCTTTATCCATCGGTTAGTAATGTATAATAGTAAAGAACATAAACAAGCAATAAATAAACCACATATCCACAACACCTAAATTTTTGCGTGGAAACCCAAAAAGAGAAAAACTACGGTGGGGCTGGTACCCACAATATTCATATACTATGGCCAAGAGTACATAAATATTACATAGATGGGGAGTGCACTTGCATTCAGGCTCACTGCTCAATTACAATAACCCGGAAGGCTACAACCTTTATGGAAGTATCACTGACTTACAATTTGATTACAATGAGGAAATACAATTAAATGAACTTTGAAATAGCATTTGATAATGCAAAAATGAGTTCCGGTTAAGCACTAGATCTCTGACTATCCTCGCTCTGCAAAAAATCTATTTATGTCTCAATCATCTATCGGATTATCTGTGAACCAAATATGCACATGAAACTATATGCACATGAAACTACTCTCAATCGCATAAAAATGGATATTGACAATAGTAATACACCAAAAACTAGTTGCCAATTCGATCTTATATATCAGTCTTAACAAAAATAATCTCCTTCAAGTCGGCTTCAAGAAGTGTAATGTGTAGCTTCAAGCCAGCTTCAATCTTTTAACAAAACATAGCACGAGACTAAAAGAATATAATCACATGCTTCCTAAGGATCTTCCCATTCATGAAGATCACAAAATCAATCACCAAAATCACCGCAATCATAGGAAATATTTCTGGACCAAAACATCACCGAGATAGCCCTGTTTTACCGGTCAACTCTTGCTTTCGGATAGGAGGAATCATGACCTCTGGATCGAATCTCCAAGAAGAGTTGTCATCAATGACAACCCTAGACCAATAAGAAACTACCGAAAGTCATCAGATGAGTGTCAATCATCAATAGGGAGAGACCTAGAGAGGGGAGAAAGAGAGTTTAGAGAGAAGAGAGAGAGAAAGATGGAGAGATAGAGGGAAGTAACAATATGAGAAATACCCTCAACCCTATATCGTACACCCTATTACCTAAATCCTATTACCTAAATCCTATATAAGGGAGGGAGAGAGAAGAGGAGAGAGAGAAGAACAAAAAGAGAGGGATAAGGAGGAAGGGAGGGAGAGGTAAATGAGTGATTGAGAGTCTTAGAGAGGGAATAGTTATAGAAGTGAAGGAGAGAGAGAAGAAAATGAGAGAGATGAGTTCACAAAGAGAGAGAGGGTTAAGGAGGAAACAAGAGAGGTGAAGAGGGTGGGAAAGAACCAAACAGGAGATAGATATAGAGGTGAGAGACCTAGAGCCTAGGGAGAGAGGGGTAGGAGACCTAGGGGAGAGATAGGGGTGAGGGGGAGAAACAGGTGGGTAATGAGACATGTAAGGAGAGGTAGAGAGGTATATATGGAGGGAGGGAGAGACCCAGGGATAGAGAGAGAGAGGGTGGGAGGGAGAGGGAGTGATTGAGGGAATGGAGAGAGAGAGTGGAGAGAAACAATAAGAGAGAGAGGTGGTAGGGATAGAGATGGGGTTAAGGACGAAATGAGAGGTAGAGGAGAGAGGGTGGGAGAGACCTAGAGGGGGGAGAGAGATAGGTCTATATTTTGGGGGAGATAAAGAGATTGAGATAGAGAGAGTGAGAGAATATTGATAGAAGCATGCTAATTATTAAAATTTGACTAGTTCTAAAAATTATTATGATCTTCTAAAAATTAGAACCTATATTATAACTCATAGAGATTTGAAACCACTCTCAAGCATCTTGCCAATATATACATGAAATATAATTTAAAGTTTAAGAAAATACTTAAATGTTATATTTCATGTATATATTCTTGTTGGGAGATTGGGTCTAACTTGAATCGGAAAAAAATAATCAAAGTGGGAGAGAGAGAGAAATAGAAAGAGGATTTTCCAATGCAAAATATAGGCAAGTGTGTAAGAGAAAATTAATCTAAAGCAAAAAATGGAAATGTACTTTCAAAAGTGCATTTCTATTTGGTGAGTGCCAAATTTGGTGCTCACCAAATAAGTTTGGCATGAAAAAACCTTAGGCTTGGAATGCCAAACCTTTTTGGTGAGCACCAAATGCCTTGGTGGGGGCCAAAAAATTTTGTTATCTTTTTGGTCCTCCATATTGGTGCACTTAATCCCCTTCTATTTCAATCTAATTTAACTTCCATAAAATGGTAGCATGTTTTTTCAACTTGCCTTTTACAACCATACTCTTTTTGAATCTTCAAGTTGTTCATAATCGAAGTACTCTTCCATATCGTTTATCCAATCAATTAATTTCTTAGGATTCAAACCACCTACATCTCAATTCTAGACCTCTTGTCTTAAAAATTGTTTTCAACATCATGATTTGACCACTTCTTCTTCTTTTAAGGTTTCTTTATTAATATCTATTGATTGAGCTCTTAAGTAATGATCATCACTCTCATCCTCATGTCTAGGGTTTAGGTCTATTTTCCTATTTTCTTCTACATATATAATTAGTTTTTCATTATCCTCATTGTGCCTATCATTTCTTCCATCCTTCTAGCAATATTGCCCACACTAGGCATCCTTTGATTGGGTGCAAAAACCTCATTTTTATAATTTGGTTACAAGGTTGCAACTACCTCATAGTCAATACTATGTTGACACATACTTGCAAGCTGTCTTAATTTGGTGATTTGTTCACCATTGGATCTATTGGAATAACCTCCCAATGGATTCAAAACTCACTTTGATACCACTTGTTGTAGGTATATATGAAGGTCTAGAGAAAGGATTGTCCAACCATGTAGATAAAGTCAACACAACAAAATTAACATAAAACAACAAGCAACACGTCATTGATTGAATATAATACTTATAATTGGCTTATCGGTCCATCGCATGCAAATTATAAATAAAATCTAGCTCATAAGCCACCACAGACTTATTACAAGCTTACATGCAAGCTATGACAACTATGATCACTCTAGATACCATCCTATTACTATCTTCCTAAGACTTGTTCTTGACTCTCTTTTACTCACTTTTGATTGACTTATCTTATAAATGAATTTTAAAGGTGATGATATATTCGCTCCAAGCTTTAGGAATGACTTATTTTGGCCACGAAATATCTCTAAACATGATGTCTTGCAAAACATGTAGGTCAACCTAAATCTTTTGATGAAGCAATGGATGTTAGAGAAATTTGACGCAGTTTCATGTCATGTTTTACTATCTTGAAATGTGTTGGGTTGTATACTGTAAGGTATGTAAATATTTCTCAAAATTTCCCTGATGAATTGTATGATGACTAATTTGAGATAAGACTTTTTGATAATGATAACTGTATGCACACTGTTCCAAAACTTTTAGGATTAAGATATGATGCTTGTAAGCTATTTTAAAACTCTAGTTCTCTATTATGAGCCACAATGATGCTATATGGTAACATATTATAGGATGCTCCTACCTCAAATGGAAATAATTTATAGCATATACACTTATGTTTGATGATTTTCTTGATTCGCCTATGTTCTAATTGATTAAAGCAGGAGAGGGCCTGTACCCTTAACATAACATGGAGGAACTCACGAGCATTGAGACTACCAACATAAAAAAATGGGACACCCCTTTTTAGAAAGAGAGGCTTTTGACTAGTGCAACTAACTGGAGGGAACAAGGGTCCTAGACTCTCAAAAGACTTACACTTTTAGAACAAAGGGGTTTAGGAAAGCACCTCGGAACAGGGTTTACTTTAGTGGCGAATATTCACCAATGGTGAATATTTCATGTCAGCGACCTAGAAAATGGTGAATATATTGTATTGATCGAGGATGGCCATGTCACCCGGACTTTATAAATATCCATCAAATGCACGACCCAATGACCTTGTTTTATTTAATTAATTGTATCTCTATTAAGATTTCGCTAATAGAATCTACATTTTCTAGACGCTAAATTCAATATCTTTGCCTACATTTTCGGAGGTTGTCTTAATAGATGGCCATAATTCGCCAATAGCCATATAAAGATTTATTGGTTTGGAGGACCCAATTCGCCTAGAATTTTGCAGAAGCGTGTCTCAATCCACCCCATTTTTTTCCAACTCTATTATATTTCCCAATTAATTGGACAACCCATAATCGCCTTGAAAATTACATAAGACGTTTTATAGTTAAGTGTGATTCACCAAATATTTGTATACCATATAAAATTCCCACTGAAATTGCCAAATAAGGATTGGTATAAATACAATCAAAGATCAGATTTATCTCTACACAATTTGGTCGGTTCTAAGCTCTCGATTCGGATCACTAGCAAAGTTTCAGACCAAGAACAACCATTGTTGCTGATTGCATGAACGACTATTAGTGACCTAAAGGTAAGTGATCAAATTTTTGAAGTGTTATAATATTATTCTGAATTCATCTCTATCTATTTGCATTATTGAGTTCATTCTGTATTTCTCTCAAGAACTTACCCAAAAATTTGAATTTGAAACGACTTTCTTGCACCCCCGAATCTGGATTCATCCCTTCCAAATTGCCCATAATCGTTCTTTGTTATACAATTATCTAATATTCCTTATCTAACTAAATCCCATGTCCAACTCCTACGCATGCTCTATCCTGTTTGCCTGACTTCCACCAATCTTATTCTTCAGACGATCCTCCCATTTCCACATGATATCTCAAGTCTAAACCTGAGCATATCCTTTGGGGAAAACAATTATGGATGGTTGATGCTAACAAATCCCTTGCCTTGGAAGCGAAGATGAATCTCCACCCTCCATGACACCTATCTCCCTTAATTTCAATAGCTTCCTAAAAGGGAAAAATCGTGGTTAAAATTCGTTTCTTTTTATTTTTTTCTTTTATTAAAAATATTCATTTGTTAAAACCTTTCATTCCTGACAGTGCTCACACGTGTCTCTAAGTCTATTTCAGGGACTTTTTGAAGAAACTCGTGTCCTTCACAACTTTGGCCTGGAATAGAGCTTATGTCGTCGATTAAAATTAATTAAGTATAGACTTTGAGTTAATTAAGTATACAATTTATAATAGTTAATTAATTATTAGACAATGCTCAGACTTGTCTCTATTTCGGCAACTTTTTGAGGAAACCTTTGTCCTACAGAACTTCAAGCTGAAATAGAGCTTATGTCATTGATCTGCGATCATCCAACGATCATTAAGTTGATTGATTAATTTAATATTTAAATCTAGGTAATGAATAAATTTATACTTTGTTTATTTCATTTTATTTGCATGTATTTTTAGTTCTCTATTGGTTAATTGTTGAATTAGTTTGTAGATCTAGGGTTAGTGGTTGGATCTTTAGGGTTTGCAAATAGGTCAATATTTAGCATACATAGATGTATGTACCTATTATGTGATATATATACCTATACCTATACATATACATATACATATATATGATGTTATAGATGATTATGGATGTATTTATGATGCCTGTATGTAATAATTTTAATCCATTTTCTTGTGAATATGATGCTATGGATTATGACCTAACCTTTATGTTGAAAACACCACAAGATTGAGAGGGGGGTGAATTAGTCTAAACCAAATCCTAAACTTCTTTAATCACAAGTACTTATCACTTATCATTAACAAATTAAACATCAATTTAAGATGAAACAAAAAAACACCAAACACATGAAAACCATAATTTTTACCTGGAAAACCCAGTTTGGGAAAGACCATGGTGAGAATCACACACTATATTAATATAATAAAAATTAAAATTAATGACTTTCATATTTTATCCCGTCGTGCACTTCCTTTGATATCATCAGTCAAGATCTTCGTGCGACTACGCATTTAGATCAAGATGCTCTTTCACCTTAACTCTGCAGCCCCGCTGCACACATGGCACATGGGCCCTGCTAATGTTAGGCTCTTCTTAAGTGTACCGATAAGATTATGCATGCTGGAGGTCAAAGGAAACGTGTTGGAAAGGGTTAGCCCAATCTATCCTCCTTCTTAATTAAGTATACAATTTGATGCTCTGCAAAAAGGATTAGAAAATCTGTTTGATGGCAACACACACAAGAGCACAAGAAACAAACGTTAGTGTTAGCAACAAAAGATTATCCTAAATAGGCATATCAAGAGAGATATTAAGCATGAAATAGAAAGCATATAAACATAGAATAAAAGAGCTAATCAAGATGCTCATAGTTGCTCCTCCCTTGTTCCTCTCCTCTCCAAGTCCCAAATGAGTGTAGCTCTCAGCTTTTAGCACTAGCCATGGATGCCATATGGAGATTCAAGATGGTTGAATATGATAAGCAAATACTATGCAAGAGTAGATAGTGATGCTATGAAAAAGCTCTATGCTAATGCCAGTATAACAACAATACTCTAATGCTTCTTTTTACTTGAGGAGAAGGGTTCTATTTATAGAAGAAATGGGGAAATGAAGGGTTAAGATTGAGTAATCTTAACAAGGGTTAGGATTGAAAGATATTCAATCCATGTGAGACTTTCAACCCAATCCCATGTTGACAAGTGTCACCATGAGGAGGCTTGAGAGGAGAGATAAGGAGCATTAAATGCTTGAGGGGACATGATGGTTACCCTAGTCAAAGAAATAAATGCTTTGAAGAGACACATGGGTTACATGAGGGTTAAGTTAGGAGTCAAAGTCCTTAACCATGGGTGCAAGTGGAATTAACCATTAATAGTCATGTAAGAGCCATAAGTGGTTTGGAAGAATTTAGAGATTAATTTGTTGAACACACAAAGCATTAATTGCTTTTCAAAGACTTTGGAGTCTTTGAGAAGTGACTCCAATTTGCTTAGGAATGTGACAATATTTAGGGGATGGATTAGGTTAAGTAGGAAGGATTTAGAAGAATCTAGAAGGGGTTTAGGCATGCAAGTGGATTTTGTAGGAAAATGCAAGTGAGAGAAATTTTGGTATTTTCAATTAAAATAAAATCATTTATTTCAATTAAATGGTGTAATTTGCATTTGGATAAATATTCAAATAAATATTAATTTATTTAAATGAGAAAAATGAAGATAAAGCATTAAAATGCTTGAAGACTTTGAGGGAAACCATTAAAGGCTTGAAGACTTTAAGGAAAACCATTAAAGTCTTAAGAAGACTTTAAGGGAAGCCATTAAGTTTGAAGACTTTAAAGCCATCAAGTTTGAAGACTTTAAGGGAAACCATTAAAGGCTTAAGAAGACTATAGAAGGAAGCCATCAAGTTTGAAGACTTTAAAGCCATCAAGTTTGAAGATTTTAAGGGAAACCATTAAAGGTTTCAAGTGGGTGAGGATAAATAGGATTTTAAATAAATAATTTGATGCCCTCCTAAATGACACAATGTTAGCTTAAGATCAAACAACACAAAACACACAAGATGTTAGAGTTAATCAATCAAAAACTAAAACATGAATGAAGGCATTCCAAGAGAGATACTAAAAACACATGCTAATGAATCTAACTAAAGAAGCAAGACAATGAGATATCTCCAACTATCTCTCAACATGATATTAGTTCTTTCTCCCTTGTTCCTCTCCTCTCCAAGTTCCAAAATAGTGTAGCTCTTAGCAGCTTTTTGCACTATGGATGCTTATGGAGGATTGAGATTGTAGTATAGCTCTAAATGTGAAATAAAAAGCTAATATTAATGCTAAAATGATGTATTTTAACCAAAAAGACAAGATGTTAGATTGCTTATGCTAAAATGCTCTCTAAAATGTCTATAGCTTAGATGCATACAAGTTTTCAGGATCTGGATTATGAAGGAATGGGCTCTATTTATAGGAAAAATGGAGCAATGGATGGCCAGGATTGAAAGGTTTAATCAAGGGTCAAGCTTGAAAGTTGGGGATCCATGTGCACAATTTGCACCAATGACATGGTGACAAGTGTCAACACAGGATTGGGTTGAGAGAAGAGGTTGGAGGCATTAAAGGTCTGAGAAGACCTCATGGTTATCTAAAGGCTAAGGGTCAAGTCTAAGTTAGGATTACCCACTGGATTAGGAGTTAATCCAAAGATAAACTTTTGTGCAAATGATTAAGAGATAATCATGGTCAAAGCATTGAAGGCTTGATGAGACCCTTGGGTTGGGTAGAGGTTGAGTCAAAACAAATGTTTTAACCATGTGGGAAGGTTTGAGTTAACCATTAATGGTTATTGGAGACTTTGGGGATTAAGTGGTTGAAAGTTGGAAGCCTTTAATGGTTTTCAAAGACTTTGGGGTTTTTGGTGGTTGAAGGTTGAAAACCTTCAATGGTTATCCAAGACTTTGGGCCATTTGAGAAGTGACTCCCTTTTGCTTATGAATGTGACAATATTTAGAAGATGGATTAGGCTAATTAGGAAGAGGTTAGAAGAATCTAGAAGGGGATTAGATTTTGCAAGTGGATTTGGTGGGTGAGGGAAAATAGGATTTTATTAAAATAAAAATTCATTTATTTCAATAAATGTGTGCAAGTTGCATTTGTAGGAAAATGCAAGTGGGGTGGGGATAATGATTTAAATAAATGTTTTATTTAATTTATTTAAAAGAGGAAAAGGGGGGTTTTTAATTAAATAAATAGATTTTATTTAATTAATTGATTTGAATTGGATTTAATGAATTAATTAAAATAAATTGAATAATTTATTTAATTAATAGAAGAATGTTTGGAGATGAATTAATTAAATATTAATTTAATTAATTGATGGTTAGTGGATTTTTAATCAAATAAATACGAAATATTCATTTAATTAAAATGGATAGATTTATGTGACTACATTTGCCCCTCTTTGAGACGGTGCGGTTTATCGCATCGTTTCAAAGAAAGAAAAATAGGTGTGAAGAAATGCCCCATAAAATGTAAATTTAATGGGTGGTATGCCCCCTCGAGAGATAGGCCGAAAAATTTCGAAAAATCGGGCGATCTCTCGAAAAAGAATGAAAATTGGCAGGGTGGTAGAAGAGAAGAAGTTAGGTATACTGGAGAAAAATAGAAGAAATCGGGGGAAACATGGAGAAATGGGGGGCTCGGGAAGTTCACGGGGACCACGGCGATGAGCGGGGCAAAGTTACGGTGACAGCGGGGGGTGTAAATGGGGTGAAAGGGGTGAAAAATAGGATTATGTGTGACCGCGACCAGTTGAAAACTTGAGCTCTGGCAGTGACATTTGGAGGAGCAAGGAGGAGCTACGATGCCGTTTCCGATCACCGAGCACCGATTTGAGCGAGTGCGACGATTCCAGCACCCAGCCGACTATGGACCAGCGGTACGCAAATTCGAAAACTTTCTTTTCATGCATTTTTAATATGTTTTTAGCTGAGTCCAAGTCAAGTCGGAGCAAGAGCACTGGAACTAGGTTTTTAGCGCTTTTGCTCCATGAATTAGCGCTATTGTGCCGCAATAGCGCTTTTGTAAGCTAGTTTGAGCGCTTTTGCTATTAATTAGCGCTTTTATAGGCAAGTTTTAGCGCTTTCGACAAATTAGTGCTATCGTAGGGTTAATTGAGCGCTATTGATGGGTAATAGCGCTATTGTATAGCGTTTTTAGCGCTTTTGGTGTTGTAGCGCTATTGTAGAAAGGTTTGAGCGCTATTGATGTGATTGTAGCACTATTGTGTATAACTAGCGTTATTGTAGATAAAATAGCGCTTTTGCCTTAGGATAACGAGATGCCCCAGTTTCGGACAAAATAAATCTCCGGATGACTAACGATTGATGGATGGCGAGGTGCAGTGGGAGTTGTTTTGAACCATAGCAGCCCGATGAGACTTAGGTCATTTGTTAGGATAAATGCCTGTTGAAGTCTAGGCGGCCATGATTGCTTACCTGTTGAGACCCGAAGATACTTGATCAAAGTATCTAATGATAGTCTAGGTTTAAACTTAAGAAAGTTTGATAACAAAACAACTGATGGTGGTTGGATGAATGTCTATGTGCAGGAGGATCTGCGCGTGTTGCAGTTACGCGAGCGCCACCCCGCGACACAGGGATTGCGGGATCGATTGACGCAGATAGAGATTGATTGTATTGCGGCTACTGGCCTCTACGAGGTGATGCATTTCCCCGTGATTCGGATGAATCACGGCCTAATCACAACCTTGGCAGAGCGATGGCACAGTGAGACGTGCACGTTCCATCTAGCCCAGGGCGAGATGACAGTGACTTTAGAGGACGTGTGGCGTATCCTTCGGATTCTGATTCGGGGGCAGCTGGTGACATATGATCGATCTTGGGGGACGGTGTCTTGCCAGAGGATATTTGATGAGGACGTATATATTGATGATGGCTCGATAGCATGGGAGGATATAGCGGCACTATATGAGCCCCTTCCAGCAGTATTGTCAGGGATCGTGGGAGGACTTCTGTGTCCAGACAGGCGGTCACATGGATTGGCGATCGGGTGGGGATAGGTTATAGAGATGATGGTGACTGAGGGGACCCGATTTGCTTGGGGGCCGTGCGTGTTAGCGCACATGTATCAGGAGTTACACGAGGTAGTGTACCGAGGGAGAGGTTCTCTTGCAGTAGGCATGACGCTGCTGCATGTGTGGGCATGGGAGCACTTACCAGTGACTCGACCAGTGAGTCTGAGATTCCGAGCCGTGGACCAGCCCTATATGTTTATGTATAGTGGTATGATGAGCCAGCCCCACTTGGGGAAGCTAGAGTGGTGGCGGCGGGCATTGGATGACCTAGATGCAGTGATCTGGCGGCCATACTTGGAGTGTGAGCCATGGGAGGATGATGCAGAGGCACTGCCATATTGCTTCATGACCCGATTCCTCATTGGGAGGACCTCGTATCATGTAGAGAGACAGGTGCCAGGACGGGTGATGAGGCAGTTTGGACAGCAGCAGGGATTGCCTAGCGGATCAGGGGAGTATGCACGAGTGATCCGAGAGCGGTATGCATGGGGTCCAGTGCTACCGTATGATCAGGCACTAGCAGAGTTTCGGACACTGCAGGCGAGGCCATGGGACTTACGACCGAGGGTCGTGGATGCAGGTGTGACAGCAGAGTATACACAGTATCGGGCGGCGCACCCGATCCTGCAGATATCAGACCCAGCTGAGCCGATCCCAGCATTTGAGGATGAGAGGGGACAAGGACGAGGACGGAGAGCAGGAGGTCGAGGAGGAGGAGATGGAGGAGGAGGAGATGGAGGAGGAGGTGGAGGAGGAGGAGGAGGAGGAGGTGGAGGAATTTTGGGGATGTCGAGGCAGCGGAGAGGGAGAGGTGGACTACCTCTGCAGATATCACAGGGTCCTTTGATGCAAGGAGGAGTGCAGCTGAGTGGGAGGGGGATGGAGAGAGAGATCCCAATGGCTACAGGTGTAGGAGAGGGTGGTGCAGGGGAGGGACCTAGTGGTGGGGGTGATACAGGTGCGGCAGCCATGGATATGGGGGAGGGAGCTACTGGGGATCTACGGGAGCACATGATAGGTTATTTGCAGACCCGGGTAGAGAGATTAGAGGCGGAGGTAGCAGCTAGAGATGTGCAGCTATTTGCACGTGAGTCAGAGCTGACGGTGGTGCTGCAGGAGAGAGATACTGCAGTGGAGAGATTAGCGGAGCTGCAGGAGAGAGTCCGAGCTGGAGTAGGAGCACAGGGGCCTTCAGGGGATGTTATGAGGCAGTTTGGGCGAGCGCAGGCTGAGATAGAGTATTGGCGAGGTTTATATGAGCAGGTTGTGCCATTCAGTCAGCGAGCTCTCAGTTATACCCAGATGCGGCATACGAGATCAGAGCGATCACAGAGGATGCAGAGCAGTGGGGGAGTGATGGGTCCTTTGACGCGGGATAGATTAGGAGATGCAGGAGGGAGTGGGGGTTCGATGAGGCCTCCACGGAGAGATGGATCAGGTGGTGCGGGTACCAGTGGTAGAGTAGGTAGGGGTGGTGGTGGTACAGCATCTGGCCAGAGCGGTATTTGAGAGAGCATTTTTGCATACATGTATTGTATCATTGTCTATTTTTTGGACTGTATCTTGGATGGCTCTTTGGTAGCCGATTTTGTAGACTTCATTGTACTTTGATATATGAGATGATATATATGAGGAGATCCCATATTGTGATGATTATGCATGTGATGATGGATGGTCGTTTATGCATGATGATGATTTATTGCTTAGATGTATATGTGTACATGTATGCATTTGATGATATGTTTCTTTTTATGCATGTTTTTATGATGATTTAGGATGTTGTATAATGACATATGAATGCAGGTTTATATATGTAGGATGTGTTTTTGATTTTTTGATGTAATGCTTTATGTATGGAATGCCATGATGAGGATATATGCTTATGCTTGATGCATGAACAGGATTTTTGATGTTTCCTATTGCAATGTAATGATGAGATGATTTATGTAACGATGTTTGAATGAATGATGTTATGTATGAATATGCATCTAGATGTGTTTAGATGAATGTAATATGGATAAACAAAATGTAAAGTATAAATGTTTATATGATGATGCCTAAATGAATGCATACGTAAAATGGATATATGAAATGGTATGAACCAATGTTTTGTAAACAAATGGTCTTATGAATCTAAAATGCGTTTAAAATATGTTTGTAAGTACAAATGATAACGGGATGATACTATAACTAATGAGTATAATATCTGCGCCTTAATGTAATGATAATGAATGCAAGGTGAATGAAGCTTACGATGAGCATAATAAAAGACTTAGTAATGAATGAATGCACCTTTTAACTATAAAGAAATGTATGCAGATGATAAATGAAGACAATAAAATAATAATGGATAATTAATATGAAATGAATGTTTATTAAATGATTTAATACAATCAAAGACAATTGAATCCCATGAATGGATCTAATTATTTATGATTGATGCAATGATGCAAATGATTTTAATGAAAACTAATGTCAACAATGAACTATATGTGATGTTTAAGTTTTTAACATGACATGAATGGACGTAATGCAAGATGCACCTAAATGCAATGATGATATGACCATGAGGAATGCAAGGTTTTGTAAGACTTTGCATGATGCATTGATGAGGTATCAGAGTACTCGGTCGTGATTTGTATCCAAGACAAGCTTTTAGTTATTTTTGCATGTAAATGCTACATATGAATGAATGGATGGGTGATATGCAACGGAATGCAATATATAAACAGATGAGGTGAAATGACGATCCATAGTGCTCTTTTTTTCATCATTGAGCTTTAAAATGTTGGAAGAGAATACAAGCATCTTGACACAATAATTCAAGATGACCTGAGTATTTCTTTCATGGATTTTAATATAGCAAGTTAATACAAATGACTTGATATAAGGGTCAAGTCAACCAGAGTATTGCTTGCGGAACAGACAAGGATTATCTCCTGTTGTGCATGACTTGGATCGTCCTCCTTGACCTTAGGCTGATCAGATCCTGAGACAAGTGCATACCGTACTAAGAGAATAAAACCTTTATCCAATTTGGAGGAAGAGGAACCAAAGAATGAGCATTGTACCTGCAACCAAACAGTATATATACATAAAGAATAAAGAATAAGGATCCTTGGTAATGGTTCATGCTCATATGGTCGAGGTATACGCTGTAGTCAGCAAGCCGTAATGATCTATGACTGTATTTGGCATAAGATCATGTAGCTTGGTGAACTTCCCACGTAGACACCATTAGTACATGCCCCATAACTTCATCGGAAATAATGCGTAAATGATACAAAACAATGCTGAGAGATCCTGATACAGATAAACAAATGAATTACTCACGAATCAACCAAGCATTTGATAGCTTAACATAATTTTCTTGTCAAAGAAAATGTCATCTTGTCTTTGTTTTGATAAGGAAGGATGCATCCTTGTTTTTAAAGACAGGTTGGATTGTCGATGTCGATTGTTTTGGTTTGATTGATAAGTGGTCAGTGTGTGAGTAGTTGTCAATGTTTATTTTGTATCTGATTGGATAAATATGTACAAGGTGTTGCCATGTTTTTGTGTGATTTTTGATGGTTTTCCGATGTTTTTTTTTTTTTTTGATTTTGTGAAACAATTTTGAATGTTTTTGGTATTTTGAGAGTCATTTTTGAATGTTTTTGATATTTTCTGATGATTGCCTAAATGAAGAGCGTAATGATATATAAGACGATGTAGAATCCACTTCCATTACTAGGGTAAGGGTATTGCCCCCAGTTTGTAGACCTGACTTATGAAAAGGTGGGATGCTAAATGCATGGAGTACTATCTTAACTGTAGATCAAATAACAAGCCATGGTTGGGATGGATGGATGTATGTGTGCATGAATGTGATCGCAACGAGCCTGAAAGATACTGGAGCCATTGCCTTTACGAGTGGTGCCTGTTTGCCAGGTTTTCACCATCGCACTTACCCAAGGTGCCATCGGAGTGTTTGTTCACCGTTTGGATGCATGATTTTTCTTTACTTTTTTGAATGTTTTTGTATTTTCTTCAGGACATTTTCTAAATGTTTTTGGTATTTTCTGGTATGCAGGGGAGCTTGATGCTCTGTACACCTTAGGTATAAAACCGTTTGAGGTGCATGCTATTGATTGGATCTGCGAGTGGTTCTCCATTTGATGTAGCCAACTGATATGCCCCGGACCTGAATATAGCAGTGACAACATATGGGCCGAGCCAATTTGATTCAAACTTGTCTTGATGTTCTCTATTTGGTTGATTGCGAGGATTTTCGCGAAGAACAAGATCACCTAACTCAAATGTACGAGATCTAACTTGGTGATTGTAACTTCTACTCATGCACTGCTGATAGGCTTTGAGGTGATTGTATGCAGCTTGTCGCTTCTCATCAAGTAACTCTAAGTCCTGAAGGCGTGAAACTCTGTATGCTTCATCATCGATGAGATTATGCAAGGAAACCCATAGTGATGGTATCTCGACCTCAATAGGTAAGATAGCTTCTGCAACATAGACCAATGAATAAGGAGTTGCACCTGTAGGGGTCCGAATGCTAGTTCGATATGCCCATAATGCTGGATTCAGTTGAACATGCCAATCACGACCGGCATCATTGACTGTTTTCTTTAGGATTCTCAATATGTTTTTATTGGATGCTTCGGCCTGACCATTGCCTTGTGGGTAATAGGGAGTGGAAAAGCGGTGTTGGATATGAAATTTCTCACATAGTTCACGGACATCCTGATTTTTGAAAGGAAGACCGTTATCTATGACAATGGACATGGGCACACCATACCGGCAGATGATGTAGTTGAGGATGAATGAGGCGATCTGTTTGCCGGTGACTTGAGTAAGTGGAATAGCTTCGATCCACTTGGTGAAATATTCGGTGGCGGTAATAATGAATTTATGGCCATTAGATGAAGATGGATGAATTTTACCCACAAGGTCAAGGCCCCATTGACAAAAAGGCCATGGTGTTGTGATTGGTTGTAGTTCCTGTGCTGGTGCATGTATCAGGTCACCGTGAACTTGACATTTCTTGCATTTCCTGACAAAGTAGTAGGAATCCTTTTCCATAGATGGCCAATAGTATCCAGCTCGCATGAGTTTCTTGGCTAGTGACGGACCACTTGAGTGAGTCCCGCAAATTCCTTCATGTACCTCTTCCAAAGCCTTTGTTATTTCATCTTGTTCCAGACATCGAAGGAGAGTACCATCAAGACCACGTCGGTATAGGGTTTCGGCAATAATGGTATATCGAGCAGTTTGGCGAATGAAGGTTTTTCGTTGGTTATTTGATTGGTTGGGAGGAAGGGTATGATCGCGGAGATAGGTGTAGAACTCACCGTACCATGGGGATTCGGAACCAACAAGGCGACATATCATTTCGGATTCGGGGATATCATAAGTGGGAATCCAAAGCTGTTCGACCAAGAACTCGTAGTGTGTTGAATTCTGTGGAAGATCTAGGAGAGATGCGATAGTAGCCATAGCATCAGCAGCTCGATTCTGATCTCTTGGTATCTGCTCAAAAGTGATAGTAGTAAATGATGTCTTTAGAGTGTCCACCATTTGCTTGTATGGCATGAGTTTATCATCTTTGGTCTGATACTCATCTGTTGCTTGTCGAATGACCAGTTGGGAGTCACCATATACTTGTAGTTCTTGTAATTTCCATTGTATGGCGAGCCTCAGTCCTGTGATCAAGGCCTCATACTCTGCTATGTTGTTTGTGCATGGAAATGTGAGCCTGTAAGACTTCGGGATGCTATCACCTTGAGGTGTGATAAACAAAATGCCTGCCCCCGAGCCGTGCCTAGTGTATGAACCATCAAAGTATAATTTCCATGGTTGTACTTCTGTGAGCATGAATATCTCTTCATCTGGAAAATTGGAAATGAGGGGATGATCGCCTATGAGTGGTGCATCGGCCAACTGACCTGCAATAACTTGCCCTTTGATAGCTTTACGGTCCACATACTCGATGTCAAATTCACTTAGAATCATCACCCATTTGACCAAGCGGCCTGTCAATGCTGCTTTGCTGAGTAAGTACTTGAGTGGATCAATCTTTGCAATGAGTTGTACCTTGTGTGTCAACAGATAGTGTCTCAATTTTGTGGCTGCTAAGATTACTGCTAGGCAAGCTCGCTCAATAGGTGTGTAATTGAGTTCATAGCCAACCAGTGTGCGAGAGATGTAATATACAACACACTCTTTGCCTTCTGCATTATGTTGTGCCAGTAGTACACCCAATGTTGTACTTGTTGCTGAGATATAAAGTAACAACGGTCTACTTGGATCTGGTGGCATCAGCAATGGTGGATTCATGAGATAGTCTTTAAGCGTCTGAAATGCTTGCTGGCATCTGTCATCCCACTGAAAGTGGATGTTCTTGTGTAGCAGGTGTGTAAATGGGTGAAACTTATCAGCCAATTGTGCAATGAATCTGCGGATGGATTGAAGCCGTCCTTGTAGTGTTCTTAGCTGACTGATATTCTTTGGAGGTGGCATGTCCATAATTGCCTTAACCTTTGCTGGGTCAACCTCAATACCTTTGCTTGAGACAATGTATCCTAGAAGCTTCCTGGAGGTCACTCCAAAGACACATTTCTTTGGGTTGAGTCGAACATGATATTGTTCCAGTCTATCAAAGATTTGATCTAAGATGTGGAGATGTCCTTCTCTAGTGAGTGATTTTGCTAGTAAGTCATCAACATAATCTTCCATCATGGTATGCATCATGTCATGGAAGATGGTGGTCATTGCTCTTTGATAGGTCGCTCCTGCATTCTTGAGACCAAAAGGCATTACATTCCAGCAATATGTGCCCCATGGACATGTGAAGGCTGTCTTATGTTGATCTTCTGGTGCGATCTTTATTTGATTGTATCCTGAAAAGCCATCCATGAGTGAAAGCATGGCATGTCCTGCTGTCAGATCCACTATGATGTCGATATTTGGTAGAGGGAAGTCATCCTTAGGACAGGCCTTATTTAGATCTCTGAAATCAGTACAAATGCGGATGCCCCCTTTTGGTTTGCCGACTGGCGCAATGTTGGAGATCCATTCTGCATAATCAATTGGTCTAATGAAACCAACATCCAGGAGTTTCTTGAGTTCTGTTTTGACTAGCACGGCAATCTGAGGATGCATTTTACGAAGCTTTTGCTTGACAGGTTTGGCTCCTTCTGCGACGGTGAGGTGATGCATGACTAAATCAGGATCAAGCCCAGGCATGTCTGCATATGACCATGCAAAGTTGATCTGACGCTTCTGGAAGAACTCTATAAATTTAGGCTGTTCCTTGGGAGTGAGAAGAGATGCCAAATGTATGATATGAGGATCTTCAGGAGTCCCCACATTGTATTCATTGGTTTCCTCGATAAGAATCGTTGATCGTTCCTGTTGTGTACTATCAGGGAGAATGTCAAACCCTTCATCCTCAGGTGCCTCAAAGAGGTTTTCACCATTGGATACGCTCTTTCTTTTTACTTTTGTGGGATCAAACAGTGCCACAATGTGGTTTTCACTGGAAGATCCATGTTTTATTGTTATATTTTTGCAGCTGAAAGGTTTGGCATCCGCCCCGAAGTATGCTGCGCTATTAAGTTCAATGGTGAATCCAGCTTTGTGATCCCCACTTGGTAGGTTATCCCTTATTTCCAAAAAGTCAATGATAGCCTCATCATTTTGGAAGAGGTCAAGACATGGGGGATTTGGTTGGTTCCATTCAATGAGTTCAGGGTGGATAATGGGCATTACTTCATCGATTAGATTAAGTTCGTTAGATGTATCAGTGAGGGTTAAGACAGTGTGGTGAAGGTTGTTGATGGTACTCTCCCTGTCAGAATCAGGTGTAGGATGAGACGTAGGGTCTGTGGAAGATGTTTCCAGCTTAGGTACCCAAGTGGTCTTTATCTGTGCTTCTCCGTAAACAGGAATGTCTTTGCGTGGCGGAGGTGGTGATGTGTCTTCCTCATCTGAAGTGTTAAGCTGTACAGAATCAAATTCCCACTCATGTGAGTCGGTCTCTGAATCACTTTCCAACATCTGATTGCTATACCATACTGGGATGTCTTTGGAGTTGAACACGGTAGGTGTGATTGGTTTATGTATCTTTGTAGTGATCGGTGCTGCAGGAACCATGATGGGGTTTAAAGGATTTGTTACTGGAAGTATCGGCAGTGTTGATTTAGTGACTTCTACTGGAACTACTGGTGCCATAGATGCTGCTGCGGGTTCTTATACAGTTGTTGCTGCTATTGGTGTTATTGATGGGATTACGAGTTCGTTTGATGGGATGATTGGCATTGTAGATGGTTGTGGTGGGTTTGTGAGCCTCGATGGGGCAGTGGGGTTAGTGTTTGATGGTGCTTTGATTATGAAAGGTGTCCTCTTTGTAGTAGGTGGGCAAAATGGTTTGCTGGGTTTTCCTTTGAATCTGAGTTTAGGAAGGACTTCTTTTTCAAAACCTAGGCCTGTATTACCTTTGGGCTTGAATTCTGGTAGCAGAGGTTCATGTCGTCCTTGTTTGCAGTATCCCAAAGCACTCTGACCATCATATCCCATTCTTTGCATAATGAGGAGGCGTTTGCCATATTGTTCCGTAGGAAGTGTAACTCGCGGTATGTCAGTGGTGATGGGATCCTTATAGATCCATTCCGCCAGGTCCTTATCTTGTGTCTCTTCCTCTTGACTCTTTCCAAGAATGAAAGGCGTTAAGGCACATGCAGGCGTGATTAGTGGTTGTTGGAGTATCTGTTGTGGTTTACCATGTGTTCTAGGAGAAGAGGGCATTTGTCCCACACAAAAGAGCTGACTCAAGTTGTATTCTCCAGGACCTTCCTCTGCGATTTTCATCTTAAGCTTTTCTTGCTTGGGTATAGGGGTGTTTGAACTGGCAAGAGAGGCAGGATTTATATATGATGTGGAGGAAATGGCTTCCCTATTATTAGGAACAGTAATCTCTAGTTGATGGCTGATATTATGGCAAAATGCAAAGGGATTTGCATCGCCCAGGATTGTGATCTCTGCCCCATTATGTGGGAACTTGATACATTGATGGTAGGTAGATGGAACGGCTTGCATGGCATGTATCCAAGGTCTCCCTAATAATAGATTGTATGGCAGAGGAAGGTCCAGAACCTGACAAATTATGTGCTTTACCACAGGGCCAACCCAGATTGGTAGTACCACAGCTCCTTTGGACGAACGCTCTACATCATCATAGGCCTTGATGGTGATCTTCTTGCGAGGATCCACTGATTCTATTGCATATCCCAATGCTATGACCAACTGTAGTGTGCAAATGTTTAGGCCTGCTCCATTATCGATCAAGACTCGCTTGATCCTGTGTTGGTTGACAAAGCCTTCAATGTGGAGTGAGGCGTTATGAGGTTGCTGGAACGAAGAATTGTCACTTTCGGAAAAAGTGAGACAAGGTGATGACTTTAGATTTCCAACCATGGCTTGAAACTGGTCCGTATTAAGGTTTGCAGGGACTGATGCCTCTTGGAGTGCTTGATCCAAGATAGTTTTATGAGATGGTGACAGGCGTAATAGCTCTAAAATGGATATAAGCGCAGGGGTTTTGTCTAATTGTTCCATAAGATTGTATTGCCTTGGGATGGAGGTGGTGCCTTGTGGAGCTGCCTTTATGGTGACCTTGCCACGACGTGTAACAACATTGCAATTTGAGGTGGGATTTTTGAAGGTGATAGTTGCAATTTGTTCACTGGCATCATACAGGTGATTGACAGTGTAATTATACGCAGCCTGCGTATAATCAATGGTATCAGGACCTCGTCTAGAAGTGGAAGGACCCCTTTGATCTTGCGATGGAAGTGGATTTTTGAACATCTGATGATCATTATTGGTTGTTTTTGGATCATGTCCTTCAATCTCAATTTCTCCTCGATCAATAAGATCTTGAATGAGATCTTTCAATCGGTGACAATTACTTGTCTTGTGTCCTCTTCCTTGATGGAACTCACAGTGTTTAGTATCTCTCCACCATGCTGGTTTGACTTGAGGCTCATAATTCGATAACTTAGGTAGAGTGATCAAATTCTGAGAAATGAGTTGTCGCATCACTGTTTCAATGGGTTCCCCTAAGGGAGTGTATGTGCATTTTTGTTTTTGTGGACGAGGTCTTGGTTCATCATGAGATGTGATGCGACCTTGATTAGGAGGAACATTTGTGTTATTTTGAGGTGGAGGATTTTGTCCTGCAAATCGAACCACAGGTTGTGCATTTTGGATAGTTCGAGCATCCACAACCCCATCGTTGACGATATTCTTATTCTTGTTCCAGAAGTTCGGTTTATCACTATTGAAGCGCGGGCGAGGACCATCTTTGGGTTCATTAAAGATTTTGATGGGTCCTTTTTTGATGAGTGCCCTTTCACATTTTATACCTTTGGTGATCATATCGTTAAAAGAATCCGTGTCTTTGACATCCAGGTGAAATTCCATTTCTTCGTTTAAGTTGGAAATGAAAATTTCCACTAGTTCTCGTTCAGGTAACTGAAGAGAACATCTGCTAGACATTTGGCGCCATCGTTGCAGGAATACTGAGAATAATTCACCTGTTTTTTGTTTGGTGTTGCATAGATCAGCCATGGTGATGTCGCATTCAATATTATAAGAGTAATGAGATAGGAACTTCTGGATGAGTTCCTCAAATGTTCTTATGCCACCTGGTAGTTGGGAAAACCATGATGTGGTTGTTCCTCCCAAGCTTTGGGGAAAAAGGCGCATTAAGTATGTGTCTTCATATGCGACTTCGAGACAAGCGGAATGAAATTCTCGGACATGATCGCGGGGATCTCCCTTTCCTCTATATTTTTCGAATTTTGGTGTTTCGAACCCGCGTGGAAAGGGTGGCATATAAAGATTCCTATCAAACGGATAGGGACAGATGTCGTTAAGTGAGAATTGATTGGTCTTAACACCACTATGAAGTTGTTGGGTGAGATTCTCGACTTGTTGCTGCAACATCTCCATTTCATTTGGAGGAGGAGGTGGTGGGTTACCTCGAGGGATGTTATATCTGATGGGATCTCTACGCCTTTCCTCCTCATGGCGACTTTGTCTTTCTGATGCTTGTCTTAATTGGGCAAGATCAAAGTCTGAGGGGAGTTTGGCTCCTTCTTGAGCAAGTTTTAAGAAGTGAGCATCCGCATTGCTCCTTAATATTTCATCAAATACTCTGTTAAAATGAGGGTTATGCTGAACCCTTTCGATTGTTGAAGGAGTGGGTGTACCTGGGTTTTCATCATTCCCATTTCCTCCAAGTGCTTCTTGAAATTCATTGAGGTTGTCCTCTTCTTCCTCAATTCTATTTCTCGTTGCCTTGATCGTGATCGGGTTTGAGCCATTTTGTTTACAAGTTTGGTTTTGAAGTTGATTGAAGATGATGATGAGTGGTGATGAAATGAAAGATTGATTGGTTGGTGATTTGGGTTGTATGGGGATCTCTAGCACTTTAAGGTAGATGTAACCGAAATTCCTTTCTTTGAATTGCTTGTTTGTTTGATAAGTTTGGATGTGATAAGGTGCAGAGAAATCTGAGATGTGTTACAGATTTAACTACCTAGCAATGAGAGGATTCACTCATGAACTAGTTTTAACCTGCGTAGATGTGTCTCTTAGGATGAGCTTATCCTAGATGTAGAAACAATCTAAAAAGTGATGTGATGTGTTTGATTTCAAGCAATATCTAAAAAGAAATCTTGGGACAAGAACCTCTTAATGTTTTGAGAGTTTGGGGATGGATTGATGATGAAATGATGATGGATGAGTGAGATGATGGATGAAAATGTTTTTAACTTCAATAAAAACTTTGTGTTACAAATGGGACAAACTCTATCTCTTCCCTTTCAGGCATTGGTGGCACTTCTCAAGCTGTGTTGTAGGTGATACAAATGTTTGGGAAGAAATTGGGATTAATCTTTCCTCCTTGATTTTTGTGATAACTCAGAGCTCTATATTGCATAAAAGCTCCGCGGTTCAATGATTATGAATCAAACTCGTTTGTTTTACCTTGAAGGTATAGACGCATGCGATGTAGAAAGACTCTATGGGAGACAAAGATTTGTCTATTGATATAGAAGAATTTCCTCCTTTTGATTAAAGCCTTTGAGCTCAATGGTCTCCTTGTTAAGTTGATATTCTGATGACACTTCTTCTTTCGCAAGATGTGAAGAATGGTCATAAAAGTTGCGAATCTGTGTTGTTTCCCCTTTGTTTTTGGTATTTTTGGTTGTGTTGACAGATGTTGGATGAATACTTTGTTTTTGGGATTGATTTTCTTATTTTTCTTTGACAAGAAAACAAAGCAAGCACACAAACACAAAATTGTAGCCTTAAAGGCACAAATGAGTATGGGTCTAGATCAACCCAATTCTTGGACTTTGTATATGACCCTTCCTTTAGATTTATTTTAAGGTGTATTTCCAAAGCCTGAAGTTGGCTCAATTTGCACTAGGTCTGTAAAATGAACACACTTCAAACACTTTTTTATCCCTATGGTCAAATGGCCAGTTGTGATAAATTTAGCCCACATCTTGATATTTCTTCGACTTTGGTACTACATACCTTATGAATCCCGCCTTGGCAGGTAAGGATGTGATATACTAAGTCTTGCACGAGCATAACAAATAGATGATCCCTATGATGGGGGAGTCACCACTTTTATCAAGCCAAAAGTGACTTTTCAAAAAGCTATGTTTCTACTCAAGGAAATATGTATGGTGAGTATCTTGGGAGCAAAACCTTCTATGCTCTTGCACTAAATTATACCTCAAATATCCTCAATCAATAGAACGGGTGGGCTACTACTTAAAGGTGTTTAGTCATGTTCGATGTTTTTGGACATAAGTTCATTCTGCAGTGACTCACTTAAGAGCCTTGTAACTGGTGGTGGGGTACATTTGTCCTTTCGGCCAGTTACACTGTAGGAACAACTATACCCAAGGCTACAGCTTTCGCTCTCACCTGATTTCTATAGCGGCTCGAAGGATTTACCGCTCGAGGTCGTTCCCAAGAGTATCGATCCCTTGGCAGGCCTCTCTTAAAAAGATAAAATTTGAGTGTTACTAACACTTTTCTCTTGCACCTAGGACCACGAGAGCCAAGGGAGAGGATAGTGTGTGTTAGAAGTAGGTCCACTCGACTGACTTTTGTGCACAAGCGTGCCAAACACGAAATTCACTTGTTCTTTTTTTAATCCATCATGGCAATATGATCTAACTATTTGGAGATGTTGCTCCAACAGTCATGGTGTTCTTTTTAACTTCGAAGGCAATGTGTTTTGTAATCTAGAATTTTGAAAATCCTGGTCAACTTAATGAAAAACACGTTTTGCTTTGAAGGAAAATTTGTTTGTCAAAAATAAATCAAGACATGTGGATTGTTCTATTTACTGCACCAAAATTTGAAGTGTGGATTGTGCTTTTTAAGTCCCAATTGATGCAATGAAATCAAATTTTGTGTTTGTTAATTTTAAGCACCAAAGAAAATGAGGCCTAACTAGAAAACAATGAAAAACTATTTTTGTGTTTTAAAGTTCTTTTTAAGCACTTAAATGAAAATTTTTGTGATTTTTGTTGGGTTGTTAACCTGCACAAAGAAAAGAAACAAGTTAATAAAATCAATGCTCAAAGGGGGGGGGGCTTCCACAAGCCTAAATTTTGATTTTTTGGTTACAAGTCAATTTGGGCGACACTCTGTCGCAATAGCGCTATTCTGTGTTTTTACAGAAGCGCTGATTAATACAACATCGCTAGTCTGCGTGAGCAGAAGCGCTAATTTAAACAGTAGCGCTGAAAGAAAAGAAAATCTCGAGAAGACAAAAGCGTTGGAAGTGTGTCAATAGCGCTGAAACTGTGACAATAGCGCTAAAATGTTGTCAATAGTGCTGAAACATTTTCAATAGCGCTATTTTAGGGTCAATAGCGCTAAAAGAAATTTTGCAATAGCGCTAAAACGCGTTCAATAGCACCGAAGCGCGACCTGTGTGGCAATTTCAACAAGCAAAATGTTAATTTCAAAAAAAAATGATCAGAAGGTTGCGTGTTCGATTCACGTCGGGTTCACCAAATGATGCCCTCCTAAATGACACAATGTTAGCTTGAGATCAAACAACACAAAACACACAAGATGTTAGAGTTAATCAATCAAAAACTAAAACATGAATGAAGGCATTCCAAGAGAGATACTAAAAACACATGCTAATGAATCTAACTAAAGAAGTAAGACAATGAGATATCTCCAACTATCTCTCAACATGATATTAGTTCTTTCTCCCTTGTTCCTCTCCTCTCCAAGTTCCAAAATAGTGTAGCTCTCAGCAGCTTTTTGCACTATGGATGCTTATGGAGGATTGAGATTGTAGTATAGCTCTAAATGTGAAATAAAAAGCTAATATTAATGCTAAAATGATGTATTTTAACCAAAAAGACAAGATGTTAGATTGCTTATGCTAAAATGCTCTCTAAAATGTCTATAGCTTAGATGCATACAAGTTTTCAGGATCTGGATTATGAAGGAATGGGCTCTATTTATAGGAAAAATGGAGCAATGGATGGCCAGGATTGAAAGGTTTAATCAAGGGTCAAGCTTGAAAGTTGGGGATCCATGTGCACAATTTGCACCAATGACATGGTGACAAGTGTCAACACAGGATTGGGTTGAGAGAAGAGGTTGGAGGCATTAAAGGCCTGAGAAGACCTCATGGTTATCTAAAGGCTAAGGGTCAAGTCTAAGTTAGGATTACCCACTGGATTAGGAGTTAATCCAAAGATAAACCTTTGTGCAAATGATTAAGAGATAATCATGGTCAAAGCATTGAAGGCTTGATGAGACCCTTGGGTTGGGTAGAGGTTGAGTCAAAACAAATGTTTTAACCATGTGGGAGGGTTTGAGTTAACTATTAATGGTTATTGGAGACTTTGGGGATTAAGTGGTTGAAAGTTGGAAGCCTTTAATGGTTTTCAAAGACTTTGGGGTTTTTGGTGGTTGAAGGTTGAAAACCTTCAATGGTTATCCAAGACTTTGGGCCATTTGAGAAGTGACTCCCTTTTGCTTATGAATGTGACAATATTTAGGAGATGGATTAGGCTAATTAGGAAGAGGTTAGAAAAATCCAGAAGGGGATTAGATTTTGCAAGTGGATTTGGTGGGTGAGGGAAAATAGGATTTTATTAAAATAAAAATTCATTTATTTCAATAAATGTGTGCAAGTTGCATTTGTAGGAAAATGCAAGTGGGGTGGGGATAATGATTTAAATAAATGTTTTATTTAATTTATTTAAAAGAGGAAAAGGGGGGTTTTTAATTAAATAAATAGATTTTATTTAATTAATTGATTTGAATTGGATTTAATGAATTAATTAAAATAAATTGAATAATTTATTTAATTAATAGAAGAATGTTTGGAGATGAATTAATTAAATATTAATTTAATTAATTGATGGTTAGTGGATTTTTAATCAAATAAATACGAAATATTCATTTAATTAAAATGGACAGATTTATGTGACTACATAATTTATTTAAAATAGTTGTGCAACTTGCTTTTGTAGGAAAATACAAGTGGGTGGAGGATAAAGGTGATTTAACTAAATTATTTATTTAAAATAATTGTGCAACTTGCATTTGTAGGAAAATGCAAGTGGGTAGAGAATAAAGGTGATTTAAATAAATGTTAATTTATTTAAATGTGAGAGGTGGGATTTTGGCGGATTTAAATAAATATTAATTTATTTAAATGTGAGAGAAGATTTAATTAAATAAATATGATTTATTTATTTAATTAATGGTCTGAATTTGGTTAAGTGAATTAAATCAAATAAATTTAATAATTTATTTAATTAATAGGAGAAGAGGGTTAAGATGAATTAATTAAATATATTAATTTAATTAATTATTAATTGATGGTTAAATAATCAAATAAATACTAAGTATTCATTTAATTAAGTGGACAGATTTATGTGACTACACAATTTATAATAGTTAATTAGACAATGCTCATACCTATCTCTATTCCAGGGACTTTTTGAAGAAACCTTTGTCCTTCAGAACTTCGAGCTAAAATAGAGCTTATGTGGTTGATCTGTGATCATCCAACGATCATTAAGTTGATTGATTAATTAATTACAGACTTATAGTTAACTAGCACTTGCAACTCATTACATGGATATTTGAAAGAAAATTAAAGATAAAATTTAATGTAGTTTAATATTATAAGTGAATAAATTAATCTAGTATTTAAATCCAAGTAATGAATAAATTTAAAATAAAAAAGTGCCTCATTCACACTTATAGAGGTGGAATCAATGCCAAATCATGCAGATTGATTATAGAACAAACCTTAGACAACACATTGATGGTTGAGCATGGGGATTATAATTTAAAGAGGATGCAGACAAGGTGAAGAGGGCCATGCAAACTTTAATTTTTGTAGAATACCTAGGAGGGATGGATTCAATTTGGGAGTGGGTTGTTCCAGGAGCAGGTTTCATCATTTCTAAAGGGTCGGTGGAGCTTGCACACCCACTACCCTTTGTTCACTAGCAAGAGGATGAGCTAAAGGCGAGATGCAGAGAGCTTGCAAGAAGAGGATGGGAGGTGGGTATTAGGGTTTGTTTCAGAGTTGGCTTCTATGGTGGCAGGTATAGATAGATGGATCGGATGGAGGTTATTTGATGACTCCAATCTTTTTGTAATTTTTTTTGAAGCTTTAAATCAATAAAATATCATATGACCTCTTGGTAGGTCTAGAAAAGTGACAATCTAATAAACCCTAACAGTAAATAGTTACGCAAAGCCAACACCCATTATAATATATTTTGGTTCCCCCAAAATAATGAAAGATTCACCAAAATAAATCATTTGAACAATTTTTTTTGATAAGTGAATAGCTAGGTAGGGCCAGCACCCATTATATTAAGATTTAAAAAAAAGATACAACAATATTTGGCTTGTAGCTGAAAATACATTCTCGGTAGCATTTCCAATGATAACCCATAACAACATCAAAACAAGACAAAGCATCTACACTATACTTCAGGGCTAGGAGACATTCCCAGTCTGCCTTGCCGCCTCCGCAACTTCACATTCCTCCCTAAATTTCTTGGCTTGTAAGATGAGCGAGCAATCCTGTCCGTAGTTAGCACGAGCATCACCTGCTACAATTTCCTCCACACTGTGTCTATCATCCTCAATCTGTTCCTCTCCACTCCCTAGCTCCAATGCCCCTACAATCTCAGTCGCATCCTCCTCATCAATTTCATCTTCATCTACCAACCCTTCAGTGGTCAGGTAGTCCCAATGCCAATCGTCCTTCTCGGGTTCCTTGATTTTGGCTACATACATGAGGAAATTGTTACTGCATAGTATATCATTCCTTTGTGCCTACAACAACTGTGCATCTTGTGTTTGCACAATCAAAAATTAAAAAACCCTTCCAATGTAATATTTATGTGGGAGGGGAATGGGGAGGTTCTCATCAACATTGTCGATGACTGCATCAATGTCGTGCAAATATGCATGCTTGAACACCATCCGGGTGAGTTTTTTTGCCCACTCCTTGGAAACCCTGACATATAATAGCATAAAAAGAAAAAAGGTTAGAATGTCCGAACTGACCTTATGCCTGTGATACACCATCAGAAACTCCAACCCTAACACTGTCTTGATTGCATGCATTATGTACGGGTGACCATTCACCAAGACCCCCCCTAATCGTTTATCTGTGACTTCACATACAAACGATGTCTATGGTTTCGTTGCCCTAAGCATAATTGGCATGTCCATCACTCCCACCTCAGTGTTTCCAACTCGAACATGGAATGTGAAAATATGGTAATACCCTAATGCCCAATTTAAAGGCATTTGATCAACTTCAACATAAATGTCTCATTAAATGCACACTTACCATAAGTTTCCTTGCACGATATATATATATATATATATAAAAAAAATTTCTAATTTTTGATACAAGTACATAAACCCACAAACAAAATTTCACTTTTACAAGAGATTTGCAAAGACAAATAACAAAATCATTGATATTATTATTCATGTGAGATCAAGAAGTACATTATATAGACTATATTTGTAGTAATTGTCATGACAAATCATAAACTAATTAATATTGCTGAAGGAGTATATACATTCTTCGCTATGGAAGACTCCACATTCTAACTTAGACACTACTACTATACCCTTTTCCAAAGAGACCAAGATTCCCTCAAAAAAATTCTCTTAATTAAAGCTTTGGAATTCCTTTTATAAGAGTAAGGAATACAACAAGCTTCGGGCTATATATAACTATCACGTTCTCATTTGAAATATGTTTGTTTTATATGCATGGAAATGATATATTCCCAATATGAAACCTAAAATAGAACATGATAACTTATCAAACCATATGACTAAAACTATCATGAAACTATCATGGACCACGGTGAAGAATAAAATAATGTTGAAATTCAATTGCTTGAGCCACACCACCATCGCATTGCTGACAACTTTATGGATGGAAGATTCTAACTATAAAACTAGAGGAGTAGTTTTACAAATGCAAGATTCTAGCTATAAAAACTAGTGGACGAGCTCCACAAAAACTACTGGATGAGCTCCATAGATGGGTATTGTAATTAGAACAAGGGTCCAACTTTAGTTATCAATTTTAACTAAATAGGTTCTTTGCTAGAGCCGACTTTTCCCTGTCCTCATTGTTCTCCTCCCTACTCCCTCTCACTCTTAGGCTTCAAAAGATGAGGGGGAAAATGTAGGTAGCCAGGGAAAGGCCATCTGCAGCTGCAAATGGCCTTTGAAAATCCCTTTAGCTACCTCCTCTGATGTGAAAGTCCCTTTAGCTACAAAGCAATCTATTGTACTGCTATAAACATAGCCTTCCTGAAATATTCTCCACCTGGTGTCATTAAACCTATATCTTATGAACACATAGGAAACATCTACATATGGGCATTCAATTTTTGATACTGTTCTTGAACAAGTGTAGAGGGAAATATTTATAATTCTCCTTGATCAACTCAACTACTACCAATTTATGGAAAACCTCGAAGCTCTAAATTAAGAAGTTCTAAATATTCCTTTTCACTTTTTTTCCTTTCCAAAGAATTAGAACTGTCCATGCTGGCATGCAACTCTTCATGCCACCTAATGAAAGGATCAAAACTCATTAGTCTACATAATCATTTAACCAAGTCAATTCAATATTTTCTTCAAGAATAAGCTAACATCCGTACCCATGCAACTCTTCATCAAAATGACAAGCACAAAGTCCTTTGATAGGAGGAGTGTTTTCTATGTGAAAAGATCGCTTAGAATCTGAGATGAAGATTTCATATGTGCTAAAAAGTACATTTCTAATTCCAATGGATATGTAGTACACTTTCTATATGGGTTATTTTCCAAAAAAAATATAAAAAATGCGCCTTAATTATTCTACATTTAATTGGACTTTGATTTTGATGTGAAAGATGCACCTTAATTATTCTACATTTAAGCTTGCAGTTGCACTCGAGCCTTTTAATAACCCCCTGGTTATCTTTGTCTATTTTAATAACCCTCTGGCTACAAGGTAAGTCATTAATTTTCTTTACTTCATGGCATCTGCAAACCTTCATCCATATCTCCTTATGCCAGAATTTAGCTGCACCTTCTATGCACTTCATTTTAAAACCTTTGCAAGCAAAACAACAACACTTCCTAAAAACTTATCTCTAGAAAATGTCTATCTTCTACATTCTAAAATGCAACATGCAAATGATATAACTTCTATCTTCTACATTTTGAAATGTAGCATGCAAATAATGACCCTATTTCTCAATTTGCGAAGTGGTGGCTATAGTCACATAAATCAGTCCATTTTAATTAAATGAATATTTTGTATTTATTTGATTAAAAATCCACTAGCCATTAGTTAATTAAATTAATATTTAATTTGATGCTCTGCAAAAAGGATTAGAAAATCTATTTGATGGCAACACACACAAGAGCACAAGAAACAAACGTCAATGTTAGCAACAAAAGATTATCCTAAATAGGCATATCAAGAGAGATATTAAGCATGAAATAGAAAGCATATAAACATAGAATAAAATAGCTAATCAAGATGCTCATAGTTTCTCCTCCCTTGTTCCTCTCCTCTCCAAGTCCCAAATGAGTGTAACTCTCAGCTTTTAGCACTAGCCATGGATGCCATATGGAGATTCAAGATGGTTGAATATGATAAGCAAATACTATGCAAGAGTAGATAGTGATGCTATGAAAAAGCTCTATGCTAATGCCAGTATAACAACAATACTCTAAAATGCTTCTTCTTTGCTTGAGGAGAAGGGTTCTATTTATAGAAGAAATGGGGAAATGAAGGGTTAAGATTGAGTAATCTTAGCAAGGGTTAGGATTGAAAGATATTCAATCCATGTGAGACTTTCAACCCAATCCCATGTTGACAAGTGTCACCATGAGGAGGCTTGAGAGGAGAGATAAGGAGCATTAAATGCTTGAGGGGACATGATGGCTACCCTAGTCAAAGAAATAAATATTTTGAATAGACACATGGGTTACATGAGGGTTAAGTTAGGAGTCAAAGTCCTTAACCATGGGTGCAAGCGGAATTAACCATTAATGGTCATGTAAGAGACATAAGTGGTTTGGAAGACTTTAGAGGTTAATTTGTTGAACACACAAAGCATTAATTGCTTTTCAAAGACTTTGGAGTCTTTGAGAAGTGACTCCAATTTGCTTAGGAATGTGACAATATTTAGGGAATGGATTAGGTTAATTAGGAAAGGTTTAGAAGAATCTAGAAGGGGTTTAGGCATGCAAGTGGATTTTGTAGGAAAATGCAAGTGGGAGAAATTTTGGTATTTTCAATTAAAATAAAATCATTTATTTCAATTAAATGGTGTAATTTGCATTTGGATAAATATTCAAATAAATATTAATTTATTTAAATGAGAAAAAGGAAGATAAAGCATTAAAATGCTTGAAGACTTTGAGGGAAACCATTAAAGGCTTGAAGACTTTAAGGAAAACCATTAAAGTCTTAAGAAGACTTTAATGGAAGCCATTAAATTTGAAGACTTTAAGGGAAACCATTAAAGACTTAAGAAGACTATAGAAGGAAGCCATCAAGTTTGAAGACTTTAAGGCCATCAAGTTTGAAGACTTTAAGGGAAACCATTAAAGGTTTCAAGTGGATGAGGATAAATAGGATTTTAAATAAATAATTTATTTAAAATAGTTGTGCAACTTGCTTTTGTAGGAAAATACAAGTGGGTGGAGGATAAAGGTGTTTTAAATAAATTATTTATTTAAAATAATTGTGCAACTTGCTTTTGTAGGAAAATACAAGTGGGTGGAGGATAAAGGTGATTTAAATAAATGATTTATTTATTTAAATGTGAGAGGTGGGATTTTGGGGGATTTAAATAAATATTAATTTATTTAAATGTGAGAGAAGATTTAATTAAACAAATATGATTTATTTATTTAATTAATTGTATGAATTTGGTTAAGTGAATTAAATCAAATAAATTGAATAATTTATTTAATTAATAGGAGAAGAGGGTTAAGATGAATTAATTAAATATTAATTTAATTAATTATTAATTGATGGTTAAATAATCAAATAAATACTAAGTATTCATTTAATTAAGTGGACAGATTTATGTGACTACATTTGCCCCTCTTTGAGATGGTGCGGTTTTATCGCGTCGTTTCAAAGAAAGAAAAATAGCTGTGTGGGTGGTGTATGAATTTGGTTAAGTGAATTAAATCAAATAAATTGAATAATTTATTTAATTAATAGGAGAAAAGGGTTAAGATGAATTAATTAAATATTAATTTAATTAATTATTAATTGATGGTTAAATAATCAAATAAATACTAAGTATTCATTTAATTAAGTGGACAGATTTATGTGACTACATTTGCCCCTCTTTGAGACGGTGTGGTTTTATCGCGTCGTTTCAAAGAAAGAAAAATAGGTGTGTGGGTGGTATGCCCCCTCGAAAGATGGGCCGAATTTTTTTGAAAAATCAGGCGATCTTTCGAAAAAGAATGAAAAGTGGAGGGGAGGTAGAATAGAAGAAATTAGAACTACTGATGAAAGAATGGGAGAAAATGGAGTGAATATGAAGAAACAACAAGCCAGCGAGTACCCTGAGGTCATGCAAGAGATACATAGTAGATGTAGTGTGGGGTTTGGATTGATGCTATACAATTGATCAAAATTGGTTGGACAATCTAGTGCAATCGATTTAATTGCCCTAGTCAAGTCAAAGCGTGACAGTTGATGTCAATTGGTTGCTTGGACATGATAAAGTTTGAGTAAGTGAATCAAAGTGACCTGATGTGACTTAGACAATTGATGTAATTGCCCGATGAAGTCAAGGTATATGAAGTAAAATACTCGTTGAGACGTAGACAATTGATGTAATTATCTGATGTGATTGTGTTTGATTGGTTTGATCAATTGATAATGTGTGCGTGTGATGGATGGTTGTGGGGAATCAGGGAAGCCCCATTGAGACTAGGTCATTATGATAAATGCCTGATGTAGTCTAGGATTACCATGATCGATTACCTGTTGAGACCCGAAGATACTTGATCAGAGTATCTATTGATAGTCTAAGTGTGTGGGAGTCGATGTATCTGTGTAGACAGAGTAACTGGCTTAATTTTGTGGATGAGTGAGGATGGCAAGCGATGAAGAGATTAGGATGATGTTGATGATCAAGATAGGGAGGGTGAGGGGGGATTCGATGTTAGATAGAAGATATGGAGGACTAGGACCGAGTCCTATGGAAGAAGATGAGTAAAATAGAGTATGCATTATTATGACTACGTATGCATTATATGCAGCTATTATGAATGTATGGATGGGTGGAATGCAACGAAATGCAATATATACAGATGAGATGGAATGACGATCCATGGTGCTTTATTTTTCATCATTGAGCTTTTAAAATGTTGTAAGAAAATACAAGCAACTTGACATAAAGATTCAAGATGACCAGAGTATTTCTTACATGGATTTGATATAGCAAGTTAATACAAGCAACTTGATATAATGGATCAAGTTGACCTGAGTATTGCTTGTGGAACAGACAAGGATCATCTCCTTTCATGCATGACTTGGATCGTCCTCTTTGATCTTAGGTTGATCATATCCTGTGAGAAGTGCATACCGTAATAAGACATAAAACCTTTATCCAGTTTGGATGAAGTAGGAGGAACCAAAGAAAGAGAATTGTACCTGCAAACAAACAATATATACATAAAGAATAAAGAATATGGATCCTTGGTAATGGTTCATGCTCATATGGTCGAGGTATACGCTGTAGTCAACAAGCCGTAGTGATCTATGACTGTATTTTTGCCTATGATCACATAGCTTAGTGAACTTCCCACGTAGACATCATTAGTACATGCCCCAGAACTTCATCGGAATAATGCGTCGAAGATACACAAACAATGTTGTAGGAACCTGATATATAAACAAATGAATTACTTCACAAATCAACCAAGTATTTGATAGCTTAACACAATTTTCTTGTCAAAGAAAATGTCATTTTGTCTTTGTTTTGGTAAGGAAGGATGCATCCTTGTTGAAGACAGTTTGATTGTTGATGTTGATTGTGTGGTCAATTGATAAGTGGTCATTTTATGGAGTATATCACAATGTTTGTTTGGTATCTGCGTGGATGAGTATGTACAAGGTGTTGCCATGTTTTTTATTGATTTTTGATGTTTTCTAATGTTTTTGGACTTTTGTGGAACAGTTTTGAATGTTTTTGGATTTTGTGAGACATTTTTGAATGTTTTTGGATTTTTGTGAGACATTTTTGAATGTTTTTGGATTTTTTGTGAGACATTTTTTAATGTTTTTGCCAATGAATCACCAGTAATGTAGAATCCGCTTCCATCATCTAGATTGTAAGGGCATTGCCCCCAAGTTGGACATGATTTATGAAAAAGCGGGATGCCAGATGCATGAAGTAATTTCTTTGATTACAGATCAAATAACAAGCCATGGTTAGATGGATGGATGTGTGTATGTATGAATGTGATCGCAACGAGCCTGAAAGATACTGGAGCCATTGTATTTACGAGTGATGCCTGTTTGCCACGTTTTCACCATTGCACTTACCCAAGGTGCCACTGGAGTGGTTGTTCACTGTTTGGATGCATGATTTTTCTTTACTTTTTTGAATGTTTTTGTATTTTCTTCAAGACATTTTTTTTTTGAAATGTTTTTGGTATTTTCTGGTATGTAGGGGAGCCTGATGCTCTATACACCTTAGGTGTAAAACTGTTTTAGGTGCATGCTGTTAATTGGATCTGCGAGCGGTTCTCCTTCTGATGTAGCCAATTGATATGCCCCAGACCCAAACATAGCAGTGACAACATATGGGCCCAACCAGTTTGATTCAAACTTGCTCTGATGTTCTTTGTTTGGTTGGTTGCGAGGATTCTCTCGTAGAACAAGATCACCTACCTCAAATGTATGAGGTCTAACTCGGTGATTGTAGCTTCTGCTCATGCGCTGCTGATAGGCTTTGAGGTGATTGTATGCAGCTTGTCGCTTCTCATCTAGTAACTCTAAGTCCTGAAGACGGGATACTCTATATGCTTCATCATCGATGAGATTGTGCAAGGAAACTCATAATGATGGTATCTCAACCTCAATAGGCAAGATAGCTTCTGCACCATAGACCAATGAATAAGGAGTTGCACCTGTAGGGGTTGGAATGCTAGTTCGATATGCCCATAGCGCTGGATTCAATTGAACATGCCAATCATGACCGACATCATTGACTGTCTTCTTTAGGATCCTCAATATGTTTTTATTGGATGCTTCGGCCTGACCATTGCCTTGTGGGTAATAGGGAGTGGAAAAGCGGTCTTGGATATGAAATTTCTCATAAAGTTCACGGACATCCTGATTTTTGAAAGGAAGATCGTTATCTATGATGATGCACATGGGCACACCATACTGGCAGATGATGTAGTTGAGGATGAATGAGGCGATTTGCTTGCCGGTGACTTGGGTAAGTGGAACAGCTTCGATCCACTTTGTGAAATATTCGGTGGCGGTAATAATGAATTTATGGCCGTTGGATGAAGATGGATGAATCTCACCCACAAGGTCAAGGCCTCATTGACAAAAAGGCCATGGTGTTGTGATTGGTTGCAATTCCTGTGCTGGCGCATGTATCAGGTCATCGTGAACTTGACATTTCTTGCATTTCCTAACAAAGTAGTAAGAATCCTTTTTCCATAGATGGCCAATAGTATCTAGCTCACATGATCTTCTTGGCTAGTGATGGACCACTTGAGTGAGTCCCGCAAATTCCTTCATGTACCTCTTCCAAAACCTTTGTTATCTCACCTTGTTCCAGACATCGAAGGAGAGTACCATCAAGACTGCATCGGTATAGGGTTTCGACAATAATGGTATATCGAGCATTTTGGCGAACGAAGGTTTTATGTTGGTTATTTGATTGGTTGGGAGGAAGGGTGTGATCGCGGAGATAGGTGTAGAACTCACCGTACCATGGAGATTCAGAACCGATAAGGCGACATATCATCTCGGATTCAGGGGTATCATAAGCGGGGATCCAAAGCTGTTTTACCAAGAACTCGTAGCGTGTTGAATTATGTGGAAGATCTAGTAGAGATGCGATGGTAGCCATGGCGTCAGCAGCTCGATTCTGATCTCTTGGTATCTGCTCAAAAGTGATAGTAGTAAATGATGTCTTTAGACTGTCCACCATTTGCTTATATGACATGAGTTTATCATCTTTGGTCTGATATTCATCTGTTGCTTGTCAAATGACTAGTTGGGAATCGCCATATACTTGTAGTTCTTGTAATTTCCATTGTATGGATAACCTGAGTTCTTTGATCAAGGCCTCATACTCTGCTATGTTGTTTGTGCATGGAAATGTGAGCCTGTAAGACTTCGGGATGCTATCACCCTGAGGTGTGATAAATAGAATGCCTGCTCGTGAGCCGTGCCTAGTGTATGAACCATCAAAATATAGTTTCCATGGTTGTGCTGTTGTGATCATGAATATCTCTTCATCTGAAAAATTGGAAATGAGAGGATGATCACCTATGAGAGGTGCATCAGCCAACTGATCTGCGATAACCTGACCTTTGATAGCTTTACGGTCCACGTACTCAATGTCAAATTCACCTAGAATCATCACCCATTTGGCCAAGCGGCCTGTCAATGCTGCTTTGTTGAGTAAATACTTGAGTGGATCAATGTTTGCAATGAGTTGTACTTTGTGTGTTAACAGATAGTGCCGCAATTTAATGGCTGCTAAGATTACTGCTAGGCAAGCTTGCTCAATAGGTGTGTAATTGAGTTCATAGCCAACCAGTGTGTGAGAGATGTAGTAAACAGCACACTCTTTGCCTTCTACATTATGTTGTGCCAATAATACACCTAATGTTGTACTTGTCGCTGAGATATAAAGTAACAACGGTCTACTTGGATCTGGTGGCGTCAACAATGGTGGATTCATGAGATAGTCTTTAAGCGTCTGAAATGCTTGTTGGCATCTGGCATCCCACTGAAAGCGGATGTTCTTGTGTAGCAAGTGTGTGAATGGGTGACACTTATCAGCCAATTATGCAATGAATCTTCGGATGGATTGAAGTCGTCCTTGTAGTGTCCTTAGCTGACTGATATTCTTTGGTGGTGGCATGTCCATGATTGCTTTTACCTTTGCTGGGTCGACTTCAATACCTTTGCTTGAGACAATGTATCCTAGAAGCTTCCCGGAGGTCACTCCAAAGACACATTTCTTTGGGTTGAGTCGAACATGGTATTGTTCCAGTCTATCAAAGATTTTATCTAAGATGTGGAGATGCCCTTCTCTGGTGAGTGACTTTGCTAGTAAGTCATCAACATAATCTTCCATCATGGTATGCATCATGTCATGGAAGATGGTGGTCATTACTCTTTGATAGGTTGCTCCTGCATTCTTTAGATCGAAGGGCATTACATTCCAGTAATATGTGCCCCATGGACATGTGAAGGTTGTCTTATGTTGGTCCTCTGGTGCGATCTTTATTTGATTGTATCCTGAAAAGCCATCCATGAGTGCAAGCATGGCATGTCCTGCTGTTAGATCCACTATGATGTCGATATTTGGTAGGGGGAAGTCATCCTTAGGACATGCCTTATTCAGATCTGTAAAGTCAGTACAAATGCGGATGCCCCCTTTTGGTTTGCCGACAGGCACAATGTTGGAGATCCATTCTGCATAATCAATTGTCCTAATGAAACCAACATCTAGGAGTTTCTTGAGTTCTGTTTTGACTAGCACTGCAATCTAGGGATGCATCTTATGAAGCTTCTGCTTGACAGGTTTGGCTCCTTCTGCTACGGTGAGGTGATGCATGACTAAATCAGGATCAAGCCCAGGCATGTTTGCATATGACCATGCAAAGTTGATCTGATGCTTTTGGAAGAACTCTATAAATTTAGGCTGTTCCTCTGGAGTGAGAAGAGATGCCAGATGTATGAGATGAGGATTTTCAGGAGTCCCCACATTGTATTCTTTGGTTTCCTTAATGAGAATCGTTGATCGTTCCTGTTGTGTGCTTGCAGGGAGAATGTCAAACCCTTCATCCTCAGGTGCCTCAGAGAGGTTTTCACCGTTGGATACGCTCTTTCTTTTTACTTTTGTCAGATCAAACAGCGCCACAGTGTGGTTTTCACTGGAAGATCCATGTTTTATTGTTATATTTTTGCAGCTGAAAGGTTTGGCATCCACCCCAAATTCTGCTGCGCTATTAAGTTCAATGGCAAATCTAGCTTTGTGATCCCCGCTTGGTAGGTTATCCCTTAATTCCAAAAAGTCAATGATGGCCTCATCGTTTTGGAAGAGGTCAAGACATGGGGGATTTGGTTGGTTCCATTCGATGAGTTCAGGGTGGATAATGGGCATTACTTCATCAATTAGGTTAAGTGCGTTAGATGTATCAGTGAAGGTTAAGACGTTATGGTGAAGGTCATTAATGGTACTCTCCCTGTTAGAATCAGGCGTAGGATGAGACATAGGGTCTATGGAAGATGTTTCCAGCTTAGGAACCCAAGTGGTCTTTGTAGACACCCAAAATTGTCTAGTCTAATTAAATAAATATTTTATTTATTTAATTATCTAAGCCTAATTCTTCTATTAATTAAATAAATCCTTATTTATTTAATTAATTCATTTATCCTCTTCTAGCCTTATTTCTCATTTAAATAAATACATTTATTTATTTAAATTATCCCTTTTCCTAAATTAAATAAATATTTTTATTTATTTAATTATCCTATTTCTTCTATTAATTAAATAAATCTTTATTTATTTAATTAATTCATTAGCTTTTTCTACATATGACACATGTCATTCATCTCTTAATTCCTACACTACCTACCCCTTTCATTATTTTGGTATTTCTTTTACCTACCCTCTAATCCTAGCCGACCTCTCTTTTTACACCTCTCAATCTTATCCCTCCATTTCATATTGTGTCTTCTATTTAAGGAGATGCCTCCTTCATTGTCAAACCCTAATGATGCATTCTAACAACTTGATCAATTGGCTACACTACGATCCTATTTGCAACCACATTCCATTCTTTGTTGAGCTCTTGTGCATATAAAAATCTGAGAGTAAATATATCAAGCAAGATCAATGGAGATAGGAAGAATGGAGATCAAAACCCTATTGGACATGTAATGGTATAATCTTTGTGATTTCATGTGATTTGCATTGTCTTAGGTAATCTTCATATGTTATGGTGGATCTTTGTTGATTGTTAGGCTAGGGTTTTGTGGTTGGATTCATTTAGCCTTTCAATATTGTTATTATTGTTATCCATTTTCACCATACACAATCTTTATCTATGCTTCTCCGTAAACAGGGATGTCTTTGCGTGGTGGAGGTGGTGATGTGTCTTCCTCATCTGAAGTATTAAGCTGTACAGAGTCAAATTCCCATTCATGCGAATCGGTCTCTGAATCACTTTCCAGCATTCAGTTGCTATACGATACTGGGATGTCTTTTGAGTTAAACACTGCAAGTGTGATTGGTTTATGTATTTTTGTAGTGATTTGTGCTGCAGGAAGTTTGATGGGGAGCAAGGAATTTGATCCGAGAAATATCGGCAGTGTTAACTTAGTGGTTTCTGTTGGAACTGCTAGTGCCATAGATGGTGTTGCGGGTTCTGATATAGTTGATGCTGCTACTGGTGTTATTGATATGATGGGTGCTGTGGATGGGATTACTGGTTCGATTGGTGGGATGTTTGGTATTGTAGATGGTTGCATTGGGGTTGTGAGCCTCGATGGGGCAGTGGGGATAGTGCTTGATGCTGCTTTGATAATGAAAGGTGTCCTCTTTGTAGTAGGTGGGCAAAATGGTTTGCTGGATTTTCCTTTGAATCTGAGTTTAGGAAGGATCTCTTTTTCAAAGCCTAGGCCTGTATTACCTTTGGGCTTTAATTCTGGTAGTAGAGGTTCATGTCGTCCTTGTTTGTAATATCCCAAAGCACTCTGACCATCATACCCCATTCTTTGCATAATGAGGAGGCCTTTACCATACTGATCCATAGGAAGTATAACTCGAGGGATGTCAGTGGTGATGGGATCCTTATAGATCCATTCCGCGAGGTCCTCATCTTGTGTTTCTTCCTCTTGACTTTTTCCAAGAATGAAGGGCGTCAAAGCACATGCTGGTATGCTTAGTGGTTGCTGAAGTACCTACTGTGGTTTACCATGTGTTCTAGGAGAAGTGGGCATTTGTCCCACACAAAAGAGTTGACTTAAATTATATTCGTCGGGACCTTCCTCTGCGATTTTCATCTTAAGCTTTTCTTGCTTTGGTATAGTGGTGTTCGAACTGGCAAGAGAGGCGGGACTTATATATGATGTGGAGGAAATGGCTTCTCTATTATTGGGAACGGTAATTTCTAGTTGATGGCTGATATTATGGCAATGTGCAAATGGATTTGCATCGCCCAAGATTGTGATCTCTACACCATTATGTTGGAACTTGATACATTGATGGTAGGTAGATGGAACGGCTTGCATGGCATGTATCCAAGGTCTCCCTAATAATAGATTGTATGGCAAAGGAAGGTCCAGAACTTGGCAGATGATGTGCTTTACCACAGGGCCTACTTGGATTGGTAGTACCACAGCTCCTTTGGATGAACGCTCTGCATCATCATAGGCTTTGATGGTGATCTTCTTGCGAGTATCCACTGATTCTATTGCATATCCCAATGCTGTGACCAATTGTAGTGTACAAATGTTTAGGCCTGCTCCATTATCTATCAAGACTCGCTTGATGCTGTGTTGGTTGATAAAGCCTTCAATGTGTAGCGAAGCATTATGAGGTTGCTGGAAGGAAGAGTTGTCACTTTCGGAAAAAGTGAGACAAGGTGAGGACTTTAGACTTCCAACCATGGCTTGAAATTGGTCTGTGTTTAGGTTTGCAGAGACTGACGCCTCTTGGAGTGCTTGATCCAAGATAGTTTTATGAGATGGCGATAGACGCAAAAGCTCTAAAATGGATATAAGCGCAGGGGTTTTGTCTAATTGTTCCACAAGATTGTACTGCTTTGGGATGGAGGTGGTGCCTTGTGGAGCTGCCTTTATGGTAACTTTTTCGCGACGCGTAACAACATTGCAATTTGAGTTGGGATTTTTGAAGGTTATAGTTGCAACTTGTTCACTGGCATCATACAGATGATTTACAGTGTAATTATATGTAGCTTGTGTATAATCAGTGGTATCAGTGCCTCACCTGGAAGTGGAAGGACCCCTTTGATCTTGTGATGGAAGTGGATTTTTGAACATCAGATGATCATTATTTGTTGTTTTTGGGTCATGTCCTTCAATTTCAATTTCTCCTCGGTCAATAAGATCTTGAATGAGATCTTTCAATCGGCGATAATTACTTGTCTTGTGTCCTCTTCCTTGATGGAATTCACAGTGTTCAGTATCTCTCCACCATGCCGGTTTGACTTGAGGCTCATAGTTTGATAGCTTAGGTAGAGTGACCAAATTTTGAGAGAGGAGTTGTCGCAACACTGTTTCAATGGGTTCCCCTAAGGGAGTGTATGTGCGTTTCTGTTTTTGCTGACAAGGTCTGGGTTCATCATGAGATGTGATGCGACCTTGATTAGAAGGAACATTTGTGTTGTTTTGAGGCAGAGGATTTTGTCCTGCAAACCGAACCACAGGTTGTGCATTTTGGATAGTCCGAGCATCCACAACCCCATCATTGACGATATTCTTGTTTTTATTCCAGAAGTTTGGTTTATCGCTATTGAAGCGTGGGCGATGACCATCCTTTGGTTCATTAAAGATTTTGATGAGTCCTTTCTTGATGAGTGCCCGTTCACATTTCAAACCCTTGGTGATCATATCATTAAAAGAGTCTGTGTCTTTGACATCCAAGTGAAATTCCATTTCTTCGTTTAAGTTGGAAATGAATATTTCCACTAGTTCTCGTTCAGGTAACTGAAGAGAATGTCTGCTAGACATTTGGCGCCATCGTTGCAGGAATACTGAGAATAGTTCACCTGGTTTTTGTTTGGTGTTGCACAGATCAGCCATGGTGATGTCGCGTTCAATGTTATGAGAGTAATGAGCGAGGAATTTTTGGATAAGTTCCTCAAATGTTCTAATACCACCTGGTAGTCGGGAAAACCATGATGTGGTTGTTCCTCCCAAGCTCTGGGAAAAAAGGCGCATTAGGTAGGTGTCTCTATATGAAAACCCGTTTTGAAAAAGATGACCACGACCACAATATCATGAATAGAGCAGAGAAGCACAAGAGTCATTAACCCGGATAGGGCCCACCTCCATAGGACCTTCGAGAAGAGCTGAACCTCTCGAGTGCAAAGAGGCCCAACACCCCACAAGGTAATGACACTAAGAGCAATCTCTGGCCCCGAGTCGGGCAAGCAGATAAGAAGTGACATAAACTCCGTAGAGACAAAGAAACCTATGTAGCAGTCCAACAACTTATCCCACCAATCAGAGCAGGAAACATGAACCACAGGAGGGGCCAAGACTAGGCAAGCCACAAACCCCCATGGAGCAGGGCAACTCGCAGCCAAGGAAAAGCGGCAGAAGAGCACAACACGCAACACCACTCAAAAACACTCAAGGTAGAGGTATGTAGTATGGTTAATGGCCTGAAAATGTGAACCATACACGGGTCAGAACACTCGCAAGGCAAGCAACAACCTTAGTAGAAGCAAAACACCTTGGACAACCCAAATAGAGGCCTTCCACACGGTGAGGCTCCAAAAGGAACCGGGGCATGAACAGGTCAGCAAACCCCAACAACCACCAAACAGATCACAAACAAAAGGGTCTATAGAAGGCATACACCAACAAAGAAAGCCCCACAAAGGAGAAGGGGCGATACCTAGACAAAGAGATAAGGCACTGCACACCTTAGAATAGGGCACATCACTTGGGCGACAAACATGAAAAAAAGAGCCCCAAAAAACCAAGTCAAGACCAAAGGAGCACCAAACGCATGCCTCCAATCCTTTATAAGGGCAAAACCCCACCAGGTAGAGACAAAAACGCCAAACACTAGGGCAACCCCAACGGCCCAACACAATCCAAAAAGCCCAACCACCAATACCAAAACCCTATACAGGAATAGGGCGGAAACAGAGAGTGCCAGGCCATCATCAGCCTCTGCATCTCTACCCCCATCATCGAGTTCCTCTGCAACCTCTCTCGAAACCTTAGCTCCACTCCTGCAGCCGTTCCCTCACTCCATCATTACATTTGTACATAGTATTATTGCTTGATTCACTTATGTTTTGTGTGCCTTTTTTAGATAATTAAAACTAATGATATTAAAAGATACTTTAAATGGTAAATCTAATTCTTAATAGTAACACATTTTAATATATGTATCTAGGTCAACCACTATAAAAAATGGTAAAGGGATTTAAGATAGCATATCTCAATTGTGCAATGTTATTATGCAATGCTCTTAGAATGAATATGGAGACCCAAATTAATTTTATATCACCATTTTAAGTGTCATTTTTTCTAAATGTGAATGACAATGTTACAAATTATTACAGAGGAGAAAATGATAAATGGACACAATAGAGTTCCTTTAAATAAGGATTTTACAATATATAACATATATTTGTGTTAAGTAGATCATTAGTGAGAAATATATGATTGGGAGTCAACCAAAATCTGAATTAAAAATTAAAAATTTGAGAGGTCAAGTTTGCAATTGTAGAGCCGACATTGTGTCCATAGAAATAATTTGGGACATGAAAATGTATAAGTCAAGATGGCTAATAGTTCTATGGGGCTAAGTACATAGATAAGCATGCTCAAAGCATAATTTAAGTGAATGCATCAAAATCTATGCATGTATAGATGAAGTAAGCGATCTAATGATTAGAAATAAGTGTAAACATAGTAAACATATGAATGAATGATATCGATCTAGAAACCTAACTTTACACAAAATTACATCAATTATTAAAAGTAAAACATTCTCTGAAAAAAAAATACAACTTTTATCATTCTTTTTATATTTAATATCATCGTAACTCTTAAAAAATGCATGATAAAAGACCCTGCACCTTTTGAATTGCATCAGCTACTTATTTTTTAATGTCATGTGTAAGAGCTTACCCTTTCATTTATTATCTTTTGTTTAGACTTAACTCATTTAAACTTTGAGAATACACCTTTTTACCACCTGCTTTTTGATATTATATTAGATGATTTAAAAATTTATATAAATTTGTTCATATTTTATATGTTGTTTTAACAACCCATAAATGCTGATTGCTTGAAACAAATAATCCAAAAACATAAATTCTGTGTCTATTGCAACTGTATCTTATTGAAAAGTATATGCGTGAATGGGTTTGGTAATCTAAAAATGCAGCAGGTGCATATGATGGTTAGTTGTGACATTCGTCACTAAGGTCAAACTGCCTAAACTAGTGGAGCAGAGCAAATTCTCACGTGTCTTCACTAGATACTGTGCAATATTTTATTAAGTCCAGAGCATCAAACATATATCAGCTTAACAAAAACAGGTAGGGAAAGCAGGTATAATCTAATTCTTTAAGCTAACAGTACCACATTATAATTTGTCTGCTTGCCTTAGCCTTTGGCCTTTAAATCACATCCATATTGGTCAGATTGGAAACACAGTAATTACAGCGTAGTCCTCAAAATGTTCTAAGAAAATTGTTTCACAAAGGTCTCGAGTTCAAATCTCGGAAATGATGAAGCAGGCAGCCGCAACAGAGGGAAACATTGAGAAAGGACCGCTTCCTCCACCAGTAAGGCGATGGAGGAGATTGGGGGGATTATTTGATTTGGTTCTGAGGTTACTGGCCTTGTCAGGCACCATTGCAGCTCTGATTACCATGGCTACAGCAGATGAAACCCTCCCAATATTCACCCAACTCTTCCAGTTTGAAGCAAAATACAGCGATCTTCCAGCATTCACGTATTCCACAAACCCATCATCTAGTTTTACTGATTTCTTTACCACTAGCTATACCATTTTTCTCAAGGATTATAATTCTGTTACTAATCTCTTGACTAATCATCTTCTTTTTCTCAAGGATAGTAGTTTTGTCACTAAATTTTTTAGTACCCATCTTGTTTTTCTCTAGGATTATTACTCTGTTAACTGATTTTCTTATCACCCATGCTCTATTTTTGAAGAATCATTCTTTTACATACTTTTTAAATATATACGATTTTTTTAATTTTGATTTAAATAACATATTTTAAGGTATGATTTGTTTAGGTAGTTCATCTTAAATCATATTAATAAGTGGGTTCTATTGGAGAAGCTAAAACCATTTTGGATTAGTCATATATTATGCATATTATTTTTATTTTGGTTTAAAAGACATACTCTAAGTTTTGATTTGTATAAATGACTTATCTTAAATCATATTAATAAATGAATCTGACTGAAAAATCAAATATGATTTTAGATGAACCACATAAACAAAACAAAACTTAAACTATTCTGATTAATTCAGTGATTATTCTTCCAGGCTCATTAATTCTAATAAGATGTTTGATAATTTGCAGATACTTTGTAATAGCTAATGCTATAGCTGGTGGATACCTGGTTTTATCTCTGCCTGTCTCCATCTTTAATATAGTGAAGCCCCACTTTGCAGCCATAAGAATGTTCATGGTGTTCTTTGACACGGTAACCATTTTCCATTTTCTAATCATATACAAAAGTTGAAGATGCGTAGTATTATTAATGGGTTTGATAAAATAATGTTGCAGGTGATGGTAGCTGTTGTCACATCTGGAGCTGCAGCAGGGGCAGCAATAGTATATTTGGCTCAAAAGGGAAACAACCATGCAAACTGGTTTGCCATTTGCCAACAGTTCGACTCATTCTGTCAGCAAGCTGGCGGGGCTCTCATTGCTTCCTTCGCTGCAGTAGTTTTCTTGATGCTTCTGGTTGCCTTGTCTGCTATAAATCTATACAGGCGTCGTGCATAATACCCTTCTTCCTTAGCTTCTATGTTCACAAGCTCATAAGATATATAGATAATTGTAGTAGTAGCTCTGATAAGGATGTGGTTATAGTTGGTTTATATAATCCTGTAGTGAATGCGAGCAGTTTATCCTAGCTACCATATTGCTGTGATCTTTATGTGGGTGGCTTAGTGATGTATGCATTCAGTGCTCATCTTGTAAGGTATTGTGCATTATCTATGAATTTTTAGACTATGTTTTATATTTCATGGAGTTATTGAACAAACAGCTTTAGTTATGTCGAGATTTAGAAGGCGGAGTTAGCTGTTAGAGTGAAAGTGTTTTTTTGGAATTTTACGTTTTAGTTAAAATTTATTCAAAGCAGAAGAAATACAAAGCAAGGTATCAAACCATCCTGTCAAGAATCAAGGCATCAAACCATCCTGTCAAGATCCACTAAGTGATCTAACTGAAGAGACAAATCCAGGGGTAACTGACCCTTATCCACAACATTCCAGTTATGCATGTAATCAGAAGCCCATTTGACCACAGTCCGCAACACCATTCTACTCCCTATGAATATGCAAAAAAGTAACAGAATCCAAAAAAATACTCAAATGAAGGGTCTGGTTAACAACCAAAATTAACTGCCAACTAACATCTTCAGTGGCCGAGTCAATAAATTCATCACACCTGCGAATCCGATTCACATATGAACATTTCATATTATAAATTTCATTACTTCATAGATATATAAAAGTCACCATTTATTTGTTTTATATAAAACATCATGTTCTTTAAAAGCTAAACCATAAGTTTAACTTTCTTCATAATCTACCAAGAAAGACTAATTCAGCTACACTATGAAAACACCAATTAACTTATAATTTGTGTTTCTTCACATATAATTTATTGAATATTAATTTATTAATATATTAATTTCTTCACAAATTTTTTATTTTTTTGGGTTGAATGTGAAGTTTATATTTTTGAAAAGGAATATAATGTCATTCTTACATTTTTTTGTTTTTCATTTTTATGGATATAAATAAATATTATAGATTTAAGTATTTTATTTTAAATAATTGATTATAACATATTGAATAAGTAAGAATATTGATTGATGGATGATGTGATGCAATGCTCAATACATCTATATTTATGGAGGAATAGGTGTTCCTATCCAAATATAGGATATAGGATATGAGTAGAACTTTGACAACATCTCTTGTTCTAAACATCTCTCCCAAGAAAGCATAACAATTATATGGATAGAGGCACAAAGGCTATATCATTCCATGTTTGAGCTTTGGATTGCACATAAAGGGACACAATTCATCATGTTAATGATTGAGAGAGATGATAAATGAGATTGACTCCTGATGTAGGGCATCGAGTTGTTTTCTTTAAAGTGTCTTGTTTAGTCTTATTCTCAATATTCAGTATGGATAGTCACAGATCCTGTCGCCACATGGGCAGGAAGTTGGACAAGATGAGTTAGTACCTTAAGTAGAAGGAGATGAACGTGTAAGTATTAATGAACAATTTAAAAGAATTAATTAACAATGCTAGGAAAATGGTTAAGAAAGGTGGAGTATTTGGTGAAGACAACGAATGGTGAAATAGGGAGAAAATCGTAAAGTAGAGAGGATGGTTGAGCGGTGTTAATCGATGTAGAACAAAGAGGTCAGAATTGGCTAAACAGAGAAAGATGGAATAATGAAAGGAAGTAGGCCAAGGTCAAAGGGAGGCTAGATAGGCTGAATAGATGGAATGGTTTTGGATGGGAAAGAAAGCCTCTGATTTGAATATAGAGAGACCTAAGCAGTTTGTGAACCGAAAAAATCCATTCAGTATGGTTGTAGTGCAGAAGGAAGGGTAAGGCCCATAAGGCATAGTCTTGAATTGTTGTAAGACTAGATTTGTGTGATAAGAGGGGAAATAGAAGATAGGGTGTGTTATCACTATTTAAGAAATGGGTTTTCTTTTCCCATAATTGGCTAAGTTTTTAAAATTTTGAGTCAGACAAACTATCAACTGCTTCAAGTCTGTGTTAGGTCTTAAGGGTTTAGGGTTTCAATTTTAAAATCGCTCAATGTTTGATCAAAAACCCTCTAGTTTCTATTCTTGTGTTACTTTATCCACTTAAGTAATGGGTCTTGAGGTCGTGTGAAGTGTCCCCCCCTTCGTCATTTGCCTAGGCGGTCATTGAATAATTGTTAAAAATCTATGCCTTTTGCTTTTTTCTTTCAAATGTTGTCAGCCCAGTAAGTGTCATGCAACTCTCAGATGGATCTACGACTTTCACCATTTCGTTAGGCGAAGTTGCGAATGCTTTAAGACTTGCAAAATAGCGAAAGGAAAAAACGTGTTCAAATGGTGCGCATTTGGTCTGGTTTAACGAGACTCCATCTCACTCAAGATCTAATGGCTGGCGTTGATTCACAGCCGAAACTAGCAAGTGAAATACCTTTCGCGAAATGGTGAAAAGGCTTGGCGGGATTCGACAGTGGAAACTTTTCAAATGGTTAAATGGTGATCAAGTTCAAGAGAGATTGATGGTTCGTGTTGTTTCGTGGCCAATAGGTGCTCATGTGTTATGCCTTGCGAAGCAGCAAAAGGTTTTTTGGCCCGGGAAAAGGGGTTCATAACCGGCATAACTGATGCGCAAGTCTATCTAATCTGACGGCTAGCGCAGTTTCACAGGAGAAAGATGCTCAACAGATAGCTTTCGCAAAACAGCGAAATGACATGGCGCTCCAAGCAGGCAGTCCAGTTGGTCGAGATGGCAAATCAGATAAGGACACATGACAGAAAGTCAAAGTAGTCAGCAAGCCGGATCTAAGGATTAAAGGTGGGTCCAAGAGGATGACTCATGTCGCGGCGTGTGAAAGTGACTTGGCAGATTCAGGTGGCAAGGATGAGGTGGAATTTGGTGTTTTCTCTTAGCAAATAAAAGGTTGACATGTTAGGTCGGGAATGACTAGACACTGGGTGGATAGAGCTGAGTCAGAGGGCCCACCTCTGCTGAACCTTAATAGGTTGCTAAGCATCGAGCAGGTCAGATATAATCTAACGGTCCGCGTGTGTTCGCAAAGGTAAAATGCTCGTGTTTTAAAACCTATGAAATGGCGAAAGGTTTTTGGGGCCCGAAGTACAGATAAAGCATGAAGTTTAAAAGGGGATCAACTCCGTTTTGATCCAAGGGCTCACGTTGTTTCGTGCCTATGAGTTAATCGAGGTTTAAGGCCCGCAAAATGGCGAAAGTGAATAGAAGGTTCTTCCCAGTGCAAAGCTTGATGGTGACGTGTCGATTGACATGTGGTTTAAAAGGGATTGAGGGCCCGCCAAGGTGTAACCGGCGGTTGTAAGGGAAATGAGACACATGGTTGACCCGGAACTAAACTTGAAGAGTTTTCCAAGGCTAATCGCTGAGTGCCACGTGGTATTTAGTAACTGGTGAAGGAGTGGGGTAAGCAATAAAGCATAAAGGTCTCGCTTAAAGGATGGTCATCTCAGGATTGATCCAATGCTTTGTGTTGTTTCGTGGCCCAAAGTTGAAAGTGGGTTAAGCTATGCGAAATAGCGAAAAACCGTTAGCCGTCAGGATGAGGCATGGTTAGTGAAAAGATTGACTGTCTGGGTAAGAGTTAAAGGCCGGGAAGTTAGGGTTCCATCTAACGCCTGGTGTAGCTTCACGAAAGGAAAGTGCTCGGGGGATAAAGCTCGCGAAATGGTGAAAAGGAGGTAGGGCCTGGTGCTAAGGCCAAGGTGTTAAGTCAGTGTAAAGATCGATCAAGTTCCATCTGATTAGATGGCTGGCGTTATTGCATTTGGCAAAGTTGCTCACAGGTTAAGGCCCGCGAAATGGCGAAAGAGTGAAAAGAAAATGTGTAGGTGTGTTGTGACCTGTTGCAGCGAAAATTTTGAATTCTTTCATGAATTCAATTCTGAAGGGACGACTGAAGCATGTGGTATCAATGGTGTAGTTAAGAGCCCTACTACCATATATGATTCCAGATCAATTCAATGAAGGCATTGTTCTTAAGAGTAGTTGCAGAGCAAATTTCTTCAGTTACAGAGCGGATTTCTTCAAGCAAAAATAGGTTTTCTTGTACTCCTACTTCGCAATTACTTGACAAAGTGTTTCAATTGAGGTTTTGATTTATTGTTGAATAGTTGGGGCTAGTAATTAGATTGCTTGGATAGTTATATAAGATGGCACCCAAAAGAGAATTCTCAGGAAAGGTTAACTACCAAGAAAGGGCTATCTGTGATGATTTCCTTGAATAGTTGACGTTGTCAACTAATATGGCAGCAAAGGTGAAAGAACTAGTGCCAAGAGCTCCTCACTTGAAAATAGGAGAGGGATTATATGATAAGGGTAACTGGTTGAGAGACCCACAGGTTGGGTTGTCTGGGTTGGGGTTATTCAAAGTTGGATTTGGCATGAGAAATTCTCTGGCCCCAATGAACAACATCTGGGATTTAGATGTGGGAAAATTGGTAGTTCCAGGAGTATTCATGGATGTGGATCTCCTAACTCAGATTGCACACAATTATGATCCAGACACAAGGAGTGTTAGGGATATAAATGAGAAAGCCCTCATTGAAATCAATAATGAGGAGTTTAGAAATGCTTTCGCGCTTAGTGAATTTACTAATTTTCTAGAGCCTATTAATTTTAAATCACTAGCTCAGGTATATAGTGTGTAGAGGAACCACCTTAGAAATGGGCCTCTTAAAGAATTATTTGTGACGATACGTGAGTTGATAGTTGTAGGACCCAACACTGAAGAGCCCTTCTCATTAAATTTGTTCACCCTTAGGGCCAAGGGATTATACTGGTCACTATGCCAAATTTTAGGAGAGGATGCTGAGGCAAATATGCCCACTCATTACATGTTAATGATTAGTCAGATTTTGAATCCTTCTCTTGCAGTGACCTCTGATTATGCTTCCTTTATCACTGTTGCTATCCATGAAGGATTGATAGGAATAAAGAATGGGAAGGTGGATAGGCCTTTTGGATGGTATTCCCTCCTTATGCATTTATTTTTGTTCAAGGGTGGTGACTATTTTGCAAGTGGAATGGATCTTGTAAAAGAAAAAGATGGAGAGAAGATGCCAGTGCAGTTATGGAGTATAGTGTTGTCATGGGACAGAGAAGATGCTAGCTTCTTGAAGTTTGATAAGTGCTTTGCATCTAAGATTAGGACTCTCATCTGTTCAAAGAATCCAAGAGTCCCCAAGATTCTTTCGAAATTTATTAGGCCAAAAGAGTTTGCTGAGAATGTAAAAGTTGTCCACAATTGGGGTGATATCTACTTATACCATGTCTCCACAGTTTTCAGAGTATATGGTTTCAAAGGCACTCCATTTCTGTTGCCCTATCAAGTTCCTCTCAAAGTGGGAATTGCAAAAGTCCTCAAACAAATTGGCAGTGTGCAAGAGGCAGAGCTAATAGGTAGAGGTAAAGGGACCATTTTCCCTACAGTTACCATAGCCCACCAATTTTTAATAACTAAAGGAGGTTGGGTATGCTTTGAAGATTTTCTTCAACCATACCATTTATCAACTGCAGTATCCAAGTGTGCTGACCCTGAAGATTTCTTCAATGGCATGTTTAGAAAGAGGGCAATATGCAGAGGTAGGCCCCATCAATTCTAGTTTCCTGAAGACCTCATTAGGAATGAGTTTGATCTAGATGAGCAAGAGCTAAGGAAGGAAAAGTGGGTGGCCTACAAGAAGGCCTTAGACTTTGTGCATCAATTTGACACTAGCTATGACCCTTTGTCTAGCTTCCACCCCTTTGAAGAAAAGGTAAGATTCTTAATTCTTTCTTTTGAAGATGTGATGCAAACTTTGAAAGAAAAGAGGGAGGTTGTAATTAAGAACAACCCTGACAAAGCAAGATTGGTTCTAAGGAGGTCTGCATATGCCAGAGCAATCCCTCTTGGTGACTACATGTTGCATAAGAAGTCCAATTACAGTGTGTTAATGCCTACAACAGGGGAGCCCTCTACCTCAAAAGGGAAGAGGAAGATACAGGATGTCATTGACATTCAAGATAGCCCAAAGAAACAAAGAGTGGGAAAAGAAATACAATCTGGTGAACCTTTGTATTCCCCATCGCAGTCCCCTATTCATATAGGAGATGAACAGGCTGCAACTGAGCAATTGTTACAATTAGGCAATCTTTGAGAGATAACATACACTTATGATGAAGTGGAAGAGGGAATGCCAGAAGAGTCCCTCATAGCTGAGATGAACATTACTGCTAATGAATTCAAAGGCCAGGAGTGGGATCCTGAGATCAAGCAAGCCAGTGAAGACTTCTTGGCTGATAATAATTTTGTCACATCAGAAGCTTTCATGCAATTTGTGTGGAAGGAAAACATTGACAAATATAATGCAAGGTGTGAAAAGAGAAAAGGTGAGCAGCCGCACAAAGATCTAGCTATGGTTGAGGAGGAAATAAAGCAAGAAATGATTGATGAGTTTAAGACCATCACTTCTGAGCAAGGAAGAGATATGGTGGCATAGGCTGGGGTACTCATTCTCCTCGAGTGGGACATAGCGGATGCCTTGGCATTGGAGGCAATGAGAAAAGAGACCAAACCTATGGAAGGAGTCACTTTCAGCAAGGATAATGCTGCATTGGTCCTCTGGTCTTTAAAAAGAGATGAGAATAGAAGGAATAAGGACACCTCAGGGTCAAGCTACCTTGGAGGGATGATAGTGAAAAGAGTGCAGAACACTGGGGTAGTGGAAGCTGCTAGCAATGTGCTAGAAATTGCAAGGTTTAATGTTGCAGTAGCAGAAAGAGAGGCAAAAGAAAAGGTAGATCTCCAAGCTAAGCTGGAGACAATTTTAAAAGCTTAGAACAATGCCAAGGATGAGGTAAGAGGTAGAGATAGCATCATTGCCAAGCTACAAAGCCAGTTGACAAGACAGTACCATCAAGGTGAGTCTTCAACACTGATGATCTCCTCTTCTCCTGCAAGACCTCCACCTACCAACCCCATTATTGAGTTCCCACCATCTCCAGCACCTTCTAGTTCTCAAATGGTTGAGATCACTCCTCATGAGTTGGAGAATTTAAAACAGGCTCAGGTCCTGTATGCAAAGAAATATGAAGAAAGAGTAAGGGCTACGATTTCAGGTTTTGCTGACACCATAGGTTCCTCATTATTGTATAACAACATGAGCAAGATTCTAGATATGTGGAATGAGCTTAATGAAGATAAGGCTATTTTAATGCCTATTTGTGACAAGTGGAAGCCCAGAGAACGGGACTTGGATCTTATTTGTGTATCCTATGATGAAGTAGGGGCTGATCCTATTATCAAATCCACTTGTGACACCACAAAGGATCTAGTAAAATTAGCAGAAGGAATAGATAATGCAGACAGGAAGATCAACTTGTACAAGAAGGAGTACACTGATCAGGTTTTTGAATTGCTTCCGAGGGGTTTTGTCAGTCCAAACCAATTAAAGGACAAACAAGTATGGCTTAAGGAATTAGAAGCCAAATTGTCAGTTAGAATAAAAGGAATTATTAACTTAGATGATGCTTCCTTTTTTTTTGTAACAATTCAGGAGATAGAGAGAATCAAATCTCATTATGGTTTTCTCAATTTAGAGGTTAACAAAATGAGGAATTCTTGGAAAAGGTTAGTCAAGGCAAAAGCAAAAGTTATTAACTTCGCGTTGCCAGCTGATGATGTATACAATGAGTGGACAAGAAAATATGCCATACAGGATGTAGAGCAGTTAGAAGAGGTTGCAACTGGCCAACAAGTAGAAGAAGCCGTGGAGGTTGAAAAGGACTTGTAACTGCTTTTGGGAAAGGTTCTGTAACTACTTCTTAAAAGAAGTAATCATTGTAACAAACTCTCCTAGGAAAGTCCAAAGCTATGTATGCATCCATATTATTATAAATGGATACCAGGACTAGTAAGAAATGATCGCAAAAAGAATTGTAAGAAAACGCTATAGAAATTTATCTGAGCTTTTCCAAGTTTAATGGAGAATATTCGAAGGTTTCTTGTAATACCTTTTTGCAGAAAATATCAATATACAAACCATTGGTTTTGAGTTAAAACTTTGTGTTGTCTTCAAATGTGTTTGCAAGTGTTTACTGTTTCATTGTAAATAATCCAGGGTTATTTCGTTTGAATAGGGGTTGTAAGGCAACTTTCAGTAGATATGTTTCTTAGCTTTTCTCTTCATAAGGGGAATTAAATATGCAGGAATCACTTCTACTAGTAAATTCCTTGTGAGATATTTTGAATCTTGATGAGCGTAGTTTAATTTGGTATGAATAAATTCTTATGTGTGTTAGGCATATATAGGGATCTACAGAAGCCAAACTAATGGGATATGTAGAGATATTTGATTGTGGGAGTACTGTTTGAACTTAGATGACTTTGTGACCTTGGATAAGGCACTGGTATTGATCAAGGTTGTCTATTACATATTTTGTAGATCAATGTTGAACATGAGTACAATTTTAATTCCTTTGTTTTAGTTAGTTTTAAGGTGATTAGATCCACTGGTTTTTGGACTGGTTTACCGTGGATTTATCTTTTGAAAGTGTGAATTTAGTTCACAAAGGTATACCCACCTGGACTTTGAATAAGTCTGAAGTGTAGAAGGTTAATCAAACCTTGTCATATGTTGTCTTGGAAGTTTCCTTCTCTTTAATATCTCTTCTGCATATAGAGTTATCATATCACTACAAGGATGTTAAAGTGAATCAGATTTTGAGAACAACAAAAGTAGCAACTTTGCTGGGGAGAGTCACATTAAGGAGCCAGAAGGAGATTTGTGCCTGAATTTATAAAGAAAATCATTGTGTTTGTGGAATAGCAGTGTTTTATTCTAAGCTTGTTTTCATAATTCCCATAGTCTTGTGGGTGGCGACTCTATTATCTTGGAACCAGTCCTTGTGAAATACAAATTATTCTAAAAGGAAGACAAGCATAATGCAAGGAGGGAAAAACACCAGATCATTCATGAAGAAGCATCCTCGTGAAACTTTGCAAGAAGGTTTGCCAGAGCAGTCACGAAGAGGTCAGAAGAGATTAGTGCTACACGAACCATAAAATGCTGCTTGGGTACAAAAGAATAATAATACCGATAAGATACCTTATTGACCTATTTATGCAAAGTCTAATTCTTCTTCCAGATATTCTGAGCATGATATATTAGGTTTCCATTCTGGATTGTTTGGAAATGTCGATAATGCTCATGCTTTAAATCAAGATTTATCTCATGTTAATGTTTCCGCAAGAGATAGGACTAGTTCAAATGCAATAAGACATTTTGTGCCTAGAACAATTGATGGAAATATCAGCTTGATTGATATAGATCAAGTCAATATATCTGATTCTGAGGAAAATTTCCCTGATGAAGATAAAGTGTCACAAGAGATTGAAGATTTGAATAGGAGAGTTCACCACTTAATTTCCCTAAGAGCCCAAAAGGAAGAAAATAAGGAGAAGGAAGTCAAAGCTAAATTAATGGAGAGAGATAGGCTTCTTAGATAGATAGCTGATCTTGAAGTGTTAGCTAAGGTAAAAGAAAAGAGTGATGAGGAAGGCCCTGTGATCAGAGAAATATTGATCCCCAAGGCCAAGCAAGAATATAAATCCGTAATTCAACCAAACAAGGAAGCGCTTGGTGATTCACAGCCTCCTAAGAATAATGTAGATAAAGGAAAGCAGGTGTGGGTGGACGATGGAAATGGATCTAGAAATACAGAGGAAATTTCTCATATGCTATCAGCACATGAGAGAGAGATGGAAAGAATGAGGAAGGAAAAAGAGGATCTACAAATGGAGCTAGAGAAAGCTGAGTTGGAAGCAGCTAATTAGGAAGTGAAAAGAAAGATTAGCTACTTAAAAGCTCCCCCTATTATTTTCCCATCAGAAGGTCTTAGTAAGCTTGATCCTCAACAAATTTCCCTTCCCCCGGTTAAAATTCAGCCCACTGTGCCTGCTAATACAACAACAGTTAGTCAAGCCCTTGTAAACAATCAGTTCAACCAAATATCTCAATCCCCAATTCCAAAAGTCAGAATGAACATGGGAAACAATAATGTTGCTAACCCTTTTCAAAGGAGACCTATCAATCTGGAGCAGTATAGACAACTATTTTTTGATGGGATCCCAGGATATCCCAATCATGTTCCCACTGAGTTAAGGGATAGACTCCATAAGTTAGCTGGAAAAAATGCAATTAGTGCTAAAGAACATTTAAAATCTTTTGGTGATCTAATAAATGATTATGAGATAGTGGATGAAGATGTTATAATGAAATCATTTTTTCAATCCCTGGTTGATGATGCAAGAGATTGGTACAGAGGTCTTCCAGCTAATAGCATTGGGTCATGGGAGGACTTTAAGAATTGTTTTCAAGAACAATACGGTGATAAAACAAATGTGACTTCATGCTCAATGAATTTAATAACATCAGAAAATCTGATAATGAAATGGTCACCGATTTCAATGCTAGGTTTCAAAAGGCCATGCATAGATTATATCAGGTGATGAGGTTAGATGATAACATGTGTTTGAATACCTACTATAATGCATTTGATTCCAAGATGGCCTATATTTTGAGGGATAAAAATCCACATAACCTGAGGGATGCATTTAGGATTGCCATTAATGTGGAAAGCAATAGGAAGGCATTCGGGAAGTTAGGAAGGAGAATAGATGGTAGGTTATGGCAAGAAACAAAACAACAACCTAGGAAAGTTGCTAAGGAGGAAGACAAGATCGAGAAGTTGGCCATTGCTATGAAGGATTTGACTGCCAAGGTAAACAAAAATGACAAGCCTCATTATAATTGGCAAGATAGACCCCCTAGACTACATGACATGCCTTATAATACCAATTGGAAAGATGGCAAGCCCCAAAATGAGAAGCCTAAAAATGCTCAGAGTTAGGATACCCCAGATCCCTTAAAAGGGAAAAATGTCCATAATGTAGAAAACACTCCTTGGTGTATTGCTTGTGATGGGTCACATTCTCCTCATCAGTGTGCAGTAGCTCAAGCTCTTGAAGAATCCAAGAGACAAGAAGTTGAGCTTGACATTAACATGTTTGAGACTATTATAGAAAGTGATGAGGAATCTATACAAAGTGAATACAGTGATGTGCTGGATAATCAAAGGTTTGTTCAAGGACAACTAACCTTGGACTGGCATCCTACATTGAATGTGGTAACAATTGAGGATGAAGAAGTTCATCTTAGAAGGCCTAGTGAGGAAGAAGTTAAAAATCTCACCAAAGCTGCTATTGCTAAAGCAAAGCACAATTATAACTTAAGAAGCACCAAGAAGGACACTGATCAGGGTGAGCCTGGTTCCATGTTCATAAAAGAGATTACCCAAAAGGGGGCAACATGTAGTGCTACTGTTGTCCCTAAAATTGGTCAAGAAAAGAAGGAACAGGTTAAAGATGTACCCAAGAGTACAGACACTAGTGATGTACAAGGAGCTATTACAGTAAAAAGGACAAATCAGCTTAAGGCAGAAAGAGTTAGAGCTAATACTAAATCAAGCAATAGTTCTACATTTGACATGGCTCAAGCTCTTACACAAATGAAGGTTACTGTCCCATTAGTAGAATTACTGAAAATTAAAGAACATAGGGATGCAGTTGTGTCCTTGTTTTCTAATATATCTGACAGTGACATAGTCCTACCCACCGGTTCAGCTAAAAATGGAAAGGATCAGGAACTTCAAACCCCAGAGGTTTATGTTGGAACCACTATCACACAAGAGCCTTCATAGGTAGATCCTTTTTATGTTACTTTGTTAGTAAACAACCGGTTGATAAAAAATTGCATGATAGATTCAGGAGCTGCTACTAATGTTATGCCCTATGGTGTCATGAAAGAATTAGGACTGTCAGTGACTACTATATATGGAAAATGTTATGCTATGGATAGCAGGGAAGTACCTGTGATAGGTACAATGAGAGATATTGAAGTAAAAATAGTAGCATTCCCTGAGGCAACTTATAAAATGGATGTTATTGTTACTGACACTAAACCCCATTATCGTATGTTGTTGTCCAGGCAGTGGGCAGCAACAGTAGGAGGAAATGTCCAACTGGATTTATCTTATGCCACCATTCCAATAAATGGGAATCAGGTCAAGTTGTATAGAGAACCACGTGATCCTAGGGTAATCGAAAATGTAGACCCTAGTATGCTCAATTGTATGATTGATGTGGATCTTGATAATTTCAGGTTACAACCAGTTTTACCTCAGTTGAAGAATATTGACCCCATTGTGGTCGAATTAGAATCACAATAGTATGGTTTATGGCATATGTATTTTGATGGAGCTTGCTCCAAAGAAGGATCTGGAGCAGGGGTTCTTTTTGTATCCCCATCAGGTATAACTTTTAAGTATTCTTTCTTATTGGCTTTCCAGTGCACAAATAATATTGCAGAGTACGAAGCCCTATTATTGGGGCTTGCGGTTGCAAAAAAGCATGGAATCCAGCTGTTGACAGTGTTAGGGGATTCAGAATTGGTTGTCTCTCAGGTAAGATCGAAATATGCATCCAAAAATGATAGATTAAAGAGATATAAGCATGCAGTTTGGGATGTCATTGAGCATTTTAGTGCATTTTCTATTAATTGGATAGAGCGATCAAAGAATATTATGACAGATTTTCTAGCTAATGTTGCCCTGAAAAATGATGATGCAACATTAACCGACATCTCCACTATGGAAATAAAATCTAGGCCTACCATCCCTGATAATGTGTATAATTGGCAAGTTTTTGCTGATGATGAAGATATTCTTAGGTTCATTCAGTGTGTTGATGATTATGATGGATAGAAGATTGATTGCAATGCACTAGTGGAGGTGGTTGACAATAGGGAAACAATGTTTGGAAATGACTTGGTTCAATTGGAAACAAATGAGATACCCAAAGGGTTTGTAGAGCTAGAGAGCATGTTCAGTTACAATGACAGTCACTTACATCAGCAGTCTACCACCAAGTTGGAAGAGTTGGAGGAGGTAAGCCTGGGGACTGAATCATCCCCTAAGTTAGTATACATTGGGAAGAAATTACCCCCTCATGTTAGAAGTAATCTTATTAATTTATTAAAGAGATATACGCATGTTTTTGCTTGGTCTTATGAAGACCTAAAGGCGTATAGACAAGACCTTTTTCAGCATGAATTTCCTTTACTTCCAGATGCTAAGCCTTTCAGACAAAAATAGAGACCTATAAATCCCCTGTTAGAAACTAAGATGCAGCAAGAATTAACTAAGTTAAGAGAAGGTGGCATTATCAAACCCATAAGACATTCTTCATAGGTCTCCAACTTGGTCCTGGTAAGAAAGAAGAATGGAGACATTAGGTTGTGTGTGGATTTTAGAAATTTGAATGTTGCTTCTTTAAAAGATAACTACTCTTCCCCAAATATGGAAGCTATGCTGCAGAGAGTAACAGGTTGTGATCTTTTGTCCATGATGGATGGTTTTTCAGGATACAATCAAGTGTTAGTGAGAGAATATGAACAATTTAAAACTACTTTCACTACTCCATGGGGAACATATGTTTATGTGAGAATGCCATTCGGATTAAAAAATGCTGGAGCTACATTTCAAAGAGCTATGGATGTAGCCTTCAAAGAATTCATCAATGTCATCATGGTGGTTTATCAAGATGATCTAACTTGCTTCTCCAAAAGGGCTAATGATCATTATGGACATTTGGAAAAGGTGTTCAATAAAGCTTTGGAATTTGGTGTGTCATTAAATCCCAAGAAATGTCATTTTGGGGTCACTGAAGGAAAATTATTGGGGCACATTGTTTCCAAGGAAGGGGTAAGGATAGACCCTGAAAGAATTGAAGCAATAAAAAAAGTGTCTGAACCAAAGAATGTTAAAGGTATTCAATCCTTTCTAGGCAAAGTAAATTTTGTCAGGTGATTCATTACAAACTTTGCAGAGATAGTGAAGCCCATTGTCAAGTTGCTCAAGAAGGATACCAAATTTTGTTGGGATCAAGAAGCCTCAAGGCTTTTGCTGAAATTAAAAAGGCCATTCAAGAAGCTCCAGTGCTGAAGTCTCTTGATTACAGTAAGCCCTTCTCTCTATTCTCTTTTGCTTCATATCATACAGTAGCTACAGTGTTGCTACAAAAGGATAACGAGGGATATGAACATCCAATAGCTTTCTATAGCAAGTCTTTGCAAGCAGGAGAATTAAAATATGAAACCATGGAGAAACAAGATTATGCTTTAGTTAAAGTTGTTAAGACTTTTAGGCCATATTTGGTGAATGCAAAAATCATTGCTTATGTCCCACATGCTGCAGTTAAGGATATTCTGTTCTAGTTTGAGGTTACAGGAAAAAGATGCAGATGGATTAATAGAATCCAAGAACTTGACTTGGAAATAAAGATCACCAAATTGGTGAGAGGCTTAGGTCTGGCTAAGCTCATGACTGAATCTAATCTTCTGAATGTCGAGATACATAATGTTGAAGTCAAAAGTACTTTAGTCACTAGTATTGAAAGGAAACCTTGGTATTCAGAGATAGTCCAATTTTTAAGAGATGCTGCATTCTCAGAAGGAATGACAAATAATCAGAGAAGAACTCCAAAACTCAAGTCACAAAAATGTGTTCTCATTCAAGGTGATCTGTTTTGCAGAAAAAGAGATGGAGAATTGCTAATGTGTTTGGATGAATTCTAGGCTAAAAAGGTATTGACTGAAATGCATGATGGAGTATGTGGGGGCCATTACTCTGCTAAGACAACTGCTAGTAAGATAATCCGGGCTGGATATTATTGGCCTACCTTATTCAAAGATGCTCATGCACATGTCCGGAAATGTGACCCATGTAAAAAAATTTCATCCAAGTTGAAGTATGAAGGAGCTTTACACCTAAATCCAGTCACAGTGGAAGCCCCTTTTGTCCAATGGGGCATTGATTTCATTGGAGAGATTGTTGAGAGATCAGGAAGAGGTCATAGATGGATCATAGTAGCCACTAATTATTTTACTAAATGGATTGAAGCCATTCCCACCAGAAGAGCTACAATTAAAATTGTTATTGATTTCTTGATGGATTGTATCATAACTAGATTTGGAGTTCCTGTGAAATTAGTAATGGACAATGCTATGAGTTTCAAGTCAAAAGAGTTTGTTGGATTTTGTACCAGTCATGGAATAATCATGTCTTACTCTTCATCCTATCACCCTCAGGGAAATGGACAAGCTGAATCTAGCAATAAAAGCCTTTTGAATATCATTAAGAAAATCCTGGAAGAAAACAAGAGATCTTGGGATCAAAAATTGAAATTAGCTTTGTGGGCAGATAGAATAACAGTCAAGAAGGCCATTGGAATGTCACCTTTTGAACCGGTTTATGGTACACAAGTCAGATTGCCAGTGAATAATCTTCTTCCAGTTTATAAATTCTTGCAAGATGAGGACATGGAGCTATTCGAACCAATGGAAAATAGAATGATCCAAATTGTGGAGGTGGAAGAGCTCAGAACTTTAGCTCATAAGAGAAATCAAAAGATCCAATTGCAATCCAAATACCTTTTTGATAAAAGGATATCATTAAGGAAGTTTCAAATTGATGATATTGTTCTTCAGTGGAATGCAAAAGGACAGGACAAGGGAAAGCATAAGAAATTTGAATCATTATGGATTGGCCCTTTTGTGGTCTGTGATTTAAATGGAAAGGATTCATATTTTGTGAAAAATCCGAATGATGAAATACAGGAATTTCCAGTGCATGGACAATTCCTAAAACATTATTTCTCTTGATGTCCATGCACAGTAGGTCCTTTGTTTGTATATATTTTGTTTGCTTCCTGTTGTTTTGTTTGGGTCTGTGTTTTGGTCTGTTTCTCCAAAGTTTTTGAGTTTCTTGTGTTGACCTTGCGATCAACCATCCCCAGTCAGAGCCGTTGTTATCATTGTTTAAGAAATGGGTTTTCTTCTCCCATAATTGGCTAAGTTTTTGAAATTTTGATTCAAGCACACTATCAACTGCTTCAAGTCTGGGTTAGGTCTTAAGGGTTTAGGGTTTCACTTTTAAAATCGCTCAATGTTTGATCAAAAACCCTCTAATTTCTATTCTTGCGTTACTTTATCCACTTAAGTAATAGGTCTTGGGGTCATGTGAAGTGTCCCCCCCTTCGTCATTTGCCTAGGCAGTCATTGAAAAATTGTTAAAAATCTATGCCTTGTGCTTTTTTCTTTCTAATGTTGTAGTAAGTGTCATGCAGCTCTCAGATGGATCTACGGCTTTCGCCATTTTGTTAGGCAAAGTTGTGAATGCTTTAAGACTTGTGAAATAGCGAAAGGAAAAAATGTGTTCAAATGGTGCATATTTGGTCTGGTTTAACGAGACTCCATCTCGCTCAAGATCTAATGGCTGGCGTTGATTCACAGCCAAAACTAGCAAGTGAAATACCTTTCACAAAATAGCGAAAAGGCTTGGCGGGACCCGATAGTGGAAACTTTTCAAATGGTTAAAAGGTGATCAAGTTCAAGAGAGATTGACGGTTCACATTGTTTCATGGCCAATAGGTGCTCACGTGTTATGCCTTGCGAAGCAGCGAAAGGTTTTTTAGCCCGAGAAAAGGGGTTCATAACCGGCATAACTAATGCGCAAGTCTATCTAATCTAACGGCTAGCACAGTTTCGCAGGAGAAAGATGCTCGACAGATAACTTTCGCGAAACAGTGAAATGACATGGCGCTCCAAGCAGGCAGTCCAGTTGGTCGAGATGGCAAATCAGATAAGGACACGTGGCAGAAAGTCAAAGTAGTTAGCAAGCCGGATCTAAGGATTAAAGGTGGGTCCAAGAGGATGACTCATGATGAGGTGTGTGAAAGTGACTTGGCAGATCCGGGTGGCAAGGATGAGGTGGAATCCAGTGTTTTCTCTCAGCAAATAAACGGTTGACATGTCAGGTCAGGAATAATTAGACACCAGGTGGATGGAGCTGAGTTAGAGGGCCCACCTCTGTCGAACCTTAATAGGTTGCTAAGCATCAAGCAGGTTAGATATAATCTAATGGTCCGCGTGTGTTCACGAAGGTAAAATGCTTGTGTTTTAAAACCTGCGAAATGGTAAAAGGTTTTTGGGGCACGAAGAACAGATAAAGCATGAAGTTTAAAAGGGGATCAACTCCGTTTTGATCCAAGGGCTCACGTTGTTTCATGGCTACGAGTTAACTGAGGTTTAAGGCCCACGAAATGGCGAAAGTGAATAGAAGGTTCTTCCCAAGGTAAAGCTTGATGGTGATGTGTCGATTGACATGTGGTTTAAAAGGGATTGAGGGCCCGCCCAGGTGTAACCGGTGGTTGTAAGGGAAATGAGACACGTGGTTGACCCGAAACTAAACTCAAAGAGTTTTCCAAGGCTAATGGCTGAGTGCCATGTGGTATTTGGTAACCGGTGAAGGAGCGGGGTAAGCAATAAAGCATAAAGGTCTGGCTTAAAGGATGGTCATCTCAGGATTGATCCAATGCTTCGCGTTGTTTCATGGCCAAAAGTTGAAGGTGGGTTAAGCTATGCGAAATAGCCAAAAACCGTTAGCCATCACGATGAGGCGCAGTTAGTGAAAAGATTGACTATCCAGGTAAGAGTTAAAGGTCGGGCGGTTAGGGTTCCATCTAACTCCTGGCGTAGCTTCACGAAAGGAAAGTGCTCAGGGGATAAAGCTTGCAAAATGGCGACAAGGAGGTAGGGCTCGGTACTAAGGCGAAGGCGTTAAGTCAGTGTAAAGACCGATCAAGTTCCATCTAATCGGATGGCTGGCGTTATTTCATTTGGCGAAGTTGCTCACAGGTTAAGGCCCGTGAAATGGCGAAAGAGTGAAAAGAAAATGTGCAGGTGTGTTGTGACCCATTGGAGCAAAAATTTTCAATTCTTTCATGAATTCAATTCTGAAGGGACAGCCGAAGCATGCGGTATCAATGGCACAATTAAGAGCCCTACTACCGTATATGAGTCCGCTTCAATTCAATGAAGGCATTGTTCTGAAGAGTAGTTGCAGAGCAAATTTCTTCAGTTGCAGGGAAAATTTCTTCAGTTGCAGAGCAAATTTCTTCAGTTGCAGGGAAAATTTCTTCAGTTGCAGAGCAAATTTCTTCAGTTGCAGAGCGGATTTCTTCAAGCAAAAATAGGTTTTCTTGTACTCCTACTTCGCAATTAATTGACAAAGTGTTTCAATTGAGGTTTTGATTTATTGTTGAATAGTTGGGGGTAGTAATTAGATTGCTTGCATAGTTATATAAGATGGCACCCAAAAGAGAATTCTCAGGAAAGGTTAACTACCAAGAAAGGGCTATCTGTGATGATTTCCTTGAACAGTTGACATTGTCAACTAATATGGCAGCAAAGGTGAAAGAACTAGTGCCAAGAGCTCCTCGCTTGAAAATAGGAGAGGGATTATATGAAAAGGGTAACTGGTTGAGAGACCCATAGGTTGGGTTGTCTGGGCTGGGATTATTCAAAGTTGGATTTGACATGAGAAATTCCCCAGCCCCAATAAATAGCATTTGGGAGTTAGATGTGGGAAAAATGGTAGTTCCAGGAGTATTCATGGACATGGATCTCCTAACTTAGATTGCACACAATTATGATCCAGTCACAAGGAGTATTAGGGATATAAACAAGAAATCCCTCATTGAAATCAATAATGAGGAGTTCAGAAATGCTTTCGGGCTTAGTGAATTTATAATTTTCTAAAGCCTATTAATTTTAAATCACTAGCTCAGGTATACAGTGTGTAGAGGAACCACCTTAGAAATGGGCCTCTTAAAGAATTCTTTGTGAAGATAGGTGGGTTGATAGTTGTAGGACCCAACATTGAAGAGCCCTTCTCATTAAATTTGTTCACCCTTAGGGCCAAGGGATTATACTGGTCACTATGCCAAATTTTAGGAGAGGATGCTAAGGCAAATATGCCCACTCATTACATGTTAATGATTAGTCAGATTTTGAATCCTTCTCTTGCAGTGACCTCTGATTATGCTTCCTTTATCACTGATGCTATCCATGAAGGATTGATAGGAATAAAGAATGGGAAGGTGGATAGGCCTTTCGGATGGTATTCCCTCCTTATGCATTTATTTTTGTTCAAGGGTGGTGACTATTTTGCAAGTGGAATGGATCTTGTAAAGGAAAAAGATGGAGAGAAGATGCCAGTGCAGTTATGGAGTACAGTGCTCTCATGGGACAAAGAAGATGCTAGCTTCTTGAAATTTGATAAGTGCTTTGCATCTAAGATTAGGACTCTCATCTATTCAGAGAATCCAAGAGTCCCCAAGGTTCTTTCGGAATTTGTTAGGCCAAAAGAGTTTGCTGAGAATGTAAAAGTTGTCACCAATTAGGGTGATATCTACTTATACCCTGTCTCCACAGTTTTCAGATTATATGGTTTCAAAGGCACTCCATTTTTGTTTCCCTATCAGGTTCCTCTCAAAGTGGGAATTGTAGAAGTCCTCAGACAAATTGGCAGTGTGCAAGAGGCAGAGCTGACAGGTAGAGGTAAAGGGACCATTTTCCCTACAGTTACCATAGCCCACCAATTTGTAATAACTAAAGGAGGTTGGGTATGCTTTGAAGATTTTCCTCAACCATACCATTTATCAACTGCAGTATCTAGGTGTGCTGACCCTAAAGATTTCTTCAATGGCATGTTTAGAATGAGGGCAATATGCAGAGGTAGGCCCCATCAATTCCAGTTTCCTGAAGACCTCATTAGGAATGAGTTTGATCTAGATGAGAAAGAGTTGAGGAAGGAAAAGTGGGTGGCCTACAAGAAGGCCTTAGACTTTGTGCATCAATTTGACACTAGCTATGACCCTTTGTCTAGCTTCCACCCCTTTGAAGAAAAGGTAAGATTCTTAATTCTTTCTTTTGAAGATGTGATGCAAACTTTGAAAGAAAAGAGGGAGGTTGTAATTAAGAACAACCCTGACAAAGCAAGATTGGTTCTAAGTAGGTTTGCATATGCCAGAGCAATCCCTCCTGGTGACTACATGTTGCACAAGAGGTCCAATTACAGTGTGTTAATGCCTACAACAGGGGAGCCCTCTACCTCAAAAGGGAAGAGGAAGATACAAGATGTCATTAACATTCAAGATAGCCCAAAGAAACAAAGAGTCGAAAAAGAAATAAAATCTGGTGAACCTTTGTATTCCCCATCTCAATCCCCTCTTGACATAGGAGATGAACAGGTTGCAGCTAAGCAATTGTTACAATTAGTTAGTCTTGGACAGATAGCATACACTTATGATGAAGTGGAAGAGGGAATGCCAGAAGAGCCCCTCATAGCTGAGATGAACATTACAGCTAATGAATTCAAAGGCCAGGAGTGGGATCCTAAGATCAAGCAGGCCAGTGAAGACTTCTTGGCTGATAATAATTTTGTCACATCAGAAGCTTTCATACAATTTGTGTGGAAGCAAAACATTGACAAATATAATGCAAGGTGTGAAAAGAGAAAAGGTGAGCAGCCCCATAAAGATCCAGCTGTGGTTGAGGAGGAAATAAAGCAAGAAATGATTGATGAGTTTAAGACCATCACTCCTGAGCAAGGAAGCGATATGGTGGCACAGGCTGGGGTACTCATTCTCCTCGAGTGGGACATAGCGGATGCCTTGGTATTGGGGGCAGTGAGAAAAGAGACCAAACCTATGGAAGGAGTCACTTTCAACAAGGATAATGTTGCATTGGTCCTCTAGTCTCTAAAAAGAGATGAGAATAGAAGGAATAAGGACACCTCAGGGTCAAGCTACCTTGGAGGGATGATAGTGAAAAGAGTGCAGAACACTAGGGTAGTGGAAGCTGCTAGCAATGTGCTAGAAACTGCAAGGTTTAATGTTGCAGTAGCAGAAAGAGAGGCAAAAGAAAAGGCAGATCTCCAAGCTAAGCTGGAAACAGTTTTAAAAGCTTATAAAAATGCCAAGGATGAGGTAAGAGGTACAGATAGCATCATTGCCAAGCTACAAAGCCAATTGGCAGGATAGTACGATCAAGGTGAGTCTTCAACACTGATGATCTCCTCTTCTCCTGCAAGACCTCCACCTACCAGCCCCATTATTGAGTTCCCACCATCTCCAGCACCTTCTAGTTCTCAAATGGTTGAGATCACTCCTCATGAGTTGGAGAATTTAAAATAGGCTCAGGCCCTGTATGTAAAGAAATATGAAGAAAGAGTAAGGGCTAAGATTTCAAGTTTTGCTGACACCATAGGGTCCTCATTATTGTATAACAACATGAGTAAGATTCTAGATATGTGGAATGAGCTTAATGAAGATAAGGCCGTTTTAATGCCTATTTGTGACAAGTGGAAGCCCAGAGAGCAAGACTTGGAGCTTATTTGTGTATCCTATGATGAAGCGGGGGTTGATCCTATTATCAAATCCACTTGTGACACCACGAAGGATCTAGTAAAATTAGTAGAAGGAATAGATAATGCAAACAGGAAGATCAACTTGTACAAGAAGGAGTACACTGATCAGGTTTTTGAATTGCTTCTGGGGGGTTTTGTCAGCCCAAACCAATTAAAGGACAAACAAGTATGGCTTAAGGAATTAGAAGCCAAATTGTCAGTTAGAATAAAAGGAATTATTAACTTAGATGATGCTTCCTTTTTTGTTGTAACAATTCAGGAGATAGAGGGAATCAAATCTCACTATGGTTTTCTCAATTCAGAGGTTAACAAAATGAGGAATTCTTGGAAAAGGTTAGTCAAGGCAAAAGCAAAAGTGATTAACTTCACATGGCTAGCTGATGATGTATACAATGAGTGGACAAGAAAATATGCCATATAGGATGTAGAGTAGTTAGAAGAGGTTGCAACTGGACAACAAGTAGAAGAAGCCACAGAGGTTGAAAAGGGCTTGTAATCGCTTTTGGGAAAGGTTCTGTAACTACTTCTTAAAAGAAGTAATCATTGTAACAAACTCTCCTAGGAAAGTCTGAAGCTATGTATGCATCCATATTGTTATAAATGGATACCAGGACTAGTAAGAAATGATCACAAAAAGAATTGTAAGAAAACGCTGCAGAATTTATCTGAGCTTTTCCAAGTTTAATGGAGAATATTCGAAGGTTTCTTGTAATACCTTTCTGAAGAAAATATCAATATACAGACCATTGGTTTTGAGTTAAATCTTTGTGTTATCTTCAAATGTGTTTGCAAGTGTTTACTGTTTCATTGTAAATAATCCAGGGTTATTTCGTTTGAATAGGGGTTGTAAGGCAACTTTCAATAGATATGTTTCTTAGCTTTTCTCTTCAGGAGGGGAATTAAATGTGCAGGAATCACTTCTACCAGTAAATTCCTTGGGAGATATTTTGAATCTTGATGAGTGTAGTTTAATTTGGTATGAATAAATTCTTATGTGTGTTAGACATATATAGGGATCTACAGAAGCCAAACTAATGGGATATGTAGAGATATTTGATTGTGGGAGCATTGTTTGAACTGAGATGACTCTATGATCTTGGATAAGGCACTGGTATAGATCAAGGTTGTCTATTACATATTTTGTAGATCAATGCTGAACATGAGTACAATTTTAATTCCTTTGTTTTAGTTAGTTTTAAGGTGATTAGATCCACTGGTTTTTGGACTGGTTTACCATGGATTTATCTTTTAAAAGTGTGAATTTAGTTCACAAAGGTATACCCGCCTAGACTTTGAATAAGTCCAAAGTGTACAAGGTTAATCAAACCTTGTCATATGTTGTCCTGGAAGTTTCCTTCTCTTTAATATCTCTTCTGCATACAGAGTTATCATATCACTACAAGGATGTTAAAGTGAATCAGATTTTGAGAACAACAGGGTGCAAAATTAATAGACGAATAGTGGAACAACAGAGAACCAATAGAATGGGATGGAGATAGATGGAAGTAAGGAACGAGAAGAAGTTGTAAGGAAGAATGAGAAAAAAGCAGACCAAGAAGATAAGATAGCGAGTAGATTGAATAAGGAACAATGTTGAATGTTGGAAGAAGAGTGACAGGAGTGATGAGAGCATGTCAAAGACTAGGCTCAAGCTTACCTTGTTTAATGACTATTTGCAAAGAGTGGATGAGATTGTAAGTGCTAAAAGAGGACTAGGAGAGGATATCTCAGATGAAGTTATTGTCAAGAAGGTTCTAAGATCATTAACCACAAGGTATGATACAAAGGTCTTTAGTATTGAAGAAGCTAAAGACTTAAAGACATCCTCTATGGATGAATTGTTTGGATCTCTATCAACCTATGAGATGAGAACTATAGGTGGAGAAACATCAAAGGGAGAGGCTTCTTTCAACTCAATCAAGAAAGGAAAAGAAGAAGTTGCCCATGAAGAAGATGATGAAGACTCTGATACTGTTGTAGCTAATTTTGTGAGAAAACTCAAAAAGGGATTAGGCATGTACAAAGGTAAGATGCCCTTCAAGTGCTTCACTTGTGGTAAAATAGGACATTTTTCTTCTAAGTGCCCCTATGGTGAGAAAGATGGAGATGAGAAGAAAAGCAATAGATGTTTTGATAAGGATAAAATGAAGAAAACTTACAAGTCAAGGAGAAGGAGCTTTAGGAAGAAAAATAGTCTCTACACTTTTGAAAATGATGCCACAGATGAAGAGAGTATCTTTGATGAGTATTGCAGTGAAGAAGAAAGAGAGGTTAATATATTTATGGCACAAGGAGAACTAGATGATGAGCAAGCTACTAGTGATGAAGAGGAAGAAGTTGAACCTGAAGAAGACCTAGAAGGTGAACTTGTGAGTGCTCTAGAAGAACTAAGAAAGGTGAGAAAATAATACAAAAAATATAGGTTTGTTGCTGCTGAAGAATAAGAGCTACTGAACAAATCTCTTGAGGAGTCAAAGATAATAATTTTTGACTTGGGAATCTAGTTGGAAGAAGAAAAAAGGATGTATGAAGTAGCAAAATCAAATTTAGAGGAGAAGGAAAATGATTGTCAAAAGATGGATGAAGAAATTGTAAATCTCAGAAAGGAACTTGAGAAGTGCAAAGATGAACTCAAGATAAGAACCAAGTATGGTGGCAGAACTAAGGCATTGGACAAAATGTTGAGCAAGAAGAAGTACACCAAGGACATTAATGGCGTTGGATTTGAAGGAGGACAATGTTCTAACCATGAAGATTCACCTAACAAGGAGATACACTTCATCTCCTCAAGTGATAGTAAAATAAAACAAACATTCACAGTCAGCCAACCCACTGAAAAGAAGACATATGTAGTTGTTACAAAGAATCAATCAAAGAATCAACATGCTAATCCCAAAAGAAAATCCAAGATTGATGATGGAGGATTCACAAAGGTAAAGGATACAAGAAGAAAGAGCTCAAGAAGACAAAAAAATGTTGCTCCAAAGAAAAAAATGAGGAATAACATCAATAATGACTAGTATGTATCCCAATTCCATGGCAACTGCTATAAATGTAATACATACGGTCATAGAATTGCTGATTGCAGGCTAATGCACAAGTCTTCTACTAGTTTTGAAAGTAGAAATCCATTTCTTGCACTTAGGGATATGAATGCATTTGTTACCATTGTAATGTGTATGGTCATAGGAGTTATGAATGTAGAAGAAATATAGCTCAATCCTACAATAGTTTTTCAAATTCATCATTCAATGTGAATGTGAACTGCTATCATTGTCAAAACTTGGGCCACATTGCAAAACATTATAAGCTTAGGACAACTAAGAAAAAGAAGACAATGCCAACATCTGAACTAAATGCAAAACTAGAATAGAATGGGACAAAAAAAAAAAATAAAGAGTCCAAACAAGTTTAGGCAGAGAAAGATAAAAACAAAAGTGAGTCAAGTTTGATTGTACAAACTGTCTTACATGTAGAAAGAAAAAACTTGTGGGTGGTAGATAGTGGCTGCTCCAATCACATGACTGGGGACAAGAAGAAATTCATCAAACTAGAGGATTGGAATGGTGGTTAAGTGAGGTTAGGAGACAACTCATCAATCAAAATCAAGGGAAAAGGTACACTAAATATTGATGGCTAATTAAAAACTCATGATGTTTATTATGTTGAAGGCCTGATTCATAATCTGCTAAGAGTGAGTCAAATGTGTGACAAGGGATAAATTTTTTTATTTTGACTCCAAAGGATGTGAGATTAGAAGGAAAGTAATGGACAACTTGTTGCTGAAGGCAAAAGGACAAATGACAATGTATATAACCTTAATGAGTGTTTTGAGTCCCAATGCATGATGGGGCAAGTTGATGAGAGTTGGTTATGGAATAGAAAACTTGGTCACATAAATTTTGATAATCTTGTTAAAGTCAACAAGAGAGGTTATGTCAGACACATACCAAAAACTATCAAACCAGATTACTTTAGTTTGTTTTCCTCTTATGATGATGACAAAGTCGAGATACCAATTTGATAAAACAAAACACGTCAAAAAGGAGGGAAATGGAGGTAAATCAAACTCCACATACAAGACAATAATTAAAATATTACTATCAGTTGCCTTGATGTAAAGAGTGGGCTCTCCACTGCTTTTGCTAAAGTCATTGCTCATCAAATATGAGTCAATACTATTGTAGCATGCTTGTGTAGCTTGATTCAGCCCATAAAGAACCTTCTTCAGCCTATATACCTTATCTTCATGACCCAAAACTTCATGAATAGGTGGCTACACCACATAAACTTCCTCTTTCAATACTCCATTCAAGAAGAAAAACTTCATGTCTATTTGAAATACCTCACATTTGTGTTAGGCTGCAATATCTATGACTACCCACATGGTTTCTATCCTTTCTATATGGGCATAGGTCTCATCATAATCTCTCCAAAACTACAATTTATACCCCTTAACAACTAAATGTTCCTTATGTCGCTCTATTATTCCTTTGGTATTGCTCTTGGTCTTATAGACCCATTTAACCCCAATAATTTGCTTGTTGGGAGGAAAATCAATTATCTCCCATGTTCTATTCCTCTCTATTAGATCAATTTTCTCATTCATGACATCACACCATTTCTCCTCTTTGATAACATCCTCAAAATAAATTGGATCACCATGAGAAAATAATACAAAATTCACATTTTCATCAAAATTTTCATCATACCTTTCATTTTGGTTGATCTCCCTTAGACTCTTTGTCTTCTTTGGCATTAGAGAGGCAAGAGTGAGGTCTACGCTCTCACTACTATTTCTGTTCTACTTTGTAGACTCTAACCAAAGCCATCTAGAGTAACTTTAAGCTAGTCAGAGCTCTCTAGAGCTGATTCTCTGGTTGTCTGTGACTGCTTGCGTTTCAGCCTACTTGTGTTAGGAGCTTCCTTGAGCTATCTATCCTCACCTAGAGCTACTTGGAGCTTCCTGGAGCTCTCTTTGACTAAATTCTAAGATAGTCTATTTAATTTCTTATCTATGTCAGAATCTCTCTGAATTTCTTTGTGTTTGTCCACAACTACTTGGATCCACCTAGAGCTATTTGTATTTGATACTATAGGATCTTGTTGAACTTCATACTTGTCATCTTCATCAGCAATGGGCACTCCATGTGAGGTGGATGAAGAGGTATCCATCGAGCCATCCCATGACTCATTCTCAATGAACTCAATATCTCTACTTATGATGTTCTTTTTGGTGACTAAGTTGTACAACCTATAAACCTTGGACTCAACACTATAGCCCATAAAAATGAACTTATCACTCTTGTCATATAACTTTTTACTCCTCCTTTGGAGATTGTGCATTTAACACACATCCAAATGCTCTTAAATGCTCAACAGTCCACTTGTGTTTTGACCTCGCCTCTTGAGGGATCTTGTCATGAATGACCTTGGTTGGACTTCTATTTGTCAAATAAATAGTTGTTGCTACAACTTCACCCCAATAATCATTTGGGAGTCCCTTTTCTTTAAGCATACTCCTTGTCACCTCCACAATGGTTCTATTCTTCCTCTCAACCACTTTATTTTTCTACGAAGTATAAGTAGCTGTTAGCTCCTTCTTTATGCCATTTTTCTTACCAAAATTCACAAAAGTATTGAAGGTAGACTCTCTCCCATGGTCTGACCTAAAGAAATTGATGAAATGTCCACTCTCCTTTTTAGTCTAGGCCTTAAAAAGTAAAAACCTATCAAAAGCATCATACTTATGCTGCAAAAAATAGACCCATTTCCTATGATTGAAATCATCAACATGAAGGTTATAAAATATTGGCTCTTGCCAAAAGAAATGGTTTGGATAGGGCCAATCGAATCAATATGTACGAGCTCTAATGGTTCTCTTGCCCTTCTTGAGTTTCTCGATTGAAAGGGTTTCCTATGTCTCTTAGTCAAAATGCAAGCCTCACACTTACTACTAGGCTCTACTATCCTTGGCAAACCATCCACCATTCTTTTCTTGGACAATAAACTCAAACTAGCGTAGCCTTATTGCCCATACCTAAGATGCCATAGCTTGAAAGGGTGTTTAATCACACTCTTGACAGCTACTTTTTGTACTACTATATATTTTCCTTTCTTCATAGGTGCGGCCACAGATTGAGAAGAGAAACAAGTTTCTATTCTCAGCGAAAACATCTAGTTCTTTGTCATTTGAATTGCTGCAACTACTTTCTTACTCCCATATTTGCCAAAAATGACACATTCACCCTTCTCCATCAACACTTTGTATCCAATTTAGATCAGCTATCCAACACTCATGATCTATTATGCTTAATACCAGGGGCAAAATAAATATTTTCAATCTCATTCTTCTCACCTTTCTTGGTGATAATAGACCCTTTGCCCACAATTGAAACTATTCTATTCTTCCTCATTTTAACATTAGGCTTTACATTCTTATCAATGAAAGAAAACTAAACTTAATTGCCAATTATGTGGTTACTACAACCACTGTCCAAATACTAAACTTTGGGGTTGCCTTCTTCACCACTGTTACACATGATGAAGACTATGGACTACTTACCTTCAGCCACATTTGCACTTTGTTTGGATTGATTATTGTCCTTTTTCTAGCACTCACTACCACAATGCCCAAATTCATGACAATAATAACACTCTATATTAATTTTGTCATGCCTTTTACTCAAACTACTGTTCTTCTTGCTTTGCTTGGAGCCGGTCTAACAACTACTCACTCTCTCATGGCTATGAGCCTGTCGTAAGCTATCTCCTCCAACATTTCCTTGTCCAGAGTTGCCACGACCTCTACCTCTTGAGATCTATCTAGCATTATTTCTACTCCCCTTTCCTCTTGCATTGGCATGAGCTTTGAAAACTTGATCTTGGGAAGTAGTGGATCTATTTAGGTACTGCTCATGGGTTTGAAGGGAGCCCAATAACGCATCCGCTATCAAATTAGAGAGGTTCTTTGCCTCTTCAATGACAATCACTATTACATCAAACTTACAAGGAAAATTTCAGAAGATTTTCTCCACAATTCTTTTTTCCTCCATAGTTTCTCCATTTGTTCTCAACTAATTTAATAAACTAGAGACTCTTGTGTGAAAGTCTAAGATAGACTCACCATTCTTCATTTGGAGAGACTTGAAATATCTTGAAGCATCTGGAGCTTCATCAAATGGAATTTATCAATCTGGGCCTTGTAGCTTGTTTTGAGGATTTTCCAAGCTTCTTTGGCATAGTTAGTTGCTTCTATTTTGGAAAAAATAGCTTCATCAAGGCTTCTTTAGTCAAACTTAATGCTTTTGCTTCTTTTCTCCTCGTCTCCCTTAACATGGGTCTTTTGGTTATCTGTGAGGGCTGGAAATTGAGTTGGGTCTAGTTGTATCCATAAACCCATTGACCACAAGCTCCCACAAATTATTTGCAACCATGATGGTCTTCATCTTCTTTGCCTTAACATTATAATTTTGTTCATTAAAGGATGGTAGCTACTGCATCTATTTCCTTCATCTCCAACCAAATCTCCTACACAAGAAACAAAAGCACCTAGAAAACAAATGTCCAAACTCACAAAGATTTAAGACGAAATAGCTTTAATACCATATAAAATAATATAAAATTCTTAGAAGAAGAGAGACTAAGCTTTGATACGAAAAAATCCTTAAATCTAAAAAAACTCAAATGCTCAAATAAATCTGAGATTGTAACTTAGTGCCAATCACTGGCAATGCACAACAAAATAAAAAATCAAAGAGACAATACATTGGAGGCATGCAAGTCCTTTCTTGCTTTCTATTGAACTGGAAATAAATTTTACAAATAAAAACTACAAAGTCAAAAAATAAAAACTAACTGATTGATTACAAATAGTTTTACAGCGTTATGGAGTTGCTCCAACACACAATAAACAACCTAGAGCTACGCTTAATTCACTAACAACTACTTCTCAATTGGTTCTTCTCAGACCTGGAGCAATCGCTGGTCTTAGCCAATAAACACAACTGTTGCTACACTACTCTTCAATCACTTAGACAACACCCAAAACATTCTCTGCTGCTCCACTCACAAACTCACTTCACAACTAAAACTAGGAAAACATTCTTCCCTTTTATCTCATGCTGTTCAATTGATTTTCCCCCTCAAAATTTAAAATTCAAACTGACCTAGCACCATTAAAGTCACTGCCAACAGATGATTGTTGCCCCTACAATGTCACAGGAATTTGGGAGCGGAGATCCCAATGCCTGCATAAATCTTCCAGGCTGCAGGTTGCTTTTGGCAGGCTAATATGTAGTTTCACTTTTTGATAATAAAACTTTTGTTGAGCTTTGTTTGGAATTTCTCATTGCTACTGTATTTCTCTTGTGCGTTATGAAGATATAATTTTTTATTTTGTTTTGTATGTATTTGTTAGTTATAAGCTTATGATAGAAGAACTCGCTCTATTTATATATTTAATAAATATTTTGGAAAAAAATTATTATTATATTAATTTGATTAATCTGTATATAATATTATAAATTATACTATAAATATATAATACAAAATACTTATAATAGATGTTATGAAGTTATAATTTTTGATAATTTTTATTTTAATAAAATAAATATGTTTAAAATAGTGATTATATATCAGCATGTAAATAAAAATTAAATATCTTTAGTTAATCAAATTAAATGTTGAGATAATTAGTATTAATGTTGATTTTAATATTGTACATATGATTTTTTTGAATCATCTCACCTATAATTGCATTGCTTTTAGTTATTCAAAACTTTAAAACAAATAATTCTCTAATTGATTTGTGATGTTGTTATTGTATCTATTTTTATTCTTAACTTATACATATATGGATTATTTGATGTGATTTGTATTATGATAAAGTCATTTTATTTTTTATATAATAATAATAATTAATAATTTTTAATTTATTAAAATTTGAAACATAACAATAATATAGTATTTATATAATAAATTATATATATAGGGCACATGATTTTACATTTCTATTAATTATGGAAATACAATAAGAAATAAAAATAATTATAATACAAAAATACTAGTGCGTTATTGTTGAATTTTTATATTGGTAATGAGATACCATTTACCCTATAAAAATAATTAAATAATTATATTGCAAATCAATTAAGAAATTATTTGTCCAAAAAATTTGAATAAATAAAATAAATGCAATTATGGGTGAGATGATTTAAAGAACTCATATATAGAAAGCAACATTAAACCTAATTATCTCAACATTTAATTTGGCTGACCAAAAATATTTCATTTTTATTTACATGTCATTGTATAATCATTATTTTAATCATGTTTATTTTATTATATTTTATAATTTTCTTCAAATTAGATGTCATGTGTATAATTATAATCTTTCATAACATCAATATCCATTAGTTGTAGGTTGATCATCTAGAGTGCTATAATACACAAAATATTTCTCTAATTAATTGAAATGACTTTACTTAATTTACAATAAAAGTTTACTCTTTTAGCAATTCATGGTAATTTTTAGATTGTAAAGTTAGAATTAAAAACAGCAAATATCATTTCTAATCTAATACATGGTGGCACCCAAGGTAGACAAATAAAAAAATTAAGAATGAGGTGTTGTTGATGGAAGTGAAATATCACAAATGGTCAAATTAGGTAATTTCATAAGACAAGAACAAAAATAGTTAAAAAATCAAGATGAAAAGTAAATGCACTTTTCATTTCTAAAATATTTTATAAATATATTTTTTTATAATAAACATATTGTATATTAATAAAAATTATATGTTATAATTAATTTTTTTTTGCATAATTTTATTATTATTATATTTTTATTATTATTGAAGAAATCATATTATTGAATAATTTATTTAGGATATTTGGAAAAATGTTAAAAAATTAAAGTTTGCATTTTATAATAAAATCATCATAATGACTTAGTGATAGATTTTAATAGTCAATTGTTAGTTGAGATTTATCGGGATATAGTAGTTTTAGAATTTATTGAGAATGATTTAGAAAAATTCATATTGTAATATTCTCAAAATATACTTTTTAAGTACTTTTGTCCATGTTTCATGAAATTGACCATTTGTGATCATGTTCTACAAAAAAAAATTAATATAATATTTCACTCCCATCAACAACTCCTAATTACCTTTAATGCCACCATGTGTTGATAATTTGCATTCATGAAATGTCAAAAACCTAACCTTTCATTCTAAGTAAAGTAAATTCATTTCAATTAATTAAAGAAATTTTTTGTGGACACACAATTTATGCATATTTCTAACATATGTATGTATGTATGTATGTATGTATGTATGTATGTATGTATGTATATACACACACAACCTTTTCAAGAAAACCCACAAAGATCCCTACAACTTTTAGTTTTTGATAATTAGGATAAAAACAGGTTTTGAAGGGACTCAAACCCTTTGAGAGGATCTGGAACCTTACAACTTTAGTTGGTCAAATTAATTTTTGAAATAATTAGTATTGACGTTCATGTTGATATTGTACATATATGAGTTCTTTGAATCATCTAGCTCATAATTGCATTTCTTTCAACTGAAGTGCTACATATAGATCTAATTTACAATGTAATTATTGTATTTTTTTTTAATTTTTAAAAGATAAAAGATACTTCATTCCCAATATAAACATTCACCAACAACACACTAATGTATTTGTATTATAATAATTATTATTTTTATTTACTTCTTACAAGATATACTGGAGGAATTTAAAAAGTCATTCAATTATTATTGTCCTATAAAAACATTACTTTACCATAATACAAATTAAATCAAATAATAATATTGTACATATGAGTTCACCAATGATTGCATTTCTTTCAATCATTCAAACTTACAATGTAATTATTCTATTATGATTTTATTTTTAAAGGGTAAAAGATACCTCATTTTCAATATTAACATTCATCAATAACACATTAATGTATTTGTAGTATAATATTTTATTTTATGTTTATTTCTTATTGTATTTCTTTATTATTTAATATTTATATTCTATAATATAAATATTGTATTATTGTTTATGTTTAAAATTTTAATAACTGATATACTGACAAATTACAAATTATTCAATTATTAATATCCTATAAAAAATAAAATTACTTTACCATTATATATGTGTATGTATGTATGTATATATGTATTCATATATGTGAGGCAATTTTTTATTTTTTTTTATATTAGATATCGAGAGTCCAAAAAAATGGAGAGTTTATACAAAAAGAGAGAGCGGGAGGCAAAGCCTCAACTGCCAAACTGTGAAACCAGAGAGAGTAATATATACATTTATCTCCTAATCATATCAAAATATGGGGACGTAGCAGAGTATAGCACTATTGGAGAACCTCATCTTGGTCCTCCAGCCATGTGGTCCAACCTTGTACTCTTTCCATCCATACCACCTTCTTTCTTGCAAGGATCTGGGAGCACATCTCTATCCCATTGAAGGGAGGAGGCCTGCTATCCTGTAGATCCTTTATCAACTTCTTTACTGCCTTATCAAATGAGGTTTGATTCTCTGCAAGCCTGGCCCATTCGTAACCATCTTGCATCTCATAAACAAACATGGTTGCTCTGCCATCTTTGAGGAATCGCAAGAGTTTGTTCCTCTCAATGTTCATCAAAAGCAAATCTGCACAACAATTTTGTAATGTGTGAGTTTTTTTTAAAACTCGGTACGTTCCCTTGTATTACCTTGAAACTTCTCCTCATTCCTAAGTTTCCAAATAAACCAAAGAATGTAAAAAGATAGAATTTGCCAAACTAGATTAGTATCCTTCCTTAGTCCTTGAATAAAACTAGTAACTATATCAAGAGTGTAAACATATTCTGTAATAGAGATTCCAAACAACAACCAAATTTCTCTAGCAAAAGGGCAGTCAAAGAAGATGTGGCGGGCTGTCTCAGGTTTTCTACAGACAGAACACCGATCATATGCAACCGATTTATTCCTAATAGCAGTTTGTCCAATATAAGTTGCCATCTGAAGCATTTGACCTTAGGGGGGATGGGGTATCGCCAAAGCTTCTCGAAGGTTTTCTGCCAAGTATGGGGGGTATGGTTGACGTACCACAGAGTGTTGATATGTTCGATCACGGAGGTATCACTATTGAGCAGGGTATAGATAGACTTGGCTTTGATCTTGGGGAGGGTGGAAGATACAAATTAACAAAAAAATGTATTTTCCTAACATCCATTCTAATGATTTTTATGTTGCATATTTGAATTACAAATTTATTTACAAATTAATCAAATCAATATAATAAAAAACTCTTTTCAAAATATTTTTAACCTATATAAATATTATAGAACACACTTTTTATGCTGCACCTAATTCTTGTTTTGATTTTTATGTTGCACCAAATTCTGAAAAGAAACTCACTTTTGATCAAATACCCAACAACTTTCAATCCTATTCTGTCAAAGAAAATTAAAATTATTGTTATTTCTACTACTACATATAAATTTTGCTATTTCCAAAGATCACCACAGCGAATACGGCACTATTTTGTTTGGTTTGATCCATAAATTTTTGGAGGTTTATTAATATGAGTGAGTGAATTACAAGTTCATACCTATCGTCAACGATACATTTACCTATAAATCAGCCAAAGACAAAACCAAATAAAAAATTACATGTGAAATATTATGTAAGTGGAAATATGTCAATCTCCCCATGAAAACGAAAATGTCATTTTAATTTCACCTTCAAAAACTCAGGTGTGGAAGCATCGTTCAACATAGTCTTTGAAACCAAGGAAGGCTCCGCATCTATTCAGTCTCTGCTCTGAGAAAAAAACACCTGCATCTGGAATTTGACCTTTCGGCAGCTCGTGTGGAAGTAAAAGTTTATATTTCACTTTTGCCCGCTCATTTGCATGTTTTAAATTTTGATTTGGGCGGGAGGAAACGTTACCTAACCTTGTGACTGACCGCGCATTGCTGACAGTACCCACCGTAGCATTGACAAGCCAAAACGGAAAAAGGAAAAAGGGCCCCACACTAAAGCGGTCAAGCTTAGTGGGTGCTCTTTAAGCCGTGCCGTAATGAACGCTTATGTGAAATAAACATAATCGACTTGAAATGATTAATATTGGGCAGAGACTATGGGTTTCACACACTTTAATTCAACTCGATTTTGAAGTCGTAATTGGTTGTGCTCACTATTATCTTACATGACTTACATGCCTAGCAAGTAATTTACATTTCAAGTGTTGTTTCTACCTCTCCTACAATTTGATGTGTCTTATATAAATGGAACCAATTGTAAGAGGTATATTCTATTGTGTTCATTCTATCATGTTGAGTTTGTAGATAGCTATAGGTTCCAACAAGAACTCATCTTTAGTACATGACATGCTTTATGCTTCATGCATCTTGTAATCCATTTATCACCTAGAATAAGATCGCTACCACTTTCTGTATAGATGTAATTTCTCCTCTTCAACTTATGATTGTTGTCACTGAGGTTTACTTTGTATTGCTTCTAATTGTACTATACACTGAGGTTTACTTTTTATTACTTCTAATTGTACTATAGAAACTACTTGTTGCATATTTTTCCTTTCTTTGTAGCTATCCATGGAGAATGCATGACAAAGAATGAACCTATATGATGAAATCTTGTAGGATCCATCACCATATACAAACCCCTTTATGTATTCTTTTGTATTTGAATAATTACTTTGCATGCATCTTTGTGAGTGTTGCATACCTTGAGGTGCACAATCATTAAGGGATTCACATATACCTCAAAGTGGCACATGGGTACATTGTAATGGTAACATTTTTATATCCATGCCAATGCCCATTTAAATTTGTCTATATATTGATGGCTTGTAAATAGAGTCACACCAAATATTTAGTTCACATAGAGATTTTTTTTCATAATGTTGTGATTTCATACCAAGAAGAAAAAATGCTTTGATAAATATAGAATAATATCCCCTCATGTACATATGTAGTGTAAGGGAGAATGGTGAAGTTCTAAATTAAATCAATAGGAGTCTACTATGTGAGAGTTTGAGATATGAAACTTTGTTAACAAACCTTAGTGAAGCTCCTAGGTTTAGTAAATATAGTAAAAAGAGATGAAGGTGGTGATTGCTCTAATGTAAGTGGTGGATATGAATGATGCCAAGCTAATCATTAAATGTTGTTTATGTTTGATAAAAGCATATGAATTATTATAACTTACATATGCCTTTGTGGTGACTTTGTAATAACCCACCAAAATTGATTCCACAAAAATTGAGCATTATTTTTTTTTTCCATTATGTTTTATTCAATTGCATACTCTGGGCATCCATCCAATTAGGATTAGGCATTCATCCATCCGGGATGAGCTTCTAACCATATGGGTTAGGCAATTGTCCATACGAGACGTAAAATTCCATCTATCCAATACAGGATAGGCATCTACCCATACGGGGTAGGCATCCATCCAAACGGGATAGGAGATGCTCTGGCCAGAGACTTAGACTCATCGGGACCATTCGGGTCCTGAGCCACTCACTAAGTACTACACTCTTCTAACAAGAATGCACCGAGGTCGCCGTCCTTAGGAGTAATTAAAAATAATACAAGCTTGAATTCCACCTCGAAATTTGGCTTAAAGCCTCGGGAAGTCAAGCGAATCCATACGGGATTCCTTCTGAGTATGCATTGAATTAAATTGATTATCTTATCTTTCAATTAGGATTTCTACTCAACCAAGCCTAGACCCCACCCACGAATGCCTGAGTACGAGGGACAACTCCGTCCCAAGACTACCTACATACCCGCTTCGGCACGGGATCAAGGCGTAAAGTATGTAGTTCTATTTTCTAATCTATGGTTTGATGTAAACTGATTTGTGGGTACGCAACCCTTTCTAGGGTCAGTGTCCCAGAGAGTTTCTCTGTAGTTGCTACCCACGATGGTAGCACTTAAGCGAAGGCTCAAGATGGCCTATTGCTTGTGGCCTAAAAAAAAGAAAATAACTATATCCTAATACTTATCATGAACGTCACCCAATTGCAAGTCACCAATATCCCTTCAAAAAAAAAAAAAAAAAAGAAATCAATTTCATGAGAGCTTTTAACTTGACCATCCCTAAAAGGGGTTTACTATGGTTTATCTCAACGGATGTGAAAATCATTTAAAAGTTATCTTATTAAATTATCAATCCAAGGGGGATTACCCGCCCCTTGGCTTTTAACTTCCAAATGTCCCTTATTACTCCTCGACGATTTATAGGGACGATGCCACAGACGTCGTTAATGCAGCTTTATTAGACGTTAAGTGCAGTAGTTCAACAAGACGGCATTACCCGTAAGCGTGACCCAGAGGCACTGTATATACCGAACGCTGCTAGTTTTGGTTTTCCAACTTCCTTTGTTTAGTTTTCTAAACTAACATCATGCTTGAAAATATAATTATGAAATGGATGTACACAATTTAAACTTTAAATACTATTTGAAAAAGAGAAATATCGTTATTCTACAATTGGCATGATAATTGTGAACTTATGAGCAATTGCATGTAGATAATGAATGCGGAATAAAAGCAAGGTAAAATAATGTCATTGCATACAAAATGAAGAAGTGTTTACTCTTATTGTAAGAACAATTAAATATAGAGTTACTAGCAATTAGTTTACACCTTTGGGATTAATCATAAGACTTAAAGATTTAAGTAAGCTTAAATTTATCGCCCAAGAATCAATTAGATCCTCAATGGATTGGGAGGTCCCATTCTTTTACAATAATCTACCATACGATAATCTCTATTAATTATTAAATTTTCCATATTTACTTCACTATTAATAATAATTATCAATAATTAATTAATAATTATTACCAATTACATTAATAATAATTATTAATAAGTTATTAATAATTATTACTAATTAATCCAAAACTTATTAATAACTATATAAAAAAAATGATCTAAAGTTTATCAATTATTAACAACTAAAACTTTATTACCAAATATTAACAAATAAATTCCAAAAAAAAGGAATTTGAAATATGAAGGTCATGGTATTGTGTGCCCAAAACATTTAGTGGGAGGGGAGCCCACGGTCCCCTCCACTACCCTACGGCCACTGCCATAGCAGTGACCGCAGGTTAGTGGAGGGTACCGTAACAGTACCGCTCCCCGCCTGCAGAGCTATTAACTCCGCCTGCGGCCGATGTCCCATGCAACCAGTCACGGTACTTTCTACGTACTGCGTTGCAATCATAATTTCTCATGCGATGGTTTAATCACTTAGTATATATATATATATATATATATATATATATATATATATATATATGGTTTTTTTTTTTTTCCTAGGTTAATTTAAATAGATAGAGAGTAGATTTTAAACATTAAGGATAAAAATAAATTAAAATATTAAAGTAATAATAGGGTTCATTCTCAGGAGTAAATAACCTAGAGGGATAAAACAATCCAGGGAAATTAATTAGATCCAAGCATAGTGCAGATGATTGAAAGCCAGATGCGTATCTAAAGGTAACTTATATTTTGTTTCCACACAGAGATTATTCCTAGAGATAAATAATCTAGAGAAGTAAATCGTTTCCAGCCATGAAAGGTAGATGATTTATGCTGGTAAATGCAAGCTTATGATTGTATTTCGTTAATCTGATTTCAATCTAAAATTTACAGAGATAAATTTATTCCTACAGGAAGATTTAATTCATTCAAAAGGAAATAAGGAAAAAAACAAGATTTTATTCATAGCAAGGAATTGGAAGACAATATTTTAATTCTTCAACTAACAAATATCCAATCTACAGCAAGAAACTGAAAGACAACATTTTAATTCTTCAAACTGACAATATCCAATCTACAGCAAGAAATTGAAAGACAATATTTTAATTAACAGTATCCAATCTACAGCAAGAAATTGAAAGACAATATTTTAAATCTTCAAACTAACAGTATCCAATCTACAGCAAGAAATTGAAGGACAATATTTTAATTAACAGTATCCAATCTACAGCAAGAAATTGAAAGACAATATTTTAATTCTTCAACTCATCCACTACAAACAGATTTCAACTAATTTCAGCAATATATTAAACCTTGATCTAATTTTTTTTTTTTTACAAATGAATCTAATTCCTATCAAAAATTTGAAACTAATGGATCTAATTTCTTATCAAGAATCTGAAAACAATGAATCTAATTCTCATCAAATGATTCTAATCACCTAAACAATTTAATCTACTTCTTATCAAAATTTGAAACTAATTCTTATCAAGAATCTGAAAACAAATGAATCTCATTCTCATCAAATGATTCTAATTTCCTAAACAATTTAATCTACTTCTTATCAAAATTTGAAACTAATTCTTATCAAGAATCTGAAAACAAATGAATCTAATTCTCATCAAATGATTCTAATACCCTAAACAATTTAATCAAATCTAATTTGCAACACGAATAAGATGCACGAAAACTAAATTTGAAAGAACCTGGGTGCTTGAAAATGGTGTAGAATCCTCTATGAATCTTCCTTGATCCTCCAAACTTGAAGAGAAGTCCTCCCAAACAAAAATCTTAGCTGAAAATGAAAATTGACTACAAAGGAAAATTTTACTTGAAGAATTTCTTATGGAATAGCCAACACCTCTTTTTGAAACTTGTACATCTTTTATAAGAAAAAAATTCCAAATTCCACTACCTAATTTTTAATTAAAAAAAAAGAGATTCTCTCCCAATTTGGCCTTCATGCAAATTGATTAGACTTAGTGGGAGGAGTTACATGCAAGGTGGTGGAGAAGCCTCTAGAAGCTTCTTATTCTTCCTACAACATGTGCCTTAATTTGGGTGAGGGAATTTAAATAACCAATTAAAAAAATATATATATATTTTCCATGTGTGTGTGTGATTTATTATTTTTATTCCTTTACAATATTCATGCAATAGTTTATCCAAAAGAAATATAATAGAGTTTGTATTTAAATCAAAAGGTGATAAAGGAGGGTTGCGACAGACTTTTAATTGTGAAATTAATAATGAAGGCCACTTCATTTGTTGTTGATGCCTTATTGTAGTAGATTAGGAATGATGACTAATTTATGTGAGGAGAAATTATTTTGTTGTTTTTATACTCTATTAGTGTGCGATTCTTATATTTCAAACTCTCACGATGATGTATTTATATACACAACTCTTATGCAAAAATTGCCTTCACAAATGAATTTCCACATATAGTTGTTAATGCACTTGAGTATCTTTCAACCTTGATTTTCTTATAGGAAGTTGTCAAGGTGGATATATATACTTGGGAGAAAAAGAGATTTCTTTATCAAGAAATTCAATCCTTCATATGACCACACATTAAAGAACTATATAGGAGTAACAATAAAATAGAAAGTGAAAATATTATTGGCTTAGATGTGAAATTGAAAGACAACAAATACCTAAAGAAGAGTGGGAAGATAGAATATGATATTGTTGCATGTTAGAGCTAGTAGAGATGTAATGACACCACATCATGGATATTAGAGCCAATTACATTGAGATTTTGAATGTTGGTTCCATGAATACCCTATTTAAATGACTTGTTTGGGATATTGTGCTTATAATTGTGGTTGATTATCCCATGGTCCCATGAAATGTTTGGCTATGTGAGCAATATTAAAAACCTTGATTCAATCATTTGATGGTTTAAATTTTTGGTTTGTATTTGAATTGTTTATTTGGTTGAAGAATTCTCTAGTTTTCTAAATAGTGAGAAATTGACGAATGGAACCACGTGTTCTTTATCATAAATTTAACTCTATGAATACTATATCTAATAAATAGTATGAGAGCTATGACACGCATTATCCCAATTCATCATAATTTTTCTAGATGTGATTAAGGCTTGTTGCATGCAAAAGAATGGTATGTAAATATAGCTATGAATATGCTAGCATGAGGGAAGAAAAAGAATACATCCAAAAGTTCTCTAATCATTGTATTAAATTTATTAATTTCTCATTCACATTAATAAGTCTTTAAGAATTATATAGAGAATTAAGATTCTTTGGGTTGGTATGAAAAAGGATTTCAAGTATTTGAGTGCATCTTTAGTCGCTGACATATTTTGATCTATTAATAAAATATATTTTTCTTATTATTATTTAGATATAAAGAATCAATAAATATATAACAAATAGTTAATTATAATTTAACATAACATATTCATTGATATACAAAAAATGTGTATAGTTATCTACCATTTCATAAAGATTTAAACAATAATAGTCAAAACTTAGCTCCCTGTGAAACATAAGACAATTTAATGAATTACAAATAAAGATACATAGTAAAATATATTTTTTTAAAATAAAAATTGTGTTAGTTTGCACAATCTTACAATTCTTTTATTCAAATGTTTAAACATTGTTGTAAGCTTATATACATACTTGATAATATAAATACTATAAATGTACAACTTCTAATTCTAAAATAAATAGAAACTTATTTTAATTGAGCAACGCACATAATTCCCATCTTGTCATAGTTAAAAATATTGTTTTCTAACATTTAAGGACCCGTTTGGAGTCCTCAGCTACTTTCTAGTGATGTAGTTGTAATAATGAGATATGTAAGACTCACTATTTCATGCACAAATTTATATTTAATACATATTTCACATTTGTCATTTAAAAGTTAACACCAAAAATTTAAAATTGGATCCCTTTCAATGTGCAACAATCCCTCTCAATCAATATAATTAAGTCTATGGATCAATCAAGTTAAAAATTTAAAAGAATTTTTTTATATAAATTTAAAAACAAGGAAGCAATAATGTGAAATCAATGATAATATATCCGATTATATTTACCTTGTTATTTTTCCATGTCCCTATGCATTTTATTGGTCCAATAATGATTTCACAAGACATTACATTTCAATCATGTGTATATTCGTGAAGTATATGAATAAAGATAATTGAGACATTGTAGTGCTTACCTTTTAAATTTATGGATTGAGCGGGAATGAATTTTAAACTTGACAGGATATCATGATACTGAGGATGGTATTGATATTTGGTGCAGGAGCACCTAGGACTAGGCTATCTAGTTTTCACAATTTTGGCTTGTACTGACCCTATCCAAGTCAATACTAAATAAGGACTCCAGGAGGGTCCAAGAGTTAGTGTTTTGAGTCAATGTAGGCCTAGGTTGAGTTCATTCTTCTTAGGTTTGCATTTTTGTGTAAATAGTGGGTCTGAGTAGGTAGTTGACCTTCTTGATGGTCAAAAGTGTCAAAAATTGTTACAGGCATTAGGGAGGGTTAAACTAGTCTTAGGAATGTTTTAAAAGTCATGTGTGATGACTTATAATAGGTTTCAAAGGTTGGGAAGACCAAGAAGTAAAAAAGTGCAAAGTTGTAAAAAGTTGTCATACAACTTTTGTCTTGAATTGGTTAGCGATGGAGTTAGGGATTGTCAAATGCCCTAGGATGACTCAACACATGGGAAAACTATAAATACCTTCTCTTGCATGGTTACCAAGGTTGGAGAATGTGTTATGTAAGTTCAACAATTTGAAACTACTCATTTTCAGACTAGTTAGCAGCATTTTGGCTTGATTTTACTCATTTTGTAATTGAAAATGGATTGAATCCGTTAATCTAGAAATGGATTGAGTCTCTCTAGTGTGTTACAGTATTTTGGGTTCAATTTCAATTTTTGTAGATAGTTTTCATTAGTGTTTTCTTTTTCTTGTTTGCAAACAGCCAATTTTGGCTTGTATATAGCAGTTTTTGTAAAAATGGTTGCCCCATGAGTTCCACATGTGCTTCCATCACGGAGAGTTGGGAAATGGAGGGAAACCACTTGTAGATTGTACATATGCAGGAGAAGATGCTAGAGAAGAGTTTCAATGTGACTGTCACCTTGTTCTAGGTGAGTCTAGGAGCAACTCGGTTAGAGGAAATAAGGTGAAAATGATGTGCCAAGTGCAAGGGTGAATACTTAATCACTATCTAAACTTTTGGAGGGGTCCATGGAGTTGGGAAAGAGTTTCCAATGCAAGGAGAAGCCTTGAAAAATCCATTTGATGCCTAAACCCCAACTTGATCAGTCACTGTCGGCTAGAAGGCCTAGAAACCCTCCAAAACCCTCATTTTGGGGTTAGCACATTGTACGGTGAAAAAAGAAGCCAAAAGAACAAAAATATATTTAGGATAGGTGAAAAATTTAATAAAATACAAACTTGTTAGGGGGTCTTTTGGATCGTTTTCACTCAAGCCCTAGAAAACCCGATTTTGGAGGCCTAATAGGGGCTCATTCCTTGTAGCCCTTTTCTAGGCAAGATTTTGAAATTGGTAAGAAACCTAATGATTTCTAATCTCACAACAATAGGAGGTCAATTTGACATGTTCAATAATACATTTCGGGTCAAATTCTGACAGAGGTTTCCGACGGACAAGGAGCATTGTGTGAAAATTTGATTTTTTTTTTTTAAAATGCCCGTGTTTGTCAGAATTCCGACGATAATGCAATGACATTAGGGTTTTTTTGAAAAAGTGCCCGTGTTCGTCGGAATTTTGACGAACGCGTGCATTACTTAAAAAAAAGAAAAGACCAAAATCCTGCCTCTTTACAAAATCCCGCCTATCTCATTCGTCCCGCCTCTATAGCGATCATTGGTGACAAACATGGCCGTAGTGGGGGAACGGGGGAACGAAGTGCCGCAGGCACAAAGTGCCAAGGGCTGGCACATAACTAGTGAGGACGACCTCAAGGGAACCAAAAATGGGCTTTGTAAATGGCGACGCCCGGGCCTCCGTCAACAACAATGAGAAAGATTTTTGGATGCGAGCGCTCGAGGACGGGTATTTTTGCGGTGATAAATTTTCTTGAACTTGTGCTATAGTTGTATCAACAAAATTCCTTGCTAGTTAGGGTATTAGAACAAATTAATCAAGATAATTTTGGGTTCATTTTCGTTACATTAATATGGTTGGGAAATAAGTCTACATCTTGATACAAGATTTTAATCTCCTCCCCCATCACCCCCATTTCTCCCCGTGTAATACAGAGAATCCAGACAGAGGAATTATAGGCACAAATTCAACTACTTCACTGATCACTCATTCAATCCATCCATCTATTAATGATGAAACCATAACAGATTTAATTCCTAGATAATCTTGTTTATTCTTTGCACATTAGAATAATAATAAATTTAATATCAAGTAGGTAGAGTTTTCTACAATTTTCATTATGTAATACTTTATCATTATATATCAGTGAGTCATATGAACTCACACTTCATGATTAGTATGTAATATCTCTAGTTAGAATATTAAGTAATATTTCACTAAATTTCTCACCTCAAAAATTTCTCCACCTTAATGATAGTTAATGTTAAGGATTGAATGAAACAAACTCTTGTTCATGGATCGCCTTCTTAGCCTCCTATGGAAGTCATTCTTTGTGTGGTCTACCATGACCATAATCAGGGTCTTAATAAATGCATTAGATACTCTCTATTATCAATAAGAGAGTTAACATAATATAGTCATGGCGAGTGGTTACAAATTAGATTAGTGGGTCTATAGTTCCCACTTGGTTTGTACTTAGAAACATTATCATTTCTTAGTTGTATGGAAACTACAAATTCATGCATCTAGCCAACAATACACACTAGCTATTATATGATTCCACTAATGAGAAAAGCCTAGTCAATCTTATAGTTTGTGGAATTAGTCATGTCCCTCATATAGAATATCTATATATGGAGTATTCTTGCCTATAGATTACCTATTATTTTGCTTAATAATGTGATTATTTCACATAAATCATAAAAGTGCCCTTCTAATATGTTTGTGCATCAATCTTGAAACCATATTTTTATTAACCAACCAATGATAAGAATTATCTTAAACACGGCTCTATATATTTGAATCCCACTAGCTTTGATAATCAACCATAATAACCTTAACAATGCATCGACGACAACAATGCCTAATAAATCATCAATTGTCTTAGGTGAATCTAGCCAAAGCCAACCCATCAAATCCACTAATCTCCCTTGCATCCCAATCATAAAATTTTATGGTTGTTGGAACAAGCTTGGGAGATTTAGTTCTTCCTTTGCAAATCAACATACCCTATTTTGGTTTCCCAAATATTTACTAAATAACTTTGAAGATAAATTGGGAAGAGAATCCATCATATAGATATTTCTTTTCAACATCCTTAGAGGACATTGTTTTGTCTATCATTTATTATAATAGCTAATACCCAATTTTTTTATAAGATAACAAGAAAAACCTCCTCTTCACAAACTATGTTTTCCTTAATAATCCAAGAATGAAAAAAGGAACCCAAATAAAAATTACTTACTCCCTACCATGAAGGCAAAAGAACATCCAATTTAAAGATAGATGTACCAAAAGGAAAGAAATATCACCTCAAAATCTATCTTGAACTTATACATTGAATCTATACACACGAGAATCACCTTAATAACTCTCTCACAACTTTCAATTCTAGAAGAATGAGTGTTTTCACAAGACTTTCATACTATGATATTTATATCAAGATTCACTTGCATAGTTTTAGAGTCAAGCTGACCCATTCTCATGAGTAGTTCTTATGAACCCCTCATAAGAATGGATCACTTAGTACTCATTTCATCAAAGTGATGCTCATAGTATTATTGAAAAATTGTATTATTGTTCCAAATTTTGTGGATATTTAGGAGACACAAATAAAATATAAATGTAATCATTCCATATTTTTGTAGGAGATATTGGAATGAGACTAATAAGAAGAGTAGTAAACATGAGTCACAATGAGCACTTTAGAATAAATCTAAACATTATAAGGAAGAGTAGCTTGGAAAAATAGAAGCGTAATTTATTTTCCAATATGCAAGATTATTACTTGCGAAAGAATCTTGAAAGAGGATTGAAAAGATTCCTTGAGCTAACATTGTCTCACTTATCCAAAATTATGAGGAAGGATTCATTAATGAAATGGTCATTAACAAGATGGAGAGAATAATAATTTATCTTGGCCATGACACAAAGTCTTAGAATAGATGCCAACCTTGGTGAATGGAATGAAAATCCCAAACAATTAATGAGTGGTGAGACAAGTAGAGGCATCTATAAATTTTGTTTTGAATATATATAAAATAAAGAAAAAATGGGACTAAAACCAAGGGAAATGCACATGGAAAGGATATGATCAAAATCAAAATAAATAGTTTGAAGATAATATTAGTTACCTAAAGGATATTCAACTTGATTATTTGGTATATCATAACTATTTTGACAAATTTTGAAACCATTAGAGGTACCTTTTACTTCTGTAGATGAGGCATTCATTCATGTTGATGAGGTAACCTCCATCCCAAACCACCTATTTCACTCTTCTTCCTTTGTGTACCTCTTTTATTCTTCCATTACCTCTTCACTTACCTAAATTCAATCCAAAACATACTGTATATAGCATCAAAAAAATTCCATATTTGATTAATATTATCCACAACATATCGAAAAGACAAATACCACACTTACTGTGTCATCAACCAAAAATAATTTACTTACATATTCAAAGAGTTCAATAATGGAGAAACATCCATGCAGTGCTCTACACATGTCCTTGAAGGTTCAAGAACTACTTATCCTCTATTGGTCCAAACTTTAAATCACTTTCCATGCATGAAAATAATTGCAACCATACACAATTTCCCACCCAATAGATTCTGTCAAACTAGTTTACTATCTTAACATAGGGTCAAGGAAAAGCAGGCCAAAATAGGAATCCAAGTGTCTTAAAAGCCTTCAAGACCATAGTGGTGAGGATTGAATTTCTTTGTTTAGTGGTATCTTTCTGTAGATTAATTAGTTGGGGTAAATGTTTCAAATTTTGTGGATATTTAGGAGACACAAATAAAATATAAATGTAATCATTCCATATTTTTGTAGGAGATATTGGAATGAGACTAATAAGAAGAGTAGTAAACATGAGTCACAATGAGCACTTTAGAATAAATATAAACATTATAAGGAAGAGTAGCTTGGAAAAATAGAAGCGTAATTTATTTTCCAATATGCAAGATTATTACTTGGGAAAGGATCTTGAAAGAGGATTGAAAAGATTCCTTGAGCTAACATTGTCTCACTTATCCAAAATTATGAGGAAGGATTCATTAATGAAATGGTCATTAACAAGATGGAGAGAATAATAATTTAGCTTGGCCACGACACAAAGTCTTAGAATAGATGCCAACCTTGGTGAACGGAATGAAAATCCCAAACAATTAATGAGTGGTGAGACAAGTAGAGGCATCTATAAATTTTGTTTTGAATATATATAAAATAAAGAAAAAATGGGACTAAAACCAAGGGAAATGCACATGGAAAGGATATGATCAAAATCAAAATAAATAGTTTGAAGATAATATTAGTTACCTAAAGGATATTCCACCTGATTATTTGGTATATCATAACTATTTTGACAATTTTTGAAACCATTAGAGGTACCTTTTACTTCTGTAGATGAGGCATTCATTCATGTTGATGAGGTAACCTCCATCCCAAACCACCTATTTCACTCTTCTTCCTTTGTGTACCTCTTTTATTCTTCCATTACCTCTTCGCTTACCTAAATTCAATCCAAAACATATTGTATATAGCATCAAAAAAATTCCATAGTTGATTAATATTATCCACAACATATCAAAAAGACAAATACCACACTTACTGTGTCATCAACCAAAAATAATTTACTTACATATTCAAAGAGTTCAATAATGGAGAAACATCCATGCAGTGCTCTACACATGTCCTTGAAGGTTCAAGAAATACTTATCCTCTATTGGTCCAAACTTTAAATCACTTTCCATGCATGAAAATAATTGCAACCATACACAATTTCCCACCCAATAGATTCTGTCAAACTAGTTTACTATCTTAACATAGGGTCAAGGAAAAGCAGGCCAAAATAGGAATCCAAGTGTCTTAAAAGCCTTCAAGACCATAGTGGTGAGGATTGAATTTCTTTCGTTAGTGGTATCTTTCTGTAGATTAATTAGTTGGGGTAAATGTTTCAAATTTTGTGGATATTTAGGAGACACAAATAAAATATAAATGTAATCATTCCATATAAATGTATTAGGACCTTTTCCTAATTAAAAAATATATATAAAGATTACATCCCTAAATATTGCATTCATAATAGGATAAATTTCTGCAATATTGAGACTATATTCATAATAGATTTATAGTGATGAATAAAGAAATATTTAAGATTATCAAAAAATTGATGTTTTCTTTCTCCCAACCGTCATTGGATATTGGGTGATCTTTGAGGCATTATGTCAAATAATTCATGTGCCTTATCTAAGCTTACATATTTTGCATGCATGTGTACTTGGGCAGTTGCACTACAACATCTATACTAACTAATCACATTTGGTTGGAAGTTTCTAAATCCATTTCAAACACATCTTGTGTATATCCTGCAATCTATGCTAACAGTGATTGTCTTTGATGGCTTCATTGTGTGCATAATTGATTGGCTTTTCACTCCTAAGACCTTCAAAAGTCTTTAATGGCTTCATTGAGTCCTTTTTTCTTCCAAATTCACCTACACCAACTTAAATTCTCCTTCAATGCTTGATTGCCTGTTCACTTGGAATTGAATTGATTTTATAACTAAGAGATCACTTGATTTTATATGTCTTGGAAGCATTTTATCCCGATGGCTTTAAATTAAAGTACTTTCTCTTCTATCTAGTATTGGTGAAGCAGATCCTTTTATGATATGTAAGTTGAGAATATTTTATGAAAGGTCCCTAAATGAATACACTTTAAACTGATTTTAATATACCTTGAAGTGTGAAATATGGAAGGTTTGTATTCTTAATCTCCTGTCCATTTCTTAATTTAAAAGATGATATCTTTATTAAATATCTTTATTAACTTGATTTCTCCTTCAATTCTTGATGAATGCTTGATTGCACATTCACTTGGAATTGAATTGATTTTATAATTAAGAGATCACTTGAATTGTAGGTAAACCCCTTCAAATGACAGGGTAGGCTTCCTTTTATACCTAATATATGTCTTGAAAGCATTTTATTGTTGTAGCATCAAAAAATTGCGACACTTGTAATTTCGACTGCATTTGGGTCTTCACAATGGCGGCGCAACGTTGAACCTGAATGGAGACCCCGAAACCTGTTTATGACTGCATCTTTCTGCACCTTGGCCTGATCCTCCTTGCACCCTGCTGTCCCGGGAGGTGGGACCATGGCGCCCAGTGCCCCGGTCCTTCAGGACCATGGCGCCTAGTGCCCTGGTCCCTCAGGACCATGGCGCCCAGCGCCCTGGTCCCTAGCCCTATTTTGGGCCCGGTCTCTTGTTGGGCATCGGGTCTTCAAGTTTGCAATTTGGAAAATAATGCTCCTAGGTTGTCCTAAGGTCAGAAAAATTAGTCTCCTAACCCTAATTGACAAGTATATAAACTACATTTCCCCTCCCAGAAAAGGACGAGGAAAAAACATAGGTGTGCAAGAGGCGGAAGCGATAGGCAAACATTAAAACATTCAAACATTCAAACGTTCAAGCATTCCTTCAAGCAATTGAGCTTTCTAGGTCTCCATTCAAGGCTAGGTGTTGCATTCAAGACAAGGATTCAACCATTGAAGAGGAGATCACCTACAACACACAACATCATTACACCTTCGCATGTAAGAATACAAACATTCTTACAACAAGGTATCAGTACTTGATTACATTACAAACATTTACATTTACAACATTCTCATTTCTTGGTTAATTCCAAAACCGAGGTTTGACCTGAAGGCGAACCCCTAATCCCTAACCCCCCAATCATCCTCTCTTTTCTATGTGTAGGTTGCAGGTACGTGGCTGTAATTGAAGATCTGGAATCCTGTGCAGAGACGAACAGATCCCACTTCATTTCGCGGATTTTTCGAAGGACCGTGTGCACTCCGAGCGCCATTGTCCTGTCAACTTTCGCTCAAAATTGCAGGATAGCATCGTCTCGACATTTTACTGCTAATTTCAGGTCCGTAGCTTCATCCCGTGTCTCTATCTCCGTCTACAAGCGAATCTTTCCTACTTTTACATACACTCCTAGTTCAATCCTTCTATCTACATTCTTTACAAAAGAGGGTATCCTTGCTATCTCAACCCTTGAAACTCATTTAGAATTCAATCTTGCATTGTGTGGGATTGGATCTTGTGAGTTTCAACCCCTCTTTTGAATGTAAAGTCTCTCCTAAGTGAAAACCGTCAATCCTAGTGACCTCCTTTCTCTCTCCTTGGAGTGGGGGAACACCTAGGGTTTGATTTTTTTCTTTACATTTTGGTGAACTCGACGTGAACATCCTAATTCTGATTATTCATGGTTAGATCTGAAAAATTTGCTTCCTTAATTACATTTTCATGTTTGATCTTTTGCAAATTTTAGAGGTTAATTGCATAAAAACCCTAAATTTTCTTTTTAGTAATTGAGCTTGTGAAATGTTTAATTGTTAATGCTTGTTTCAGATCTACCCTTCTATTGCAATTCATATTTGTGCTTTAATTCTAAAAATTAAGTGGTTAAGTGTCAAAACCCTAATTTTTAAAACCCTCTTGATTCAACCTTTGACCGATGATTTCACTAATCAGAACACCTCCAAATCGGCTGTAACTTTGGATTCCGCAACAAAATCATAATATATCTCATCCCTGAAAGTTTTGAAAAAAGTTGCGAGGACCGTGTGCACCCCGAGCGCCATTGTCCCCGACATTTTTTCCAAAATTTCGGGAGCTAGATCTTACTGTATTTTTCTGCTAGAATCCAGAATCTTGGCTGATTTCATCAATTCTAACACTTTCAAAATTAAAGTCAAAGTTGGTCTAGTGATTGCTTGGATTAAGGCTTCTAATCATTCAAAAATTGTTGAAATTGAAATTTTGTGTTAAAATTGTGTTTCTTACTTTCCTAAATCTGAAAAGTGTGTTGGCATTCATTCAAAGTTTCAATGCTTTATTCAAATTTTTGCAATTTGCGACTTTTGAAATTAAGTGTTTAATTGCAACAACTTTGATTTCTGCTTTCAAAATTGAATTTTGCATGAAATTGAGTCAACTTTTAAATTTCAAAGCTTGCATTGCTTTTAGTATTCCCTCTAAAATCATAAAATTCAAAATTTCAGTTTCCCTCTTTTTTTTCAAAATTCAAATTTTGCATTTTTCAACAATCTTGGTAGGATTCAATTTTGAGATTGCAACTTTAATTTGGCCTATCTATAGATAATAAAATCACTCAATTTTTTCAGATTAGCTTTAAAATCATCATAACTTTCATCCTTGAAAATTTTGAAAAAAGTTGTGAGGACCGTGTGCACTTCGTTCGCCACGGTCCTCGACATTTTTTTCTGAAATTTCGGGAGATTGTCATGATTGCATTTAACAGCTTAAATCTAGGAGATTGGCTGATTTTATTGAAATTTGCTACCTCTAAATTCGAAAATAAATTCAAAATTCAAGATTTCAATTTTCAATATAACAATTAAAATTAAGTGCTACCCCCTTGGCCCTAATTTTCAATTGTCCCTACCTTTCTTAGAAGTTGTGTTTCCCTCTTCTTTCACAAAGTTCAAATTGGATAATCATTATCTCATTGTTCAATTTTGCCAACTTTATTTTTCAAAATTCAAAATCTTCTCTCTCTCTAGTGCATGAGTTTTACAACAATAAGCCCTACTTACACTATTCCCGTTAGACGAAGCCTTAGAATTAAGTCTTTCCAAGGTTTAATTACCGAGGAGATGGAACCTAATTTGAATGGCCTTTTTAATGAGGACACAGGTAATTCCTCTAATCCTCTTAATGATGAAGAAGCTCTCCATGAGGTTTCTGTAGAACAACTTTCAAAATTGGATAACCAATTTGATGATTTTCAGCAATGGATGTCTCAAGAATACCTCGATAGCCAAGCTCTTTCATTAATTGAGGGTCTAAATTGTATGGTTCAAAGTGATAAGAATGGAATTGATATTTTGCGTAGTATTGCACACATCATGGATTCAAATGTGATACCTATGAAGAGTTGTGCCGAAACTTTAGGTTATACACAACCTCCTACTCAAGTCAATCATTCTATCCCTTTGACAACTTCTATTGCTAGTATACCTACCTTTACATCAAACATAATGACTACTTCAATACAAAACATTCCACCTATGATCACCAGTCATGGGGGAAATCCTTCCTCTTCAATCAACCCTCTTCCTTCATTCAATCCGACTTCTTCATTCATTCCTTCAATGAGTGTCCCTATTACATCTCCACAAATGAACATGACGCAAGGGGGCAATTCATTCAACCATTCCATTCCTCCCTGTAGTGCTCCTTTTTTCCAATCATCTCCTATGACTAACTATCATAGTGTCTCGCCACCTTACTCTCAATCAATACCTTCTTTCAATAACATAATACCTCCATCACAATCTAACATGTCTAATATGAACTCTTCGACTGAAGTGACCATTGACAATCTTGCACAAACTGTCTCTTCTTTACAGCAACAAATTGCCTCTATGAATCAATCTAAGTTTAGTGTGCCCACATTTGATGTTGCGAGCCCACTTTCTCTTGACATTGTTCGAGCTATCCCCCCTAAGCATGTTGAAATCCCACAGTTGGAGCTTTATAATGGTAAAGGTGATCCTCTAACACATGTTAAGACCTTTCAAACAATATGTACCGATTTTGCTCATGACCAAAGGTTGCTTGCAAAACTGTTTACTAGAACATTAAGAGATAAGGCTCTACAATGGTATTGCTCGTTGCCTTCCTATTCTATTTGTATGGTAGAAAAGTGGGCTTATAAAACTTAAAATGTGAAAATAATGAAAAAAACTAGTCCACACACACACACAGGACTTCTTGATGCAAGCTATGGAGTAACGTAGTATTACTCAGCTTCCCAAGGAGGGTCCCATGGTTCTCTATCTCACAATGTCCCTCAAACCAACGTTTTTGCTCTCAGATCACTGAGCAAAATGGTTTAGGGATGGAAAATATGAGAATGAGAGATGCTTTTGATTGATTTTAATATGAGATGTGTTGTATGCTATGTATGATGCTAAAATGTAATAAACTAGATGATAAGATGATGAGATTAGTATGAATACTATCTTACCATACTATATTTAGTCTATGATTGAACTAAAATGATAAAGAAAATAATCTAAGCATGCATATTAGTCTAATTTATGATCTAAAAGAGGTTAAATGATGAGCATATATGAAATGAAAGCTTGAAAGAATTTGAGCATAAGTGTGATGCTTCAAATTTGAAAGATGATTGTTTTAAATGGAGGAATGAGAGCTATATTTATAGCACAAACAGGGCAATGGATGGTCAAGATTGAATGGTTTAATCAAGGGCCAAGTTTTAAAGTTGGGGAGCCATGTGCACAATTGGCACCAATAAAATAGTGACATGTGTCAACATAGGATTGGTTTGAGAGAAGAGGTTGGAGGCATTAAAGGCCTGAGAAGACCTCATGGTTATCTAAAGGCTAAGGGTCAAGTCTAAGTTAGGTTTACCTACTGGATTAAGAGTTAATCCAAGAATAAACCTTTGTGCAAATGTTTAAGAGATAATCATGGTCAAAGCATTAATGGCCTGATGAGACCTTTGGGTTGGGTAGAGGTTGAGTCAAAACAAATTTTTTAACCATGTGGGAGGGTTTGAATTAACCATTAATGGTTATTGGAGACTTTGGGGATTAAGTGGTTGAAGGTTGGAAGCCTTCAATGGTTTTCAAAGACTTTAAGGGTTTTGGTGGTTGAAGGTTGAAAACCTTTAATGGTTATCAAAGACTTTAAGGTTTTTGAGAAGTGACTTCCCTTTGCTTAGGGATGTGACAAAGTTTAGAGGAGGGTTAGGTTAATAAGAAGTGATTAGAAGATTCTAGAAGGAATTAGGAAGGGGTTTGGGATTTTGCAAGTGGATGGGGGGATAATAGGATTTAATTGAAATAATTTAATTCATTCAATTTGGTTTTAATTAAATAAATTTGATTTATTCAATTTAGGATAACTATTTAATTAAATTTGAATTTAATTAAAAGTGGCTAGGGGGATTTAATTGAATAAAATGATTTATTCATTAAATGGATATAGTGAATTTTATTTAAATAAATTGAGTAATTTACTTAATAAAATAGAAGAATGTGGATAATTTAATTAAATTGGATTTAATCAAATAGGGAAATGAACATAAAATATTCATTTAGGAATATGGTCATTTTTATACGTCTACGCTATTACTTCTTTCCAACAACTTGCAAATGCTTTTATTCAACAATTTCAAAACAATATAAGTCCTAAAGTTACTTTGATTGATTTAATGCATTGTAAACAAGGTGTTAAAGAAAAAGTGACTGATTTCATTGGTAGATATAAGCATTTGTGTGCTCAAATTTCTTTTCCAGTACCTGACAATGATATTCAAAGAATCTTTATTTCTAATTTACAAAAAGATATTAGAGAAAAACTTATGTTTTCTGAGTTTACTTCTTTCCAACAGTTGTGTGCAACTCTTCACAATTATCAACTGACTGTGAGTCAAATGGAACAAGCAAATCCTATGGCTCCGAGTGATAAGGGTGATAGTAGTCAACAACCATTTGGGAAGTTTAAACCGAACAGAGGGTTCATTAAGTTCAATGAAAACATCACCAACAACAATGTGAATGCAGCATCAGGTGTGCCTCCTATTTCAAAGTTTTTCAAGAAAGAAAGAGAGTTTACTCCTTTGAATGAATCATTGCATAGTATTATGAATAAGTTATTGGAACAAAATGTGTTACTCTCCCTCCTATAAAGCAAATAGATCCTGCAAAGATTAATTCACCCTATTTTGATAACAAATCTTTTTGTCAATTTCATCGTCAACCTGGGCATGATACTGAAAAATGTTTTGCTTTAAAGGGTAAAATTCAAGATTTGATTGATAATAATACTATCTCTGTTTCAGGTGTGAATGATAAAGGCAACACATCTGTAGCTCTTCCTAACCAAAATCTTAAGATTTTTACTGATCCATTACCTTCTCATACCTCTAATGTGATTGAGACTAATGATTCTTCTTTCTCACCTGATGGTCTTGTGTCTATGACTCCGAATGTGATTAACTTTGTAGAGCAGCAGAAAATCCCTAAAGAACCTTCCATCACATTTGATTCCAGTGAAACTATCAGGGCACCTGATGGTCCTTTATATATAGTTGCAAAAGTCAAGAATACACCTTGTCGTGGAGTGCTTATTGATCCTTCTTGCATGGTTAATGTTATTACTGAAGAAATTCTTTTTACTTTGCAATTGAATCAAGTGATCTATGACAAAACAAATGTGGTTGTGAAATTATTTGATGCATTTTCTTCTCCTACAATTGGTTCTATTACATTACCTATTGAGGTCCATAACAAAATCCCTTGATGTGAGCTTTGCTATGATTCCATCATCTGAACAATTTCGTGTGAAGCTAATGAAAGCTATTGCTTCTCCTACTCACAAGTGTTTGAAATTTCCCCATAATGGTGAAGTTGTTACTGTTAATCATAGTCTCTTTAAACCAGCTGAAAGAACTTCTAGTGTTCCTATTGATTATTTTTGGCCTAAACAATTCCAATCTCTTTCACCGCAAAGTGATCATCTTTTCAAATTTTATCAAAAGTGGAAAAAAGATATGATCCTATCTCTAAGTGAACCTCGAACACCCAAACTTGATATTCCTATCGTTCTTGAGAAGGAAGTTCTTCCTTTGAAAGATAAAACTAATGTCTTTCCTCAAGAAGATTCCCAACCCATTCCTATGGATGTGACTATGTCTATGTCTAATAAACTTTCTAAAAGTAGACCTATACCTCCTCGTCATGATGGAATTGGTCTCCTTCCTAAACCAAATATTCCTCCTTTATATGGAGCAGTTCCTCCTCCTTCCTCTTATAAAGAGAAGAGACCTTCCTCTTCTCCTATTATCCAACCTAAGAAACCACAACCTAAACACCCAAGTGATAAGGATGAGAACATTCCTCCTCCTCAATTTTCTCAACTTCCTACTAAAACTAGACGAAATCGTTCTGCGCATGAACGCCGACGAAAGCGTTGTCTTAGAGCTCGTGCAGCTGCTTCTCAAACTTTGCAATCCCCAAAAACACCTTCAGCTAGTATTATTCCATTTTCTCCTCAGCCGAAAATTGAGCCAAAATCTCCTAAGCATAAGATGCATGATGGTTTTGATCCTGTGCGAGTTAAAGATCCTATTTTTATAAATCTTGATGATGATATAGATGAAAATGTTATTCATGATGAAAATGTTACTTCTCTTGCTTCTGATAGTGAATATGAATATGTTGATATTGATAACCATTTATCTAATGAATTTTCTAAAGCACTTATCTTAGCTCCTAGACAAGAACAACGTGGCTTGGAACATGAACATAGCCCTTGTTTGGATCTTGTGATAGCTCCATCTGCTGTGTTGGATGTTCCTCCTCTAGCGTGTTTCCTGCCTTCGCGAAATATTGATCAGCAAGATCGGGGGGTGGATGACATGCTAGACTAGTTCATTAGCACAGCAGACTCTCTCCTCCTTTCTTGATATCTTTTGTTACTTCTTCTATGTGTTATTCTCATTCTTCTATTTGTTGTCCTTATTGTTGTCTACTTGAGGATGATGCAAAGCATTGAGATCTCTTCTGGTCTCTCTCATGTTGACTCAAAAGACACATGTGCTCCCTTCTTCTAGGTGACCTTCCTTGATTGGGGAATGAAGAACAATTATGCATACATACATATGATATACATGAATTATCATACAACATAATGACCCCAAGGAAAGCGAAGTCACCTCATGATTTGTGTTTTGTGTCTATTATCCTTGGGTTTATCTCACACTTGGGGGCTAAATCTTTGTGATAACATGCTCCTTTCCCTTCTCATTTCTTATGTATATCACTACCTTAACGCAATCACCCCCGATGAGGCATGTGCGATCGCTTTAATGTAGGGGGCATACACTCCATCCATATCTCTTTAGGATACTTGTTTCTTGGCGAACTTAGCTTTGCCTTGAAAATTTTTGGTATTATTCTTGCATGACTCATAGTGAGGGAACCGTACTACTGTCAGTCATGGTTCTCCCTCGTGATCTTCCCTTTTACTTTGTCAATCGAATTCATAAGATCCTTAGTCCACTGGGGGCTTGGTGTATCTTGCCTCCTTGACGTGGTGAAATTCTTTCAATGTTGTTTCCTTGTACTTTATCAGAAGTATGGGCGTACGCTTATACTCCTGCTAAAGTGGGGGCTAAATGTAGCGTTGTAAAATTGTGACACTTGTAATTTCGACTGCATTTGGGTCTTCACGATGGTGGCACAACGTTGAACCTGAATGGAGAACCCGAAACCTGTTTACGACTGCATCTTTCTGCACCTTGGTCTGATCCTCCTTGCACCCTGCTGTCCCGGGAGGTGGGACCATGGTGCCCAGTGCCTTGGTCCTTCAGGACCATGGCACCTAGCACCCTGGTCCCTCAGGACCATGGTGCCCAGTGCCCTGGTCCCTGGCCCTATTTTGGGCCCGGTCTCTTGTTGGGCATCGGGTCTTCAAGTTTGCAATTTGGAAAATAATGCTCCTAGGTTGGCCTAAGGTCGGAAAAATCAGTCTCCTAACCCTAATTGACAAGTATATAAACTACATTTCCCCTCCCAGAAAAGGACGAGGAAAAAACATAGGTGTGCAAGAGGCGAAAGTGATAGGCAAACATTAAAACATTCAAACATTCAAACGTTCAAACATTCCTTCAAGCAATTGAGCATTCTAGGTCTCCATTCAAGGCTAGGTGTTGCATTCAAGACAAGGATTCAACCATTGAAGAGGAGATCACCTACAACACATAACATCATTACACCTTCGCATGTAAGAATACAAACATTCTTACAACAAGGTATCAGTACTTGATTACATTACAAACATTTACATTTACAACATTTTCATTTCTTGGTTAATTCCAAAACCGGGGTTTGACCTAAAGGAAAACCCCTAATCCCTAACCCCCCAATCGTCCTCTCTTTTCTGTGTGTAGGTTGCAGGTACATGGCTGTAATTGAAGATCTGGAATCCCTGTGCAGAGACAAACAGATCCCCCTTCGTTTCACGGATTTTTCGAAGGACCGTGTGCACTCCGGGCGCCATCGTCCCGTCAACTTTCGCTCAAACTTGCACGAAAGCATCGTCTCAACATTTTACTACTAATTTCAGGTCTGTAGCTTCATCCCGTGTCTCTATCTCCATCTACAAGCGAATCTTTCCTACTTTTACATACACTCCTAGTTCAATCCTTCTATCTACATTCTTTACAAAAGAGGGTATCCTTGTTGTCTCAACCCTTGAAACTCATTTAGAATTCAATCTCACATTGTGTGGGATTGGATCTTGTGAGTTTCAACCCCTCTTTTGAATGTAAAGTCTCTCCTAAGTGAAAACCATCAATCCTAGTGACCTCCTTTCTCTCTCCTTGGAGTGGGGGAACACCTAGGGTTCGATTTTCCGCTTTACAATTGTGATGGCTTTAAATTAAAGTACTTTCTCTTCTATCTGGTATTGGTGGAGAAGAGGTTGCATTGCATCATCCTAGGATACATATTTCCGCAGATAGAACACAAGTTAAATGTATCCCAGGTTGATGCAAAGCAACCTCTGCTCTAGAGATCAGCAAAAAATAGAGAAAGAACTTTAATTTAATGCCACCAGGATAAAATTCTTTAATCAAGACAGATAAAATTTGAGTTTGATTGTCATCATTTTCTTTGCCAAATTCTTCACACGTAACTCCTGAATCAATTTCCTACTCACAAGAATTTTATTATGTCTCAAATATAGGGAAAAAGAAGGCTTCAAATAGTAAACTTGAACATGCAACTAAATCCATTGACTAACCAAAAGAACAAATTAAGAAACAGTTTGATCATCTGAGAGATGTTGTAGACTTGCAACTCACCAGCTAAGTTTTTGCGGGTAAGAATTTTTTTTGTTTTGGTTATGGTTGTGGTGTTTATAGGGAGACATTTACAAATTTATATCTATTTTCACTATTTAATGGTTTATGGGTTTGTAATGGTAATTTAATGTTCTTTCATATTTTTGTATATATTCTTTATAATAGCCTATTATATTGTTTTGTTCTATTATGCATAATGGTGTGGGTTAGGCGGCTTTGCCATTGGTGCATGAAAGCATTGAACGAGTTCTACTTTTAAAAATTACATGAAATTTTTTAAATTTATTTGATTCAGTGTTATTTGCAAAAAATGATTATCAATGATGTTTCCTTTCTCCAAGAATTGTCTAGGACCTTTCTGTCAGATAATATGTAACATCGAATGACTAAATCTTTTCATTACAAATGCTTATTTTATTTAATTATTATCTAAGCGTGAATTAAAATTTATATCTGTATAGAAGCAAAACATACAAGTTCAAGAGTCATGTGCAAGCAAATTTCCTAAAAGAAAGCAGGCATTATCTTGAATGACATGGAAACAAGTTCATCAGCTGCCTAGAAGAGAGCAATTGGAGAATGGCAGAGGAAAGTGTTTAAGGGTGATAAATAGATAGATAGTATTCAATACAAACAAACAATGTCTGGAGTGTCTGATGTGACATCTCTAATTTATGTCCAAAGGGTCTAACTGGTTTTAGAGTTCCTACGAAACCTATTGGGCCATGCTTGGAGGAAATCACTGTGTTCATACAAGGAGCACCTTTTTTCTATTATGAGAATGATACTTTTACACCTAGGGATATTTGGAAGTCAATATCCAAAAATTTATATAGTGTGGAACAAGAGTTGGTGGACTCGAAGTATAATTGTCAGCTTTCAGAAGACCAAGAGGTTATGTACACAATCTCCCAATAGAAGAGCGATTTCAAGAATTACCTCTCCCCCCCATGACTATTTAGGAAGCACTTCCTCAAACAAAGGACTATTGGCCTCCATGGGATCTAAGAAAAAAATTAAAGCATAGACTCTAGACGATGTGGTGGTGTCCTCCATGAAGAACTCTACACTATAATTGAAAATTCATGAGGGAAACTGTAAGATAGTGAAGAGAAATACAATCTTGAAAAGTGGGAGGAATGGATCTTGGTTTGGGTGGGGCCAAGTCAGGTGGCTCCTCTAGAGGTTGACGAGATAGAAATCATATTAGGATTTGAAAAAGATCACACTCGTGGAACTTCGTGTGCGAGTGATCGATTGCAGTGTTTGGGTAATGCATTCCAAATAGATACAGTTGCATTCCAAATGGGTAATGTCTTGATGGCATGCCATTGTATCTATTTGGAATGCATTACCCAAACACCGCAATCGATCACTCGCACATGAAGTTCCATGAGTGTGATCTTTTTCCAATCCTAATATGATTTCTATCTCGTCAACCTATGGAGGAGCCACTTGACTTGGCCCCACCCAAACCAAGATCCATTCTTCCCACTTTTCAAGATTGTATTTCTCTTCACTATCTTGCAGTTTCCCTCGTGAATTTTCAATTATAGTGTAGAGTTCTTCACGAAGGACACCACCACATCATCTAGAGTCTATGCTTTAATTTTTTTCTTTGATCCTATGGAGGCCAATAGTCCTTTGTTTGAGGAAGTGCTTCCTAAATAGTCATGGGGGGGAGAGGTAATTCTTGTGGTCGCTCTTCTATTGGGAGATTGTGTACATAACCTCTTGGTCTTCTGAAAGCTGACAATTATACTTCGAGTCCGCCAACTCTTGTTCTGCACTATAGAAATTTTTGGATATTGACTTCCAAATATCCCTAGATGCAAAAGTATCATTCTCATAGTAGAAAAAAGGTGCTCCTTGCATGAACACATTGATTTCCTCCAAGCGTGGCCCAATAGGTTTCGCAGGAACTCCAAAACCAGTTAGACCCTTCGGACATAAATTAGAGACGTCACATCAGACACTCCAGACATGGTTTGTTTGTATTGCATACTATCTATCTATTTATCACCCTTAAACACTTTCCTCTGCCATTCTCCAATTGCTCTCTTCTAGGCAACAGATGAGCTTGTTTTCATGTCATTCAAGATAATGCATGCTTGCTTTCTTTTAGGAAATTTGCATGCAAGAGACTCTTCAACTTGTATGTTCTGCTTCCGTATAGACATAAATTTTAATTCACGTTGAGATAATACTTAAATTAAATAAGCAATTGTAAAGAAAACATTTAGTCATTCGATGTTACATATTATTTGACGGAAAGGTCCTAAACAATTCTTGGAGAAAGGAAACATCATTGATAATCATTTTTTTCAAATAACACTGAATCAAGTAAATTAAAAATGTTTCATGTAATTTTTAAAAGTAGAACTCGTTCAATGCTTTCATGCACCGACGACAAAGCCGTTCAACCCACATCATCTCTCGTCATTAGAATTGCGACTACCACTAATGAAATGCCCGACAAGAATGTTGTGCATCCGACGACACTCCTCTGTCAGAATTTTATACTTTTGTGTCAGAATTCTGACGACAGCTCGAGATGGCGACGGTATTCATTCGCAGATTGAGCATGCATGGTGGTCATCAGAAAGGTTGGGGTAATGTTGAAATTGTGACGACCATGAGGATAGTCGAAACTTCTGACACAAAGTTTTTGACAACCATTTTTGTCAATAGTGCGATGAAATGTGGTCGGAAATCTGACAATTGGCCATCGAAATCTTGACCCAAATGTACTAGTGGTTGAAGCCAAGAAGCCATAATTGAGCACCTAAGAAGCACTATGAATTAGTAGGGTTCCTAGCCAAAACACTTGAAGAAAAAACCTTAGAATGGTAAATAATAAAGCCCTAGAAGAGATTGAGAAGGACTTGGAGGTCAAGAGTGCAACTAGCCCTGGTGAGTTGGTGGAATTGAGCAACACCAACTAGGTGAAGTGTTGAGCAAACTAGGTGAACCCCATCAAATTGGTATCAAAGCTTATAAGATTTGGGATGGAAGAGTTGATGTCCTTAGTGGAATCTATAGGAGACAAAAATATGGTGACCAATGCAGAGTTGGCAAAGAAGGTGGATGATCAGGAGGAAGAGAATAGACTCCTGAAAGAAAAGTTGATTGAATTGGAGAGTAAGCTTGGTGCAATTGAAACCAAGGCAGATGAAGTGTTGGTAAAGGTTGAAGGAGCAGAAGGGAAAGGTAAAGAAGTGTTAGAGATAGACAAAGTGCCAAAACCAGATCCTGTCCTAGAGCAAGAACCTTTCCTGAAGGCATTGAAAGCCTTGAGTGGTAAATCACTAGAAGGATTGCCATTTTTCACTGGTAAGATGGAGACAGAAGTGGTCCTAGAATGGATAGAAGGCATGGACAACCATTTTGAATGTAAAGGCATAATTGAAGCCCAAAGAGTCAAGGTGGCCAAGTCTAGGATGAGAGGAGCCACTCTCACATGGTGGAAATTTGTGCAAGATGAGAGGAAGAAAATGGGCAAAGCACCCATCTCTTCTTGGAAAGGGATGCTAGTCAAAATCAAAGAAGTCTATCTCCCTGATGACTATGAAGTTAAAATTCATAGGAAGAGAAAAAACTGAAGACAAAAAGACCTTGATGTCAGTACCTATATAGAGGAGTTTCACAAACTTAGCCTTAGATCTCATGTGGTGGAAGAAGAGAGTCTCAAGGTTTCTAAGTACCTAAATGGTCTACGGTGGAACATCCAAGAAGAAATCAGCCTAATAAGCCCAAAAATTGCCCATCAAACCTATTAACTTTCCCTTAAGGTGGAGGAAAAACTGAAAAGAAGACATGACTCAAGCAGCAATAGGGGCAAGGGTAGAGGAAAAGACAATAGAGGCCATTGGGGAGGCATTGGAGGAAGAAGTACTGAACAAAGTGTATACACCTAAAAATGGTTTGAAGATAATTAATTGAATAAACAATTATTTAATCTCCCTCCCCAATTTAATTGGATTCATCAACAATTTGATAAAAATCCTCCCCTTTCATCTACTTATTAATAAATCTAAGGATTTATTTAATAGGTTCATTTCAATAGTCCTCTTTGATTAATTAATTCAAATTAATTAATTCTTCTCCATCAAAATTATTCTTATAATCTCCTAATTAAGTAAAACAAATCAATTATGAGTTGTTGAAATTAATTAGCCTTTTCCTATTATTTGAATTTATGAATTCAAATTCTCCTAACTTTTAACCACCTAACCTAACCATTCCTAACCCTAACCCATTCCATTTACCCACATGTCCCCTTTCCTTGAACACTTTACCCTCTCATGAGAAAAGCTTTGTGACACTTGTCACTAAGTGTTCCCTTTCATCTAACCTCTTCTAGAATATTTGTGACACTTGTCACTAAGTGTTCCCTTTCATCTAACCTCTTCTAGAATCTTTGTGACACTTGTCACTAAGTGTTTCCTTTCATCTAACCTCTTCTAGAATCTTTGTGACACTTGTCATTAAGTGTTCCCTTTCATCCAACCTCTTTTAGAAGCCTCTTGACACTTGTCACTAAGTGTTCCCTTTCATCCAACCTCTTCTAGAAGCCTCTTGACACTTTTCACTAAGTGTTCCCTTTCATCCAGCCTCTTGACACTTGTCACCATAGAGATGATAGATGTTCCCTTTAATCCAACCTCTTTGCCAACCTCCTCAAATTTCGCCATTGATATCTTTAGACTTAATCTTGACTGTTGATTCCTACCACCTCACCCCTAGCCTTGAAAATCCTATAAATAGACCCTAAATTGGAGCAATAATCATCCCATCTCATTTGCATTCAAGCATTGTTACTATAGGCATATAGATCTTAGCAAATCATTCTTAGCATTGTTATCATGTTCAATTTTAGCTTAATTGCATCTTCATTCTAGCTTATTTTCTAGAATAATCATGAAATCATGTAGCTTAATCATGCTATCATTACTAGCTTATGCATCTTCATCATTTAAATTCTCCATTTAAGTTTAGTCAAGTCACTGGAATTTGCATAACCATATCTGAGAGAAAAATTCATACTCACATTTACTAGGAGGCAATAGATCAATTAGCTATGGTTTTATCTTTCGTTGATTAATTTTCTAACCATTACTCATAATGATTTATTGAGTGTTTTGTGTTGCAGCTGCAGGTATAAACAGGTACACACTTCACAGGCATGACATTTTGGCGCCCACCATGGGGATGGAGCCTCACATATATCTTTCTAATATCATGTCTAGTTCTCGCAAATACAAATTTAATGCATTTGTAATCCAGATTCACGCCTGTCCTAACTCTTTTCTGTAGAATGACTATCAAAGCTATGCTTGTCAAAGACCAAATTAAAAACAAATCAATGACTATTGATGGATCTATTTTGCAGGTTGCCTAAAAGAATTCAACAAAACTTTGTGTATTCATTAAAGTTTTTTTAGGCATACTTGATTTTGGCTAAAAATGAACAATCATGTATGTTGTGTTTTTTATGATAGGAAAGTATGCTCTCACCTTTCTTAGGTGATTAGAAAGCTAGACTCATATTTTTCTTTCATTAGTGCATATCTTTAGAGAGCCTGCCCTCTCAAGGAGCTAAAAACTCTTAAAGCCATTACGACCGGTGTGAGGGGAACGACCTAAGTGGGAACAACTAACGCCAAGTAATCCAACCCACTATAAAATAAATATGATTTGATGAAAATCAAGTCAATGGCAGTGCTCAGGAATAGCTCTCCTAACCTTCAGGTATATCAAACCTTGGTTTTCAAGGTTGGGAGACCTCTTAATTGAGTATTATACCCCGACACGTCGAACGGATCCCTGACTAGTTCCAGTTAAATTAGAAGCTACCTGATTCACCTCCAAAAGGGTGATAATCTTTGTGTAAGAGAGATAGTAACTCTCCCAAGACACTTGCCATATCATGCCCCCATTAGCGTTTGGAGTCAGATAATACGGCGTGGAGAATCCATTGTGTGAGACTCAACGGTCATATTTTGATTAGCTATTGGGTGTGTACCTAAGCTTGCAAGCAAAATTTTTCTCTCCTCAGCCAATTTCCTTAGGGTTTAGCATGCTTGGAGTCACTTATCACATCATGTGTTTGCTATGTATTCATCCCTAAATTGAAAATCAGACATCTAAAACTGGAAAACATAAGCAAAACATCAAAATTCACTAATCAAAAATCACCAAAACAAACATATTTTTCATTGTCCTGTTCTCTATCGTACGAGTTAAGTGATTTGTCATATGAGGAATCTGTTTTGTCATATGTTTCATGAAGTTTTGTCGTACAAGTCTCTTCTTTTTCAAAAGAAAATCCTGATTTATCATCTGGTGTTGTATCTTTTGTCGTATGGTTCATGAAGTATTGTCATATTAATTTCTATTTTTATCAGTTCAAAGCTGCCACTTTGCATGACTTTTTCAGGTCTATCATTTATGCTTGATCAATTTGCAGTAATCATAAACATCTATTAGCTGTCATTATGTGCTTAAATTGTCTTCTTGGTTTGCTTGGTCAAGTTATCATCTGTCAAAATCAGACTCTAGAAGATAAACACCTCAAGATTTTCAAGTGCTCACCCTCAAAAAGTTCAAGATCTAAACATCTCAAAGTGCATTATCACCCTCTTTGATAAACTGATCATTCAAACATAGTTTCTCATCAGGATCAATCATCCTTTATCATGAAACTGAAACATTTGGTCAGGATAATCTTGTCCCACATCGTGGGATATATCGTTCTTATTGGACTTGATTTTTATCAAATCATCATCATTGCACTCCTAAACCAAAGATTGAAAAACTTGCAAACTTTTAAACACTTGAATTATCTTTGCATGTCCTATCATTCTAGAGTATATACATTGACAATTGATCACTTATCAAAAAAACTTTTGGACAATCGAACCCCTAAAACAAAAATAGAAACATTTGAAATAGCTGAAAATCATATCAACATGACATACCAAAGAAAAACACAAGAAGAAAACATGACAAACCAACATATCAGAGGAATCAAACAAGTGAAAAATCAAAATCCAACTATGTTAAAACCTCACAAGGATTCAAATACATCTCAAAAGAAAGGCGGCTCTTTTATGCACCTCTTAAAGAGATCTCTAAAGGATTTGGCTGAGAAAGATCAAAATCGTGCACCTATGTCTAGCAATGGCTCATCCCCCTATAAGCAAATTGACGCTCCAAAGGCATCTATTCCTACACCTCCCGAAAGCTTGCAAGAATCTTCCATAGCATAATTACCAAAGAATAAATCCAAAGGTGAAGTTCCCCAAGGGATATCCATAATTACCATCAAACCTATTTCAGAGGATCCTATTCAAATCTCATCTCCTTCATATCCAAGCATTAATTCATTGTAGCATCCCCATAATGCTCTCTTGCAAATTGAAGTCCTCATTCTTAGAACACTTGTTAAATGTGTCCTAGTAGATGGGGGAGCTAGCTTAAACATTTTCTCTTTAAGTCTTGTTCATGCTATAGGTTATTTAGAATATGTAGTTGATTCCTGAAAATAGATAAAAATCAGAGCATATGGTGAAGAAGAACATTACTCTAAAGGAATTGTGGTATTACCCCTCAGAGTGGGACCTTTGCAAAAAGACACAACATGCCAAGTTCTAGAATTGGACCTACCATATAACATACTCTTGGGAAGACCATGGATATAGGACATACAAGCTATTACATCAACATGCCATCAATGCTTAAAATTTCCATACAATAGACAGGAAATCACAATATCAACAGACTCAAATCGATTGTTGTGTTGTAATAATCTGAAATCAGCTCAAGAGGTCATTGTTACACCTAACAAAGAGGCAACTCCAAGCACACAATCCAAAGAACAATCATTTGCATCAATTTTGTCAAACATAGAAAAACAAATGCAGCTAAGAGACTGAGGGACCAAACAATATTTTCTATCATGGAAAAACAAACAAGAGAAACTTGAAATTGAAAGAGAAGAAGAAGATGTAGAATTCGATGTAGTTCATATGTATGCAGGACAAATGTTAGGAACTATCCTGCTTGAATCAGAATCACATTTGGCTGACATGGACTTAACTGAGGATGATCAGGAGTTTCTTGCGTAAAGTCATTCTGATGAGAGTATCATTCTAGACATGAAAATACACATTGAAAGCTCTGATATCTCTATCATGACCCCTAATATCTTTGAAACAATTCAACCTGAAGATCATTTATCCTTAATCCTTCCTGAACCTATGGATTGGGAAAATGAAGGATATAATTCCATTGATACCTTTCCAAATGACCATGCCATATCCTTATATCTTAATGAAATCAAACCCACAATAACTTTCACCAGGGATTCGACTAACGTATCTTCATGTCAAGTGGGTGTTAAATATCCTAGTCACAAAAATGAAAATCAAGAAAACAATATTAGGTATAATGTTGAAAACCATTTCTTGGCAACATTAGACCGAGAAAAAGTAAAAATAAAGGACCCATCTAATGGTGAAAACCTCTTCGAGATGTCGAAAGATGGGAGATTTGACACCTTACCTGAAATGTATCAAGAGAAGTTATCTATCCTAATAGAACTAGGAGAGGCAGTTACCATTGGCACAACTGATCTACATCCAACAATCTCTCTATCAGAACTATCAAGGCAAGAATATTTATAATCCTTCAAAAGATGGCAAATCATTTTTACCTAGTCATATATAGACATTCCAGGGTTCGATCCATATCTTACAATACATCACCTGAATATCAGTCTAGGAGAAAGCATCAATAATAGAACACAACATGGATCAGGAGAAGGTATTCTATTCATTACATCACAAGGTCATACAATCCCAAAAGCATACAAATTAAGCTTTCCATGCACCAACAATACAACAAAATATGAAGCTCTAGTTATAGGTATCAAAATGGCTATAGAATGGAACATTACACTACTTCAAGTCTTTGGAGACTCTCAGCTCATCATCAATCAAATTAATGATGACTATCAAACAAAAGATGAAAAATTGATGCCTTACAAAAAGATGGTTGATGATATCAAGAAGTACTTTGTAGAAATAACTTTTTAGCATATTCCAAGAAATGACAACAAAGCAACAAATGCCATGGCTACACTTGCTTCTCTACTTCAAACATAAGAAAATCAACAGCGTTATGAATTCCTGGTGGAAGAATTGTTTTACCTTGCTTATAATTGTCCTAATTCCCAAACTATTTGTCACCTTGTTGGGCATGATTCCTCCCGCTATGGCCAAACTTACACATACCTAAAAGACAATACCCTACCTCCCGATTTATCGAAGAACCAAAAGAGAAACTTTATTCGCCAATCCTCCCATTTTACTCTCATCATGGATATCCTGTTTAAACGAGGTCTAGACAGTACTCTCTTAAGATGTCTCAAACAAGAAGAATCTGAGAAGGCCTTACATGAAGTCCATAACAACTTTTGTGACACTCATTCAAGTGGTCTTACCCTTTCAAAAAAACTCATACACTTGGGTTATTATTGGCTGACTATGGAACGAGATTCTTTTCAGATAGAAAGAACATGCAAACAATGTCAGATCCATGGGAATTTGATTCATGCACCAGCACAAGAACTTCATGCTTTAGAAACATCTTGACCTTTTTGTCAATGGGGTCTTGATCTAGTAGGAAAGATAAACCCTTCTTCATCTAATAGACACAAATTCATCCTTGTAGCTACAAAATACTTTACAAAATGGATTGAGGCCATACCTCTCACAAATATCATAGGAAAACAAATTGTTTCATTTATCTTGAATTACATCATTTGTTGCTATGGAATACCCGTGAGCATTATCATTGATAATGGGCAACCATTCAAGACTCAGGATGTACAAGAGTTATGTGAGAAATTCAAGATCCAGCACAGATTCTCTAAACCCTATTATCCACAGGGGAATGGCCAAGCAGAAGCATCTAACAAAACTATTCTGAAAATCATCAAAAAAGATAGTGAATGATTCTAGCAGAGATTGGCATATTCAACTGAACCCTGCTCTATGGGCCTACTATACCAGTATCTACACACCAACAAGTGCCACACCTTTCTCTCTTGTATACAGATCAGAAGCAATATTGCCATTAGAAGTAGAGATACCTTCTCTACATGTATCACTAAAAGGTCTCATCCCAGATGAAGAACAACAAGTACCTAGATTGCAAGAGTTAGAATTAATCCATGAATGAAGGCAAAATGCCTTTGATGATTTAAAGGTATATCAACAAATAATGTGTCAGAGTTATAATCACAAGGTTAAACCATGAGTCCTTCAAGTTGGAGAACTAGTGCTAAAGGAAAATCCACACAACCAGGGAGATCGAGAAAAGAAAGGAAAGTTTGAACCAAACTGGTTAGGTCCATTTGTGGTCACAACAGTATTTGGATCAGGAGCATATCAGCTATCAACACAGGACAAAGATCAGCTCGAGGAACTAATCAATAGAATGCATCTGAAAAATCAGAAAAATAAAAAACAGTGAAAAATCAGAAAAAAAAAAAAAAAAAAAAAAAAAAAAAAAAAAAACAAGTGAAAATTAGAAAAATCAAAATCATAAAAAAAAAAAAAAGCAAAAAAAACTCCAAAAAAAAAATCAAATATGAGAAAAAGTGCAATAAAAACAGACGGTGAAAACCTGGCAAACAAGCGCTATCTGTCCGCTAGCTCTTCCATCTATTAGATCATGCATTTTTCCACTTGCATTTATTCATTTTCCTTCAGTGTTGACCATCATAAAGCCTTTGTACATACACAGGCATCCCAGGTGGCTTATTGCCATGGTTTGGATCATTGGATATATCATAACGACTTTGTTTCTAGGCTTGGGGCAAAATCCTACACCTAGTTGGGGGCAAACCTCTTGATCATTCTAAGCTTAATCAAATAGGTAGAACAAAAGTTAGACAACTCTTATGAAGCGACAACTGAGACACATCCAACATTGAACACAAGATCAAACTATCAATTATCAAACTATCATGAAGTCAGTCTAAGCACAATCACACACTTTTCAGTGGATAATATCTTTTGGATAATGATTTTAACATGATTGTTCAACTTTTTGGTTTTTGCTATCATGATTTCTGAGTGACTCCAAGATGTCATTGACTAGAGGAACAAGGAAGGAACATGATATTTTTCTTGTCTATTGTCTAAAAATTAATCATTAATATGTGCAAATTTGTCTCGGGACATGATCATCGGAGTATCATTGAAGACATTTCCAATTTGCGTATTAAATGATTAATACTGTCTATTTTACGCAAGCAACACTCAGGTCATCTCAGTTGAATTATACCTCGATGCTTGTGCTAACTTGCTATATCAAATCTAGGAAAATGATGCTTAGGTCATCATGGTTTAATTATACCATCAATGTTTGCACTCACTTCCCACATTACAAAAGCTCAATGATGACAAAAACGTAATAATCCAGTGACTGGTCTGGTTGGAGCTTTGCATTTTCATTTGCATTTTAGCTTGCATTTCATTCTTGTATGGGATCCCGCTTGCTCCTTTCATCCAAGGTTAAATCTATCATAGGAATCATCAAAGTATCATCACAAGCGTATAGACAATTAGACTGATGACTCATATCTCTTCAGATATTATCAACCTAGTGAAAATCTTATGTTATCTCAACAGAATCAACATCAGCATATCTGAATCTTTCTACAACTTGATATGAACAAACTGTCAGTTCTTTATCTAATCAATCTTATCAATTCAATCAATCAATCAAACCTAATCAATTCTATCATATCTTATATGGGATGTATCTTTCCTGAAACTAGATAATCTGATTCATGTCTTATACAGGGTGTATCCATCCTGAAACAAGACGTTATGATAATATCTTATACAAGATGTATCCTTCCTGAAACCAGACGTTTTGATCATTTTTGTCTTATACAGGAGGTGTCATTCCTAAAACCAGATTGAATCTTGATCTTATCAATCTAATCAATCAAGCTAATCAAAGAACTTGCATTTTCATCAGCCACAGTTGTAGAAATCAAATCAAATCTATCAGGATATCAATTTTTCAAAGTTGAAAACACTCCAAAGATCAATTATCTCAATTGATCTCCCGAGGGGGCATCATCGTACCAGAATTTAGCAATCAAGAGCTGGGGCATCCTATCGAACCAATATCATCATCAAAATGAGATTATTCTTTGAATCAACGTGTCATCACACCTCTGTATACTAGGTGTATACTAAGTGTTCCCTTTCATCTAACCTCTTCTAGAATCTTTGTGACACTTGTCACTAAGTGTTCCCTTTCATCTAACCTCTTCTGGAATCTTTGTGACACTTGTCACTAAGTGTTCCCTTTCATCCAACCTCTTCTAGAAGCCTCTTGACACTTCTCACTAAGTGTTCCCTTTCATCCAACCTCTTCTAGAAGCCTCTTGACACTTGTCACCATAGAGATGACAAATGTTCCCTTTAATCCAATCTCTTTGCCAACCTCTTCCAATTTTACCATTGATATCTTCAGACTTAATCTTGACCGTTGATTCCTGCCACCTCACCCCTAGCCTTGAAAATCCTATAAATATACCCTATTTTGGAGTAGTAATCATCCCATCTCATTTGCATTCAAGCACTGTTACTATAGGCATATAGCTCTTAGCAAATCATTCTTAGCATTGTTATCATGTTCAATTTTAGCTTAATTGCATATTCATTATAGCTTATTTTCTAAAATAATCATGAAATTGTGTAGCTTAATCATGCTATCATTGCTATCTTATGCATCTTCATCATTTAAATCCTCCATTTAAGTGTAGTCAAGTCACTGGAATTTGCATAACCAAATCTGAGAGCAAAATTCATACTCGCATTTACTAGGAGTCAATAGATCGATTAGCTATGGTTTTATCTTTCATTGATTAATTTTCTAACCATTCCTTGTAATGATTTATTGAGTGTTTTGTGTTGCAGCTGTAGGTATGACAGGTAAACACTTCACAGGCACAACACAAAGAACACAAGGTGAGTCCAAACTCACTGGGCAGCAAGAGAGTGGCACTAGTAGAGGAGGATTCAATAGAGGAAGGGGATCAAACAGTGGTTCTAGAGGAAGATCTAGTGGAAAAGGTAGAGGTTCCTCATATTTTGCTATAATGAAGTGTTACCATTGCAACCAACTTGGTCATCCAGCATATAGGTGTCTAGAGAAGGGATTTGATAACTCAATGATGAACCACTAGTACCAAACTGGTACTGAGAGGGGGGGGTGAATCAGTACAAACACCAATATCATCCAAAACTAGTTTGACAGCAAATACTCCAAAAGACTAACAAACAAGGATACCGGTAAAATAGAGTGCAACCGGCAACATCCAGTATAGCTCAACTATTCATGAACCAGTCACTCAATAAGCTTTCCTCTTGGCTCAATACCACAATATCATTATATTCTCATGCATAAATAAGTAAACTTAACCATCAGATCTTCATAACAGTGAGTTCAATGTGTTTTATAGACAGGCATAAAACATAGAACCTTCATATGCTTAACCAGTAAGACAAAGCATCACAAGACAAAAGCATTTCACATGACACACATATTTTTCATGTGGAAACCCAACTAGGAAAAACCACGGTGGGGATGAATACCCACAAGCTTCTTTTTGAACTATTTAGAAGTCCACTCTGTTAGGAGCCTTGTCCAGTTAAGGACATTACAATAGGTTCTAGTAGGAACCGATCCTGTTAGGGATCACCCGATTAAGGGATACCCGATTAAGGGTTCAACATGATAGGGTCACCTTATTAGAGGATTTCAAGAACTCAATAGTTGAAAGGATCTCCTAAGTGTAGCATCGTAAATTGTACGCACTCGCTAGGGTGGTACAATTTCACACCTAGTTTAGCACCCGCCTTGTCGCATTTTGCATCTTGCATTGCATTTCCCCTTTAGCACTTAATTAATTAAATTAATTAGGTCTAAGGTCGTATTTTATCATCTCCCATATCATTAAAGTGTGCCCTTTTCATTTTTCCAATACATCATTTAATCAAAAACCCTAATTAGGTCCTATTTTGAACTTGGGGGCTTGATTTCGGGGGTCAAAACATCTCGAAATCACCTGTAACTTCGGGATTCTCTCTAAAATCACCATATCCGATGGCCCTGAAAATTTGGTGAAAAGTTGTCGGGACCATGGTGCCCGGAGTGCACATGGTCCTGGACATTTTTCCCGAAATTTTAGGAGTGCGATCCAATCATAAAATAAAGCTTAACCCCAAGAAATTGGCGGGATATTCAATCTCTAGGTCGGCCAAAAGATGAAATTAAGACCTAGGGTTTTATATATAAGAGCTCTCTTTCTTCATTTGAAAGGATCCGAATTTTGTTTTCAGGGACCTTCTATGCAGCGAAAGAGCAGATCTTTGAAGACTTCAACAACAATCAACATCCATCCATCAAGCATTCATCAATTTCATTCATTCATTTAGGGCTTGGAAGACATTGAAGAACAATAGGAGATTACCGACTGAAGATTGGCTTGTGCCCCTCCCTTGAGGGTTGGGTATGATTTCATGTTGTTTTCATGTCTTTGCATAAGCTTCAATATATCATTTATTCATGCTTTAGATCATTTTTCATCTTGATTTAGAGCATTTACATTATCATTTACAAGCAATTAGGGTTTACTTTCTAGGTTGCTCTAGTTTTCTTTCTTGCATTTAAGGACCTTGCACACACACTAGGTCTGCACACACAATACATTTTACAATACAACTTCGCTATTCGTGGAGGTGGAAATCATCGAAGCGGGGGTTTGACTAAGGCAAAACCCTATATAGCCACCCAAACACCTTTTCAGATATAAGTGCAGGTTTCGGGACTCAAACGACGCCGTAAGTTACAGATCCGGAAGAAGCAGACTGAGACCGACCTTCCCACCAAATTTCAGAACAAAAGACCAGGACAGGGACGTGGGGCGCCCTGGTCCTACCAGGACAGGGGTGCTGGGCACCCTGGTCCCTGGGACAGGGGCGCTGGGCGCCCTGGTCCTCCTGACAAACAACATTTTTAGCATTTTTGACAGCTTTTCCAGAGTGCAAAACAGCAGTTTCCGGAGCAGTTTCAGGGGCAGAATCAGGATAGTGGCGCCCGCGCCCCCGTCCCAAACATTTTCACTCAGATTTTAACACCGAGTACGCATTCACATTTTTGTCTTATCCTTGTATTTACAGCTTTCTATTGTTTAAGTTCAATTCTGCAATCTTGTTATTGGTTCATACTTGCACTTTGGGGTTAGGGATTGAACTTGCATCATTTTATCTTTCAATTGCAACAAAGGAATAGAAATCCTAATAGGTATCCCGTGGCTCTCTCTTCCACAAAAAGAAGTAGCCAATTGTGTGATATCTCTAGGCTCTTTCGTATTCCACAAATGTGTGATTGAAAGTGAGATTAGGGCATGTTTGCTTAGTGTCACTTTTTCCCCCACACACTAAGCTTCTCATAACTCATTCGCCTCGAGTAACCTGGTTAAGGGATTTGAAACAAGCCGGTTAAGACCACCCGATTTAAGGGATTTTGAATCAAGCCAGTTAAGGCTACCCTGTTAGGGGATTTTAAAACTATTGAAGTGGTTAGAGATCAACAGGTATTACAATGATCTATTAACAGCACTTAATGCTAATGAAGATTCATTTAGGCTCCTATTTTCCTTCTACACATTCACTTTGCATGTATCTCTTCTCTCCTATGGTCTGGCAAGAATCACGTATCACTTTCCTTGGATACACACTCACAACTTTTGCCAACAACCTCAGATAGAAACTCAACATCGACCTTATAGGAAACATACAGGTCGGTAGCAAAAACCCTAAACCCTAAACCTGTTAGGTTAAGCAATTCAAACGGTTTGATCCTGACCGTTGAATCATACTGCATTAAATGCAACAATCTTGAATCGATCTCAAGACATTCTCCATCGTCCATTATCCACCATTTTCATGGCGGCTAATAACCCATCACGCATTATCACCATTTGACAAACTTCGTACTTTCCCAAGGTGGATAGGAATAGTCTTCTTCATGCAAGATCCTTCACGCACATAGAGCTTATGTGGCAACATGATCTGTTCTCCATCATATTGCTAACTCATCACATGAAGATTACCGATTGAGTCACTTGAGTTGCTCCAACCGGAAACCCTGAAGTGGAAGCTACCTACCAACCGGTAACCATACAATTCTTCCATGTGTTGGTTCACATAACTACATGTCGGTTCACCTTGAACAAATGTGCCGCTTCACTTTGGCATATAAACCGGTTCATACATATGTCGGTTCCTCTCTCTTCACCTATCACATGTGCCAGTTCTCACCATGTCTCATATTGACATCAATGACAACATACAATATCATTATGTCTATATGCCAGTTTACATAAGGCTCATGCCGATTCACATAATGCCAACAATCTCCCCCTTTGGCAATGATGGCAATATACAAAAGATATCTTCTCTGCTTCACATCTTCTCCCCATTTGCTACAGATATCTTTTCGCTTCACTCTCACTCCTTCTCCCCATTTGACAACAATGCCAAAGTGGAGGTACAATCATCACTATTTCATCATGTTGATCCCCCTGAGGAGTAGCATCCATAAACACACCAATCAACAAAAGATTTGTCTTTTCAGTACCTGACTGATGTGGAACAATCACTTTTAGTTCACCTTCTGAAGGCGCAATACCCCTAATTCACCTCTCAAATGCACAAATGTTGTCTTTGGGAGAGGCTTGGTGAATATATTTGCTAACTGCTCCTTACTGGACACATGCTCCAGTGCAATCTCTTTATTCTGAACCTTTTTCCTTTAAAAAATGATACTTAAGCTCAAAATGCTTGGTTCTAGAATGTAAATATGGATTCTTTGATATATTGATAGCACTTGTGTTATCACAAAATATACTTACCGGTTTAGATACAGGGATCTTGAAGCCTTCTAGTACATGCTTCATCCAGATTGTCTGAGTGCAGTTCATGAAAGCTACAACATACTCCACTTTCGCTGTAGACTGAGAGATGCAACTCTTCTTTTTACTCATCCATGAGACTAGTCTACCACTGAGAAAGAATGCACCACCAGTTGTGCTCTTCCAGTCATCCACATTACCGACCCAATCAGCATCTATGAATACTTTCAGATTGAAATTATTGTTGTATGGGTACCACAATCCATAGTCAATTGTTCCCTTCAGATACCTAAGAATCCACTTGACTGCACTCAAGTGAGATTCTCTTGGACTCTTCTGGAACCTTGCAGTGATGCCAACTGCATGTACAATATCCAGTCTGCTATGCACTACATAATGCAACTTACCAATCATTGACCGATATTCCTTCTCATCAACCAGTGCGGAATCATCCTCCTTTGTCAATTTGCAACCAGTCACCATTGGTGTACCAACCGGTTTTCTATCTTCCATGCCAAAAGTCTTCAACACCTCTTTGACATATTTGAACTGAGTGATGAAGATTCCATCATTCATCTACTGGATCTACAGTCCAATGAAGAACTTAATCTCCCCTATGAGTGAGATCTCAAACTCTTTCTTCATTTCATCAGCAAACTCATGACTCATCTTGTCATCTCCTCCAAAGATAATGTCATCAACAAAAACTTCATAGATCAAGATCTGATCTTCTTTAGACTTCAAGTAGATATTGTTATCTTCACTTGTTCTCTCAAATCCAATCTTCACAAGATGGGAATGTAAGTGCTCATACCATGCCCTAGGTGCTTGCTTTAGACCATATAATGCTTTGTGTAGCCTACATACCATGTCACTGTCTTCAGATAGGGTAAACCCATCTGGTTGCTCAGTATACACCTCCTCTTCAAGTACACCATTTAGGAATGCAGATTTTACATCCATTTGATATACCTTGAATCTCTTAAAAGCTGCATATGTAGGAAGCATATGAACTCCTTCCAATTTGGCTACAGGAGCAAAGGTTTCCCCATAGTCTTCACCTTCTTCTTGAGCATATCCTTTGCATACTAGTTTGGCTTTATTCCTAATCATTGTGTCATCCTCATTCAACTTATTTCTGAACACCCATTTGGTGCCAATGACATTTTTATGCTCTGGTCTGGGTACCAAGGACCATGTACCATTTTTCTCTATCTAGTCAAGTTCTTCTTCCATTGCCTTGATCCAGTCTTCATCTTTATGAGCCTCTTTGAATGACTTGGGCTCAAATTCAGAGATCATACATGAGTTTTCTCTAATCTTGCTTCTGGTAAGGATTCCTGCATCCTTATCACCTATGATCTGCTTAGGATCATGATTCAACTTGACATATCAAGGAATGGTCTTAACTGGTTCTTCTTGCTTTTCTTCTTCATCCTCATCTTCATCAGTATCAGCATTCACCAGTTCAGGAACACTATTACTGGTACTAGGTTGACTAACAACTAGTTCCCAGAAGGTTGCAACCGGTTCATTTACAACTTGCTCACTACCGGTTTCCTCAGTCTTCTCAGAGGATTCATCAACTCTTACATTGATTCTTTCCATAATTCTCTGAGTCCTATTGTTGTAGCACTTGAAGGCTTTACTCTTAGTGGAATATCCTAGAAATATTCCTTCATCACATTTAGCTTCAAATTTGCCCTGATGTTCACTCCTCTTGATGTAACATTTGCACCAAATACCTTAAAGTAGTTAACCACAGGTGTCTTACCAGTCCAATACTCATAAAGAGTTTTGTCCTTACCCTTTTTGATGAGTACTCGGTTCATAGTGTAGACTGCAGTGCTCACCGCTTCTCTCCAAAAGGTGCGAGCAACCTTTCCTTGGATCAACATAGTTCTAGCTGCTTCAACCATAGTCTGATTATTCCTCTCTGCTAGGACATTCTGCTGTGGAGTCCGGGGGCCAGACAGCTATCTCTTGATGCCAAATTCTTCACAGTACTTATTGAATTCACTAGAAGTGAATTCCCCTCCTTGATCAGTTCTGAGACACTTGATCCTTTTACCGCTTTCCTTCTCCACTAATTCTCTGAAAGCTTTGAATTTCCCAAAAGCTTTAGACTTTTCTTTCAAGAATGTGACCCACATCATTCTTGAGCAGTCATCAGTGAGAATCATGAAGTACCTATGACCCTGCACAGTTCTAGTTTTCATAGGACCACATAAATCAGTATGCACAAGATCAAGCAAGTTGTCAGCAGTGAAAGATTTACCTTTAAAGGTTGAGGAAGAAATTTTCCCCAATTGACATTCTCTACACAAGGTATTATCTGGTTTGCTCAGCACCGACAACCCTCTAATTGCCTTGATCTTACTAGCCTTCATAATGTTGTCAAAGTTCACATGATAGAATCTCCTATGCCATATCCAGCTATCATCAGGCTTAGCCATAAGAAATGTACTTATATTAGCATTTAGATGAAATAGGTTACCTTTAGTTTGCATGCCAATGGCTACCAATTTACCATCTTCACCTTTGATTCTGCAAACTCCATTCTTGAATTGTAAAGTGAGGCCACTGTCATTTAACTGGGCAACACTTAGAAGGTTGTGTCTAAGACCATCAACCCAATACACATTGTCAGCACTACTCTTTCCATTCAAGGAGATGGACCCTCTACCTTTGACCATGCATGGTGCATCATTGCCAAAGCGAACCACACCACCATCATACTCTTCTAAGGATAGAAACTTGCTCCGGTCACCGGTCATATGGTGAGAGCAGCCACTATCAATGATCCACTCATTGGAATCATCAAACTAGGAGACAAGAGCCTTCTTGTCTGCCACATCTTCCTTTACAGCAATGAACACAATGTCTTCATTCTCTTCATCTACGACACCTTCATCAACTGCCACAAAACAATTTCTTCAGTTTCCTCCTTTGAATTTCTTGAACCTTTCCGGTTTGTCCTTGTTGTCACTAATAGGACAATTCATAGCAATATGTCCTATCCAGTTACAAGAAAAACATTTCAAAGGAAGCTTACCTTTGTATTTACCAGTCCCTTTTGAAAATCTCCTAGCAAGAAGAGCTTCAAATTCCATCAGAAACTCTTCATCCTTCATTTCTCTGTTCTGATTGGGTTCCCTACTAGTGCTAGCCTCTTTTCCTTTTCTAGATGGTATAGCAGAAGCTTTAAAAGCTGATTCTAACTTTTGAACACTACCATCAAAGCTATTCAGCTCATAGGCTGTCAACTTGGCTATGATGGAATCCAAGGATGCCTTAGACTTGTCTATTGATCTTAGCTCGTAAATAGCAGCAACCCTTATTGCATAGACCGACAACAAGGATCTCAGGACTTTACTTACCACAGTGGAATCTTCTGTTCTACCACCTACACTCTTTATTTCTCCAACAACTATTTTGATTCTTATTCCATACTGTTGAATGGTCTTTCCTTCAACCATTCGCATGTCTTCAAACTTTCCTCTCAGGCTCTCTTCCTTAGCCTGTTTTACATGCTCATCACCACCATAGATATTTTCAAGAGCATCCCACACCTCTTTGGGATTTGCCTTGTCTTGAACATCAATAAACTCAATGTCAGAAAGACTACTGATGAGGGCTTCCATGACTTGCCCATTTTCTTGTATCTCTCTCTTTTGGTCATCGGTGAGAGTATCGGTAGGAACAACATATACATTTTCAACATAACTCCAGTGTTGAACACCCATGCTTTTGATGAATATATTCATCCTATCCTTCCATATACCAAAGTTTTCCCTATTGAACTTTGGACCTTCCCTCTTCATCATTTGGCTAGGATCTTTTCCTCAAGCAATTAAGCTTACAACACAGAGGACCTGGAGTGCTCTGATACCAATTGATAACTCAATGATGAACCACTAGTACCAAACCGGTACTAAGAGGGGGGGTGAATCAGTACAAACACCAATATCATCCAAAACCGGTTTGACAACAAATACTCCAAAAGACTAACAAACAGGGATACCGGTAAAACAAAGTGCAACCGGCAACAACCAGTATAGCTCAACCATTCATGAACCAGTCACTCAATAAGCTTTCCTCTTGGCTCAATACCACAGTATCATTATATTCTCATGCATAAATAAGTAAACTTAACCATCAGATCTTCACAACAGTGAGTTCAATGTGTTTTATAGACAAGCATAAAACATAGAACCTTCATATGCTTAACAGGTAAGACAAAGCATCACAAGACGAAAACATTTCACATGACACACATATTTTTCATGTGCAAACCCAACTGGGAAAAACCACGGTGGGGATGAATACCCACAAGTTGCTTTTTGAACTCTTTAGAAGTCCGCTCTGTTAGGAGCCTTGTCCGATTAAGGAGATTACAATAGGTTCTCGAAGGAACCGATCCTGTTAGGGATCACCTGATTAAGGGATACCCGGTTAAGGGTTAAACCTGATAGGGTCACCTTGTTAGAGGATTTCAAGAACTCAATAGTTGAAAGGATCTCCTAAGCTTCTCAAGCTTCTCAGAACTCATTAGCCTCGAGTTACCCAGTTAAGGGATTTGAAACAAGCCGCTTAAGACCACCCGATTTAAGGGATTTTGACTCAAGCCAATTAAGGCTACCCTATTAGGGGATTTTACAACTGTTGAAGTGGTTAGAGATCAACAGGTATTACAATGATCTATTAACAACACTTAATGCTAATGCAGATTCATTTAGGCTCCTCTTTTCCTTCTGCACATTCACTTTCCAGGTATCTCTTCTCTCCTATGGTCTGGCAAGAATCACGTATCACTTTCCTTGGATACACACTCACAACTTTTGCCAACAACCTTAGATAGAAACCCAACATTGACCTTATAGTAAACAAACAGGTCGGTAACAAAAACCCTAAACCCTAAACCTGTTAGGTTAAGCAATTCAAATGGTTTTAACCTGACCGTTGAATCATACTGCATTAAATGCAACAATTTTGAATTGATCTCAAGACATTCTCCATCATCCATTATCCACCGTTTTCATGGCAGCTAATAACCCATCACGCATTATCATCGTTTGACAGACTTCGCACTTTCCCGAGGTGGATAGGAATAGTATTCTTCATGCAAGATCCTTCACACGCATAGAGCTTACGTGGCAACATGATCTATTCTCCATCATACTACTAACTCAACACATGAAGATTACCGATTGAGTCACTTGAGTTGCTCCAACTGGAAACCCTAAAGTGGAAGCTACCTACCAATCGGTAACCATACAATGCTTCCATGTGTCGGTTCACATAACTACATGCTGGTTCACCTTGAACAAATGTGCCGCTTCACTTTGGCATATAAACTGGTTCATACATATGTTGGTTCCTCTCTCTTCACCTATCACATGTGCCGGTTCTCACCATGTCTCATATTGACATCAATGACAACATACAATATCATTATGTCTTCATGCCAGTTTACATAAGGCTCATGTCAGTTCACATAATGCCAACAGGATCATCATCACAAGGTAGTGAATGAAGACTGAACTATCTTCAAGAAGAGTCTTCAAGCAGCAATACCTCAGAGGTTGCCTTGGTGTCAGAAGTAGGTGACAACTTGATGATAAGGAGAACTTTGATCAAAGAACCAATCAAAGAAGAACCTAGGCAAACAAGGTCCTTATTTAGAATCAAATGCAAGATTATGGACAAAGTGTGCAAAGTGATGATTGATTCAAGGTCTACAGACAATATTGTGTCAGAAGAGGTAGTGAGTAAGCTCAAATAGCAAAGGATGCCTCACAACAATCCTTATAGAGTCACTTGGTTAAAAAAAGGCCAACATGTCCTAGTTGATGAGAAAGCATGGGTGGATTTTACCATTGGAAGGTATAAGGACAAGGTATTATGTGATGTCCTACCCATGGATGCATGCCATCTCCTATTAAGAAGACCATGGAAATTTGGTAGACAAGCTATCCATGATGGAGCCAAGAATGCATACTCATTCAAGAAACATGGAGTTACATTCAAGATTCAGTCTATCCTTGAGGAAGGTGAAAAAAGGGCAGCAGGCCCTAATGTTCTTTTGGTAAGTGAAAAACAATTCTTAAAGACACTTGAGGAAGGTGAAGGTATAATGTTTGCACTAGTGATGAAGCCTAAAGAGGAAGACAAGAAAGAGAAGCCAGATTTGCCAAAAGAGGTGCAAGAATTGTTGAAAAAATTCAAAGGCATAGTAAGTGATGGACAACCAGCCACCTTACCTCCTAAAAGAGCCATAAGCCATCAAATAGACTTCATTCCTAGAGAATCCTTACCTAACAAGGCAACTTATAAGATGACTCCCTAACAAAATGTTGAGATTGCCAAGAAAATCCAAGAGCTCTTAGACCAAGGCCTAATTAGGAAAAGCATTAGCCCTTGTTGTATCCCTACCGTGTTAGCCCCAAAGAAAGGTAGTACTTGGAGGTTGTGTACTGATTCTAGAGCTATAAATAGGATCACCATTAGATATAGGTTCCATATTCCTAGAATAGAAGACCTCATGGATTCTTTAGGGGAATCCAAGTACTTTACCAAGATTGACCTTAAAAGTGGATATCACCAAATTAGAATTAAAGAGGGTGATGAGTGGAAAACAACATTCAAGACAACAGAGGGTCTTTATGAGTGGCTTGTAATGCCATTTGGCTTATCCAATGCTCCAAGAACCTTCATGAGACTCATGAATGAGGTGATGAAGGACTTCATAGGTAAATTTGTGGTGGTATATCTAAATGACATTCTCATTTTCAATAAGGATAGGGCAGATCATATTAATCATTTGTAAGATGTATTACAAAGATTGTATGATGAAAAGCTAGCCATGAACTTGGATAAGTGTGAGTCTGTTAAGTAGGAGTTGGTTTAACTTGGGTTTGTGTTGTCTCAAGGAAACCTAAAGATGGATCCCAGCAAGTTTCAAGCCATAGTAAATTGGCCTACCCCTAAGTCAACAACAGAGGTGAGAAGCTTCCATGGATTAGCTCAGTACTACAGGAAGTTCATTAGGCAATTCAATGTTGTATGTGCACCAATGTTAGACACCATTAGAGGTGGAATGAAGGCAAAGTTTTAGTGGAATGAAGAAGCAAACAAAGGTTTTGAAACCTTGAAGGAGAAGATAGCTACTCAACCGATGCTAGTGTTGCCTAGTTTTGAGAAACTTTTCATTGTGGAATGTGATGCAAGCAATGTTGTAGTAGGTGCTGTCCTAAAACAAGAAGAAAGACCAGTAGCTTTCCATAGTGAGAAGCTAAGCGATGCCAAGAAGAAATAATCCTCTTATGATCTTGAGTTATATGCTTTACTATAGACTTTGAGGAAATGGAGACACTACCTCCTCCCTAAAGAATTTGTAGTCTATACGGACAACCAAGCATTGAGTTTCCTAAACTCACAAGGCAAACTCAGTCATAAGCACATGAAATGAGTGGAGTATATGTAGGCCTATACATTCACCATTAAGCACAAGAAAGGGCAATTAAACCGGGTAGCTGATGCATTAAGTATAAGACTTTGGATAGTCCAAGAGATTCAATTGAGAAGCATAGGTGTTGACAGTTTTAAAGGCTTATACCCAAAGGATGAAGACTTCTCAAATTCCTACAAGGTGTGTAAGGAGTATCAAAATCATTTCCATAGTGAGTATTTTGATTTTACTTTGCAAAATGGACTATTGTTTAAAGGTGGGCAACTTTGTGTGCCTAGAGACTCAATGAGAGAAAATCTCATAAAAGAGAAGCATAATGGCAGCCTTAGTGGACATTTTGGAGTCAATAAGACTCAAGAGTTGGTTCATAGGTATTACTATTGGCCAAGGATGAATCAAGATGTGAAGAAGTATGTGGAGACTTGCATAGTTTGCCAAAAGGCCAAAGGTACTTCTACAAATGTCAGTTTATACCAACCTCTTCCCATACCAAATAGACCTTGGGAATGCATTAGTATGGACATTGTAGTAGGTTTACCAAGGACAAAGTAGGGATATGACAACATTTATGTCATTGTGGAAGATTTAAGAAAATGGCTCACTTTGTGCCTTGCAAGACTACTCATGATGCATGCCAAATAGCTCAATTGTTCTTCAAAGAGGTAGTGAGGATACATGGTTTACCCATGAGAATTGTTTCAGATAGAGACTCAAAGTTCATGACTCATTTTTGGAAGACACTATGGAAAAATCTTGGCACCAACCTCTCTTTTGGATTAGCCTACCATCCTCAAATAGGTGGGTAGACCAAAGTAGTGAATAGAAGCTTGGGGAACTTATTAAGGTGCCTTACTAAGGAATATGGTTAGACATGGGATCAAGTACTCTCACAAGCTGAATATGCATATAATGAAACCATAAATAGGACTACTGGCAAGAGCCCTTTTGAAGTTGTCTATGGAGTGCATCCAAGAGGTATTTTGGAGTTGAGAGACTTAGGTAGTGCAGCATCAAGAAGTGGATATGCAGAAGACTTTGCTCAATCAATGAAGGAGGTACATGAATCATTCAAGAAAGCATTGATGGAGAACACAAGCAAATTCAAGAAAAAAGTTAATGAAAAGAGGAAAAACCTACAATTTCAAGTGGGAGATCTTGTCATGGTTCACCTAAAAAAATCAAGGCTACAACAAGGAGTTCCCAACAAGTTGCAAATGAGAATGATAGGTCCATGTGCCATTCTAGCCAAGTATGGAGAAAATGCATACAAGGTGGATCTACCTAGTGACATAGGATTGTCACCAATTTTCAACATAGCTAACTTAATTGCCTACAAGGGACTAGTTCAAGGTTTAGGTTGTAGTCACTCAAAGGTGTCAGATGATGTGAACAACCTTTAGTTACCAACCAAACCAAATCCAAAGGCCGAGAAGGTGTTGAGTTCAAGGATCGCCAAGAAGACAAAGCATCAAACCTATTGGGAGCACCTAACAAAATGGAAGGGTATCGATGATGTTGAAGCTACATGGGTACTTGAGACAAATTTTAAGAAGTTTGGAATTGATCAGAATCTGATTCCCAAGGAGGTGACATGATTTTCTTTTGTTTGGGAGGATGGTGTAAGAGCACCTAGGACTAGGCTATCTAGTTTTCATAATTTTGGCTTGTACTGACCTTAGCCAAGTTAGTAGTGAATAAGGACTCTAGGAGGTTCAAAGAGTTATTTTTTTGAGTCAATTTAGGCCTAGGTTGAGTTCATTCTTCTTAGGTTTGCATTTTTGTGTAAATAGTGGGTTTGAGTAGGTAGTTGACCTTCTTGATGGTCAAAAGTGTCAAAACTTGGTATAGGCATTAGGGAGGGTTAAATTAGTCTTAGAAATTTTTTAAAATTCATGTGTGATGACTTATAATAGGTTTCAAAGGTTGGGATGACCAAGAAGGAAAAAAGTGCAAAGTTGTAAAAAGTTGTCATGACAACTTTTGAAAGTTGTCATGACAACTTTTGTCCTGAATTGGTTAGGCATGGAGTTAGGGATTGTCCAATGCCCTAGGATGACTCAACACATGGTCAAAATATAAATACCTTCTCTTGCATGGTTACCAAGGTTGGAGAATGTGTTATGTAAGTTCAACAATCTGAAACTGCTCATTTTCAGACTAGTTGGTAGCATTTTGGCTTGATTTTACTCATTTTGTAATTGAAAATGGATTGAATCCATTAATCCAGAAATGTATTGAGTCTCTCTAGTGTGTTATAGTATTGTTGGTTCAATTTTAAATTTTTTAGATAGTTTTCATTAGTGTTTTCTTATTCTTGTTTGCAAACAGCCAGTTTTGGCTTGTATATAGCAATTTTTGTAAAAATGGTTGGCCCATGAGTTCCACACGTGCATCCATCACGGAGAGTTTTTATATGGAGGGAAACCACCTATACATTGTACATATGCAGGGGAAGATGCTGGAGAAGAGTTTCAATGTGACTGTCACCTTGTTCTAGGCGAGTCCAGGGGCAACCCGGCTAGAGGAAATAAGGTGAAAATGATGTGCCAAGTGGAGGGGTGAATACCTAATAATTATATAAAATTTTGGAGGGTTCCATGGAGTTGGGACAAAGTTTCCAGTGCAAGGAGAAGCCTTGAAAAATCCATTTTATGCCTAAACCCCAACTTGATCAGTCATTGTCGGCTAGAAGGCCTAGAAACCCTCCAAAACCCTCATTTTGGAGTCAGCACATTGTACGGTGAAACAAGAAGCCAAAACCACAAAAATCTCTTGAGGATAGGTGAAAAATTGAAGAAAATACAAACTTGTTAGGGGGTGTTTTGGATCATTTTCACTCAAGCCCTAGAAAACTGGAATTTGGAGGCCTAATAGGGGCTCATTCCTTGTAGCCCTTTTCTAGACAAGATTTTGAAATCGGTAAGAAACCTAATGATTGCTAACCTCAAATGAACCCCAAATGCATTCAAAAAATGTTAGAAGAAACCTCCACACTTTTGCATCATATCACAACAGCAGGAGGTCAATTTGACACGTTGAAGCCAAGAAGCCATAATTGAGCACCTGAGAAGCACTGTGAATTGGTAGGGTTCCTTGCCAAAACACTTGAAGAAAACACCTTAGAATAGTCAAGAATCAAGCCCTAGAAGAGATTGAGAAGGAATTGGAGGTCTAGAGTGCAACTAGGCCCGGTGAGTTGGTGGAATTGAGCAACACCAACTAGGTGAAGTGTTGAGCAAACTAGGTGAACCCCATCAATATCTAGGCACTACTATAGGACAAATGCTGACAAATGATGTGATGATACTGAAAGACAAATAACACTAGCCACCTTAACTATGAGAAAAAAAAAAATAACGGAAATGTAAAATGGAATCTAACTTGGGGGCCCACTCTAAGCGGTCAAGCTTAGTGTGTGTTGTTTAAGGCTAGTCATCTATATCAATTTGATATTAGAGCAACAAAAGATGATTTACAAAGGAGTTTATTTGAATTGGGGAAGGAGAGGTAGGAGGAATGTAGGGTTACAAAGGAATACTTGTTAAAAATGGCTCAAGAGATTGGAAGTCATTGAGGCCATATTTCATCCATATGGTTTCAAATAAAATCAAGAGATCATGAGAAATACACCTAATGGGTCTAGATCCTATGGAGAGGTTCACTAAGGCTATGTCCAGACAAGGTGGTTCTATGCCCAAATGTCATGTGTATTAAGATAAATAGCAAATAAGAATGAATCACCAATTCTCAACTAATTAACAAACTGAAAGGAAATACAAGAGCAAGGAAAGAATAATAAAATCCAAGTAAGTTTATTGATGAAGTAAATGTTACCAAGAGAAATGCAAAAACCTTGGAGCAATCACCCAAATGTAAAGGAGGCACAAGAACTTTTGAAAGGGGAAAAGAAAAGAAAAACCCCTTGTGATATTATGAATGAGGCAATGCCTAAAATGAGAGAGAGAGAGAGAGAGAGAGAGAGAGAGAGAGAGAGAGAGAGAGAGCAAGAAGCTCTTTACAATATTGTCATTAAGAAGAAATGAGAGAGGAGACATCTCTAAAATAGAGATGAGGAGAGGAGTTACAAAGTAACTTCCAAATATATGAATGCCACCATTCATAAAATGTGTGTGCCATGTGTCCACATCCTCTTATGGAGGAAATCTAATATTCCTTAATAAAGGAAAATAAAAGAAATGACTTGTCCTCACACATGTACTAGAGGACAAATTACATGTAGGAATTCCAAAGGAATATCCTATAATAAATACAAATAAACCTAAGCCAAGTAAAGATTAAATATTCTAACACCCCCCCTTAAGCTTTACTTGGGGAGTTTACATCAAACCCTTCAATGGGTTGCAATCCAAGAATTTTACAATGAAATTGGAACTTTTCTTTACAAAGTGGCTTGGTCAAAATATCTACAACTTGGTCTTCCCCCTTGCAATAGAGGAGTGAAACTTGTTTGTCTTCAATTTGTTCTCTAATAAAGTGGTGTTGGAGAGCAATGTGTTTTGTCCTTGCATGGAAAACTAGATTTTTAACCAAGGCAATGGCACTTTGGTTGTCACAATACAATGGATTTGGTTCGTGTTGAGGTAGACCCAAATCTTCAAGTAGTCTTCTAAGCCACAAGGCTTATTTGGAAGCATCAGTGAATCCTTTGTACTCAGCTTCAGTGGATCCAAGGGAGGTAGATTTTTGCTTTTTACTATTCCAAGAATTTGCTCCCGAACCAACAAAAAAACAATAACCACAAGTAGATTTCCCATCATTGGGATCTCCACCTAGATCGGAATCAGTAAAACCATTTAAAGTAAAATTAGAATTTGCATCATAAAACAAACCTACATTAATAGTTCCTTTAATATATCTTAAAATTCTTTTAGCAACTTTAAAGTGTATTTGTTGAGGTTTAGACATGAATCTTGAAACCAAACCAACACAATAAGCAATATCCGGCCTAGTAAGAGTTAAATAATTTAAACTTCCAACTAATTGTCTATACAAAGTAGGATCAACAAGAGGAGTTTGCATATCAAGCATTAACTTAGTGCCTAATTCAATAGGAATTGAAAAATGGTGAGCATCATTCATTTTAAACTTATCTATGAGACCTTGAGCATATTTACTTTGAGATAAGAAAATTCCTTTAGAGGTTTTCTAAATTTGCATTCCTAAGAAATAATGTAAAAGACCTAAATTAGTCATTTGAAATTTTTGATTAAGTTGAAACTTAATATCAGAAATCAAAGTATTGGAACTTGAAGTAAGAATCAAATCATCTACATACAAGGTAATAATAATAATATCATCTTCACTATGTTTAATATACAAGTTAGGATCATTTTTACTTCTAATAAAGCTTTGAGAAAGAAAGAATGCATTAATCTTTGAATACCACTCCCTAGGAGATTGCTTTAATCCATAAATTGATTTCTTTAATTTACAAACTAAGTGTGAATTACCTTCTTTAATAAAACTAGGAGGTTGAGACATATAAATTTCCTCATGTAAATCACCATTAAGAAAAGCACTTTTAACATTCATTTGGTGAATAGGCCAATTCATTCTAGAAGCTAAAGAAAGCACAAGTTTAATTGTAGGCATTTTAGCAACAGGAGCAAAAGTCTCAGTATAATCTAAGCCTTCAATTTGAGGAAAACCTCTAGCAACTAATCTAGCTTTAAATTTACTAATTTGATTATTAGCATTCAATTTAGTTTTATAAAGCCACTTGCAAGAAACAAGATTTTTACCATGAGGCAAGGGAACTAAATCCCAAGTTTGGTTAGAAATTAAAGTATCATATTCTTCCTTCATTGTTTTTTGCCAATGTGGTTGATTTTTAGCTTTATCAAATATTTTAGGATCATTAGAAATCATAATAGTAGTCATTAAAGCATAATTACAATAATTAACTCTTCTATCTTGAAGTCTATCCATTCTAGCTAAGTATTCATCACTATCTTGAATTAAAGATTTGAACCATTTAGGTCTTCTTTTAGAATTAGTGGATTCATCACTAGAAGAAGAATCATGAGGAGTAGAGTTATTATTATCATCATCACTATCAATAGAAGGAATAGAAAGAGATGCATTAGGAGTAGGGTTAAGAGAAGGAGGTTGGTCCTCCACAAGCACAACTTTGCTTTGAGAAAGTTCATCATCCTCCACTTTAGAACAATCATGAATGCCTTTTTCTGCAATACAAACATCTCTTGCAACTTTTACCTTGTTAGTAATAGGATTGTAAACTCTATAACCTTTAGTATTTTCATCATAACCAACAAAAATAAAAGGAGAAGATTTAGCATCTAATTTTTTTATTTTCTCCTTAGGTTTGTGAACATAAGCTATGGAACCAAAAATTCTTAAATTCTACAAATTGGGCTTTCTACCAGACCAAGCTTCTTCAGGAGTTTTATCCTTTAAGGCTTTGGTAGGTGTTCTATTAATTAAATAAGTTGCACAAGTCATAGCTTCAGCCCAAAACTTGTAATCCATATTTTTTGCATGCAATAAACATCTTGCCATTTCCACAATGGTCCTATGCTTCCGTTCCGCCACACCATTTTGTTGTGGTGTATAAGGAATGGTAAGCTCATGTTTAATTCCAAAAGATTTCAAATAAGAATTAAATGCATTATTGACATATTCTCTTCCATTGTCAGTATGGAGAATCTTAATTTTAGAACCAGATTGTCTTTCTACAAACATATGAAATTCAGTAAACACATCAAGCACTTGATCTTTACTATGAAGGAAATATATCCATGTTCTCCTTGAAAAATCATCAACAAAGGTAAGAGCATACCTTGAACCTTGGATGGAGGGATTCTCCATGGGACCCAAGAGATCACTATGAACTAGATGCAATTTAGTATATGCCCTCCAAGATTGACCATGAGGAAAGGGTTCCCTATGCATCTTACCACTCATGCAACCATTGCAAACAATTTGAGAAGGAACAATGCTAGACAATCCATCAACCATATTTTCTTTTTGCATCAATGAAATATAATCAGAATTGAGATGGCCAAGTCTTTCATGCCATATAGTAAAATCAACAGTAGTAAGCAAAGAATACTTTGGAGGAGAAAATTCATAGAACTTGAATAAGTTATCACTGTCCATTTTAGTAGTAGCCATAACATGATTATTTTTTGGATCAATGATATAACATATGCCCCTATAAAAGTTAATTTTATAATCTTGACAAAGTTTAGGAACTGAAATCAAATTTGATTTTAATTCAAGAACATAAAGAACATCATGTAATTTCCCATTAGGAACATTCACATCACCAATAGCTTCAACTTTGCAACTAGGATTACTAGCTAATTGAATAGGAATATTAGAAGTATCAGGATGCAAAGATTCAAAACATTCTTTATGAGAAGTAACATGCTAAGATGCACCATAATCAATAATCCACTCAAGTGGTTGAGAAACTTTATAAGTACATGTAAATGCATGATGAGATGAATTACCATTATTATTACCTTTCTTATAATGAGGTTTATGTTGTTGATTATTTTGATTATTTTGGTTCATGGTGTCATAAGAGGTCATATGACACATAATGACACCGTATAGAGTCGTAAAGGGTCATATTGTGTTGTAAGGGATCATATGGTGTCTTAAAGGGGTCATATGAAACAATATGACCCTTTAAGACACATTATGACCCATAGCAACCCAATTCGGTGTCTTAATGGATCATATGGTATCCTAAGGGGTGGTAGGACACAATATGACCCGTTAGGACACCATAGGACCCATAAAGACCCAATATGGTCTCATAAAGGGATCATATGTTGTCCTTAAGGGTCATATGGTGTCCCATGACCCCTTGGGACACCATATGACCCCTAACGATACCATATGGTGTCATAAGGGGTCATATGACCCATAACGACAATGTATAAAATCGTAAAGGGTCATATTGTGTCCTAAGGGATCATATAGTGTCTTAAAGGGGTCATATTAAACAATATGACCCCTTAGGACACAATATGACCCATCACGACCTAATTTGGTGTCTTAATGGGTCATATGGTGTCCTAAGGGGTTGTAGGACACAATAGGACCCCTTAGGACATCATAGGACCCATAACAACCCAATATAGTGTCATAAGGGGTCATATATTGCAGGGGTCATATATTGTCGGCAAGGGTCATATGGTGTCCAATGACCCCTTAGGACACCATATGACCCTTAACAATACCATATGGTGTCATAAGGGGTCATATGACCCATAACAACATTGTATAGAGTCGTAAAGGGACATATTGTGTCGTAAGGGGTCATATAGTGTCTTAAAGGGGTCATATGAAACAATATGACCCCTTCGGACACAATATGACCCATAACAACACAATTTGGTGTCTTAAGGGGTCATATGGTGTCCTAAGGGGTCGTAGGACATAATATGACCCCTTAGGACACCATAGGACCCATAATGACCCAATATGGTGTCATTCATATATTGTCCTTAGGGGTCATATGGTGTCCCATGACCCCTTAGGACACCATATGACCTCTAATGACACTAAATGGTGTCATAAGGGGTCATATGACCCATAACAACACCACATAGAGTTGTAAAGAGTCATATTTGTTAGGTCTCAGAGATAACTGAGAGGGGGGGGGGGGGGAGTGAATCAGCTGTCTAATAATATTAAACCAAAAACAACTTAATCAAATTACTGCTTAATACTAGTGAAATAGTCTGTTATACTGGTGGACAGATTTAATAGATAAATGAAATACCGGTAAAGATTAATGCATGAAACTAAAAGACAAAGTCATCCACAACACATAACACCAATATTTGTACATGGAAACCCTGCAAGGGGAAAAAACACGGTGGGAAACCTTACCCACAATCAAATGATACTATTGCAGATAGTAAGTGTACATAAATGGGGTCTGCACATGCAGAAAGGCCAAGTGCCTAGAGCTCACTGCTCAAACACAAATGGGAGTCACACTGACTACAATTGGATGGTTAAATCCAATAAGAATGTACTGCTCAAAATAGCATCTTCATATGCTGGATTTAGTACCGGTGTAGTTCTGATATGCTTTCACAAAAACCTAGCTTCACCTTCAAATGATGTCTGCATGTATAGCTCTGCTTAATCTCGCATATACCTTCGCACAAAACCTTTTTCATATTCCTCCATCGATCTTACAATTAAGACCCTACATTTATACCATAACCTAAGACCAATTTTAGTAGGTCGACTCTACAAGATATTACAATAAAATCATTTTACAAATAATACAAATATCCGATGCAATAAATGATTGAACATGTCAACTTAATGCATTTATAACAATAATTAATTATCTCCATAGCGTGCCATGCTAATCTGGCAAAGATAAACCTACCGGTGTAACTCTGGACCTATTTGTCGGTAACAACAAATATGCAAATATGAATATGCCAATAAACAATTCTCCAAGATAAGATGTCCAAACAATGTCTTCGATATTACCAAGTGTTTTCCAAGTCATTCCAAGTGTCAGTGATCATTATTTCCTATCGGTGTACCATATACCGGTGACTGTGCAAAAGTCACTTGCTTGCCGGTGAATGTTGCTAGATCTCCAAAGTGCTAGAGTTTTAGTAGGTGTTGACATCAATGACAAAACCATACCAAAATACCAACAATATCCCCCTTTGGCATTAATGGCAACACAAGATGGAAAAACCATCAAAGTGCCAAAATAGAAATGCCAACTATAAAAACCAATAATCTCCCCAAAGTAATAATCTCTCCCCCTGAGAGTAATATGAGTTTCCTTATGTTTTTCTGTACCAATCTCTTCCCAAAAGATAATGTGTTTTTCCAATAGATATCTCTCCCCCTTTGACATCAAATGCCAAAGTTACAAAAAACAATCAGGTCCATATACAAAATACCAACCAATTACAAAATACCAACTACTCCCCCTAAGAAGTAGCTTCCTCATCAAAGATGGAGTAAGAATATATCTTTGTTAATTCTATCTGTTGACGATAGACATCAACTGTCTAAGTTTCTACTGGTGTGGGTATGACCCCAAGCTGATCTCTTAGATATTCAAAAGTCTCCTTAGGTAGAGGTTTAGTGAAAATATATGTAATTTGCTCTTTAGTATTCACATAAACTAGTTTTACTACTTTTGCTTCAACATTCTCTTTTAGAAAATTCAATTTGATAGAAACATGTTTAGTTTTAGAATGTAGTACCAAATTCTTAGATATATCAATTGTTGCAGTGTTATCACAATAGATAGTTATAGGTTCCTTGCAATTTACCTTTATTTTCTTCAACATTTGTTTAAGCCATAGTACCTGTGTACAGTTTGTTGCTACTGCAACATATTCTGATTCTGCTATTGATAAAGATGTGCAACTTTGTTTCTTACTCAACCAAGAAATTAATCTGTTTCCAAGGAAAAATACTCCACCGGTGGTGCTTTTTCTGTCATCTACATCTCCTGTCTAGTTTGCATCTGTGTATGCACTTAATTCAAAGTTTTCATCTCTAGGATACCATAAACCAAGATTTGTAGTGCCCTGTAAGTACTAGAAAATCCTTTTTACTATTGATTCATGATTTTCTCTAGGTTTACTTTGAAATCTTGAAACAATACATACTACATTCATAATATCAGGTCTTGTTTGTGTTAAATACAGTAAACCTCCTATCATAGATTTGTACCTAGTTGGATTAATAGGTGTTGACTCATCTCTTAGTGATAATTTTTCATTTGTGGTCCTAGGAGTACTTACCAGTTTAGAGTTCTCCATCCCAAATTTCTTTAATAGTTCTTTTAAGTACTTGGTTTGACTCAAGAATATACCTTTATCAATCTGTGAAATCTGCAATCCTAAAAAGAATTTTACTTTTCCAATCATAGACATTTCAAATTCTTTTTACATTTTGATAGAGAAATCTTTACATAATCCATCTTCTCCTCCAAAGATTATATCATCAACAAAAACTTCTATAACCAAAATGTCATCATTAGTCACTTTATAGTATAAATTACTGTCTGCATTTCCTTTAGAGAAACCAATCTTCAAAAGATACTTATCTAATCTTGCATACCAAGCTCTTGGAGCTTTCTTCAACCCATACAAAGCTTTCCTTAACCTACAAACCATATCTTTGTCTTCTATCAAAGAAAATCCATCAAGTTGTTCAATGTAAACCTCTTCTTCAAGAATTCCATTCAAAAATACACATTTAATGTCCATCTGATATACTTTGTAGTTCTTATGAGCTACAAAAGCCAAGAATAATCTAACTGCCTCAATTCTAGCTACCAGTGCAAAAGTTTCATTGTAATCAATTCCTTCTTTCTGAGAATATCCCTTACACACTAGTCTTGCTTTGTTTCTGATTACTTTACCATCTTCATTGAGTTTGTTTCTAAATACCCATTTGGTTCCAATAACATTTTTATCTTTAAGCCGGGGAACTAATGTCCATGTGTCATTCTTCTCAATCTGCTCTAATTCTTCTTCCATAGCTTTAGTCCAATATTTATCTTCACATGCCTCATTAATTGATGATGGTTCAATTTGAGAAATAAGACATACCTCTTCATTTTCCAATCTTCCTCTTGTCATAACTCCTTTGTATTTGTTTCCAATTAACTAATCTTCAGAATGATTTAATCTTACATACTAAGGTGTCTTTGTTTACTGTTGTTCCTCGATTACAGTGGAACTTTCAGATGATACTGGTGTAACTGGATCTTCACTTTGTACAGGTGGATTTGGTGTAGGTTCATTTGTTAGAATTTTTGTTGCCTGTTTAGAATATACATACCTTGAAGTTCCTCTGAATTGTTCATCAATCTTTACATTTGTACTCTCAACAATTTTTTGCAATCTCTTGTTAAAACATCTATATGCTTTACTCTTAGATGAATAACCTAAAAATATTCCTTCATCACTTCTAGGATCAAATTTCCCAATGTACTCATCTCTTCTGATGTAACATTTACTTCCAAATATTCTAAAATATTTAAGAGTAGGAGTAATACCAAACCATAGTTCATGAGGGGTCTTACCGGTTTCACCTTTGATATGAACTTTGTTGAATGTATAGACCGTTGTACTTACTGCTTCTCTCCAATATACATGTGGTAGATTTGATTTAGTCAACATACTTCTTGCTGCATCCAAGATAGTTATGTTCTTTCTTTCTACAACTCCATTTTGTTGTGGTGTCCGAGGTGCTGATAGTTGTCTTCTGATTCCATTTACTTCACAGTAGGTATTAAATTCCTTAGATGTAAACTCACCTCCTTGATCTAATCTTAAACATTTGATTTTCTTACTGGTTTCATTTTCAACCATTGCTTTGAACAGTTTAAACTTTCCAAGTGCTTCTGATTTTTCTCTGAAAAAGTAACCCAACACATTCTAGAATAGTCATCAATGATTAGCATGAAATATCTATCACCTTGTAATCTTTTAGTTCTAGTTGGACCACATAAATTAGTATGGATTAAATCAAGAGCATTATTTGATTTTTCTGGAATACTTTTGAAACTAGCTCTAACCTGTTTTCCAAATTGACATTCCTTACATACCATGTTGTGAGGTTTGACAATTTTAGGTAAATCTCTAACTGCCTTAGTAGTATTGATTTTTACCATACAATCAAAATTTACGTGACAGAGTCTCTTATACCATAACCAACTTTCATCAATATGTGCAATCAAGCATGTCTTTTCACTGTTATTCAAATGAAAGATATTACCTCTAGTGTGATTACGGGTTGCAATTTCTAAACTAGTTTTGTTCATGATTTTGCATTTTCCATTCTTAAATTGTAACTGAAATCCTTTCTCAACTAATTGGCAAACACTCAAAAGATTATGCTTTAAACCTTCAACATATTAAACATTCTTAGTGTTATGCTTACCATCAAGAGATATTGAACCCTTACCTTTGATCTGACAAGCTTTGTCATCTCCAAATCTTACTAAGCCACCATTATATTCTTGAAAGTTCAACAATTTACCTTTATCTCCTGTCATATGATGTGAGCATCTAGAATCAATGATCCATTCATCCTTTACTTCAATTTTAGCTGCCAAGGCATGTTCTACCTATTGCACTGTAGGTACCAGTTGATCTTATGTTATAGCAACAAAAACCCATCCATTGTCTGCCGGATCTTCATCAGAATCATCAGTCACCCCTTCATCAACAACATAACAAGATTTGTCCTTATTCTTCTTGAATTTGTATCTCTAATATTCAGGGTTAGGTTTGTATGTCCTTCTAGCTTCTTCTCTTAACCTAGCATGTCTATCAGGGCATCTTGAAGCCATATGACCAATTTTATTGTAGTTAAAACATTTAAAGGGTGCTTTACCTTCATACTTACTTCCAACTAGACCTTTAGGAATTTTTCTTACAAATAGTGCTTCAAGTTCTTCAAGTTATTCATTTTCTCTCCTGATTTCTTCAAGTTCTCTTGCATAAAAGGCTTTCCAATTAGACTTGTCAAATGATGGTGCAGATGATGTTGATGCCTTAAAAGCTAAGTCTATTTTTATAGTAGCAACATGACCAAATTCCTCAATTTCAAAGGCTGATAGTTTTCCAATCAATGTATCCCTAGTTACTGATGTGTTAGGCATTGTTCTAAGTTCATTTATTACAATAACATTCATTTTATATGCCGATGGAAATGCTCTTAAAACTTTTGAAATAATTTCATCTTCACTTAAGGTTCCTCCACAACATTTTATACCCAAAACAATTTCATTTACTCTTTCCATAAAAGAAGAAATTCTTTCATCTTCTTCCATTTTCAGACTTTCATACTTGACCCGAAAGCTTTCATGTTTTGCAATTTTTACTGTGGAATCTCCTTCATTCAGTGTTTCCAAGTGATCCCAAATAGCTTTGGCAGTAGACCTATCTGATAATCCCATGATTTGCTGATCTGATAGATCGCTCAAGAGTGCTTCTCTTGCCTTGCAATCATTTTCCTCATCTTTAGTCAAGTTAGGTGGATTAGGCTGACTAGAAGTGGGAGTAGTATAGCCATTCTTTGTAATATCCTAGATGTCCTTTCCAATGCAATTCAGATGTGTCTCCATTCTGATCTTCCATATCCCATAGTTGGTTCCATCAAGTTTAGGACTGTCCTTCCTAAAATAGTTGCTAGAGATTTGATCTCCTCAAGCTGTTAAACTTCTACAAAAGAGGACTAGGCTTTGATACCAATTGTTAGGTCCCGGAGACAACTGAGAGGGGGGGGGGGGGTGAATCAGTTGTCTAATAATATTAAACCAAAAACAACTTAATCAAATTACTGCTTAATACTGGTGAAACAGTCTATTATACTGGTGGACAGATTTAATAGATAAATGCAATACCAGTAAAGATTAATGCATGAAACTAAAAGACAAAGTCATCCACAACACATAACACCAATATTTGTACATGGAAACCCTATAAGGGGAAAAACCATAGTGGGAAACCTTACCTACAATCAGATGATACTACTGTAGATAGTAAGTGTACATAAATGGGGTCTGCACATGCAGAAAAGCCAAGCGCCTAGAGCTCACTGCTCAAACACAAATGGGAGTCACACTGACTACAATTGGATGGTTAAATCCAATAAGAATGTACTACTCAAAATAGCATCTTCATATGCTAGATTCAGTACCGGTGTAGTTCTGATATGCTTTCACCAAAACCTAGCTTCACCTTCAAATGATGTCTGCATGTATAGCTCTGCTTAATCTCGCATATACCTTCACAGAAAACCTTTTTCACATTCCTCCATCGATCTTACAATTAAGACCTTACATTTATACCATAACCTAAGACCAATTTTAGTAGGTCGGCTCTACAAGATATTACAATAAAATCATTTTACAAATAATACAAATATCCGATGCAATAACCGATTGAACATGTCAGCTTAATGCATTTATAACAATAATTAATTATCTCCATAGCGTGCCATGTTGATCTGGAAAAGATAAACCTGCCAGTGTAACTCTGGACCTATTTGCCAGTAACAACAAATATGCAAATATGAATATGCCAATAAACAATTCTCCAAGATAAGATGTCCAAACAATGTCTTCAATATTACCAAGTGTTTTCCAAGTCATTCCAAGTGTCAGTGATCATTATTTCCTGTCGGTGTACTAGATACTGGTGACTGTGCAAAAGTCACTTGCTTGCTGGTGAATGTTGCTGGATCTCCAAAGTGCTAGAGTTTTAGTAGGTGTTGACATCAATGACAAAACCATACCAAAATACCAACAATATTGTGTTGTAAGGTGTCATATGTTGTCTTAAAGGGGTTATATGAAGCAATATAACCCCTTAGGACACAATATGACCCATAACGACATAATAATGTGTTTTAAGGGATCATATGGTGTCGTAAGGGGCCGTGAGACATAATATGATACCTTAGGATACCACATGACCCATAATGACCCAATATGGTGTCATCAGGGCTCATGTGTTGTCCTTAGGAGTCATATGGTGTCCCATGACCACTTAGGACACTATATGACCCCTAAGGACACCATATAGTGTCATAAGGGGTCATATGACCCATAATGACACTGTATAGAGTCATAAAGGGTCATATGGTGTCTTAAAAGGGTCATATGAAATAATATAACCCCTTAGGACACAATATGACCCATAATAACACAATTTTGTGGCTTAAGGGGTCATATCGTGTTCTAAGGGGTCGTAGGACACAATATAACCCCTTAGGACACCATAGGACCCATAACGACCCAATATGGTGTCATAAGGGGTCATAGATTGTCCTTAGGCATCATATGGTGTCGCATGACCCCTTAGGACACCATATGACCCCTAACGACACCATATGGTGTTATAAGGGGTCATATGACCCATAACGACACTGTATAGAGTCATAAAGGGTCATATTGTGTCCTAAGGGTTCATATAGTGTCTTAAAGAGGTTATATGAAACAATATGACCCCTTAGGAAACAATATGACCCATAATGACACAATTTGGTGTCTTAATGGGTCATATGGTGTCCTAAGGGGTCGTAGGACACAATATAACCCCTTAGGACACAATATGACTCATAATGACACAATTGGGTGTCTTAATGGGTCATATGGTGTCCTAAGGGGTCGTAGGACACAATTGGGTGTCTTAATGGGTCATATGGTGTCCTAAGGGGTCGTAGGACACAATATGACCTCTTAGGAAAGCATAGGACCCATAATGACCCAATATGGTGTCATAAGGGGTCATATGTTGTCCTTAGGGGTCATATGGTGTCCCATGACCCCTTCAGACACCATGTGACTCCTAATGACACCATATGGTGTCATAAGGGGTCATATGACCCATAACAACACCATATTGGGTCATTATGGGTCCTATGCTTTCCTAAGAGGTCATATTGTGTCCTACGACCCCTTAGGACACAATATGACCCATAACGACCCAATTTGGTGTTTTAATGGGTCATATGGTGTCCAAATAGGTCCTAGGAGATAATATGACCCCTTAGGACACCAAAGGACCCATAATGACCTAGTATGGTGTCATAAGGGGTCATATGTTATCTTGAGGGGTCATACAATGTCTCGTGACCCTTTAGGACACCATATGACCCCTAACGACACCATATGGTGTCATAAGGGGTCATATGACCCATAACAATACTGTATAGAGTTATGAAGGGTCATATTGTGTCGTAAGGGGTCATATAGTGTCTTAAAGGGGTCATATATCACAATATGACCCCTTACAACACAATATAACCCATAATGACACAATTTGGTGTCTTAAGGGCTCATATGGTGTCCTAAGGGGTCATAGGACACAATATAACCCCATAGGACACCATAGAACCCATAACGACCCAATATGGTATCATAAGGGGTCATATGTTGTCCTTAGGGGTCATATGGTGTCCCATGACCCCTTAGGACACCATATGACCCCTAACTACACCATATAGTTTCATAAGGGGTCATATGATCCATAACGACATTATATAGAGTCGTAAAGGGTCATATTGTATTGTAAGGGGTCATAATTTGTCTTAAAGGGGTCATATGACACAATATGACCCCTTAGGATACAATATGACCCATAATGACATAATTTGGTGTCTTAAGGGGTCATATGGTGTCTTAAGTGGTCATAGGACACAATATGACCCCTTAGGACACCATAAGACCCATAATGACCCAATATCATGCCATAGGGGGTCATATGTTGTCCTTAGGGGTCATATGGTGTCCCATGACTCCTTAGAACACCGTATGGCCCGTAATGACACCATATGGTGTCATAAGGGGTCATATGACCCATAACAACACTGTATAGAGTCGTAAAGGGTCATATTATGTCCTAAGGGGTCAATGGTGTCTTAAAGGGGTCATATGACACAATATGACCCCTTAGGACACAATATGACCCATAACAACATGATTTGGTGTCGTAAGGGGTCATATGGTGTCCTAAGGGGTTGTAGGACACAATATGACCCCTTAGGACACCATAACGACCCAATATGGTGTGGTAAGGGGTCATATGTTGTCCTTAGGGGTCATATGGTATCTCATGACCACTTAGGACACCATATGACCTCTAACAACACCATATGGTGACATAAGGGGTCATAGTGTGTCATAAGGTCGCAAGACGAACCATTATTATAATATAAAAAGCAGTGCCAATATTGCTTACAAAAATTTGACACCTAAGGGGTCATATTGTGTTCTAATGGGTCATATGACACAATATGACCCCTTAGAAGACAATATGACCCTTTCCCCTCCCTCTCTCTATCTCTTTCTCTCCCTTCCACCTCCCTCTCTCCTTCTCCCCTAATATCTTTATCTCTCTCTCTCTCTCTCTCTCTCTCTCTCTCTCTCTCTCTCTCTCTCTCTCTCTCCCCTAATCTCTCTATCTCTCTCCCTTCCCTCTCTCTCTCTCTCTCTCTCTCTCTCTCTCTCTCTCTCTCTCTCTCTCTCTCTCTCTCTCTCTCTCTCTCTCTCTCTCTCTCTCTCTCCCCTCTCCCTCTCCCTAATATCATATACTAATTTTTTTATAAATAAATATATTGTCTTTTAATATATTAATAAACAATAGATTAATTATGCGCAAATTTAGTTAGAAAATTTACTTATTAAAATCAGATATCCGATTTTTGTTGTACAAATTTCAAATTTGAAATTTTGGCTTGGGAATGCTTTGGGATTTGTCTTGGAAGTGACAAGCCTGGAAAGTCAACTGAAAAAATGTGTTTTTCAGTATTCCTTGATTTTCCAGACTTTACACTGGTGGTTGACGACTTTTTTTATAGCCAAAATTGATAAAACAAAAAGGGTTTTTTAAGGACGTTCTCAGATTTCCAACAATATAAGGCTTGTCTTATTTCAACTTTAATAAATAATAATTATTTATTTTCTAATATTATTATGAGAAAAGTCTAGATTGATAGACTAATTGAAAAACACTCATAACTTTCGAACGATAGCTTTCGAACGATATAACATTTTTTGAACCCGAAAAATGCATCACATCCTATGCTTCATCTACTATAGGGAAAAATAAAAAAAATAAAATTTCATAAGGTTTTGACCAAGTTAAGATGGTCAGACGTAGGAGTTTCTGAATTTCTAAAAAGTTGTAGTAAAAAAATCATAAATAATTATTTACTTTATAAAAAAATGTGTCACATCCAGACATGAGTCTAATACTTATATTATAAATATTATAAAAATAATATTATGATTTTATTGTGATTAGGGTGGTCAGACATACGTCTACCTCTTATCTTTTTCCTGAAATTTTAGTACCACTGCATTGAAATTTAAAATTGTCATCAAATAGGATTTTTTTTTCAAAAAACAACTAGTATCTTAGAAACTACATTCAATTTTCTATAGATTCCCTTCTTACATATTTTAAAAATAATGTTCACAACTTATTCAAATTTTCATGTCATTACATAACTCTGATTTTATGAAATTTCATTGCCACTTAAGGGCCTATTTTGGCACACCATGATCCTACACATACCCTCTATGGGTTCCGAAACATCACTAATAAGAAATATTCACTATCATATGTCAACCATATGACTCATCACATAAAAATATATACTAAGTTTATTTTTAAACACTGAATAAAATATTCTTATGATAGCCTTCATAAGAATAAGAACGTATATGCAATTTACATAATTACATTTACCTGCAAGATATCCATTGTTACCAATGCAACTATTACTAAAGTCCTATTACAAAATTTCCACTTGGAATAATCAAAAATATCTTTTACAACTACTGATATAAATAAACAGTTACATAAAATTTTACATCATTCTAGAAGATATATTACAAATAACAACATAATGGTAAATCATCTCATAGCTGAAATATGAAGATACTGAAAAGTACATGGTAAAGATCCATCCATCTGCACATGAACAAGTCCATCAAAATATTCCCAATGGGTGAAAAAACAATGCCACCCAACCATGTGGAAACCATAGGCCCATCCCCCATGATAGTAGATAGACACAAGGCCCCAAACACCATACAAGAAGGCTAGGGATATCAAAAACAACCAAACTCACAACCAAGACATGTAAACACCACTTCACAAGACAAGAAAATAAAGATAACAACCAAAGATTACCAAAACATAAATACATAATACAAGACTCACAAAGATAGATGACATTTGAAAAAACCCTTCAAAAGAACTCACAAAATACTTCCCAAAGAAAGGATAACAATTAAATCTTCAAGATCTTCTACAACCAAGGACTACAAAAGTAAGAATATCAATCAAAATCTCCAAAAGAACTCCTAGAGGCTTCCACTTGAACAATCAATTCAATAGGATACATAAGGTGAGAGTGTCATCGCATAGCCTCTCATGGGTTATCCTGGCAGTCTGACTCTTCTCCTAACTCCAGACCCTGACCCCATAGACAACTCATGCAAAACCATACAATCCTTTCTTGAGGACAAGGTATTGCACAATCATGCCATCTCAACACCTCAACAAGTGGCCAGGCCTTCCCAATCTCACCCTTTACCTATATGAGCACATGAGGCCATCAGTGGGGCACAACATTATCTTATTAGTGTGTGTAAAACCCAAATAAATACCAGCCCAAAGTTTAATTAATGTTATCACTTATTAATCTACTCACCTATGAGTTACCATGATAGCCACTTCTGGCCCCAACCCCCATGGTGAACCACTCTTCCTTGATGCACCTACATATACTATACTCTTTGATTCAACATAAACATCATGAAGCATACGATAAAAAAATGAGAACATAAAGGATCCATACACATGCATGGATATAAAATCTTGCAAATAGGACTTTCATACATAGACCCATCACAAGGTCAAGCCTTGAAACTGAAACAAGATCCCAAAATAATTGTTCCACTTTACAGGCCAAATCAAGAATGGGAACATGAATAATAAATCAGTCAAAATAATACCAATCAGATCCAAAAATACATAAGTAACAAGGCACAAAGTTCAAAACAAACCTCTGGAAGAAAATGAGAGTCAATATAGAATCAAACTACGAAATCAGGACCCAAAATAGTGATTCTGCACATATGAGCATAAAAAGACTCCAAAGATAAAAATATGATTCATGCTCATTTGAGAAGGGTCTGATAACATCTAAAAATCACTAAAAAGTCACACATAAAGATTTAGATAGGATTTTCAATCAAGCATGTAGAAAAAACTAGTTCACAGAAACACACAATCCCCACACTCGATTTCAAACAAAACACAATCTTTACAAATCATGAATAAGAACATGAACTTAGATGATAAATACAATTCAATCAACATCCAAAATCTCCCTAATATTCATTTGTAATCAAATTGCAAAAATCAACTAAAATCAAATGGGGAAAAATAGATACATACTTGAAAGCAAGTGAAAAGAGAGAAAGAGAGAGAGAGAGAGAGAGAGAGAGAGAGAGAGAGAGAGAGAGAGAGAGAGAGAGAGAGAGAGAGAGAGAGAGAGAGAGAGAGAGAGAGAGAGAGAGAGAGGGAAAGGGAAATTTAATGATGAATTCTGAAGCAATAATCAAACTCCAAAAATCCAAATCACACTTCAAAGAAAATCCGAAGTCAAACTGAAAACTGCATATCCCTCTTCTCATATTCACATTATGAAATTCTTCACAAAGTTGCAATAAAATTTACTCTCTTTGAAATTTAGAAAAAGAATAATAATAATAACACAATCAACTCTCATGAAGACACAATAAATAAAACTCAATTACCTAAATAAATCTCACAAGGAAAATTGAAGCCCTAATCCTAAAAATATAAAATAATATTAAATTAATTCCCAAAATAAAACCTCTATAAAATAAATAAACAATAATAAATAAATATTAAATCACCAACTTAAATAAATAATAATCCAATAAAATGATAAGAAATAAATAAGTAATAATTCATTCAAGAATAATAACCATAAACAGTAAATCATTTAAAAATAATTAAACAATAAATAATAATAATTAATTTTTACAATTAATAAATAATTATCACAATAAATAACTAATTCTAAATAAATAATAAAACAATAATTCATAGAATCATAAAATGATAAATGATAAATCACTCAAAAATAATAATAAAATAATAAATCATTTAAAATCATAAATAATAAAATAATAAATAATTCCCACCATAAAATAATTAATTTAAATTTAAATTTATCCATAATAATAGAACAACTAGTCCCACCAAGAAATAACAATTAGTTCCACCAATGGTAGGCTTGTCTTAGCAGTGGCACTCCCACTGGGCACCCAGACAAACCATTATGCCGAGGCATATGTAGCCTACATTGGGCTTAAAATGGCTCTTCGTGGAGGGTTCAAGAAGGTTTCGTTGGAAAGTGATTCACTAAACATAATCAACTATTTGATTAAAAAGATAACCCCCAACTGGACGATTAAGCAGATTATGCAGGAGTGCTTTGAAATGATAGCCCAATTTGAAGAAATTCAAATCTCACACATTTCTAGAGAGGGCAACATGCCTGTAGACCATGTGTCAAACATTAGTGTTGCTAGGGATGATGAAAAATGGTGGTGGGAAGGGGAAGCCTTTACGTTTCATCTTTGCTAAGTGTCGCGAAAGGATGCCGAAAATATCTCTCCAATAGAGTATTAATGATGACAAATTTTTACTTATGTAAAGCCATTCCTAGAAAGACATGGTGGAGATCTTCCATATTTTTTCCTATGGGTCTAGTTTTTTATCCCCTAGTTGAAGCCTAGTTTTAGTGTAAACACTAAAAATTACAGAGGTAACAATTATATGTGGGGAGAAAAAAATAGAACAGAACCATCCTTGTGTGAGCTATGGGAGAAAAATGAAGAGGTATGGAGGGAAGTTGTGGATGGTGGTTTGGAACCATATGTAAGAAAACTCCATGTCCAGAACCACAAACTCACGTGAATGTTTGTAAAAAACTAGAACAAGGGGGTGTTAAGTGTCTATGGTGCTAAGTTCAAGATAGACAGACCCTTCATAGCTGAGATAACTGGGCTAAGCATGGAGGGTAAAAAATTCTACAGGGAAAGAAAAAACTCAGAGGAAGCCCTTTTGATTTTCTATGACAAAAATAGCGAGAGAAGCAGAGTTAGGAAGAACCTAGATGGCGGCTACAACCAAAAGGATCTTTTGAAGCCTTGTGCGAATTTGGTGGAATTCATTATCAGGTGCATAACCCTTGATGGCCGATTTGCTAGTATCTTCTCTTATCATTTCACTATTCTGAATCACTTTAGGCATGACAAAAGAATTTCGATGCCATTTTTTTTACTATCTTCTCTTGAACATTCTATTCATAAGCACTGTGAAAATAAGGAAAATCTAATTTTGAATGAGGGATGAATACTCTTGATTATGGAGTATGCTAAGGCTAACGAGGTTAAACCCTCTTCATTTTAGGAAACCCCAAACCCTTAGCCAACCAGGATGTGCATAATGTTTCAGATACAAAGTTTGGTGAGGAGGAGGGCGAGATTGCCATGAATTGGAATGACATCCATGGTTTAGATGACTCTGAATATAAACCCTCAGAGGATGAGTCCCCCCCATAGAAGCCCACTCCTGGCACTACTAGTAGAAGAAAGAGCAGGAATCCACCTAGATGGGTAACACAAAAGTTGAAAACCCTTGTTTCTCAATCCCAAAATTTGGGCCTGCAAAATATTAAAAAGCAGAAGACTAGGAAAAGGGCAGAGACTCAAGAAAACTGGGAGGCTGAAATTAAACTCAATATTGCCCTCATTATGGACCCCAATGAGCCTAAAAGCGATGAAATGGATGTTGATAGGCTCCAGGGAAATTCATTCTCTAACCAGGAGAAATGTTTTTGCTGGGTTTTTGGTTAAATTAATCTTTTGAAATAGGGGATCAAGGACATTATTGATTATTTCATTGAGAATCCAACACCTGATGAAAGTGATAAACTCCTAAAGTTGACCCAAAAAATTATGAAAGATATCAAGGTCATGAAAACATAGAACGAGGCTAGGATTGACAGGATAGAGAATGATTTTTAGGATTTAAAGGGTAAACTTACAGGTTTGGTGGAGATCAGTGAGGAAATGTACAACAGTGCAGAAGGTCTCAAAAGAGTGAATGAGGAAATTGCCACTCAAAAATATCATCTAATCAGATTCGACTTGTCGTCTGACTTCAACTTGGACAAGAAGAACCAAGATGTGTAGACTTTCATGGGGCCTTCTACAAGGACTAGGAGAAAATAACAAGAAAGGGGAAGTTAGAGATTCATCATGGAAGAACTTCAGGAGATCAACAATAGGACAATCCAAAAGAATATTGATCTCTTGAAAGATCTCAGTTAGTTGTTTTTGACTTGTTTTTTTTGTCAGCGTTGTGTTTTTTTGTTGTCTTTCTCGTTGGGGTGCTTCCCCTGTTTCTGTTGCTGCTTAGCAACTGTTTAGACTTTTGTTTAACTCTGTTTATTTTTTGATGGATTTGGGTTTCAAGTCCTTGTAAAACCCATTTATCTTAATAAAAAATAATTAGTTCCACCAAGAAACAACAATTAATTCCATGAATAATAAAATAAAATATAATTTTTACTCAAAATATAATTTCCACTAAAAATTATCCCCACAATAAAAATATCATATGCACAATAATAAATAATAAACAAGTAATCATTTAATAAATAATAAATAAATAAATCATATTTATATAATTAATAATAACCATTTAAATACTAAATCATTTATTAAATAATATCCAATAACAAAAATATATTTATTAAATCAAAATTACAATTAAATCCATAATAATTATTAATTTAATTTACAACACTTAGGCTATAATTGATATTAACAAATAAAATAACATAAAATCCAACACACTCAAATAAACCATAAAATAATGCCAACATCAAAGCAAGAATTACCATTGACAATTGGGTAATCTGACAGAATAAAATGAAGACTAGATTATTGTCTCTAGGTTAGGACAATGGCTAGGGCTAGCTACAATTTGGGCCTTGTACTATCTCGTATACAACCATTGAGAGTTAAAGACATGTTCAGGCCTATGGAATTAGGTGAAGTCATTGTCTAGTACTTGCAATCCTACACCAAAACATGTTGTATACAAACATATATATAAATCATGACATTGTATGGAGCTTGCAATGAGTAATAAGAAATCATTCCATTCACCCTACCCCAAACAACAATACAATAAAGATCTACTCTAAAAATAACATTTACAATCAATGTCCATATGTTGCTAAAAATAGAAAATAGTAAAAATAGGAAGTTTGTCCAAACACAAAATTAAGCCAATTGGAGACACAGAGAAGTTTTCTAAAAATAGACATTACTAAAAATAGACATTTCTGAAAATAGTAAGTTCTTGAAAAACACCTAATCATGTAGATTAACATCTCATGAAGCATCAAAAAATAGTCCCATAACATGAATCACATGAATGTATCCATACACACAAAGCAATGAAATAAATCACACATAAATAGTCAAAACATAGTCTAACAAGTCAATGTAACAAGTATCTAAAGAATGTCATGGAGGGGCACTACAATTATGGTGATGAGGAGGAAGAAGAATAAGAAGATAAAGCCCGCTGATGAGTAAGGAACAAAATTGACAGATATATTGGTTGAACTTGAAGACCTGATGGCCAAGGTTAAACATTTGGAACTTCAAGAGTGCATTGATTGTGAGAGAAATAGAGACAAAATTTTTACCTTGGAGAGGGCCATGAAATAACTGGTGAGAATCTATAATACCCTCATGTACAAGACTGTGATTGCAGTGGTTATTGTGGTGACAAAATTTGAAAAACTAGGCAAAGAAGAATGCACAAAAGCTCAAGACAAAGGATAAGAAGAAAGGAAAGAAGTCTATAGTTGTCATAGCATCAGAGGAAACTCAAGAGAAAATGGTTGAAGAGTGAGATTTTATTTACTAGAGTTTTTTATGCTTATACTGTTCTATTGTTTTGGTTATGAATATTATCTTTATGATGTCTATAGACTTTGATAAGCTAGTTTACTTTATAGTTAATTTTATTTAATTGGTTCATGTTGAATTTATTGTTAGCTTGACCTCCAAGCCTATGGTTGTGATAGTATTTTTTAGTGTTTCTTTGTAAGGGTTGGGGACCCTTCCCCACTTATCTTTAAAAAAAAAAATTCATTAATTTTACTACAATAATGCTTAAAATCAACAAATTGATAATTTTCATGTGTTCTAGTTTTGCATTTAAATCAACCTTGACTGGGTTCAAGGATTAGACTTTCACTCTTAAATTTTATTTTTGAGCTCTATAAGTTTGAATAGTTAACCTCTAACACCTAAGGCTTAAAATAAGTTTATCCATTATATCAGGTACTAGGTCTAAGGATTTAGGATCCTTGGAATACTTCCCATTATGCACTAAAATATTGAACAATACATCCCCAACCTCTAAGTCATAGAGAGACAACAAAGATACCGCCTGAACTTGAGAGATGATGAGGCAAAAATCTCAAGGGATTTGATAAAAACCAAAAAGAAAACCAAAAAAGAGGGAAAGGCATAGAGGGACACCAAAACCTTGAGAAAAACCTTAAAATGATAAAACAAACCAAAAAGAAAAGAAACAAAGGAAAAAATAGCAAAAGCACCAACCTAAAGTCATTACCAACTGACCCAAACTACTGACACAAAGTATGCATGCACTAGGGTACCAAAATTTGAGAGCTATAGTAATTAGGGAATAGTTTTGATTATTGTGGGGTTTCAAATACTCAAAATTGGAGTGCACGTGAGCAATGATCCTAACAATACCCTTTTATATAGGTGGGTTCTCTACATCAATAGGCCACCTGTAACAATTGATACCACCTAGGGTTGAGGGACAAGTTTTCAATGAGTTAAACATATGAACATACTGGGGATTAGATATTGGGGCTTTAGTGTTCAGTTGTCACCAAGTGGAAACCTAACATCAGATGCTTGATCCCATAAAAGGAAACACAAAGGTCGGGAATCAGAATTCAGATTTTCTCTTAGTGATTTAAGTTAACATCAAAAGTTTGATGTCTGACAAGTGACAAAGTGGAAGAACACAAAAGACTTATTGAAGGATGAGGTGTTGACTAGGTTGAAAGAATCGAAATACCGAGGGGGGGTGAATCAGTATTCCTACAAATTTTAAATATTTCTTCTAACTTTAATCTTCCACTAAAATATCAATCTTCATCAAACAAACTTAACAGATATGAAACAACAAATGTATAATAAACATGAAGAACACAACCACAAGACAAACATCAGATTTTATACATGGAAAACCCAAATGGGAAAAACCGCAGAGAGTGTTAACTCGGGACAATTTATAACTAGTTATATGGTGTTTACAAAAGGGGTGGCTCATTGTCGGGTGGCTCACTGCCAAATTACAAAAGTAGCTCACTATTGGATTGTTCACTGTAAAGATACAAAGGAATGACTTACTGCCAGAATCCACACTGCAACAAAAAAGGCTGAACTGAAAAGGATTGCATCTTCAAATGCATGGGATTAGTTCTAAGATTAAGCTTAGATTATAATTCACAAACTTTGCAACAGATCTAGTTAGAGATCTTCATACAATTGTCCTGCAGTAGATCCGATGAAGGACTAGTCCACTATTGCAACATTGTCTGCCTTCGTTGTCCGCAACTCACACTTCACACACTATTACCTTCACTGCTAACCCTCTCTCGCATATCTCATTAACTTCCTTAATCTCTTTCTAACACACATGCTTCTTCCTTTTGCCATTCTCATGCTACTACATATGTATATGAATATATACCGGAGGACAAAAAAAAAGTATGTAGGCCTAGCTCAACACGTTATCAATACGCTCATGTCAGTCTTCACAAGATCTCTACACGCTTCCCTTTACATACTTCATTTTCCAATGCATATATCAAGATTGTCGAAATGGGGTGAAAGGTCATCCGGAACCAAGAATACTAACCCATTATAGAAATACTAAGTACAACATCTTCAAAATGTAGAATCTATGTATAACAAGAATACCATAACATAAAATGTGAAGAGATACTACTGACATTGACCAAAGCAGATAATACCAAGACACAACCAATTCTAGGATCAATGAGAACTCAAAATTATGGAACAAGCATCTTCTAGAGATTACCACATCATATTACCTCCATCATATTGCATCATAACGTTTGTCCATAGCAACATATACTCATAACAAAATAACTGCACCTACTCACTGCATACAACATCTGAACCAATATCCAGATCAATTTGAGCTACATATACTATCCGATCCAAACTAAATAACTAGTTTGACATCAATGACAACAATATATTCACACAAGTCTAACAATCTCCCCCTTTGTCATTGATGGCAAAACATATCCAAAAAATAATTGTGTACAACTCCCCCTTACTCATGCAACTCCTCAAATCAAAGAAACCACATTCCTTTCTTCCCCTTTTCACATCAACGACAAAGGATGCCTTTGATGAAAGAAAGAAAGAAAAGGAAGAAAATGACATAATATATATACATCTACAAAAAATGTCAAAACCTGAATATCACACAAGAACCTTCAGTTGCTCTTCTTCAGAAAGATAAACTTGTATTTTTCCTTAAGATCTAGAAGAACTTCCCAAGAATTTATGGCCACTTTAATTCTAACTAAAAAGGCTTCTACATTCCACTAACAAATCAACTGCATGGGAAAAACTATCTAGAGTAGATGGGTTTTTCTCATACTCAACTGTATTCCCAAGCAATATTGAAATATGCTCCAATTCAGCCTCAACAATCTCCTTAACCTAAAAGAACCTCCATCATATTTTTCAAGTTTTATGAACTTACTTTTATCACCAATCATATGATTTGAACATCCGCCATCAATCAACCACTCATTCTTATTTCGTCTATCTTTGTAGGATGTTGGCATTTTTGAGTTTGTTGGCATTTTGCATAGAGATTGCATTAATGATATGTTGTCATTGATGTCAATTGAATTGGTAATGGTATTCATGTTATTGCTGATATTGTTGTTTTTGATATTGGCTGGTAACTAGTAAGAAGAGCTTTGTGGAAGATGTTGTAAACCGGTATGTAAAGTTTGTTAGTTGAACCGGTGAACCAGTGTAAAGGGTTAAACCTTTCTATGTAATGTAATTGGTAAACCCTATCAGTTGTTAAACCTTAACCGATCAAGTTTATTCATTTATTATCTGATAAGCAGTAATGATGGAGACATGTGTGATCATTGTATGAGGATATGTTCAAATTATTTTGGCACGTTTAAATTATTTTGGCACGTTTGTTTTTTGCCTAGGGAAGGAGCAAAGTGGATTGCATCTAATGCACAACGCGTGATGAGTTACAAAGTCCGACGAAGTGGTGATCATGGAGCGGTTGGAATTTTCTTGAAGAATGTGAAGATATTGTCATGATTTCTAACAATCAAGATTGTACCGACTTGTTTGTAATCTCGATGATGAGAATTAGGTTTTTGTTGTGTCACCGACCTAATTGATTTGTATTTAAGGTTGATGAAGTTGTTTGTAAAGGTTGTTGGCAAGATTGATAGAAACCCATTGAGTGTGTAGTTGCCTAACTAGTCAATGGATTTGCACTTTGAGTGAAAGTAGATTGAAGCTTAGAAGGATTTGATCAAACAAATGTAGTGCTACTCAGACAGATCAAGATAACCTGTTATTTTCTAACAATTATAGCAGAAGTGAAATCCCTTAACTGGGTAAGCTCTAACAAGCTTGGTTACTCATTGAATCCTCTAATAAGGTGGTCCATTACCTTGGATTATTAAATCCTCCAGCGAGGTTACTCCTAACAGGGTATTGTGCTTATCATCAAGGCATATTTTTAAATCCCTTAACCGGGTGATTCCTAACCGGAATTAGTTCTTAACATGACTTATTGTAAAGCTTTAATAGTCTTGGCTCCTAAAAGGGTGAACTTTAGAAGAGTTCAGATAGGTATCCTTGTGAGTCTCATCTCGTTGTGGTTTTTATGTATTTGGGTTTTCCATGTATAAACATTTGTGTCAAGTGGTGAATGCTTTTGTGGTTGTGATCTTATTTGTTGATTTGGTTAGCTTATGATAAGGCATGATAAGTAGAAGCATTGAGAGATGAATATGTTGAGTTATGATTAAGCATTGTTGATGTTTACAAGATTGAAGTTGTTTACTATTAAGTTGCCATAACACTTAAACCAGTTGATGTCAAGTATTCTTATGAATATTGATCTTGACTGAGTTATGTTTACTTTGTGTGATTGAATTTGAGTTTGGGAACTTTGTATCAGTTTTTCAATATATTGATTTACACCCCCCCCCCTCTCAGTATTCTACTGGGTACTTATTCTTTCATCATACCATCAATTGGTATTAGAGCATCTTAGGTCCTCTTAATCTAAAATCCTAACAGCTTGAAGAAAATATCTTGTAGATAATGATGAAGAAAGAAGGTCCGAAGTTCAATAAAGATAACTACAGAATATGGAGTGATAGAATGAAGATTTACATTAAGAGTCTTGGTAGTCAATATTGGGATCATATAGAAAATAAGTATATTACACCTATTGGACCCTTGACTGATGATCAAAAAAGAACAACAAGAAAATCACCAAGCATTAGAGGCTATTATCAGTTCCCTGTCTGATGTTGAATATGTAGATATTCATGGTCTTGAAACTGCATATGAAGTATGGAAGAAATTAGAAGAGATTTATAGCGGTGATGAACATGTTAAGATTGCCAAAGAGGAGAGTTTGAGAGGAAAATTTGATGACATGAGAATGTCTAAAGATGAGAATATCTAGCAGTATGGTCAAAGGATTAAAGAGATAGTTGGTGAGATAAAGAGTGCAGGAGGGAAAGTGGAAGATGCCATAATAATCAGTAAGGTACTGAGAACCATTCCACCGGTCTATGCTATCCGAGTTGTAGCTATTCAGGAGCTGAAATCCATTGACAAGACAAAGGTAACTCTTGTCTCTATTATGGGCAAACTTACTGCTTTTGAACTAAATGGCTATGATGGTAGTGTAAAGAAATCAGAATCTGCATTCAGAGCTTCTGTCTCTAACCCATCTGTGATAAGAAGTAGAGATACCGGCCATAGCTATGAATCTAGATCCAACAAAGATGTTGAATATGAAGACAACTTAGTGGAACTTGAAGCATTGTTGGCAAAACGAATGCCTAGAGGCATTGGTAAATATAGAGGTAAGCTACCTTTAAAATGTTTTGCATGCAACAAGATTGGTCATATAGCAACAAATTGCCCTAATGGTGAAAATGAATACAAGAGAGACAAATTTAAGAAGTATAAGGGTAAAGGCAAGATAGATTATCTTGTAGCTATTGACAGTGGTATTACTAATGAAGAATCTAATGATGATGCTAATGAAGATATTATGTTTGTAGCTATTAAGGAACAAATAATTAGATCGAAAGGCACTAGTATCCAGAATGGATAACTCTGATGATTGGATCATTGACAGTGGTTGTTCACATCACATGACCGGTGATCAGAGCAAATTTATTTCCTTGAAGGAATTTGATGGTGGTGTTGTCAGATTTGGCAACGACTCACCCTGTATGGTTAAAGGTAAGGGAGTTATTTCTCTTAATGGGAAGAGAAGTGCTAACAATGTCTATTGGGTTGAAGGCCTAAAGGACAATCTTTTAAGTGTGACACAACTTAATGATAGAGGATGCCCATTGGAGTTTAGAAATGGAATGTGAAAAATCTTTGACAACAAAGGTGAATTGATTGCAACCGGGAAACAAACCAGAGGTAATCTATTTCATCTCAATCCTAAAGTTAGCAACTGTTTGATTACAAAAATAGATGATAGCTGGCTTTGGAATAAGAGGTTTTGTCATATAAATTTTGACAATATTGTTAAAGTAAGCAAGTCTAAGACTGTAAGAGGTCTGCCTCAGCTAGACAAACCGATTAATTCTCTTTGTAAAGAATGTTAGCTAGGAAAGATGACTTCTTCAACTTTCAAGAGCAAGTCCTTCACAATATAGCACTTGTTAGATTTAGTTCATATAGATCTATGTGGACCAATAAGAACAAGAAGCATTCAAGGTGACAGATACTTCATGATCTTCATTGATGATTGTTCAAGGATGATGTGGGTCACATTCTTGAAGGATAAGAATGAAGCTTTTGGTAAATTCAAGGCATTTAGAGCCTTGGCTGAGAAAGAGAGTGGGAAAAAGATAAAATGTCTAAGAATAGATCAAGGTGGTGAATTCACTTCTGTGGAGTTCACTAAGTATTGTGATGATAATGGTATCAAGTGGCAACTTTGTGCACCAAGGACACCACAACAGAATGGTATAGTAGAGAGAAACAACCAGTCAGTGGTTGAAGTTGCTAGGAATATGTTGATACAAGGAGGTGTAGTAAAATCATTTTGGAAAGAAGCTGTAAGTACAACTGTCTACATAATGAACCGAGTTCTGGTGAAAAGAGGTAAGGATAAGACCCCATATGAGTATTGGTATGGGAGATCACCTGATGTTAGCTATTTTAAGATATTTGGAAGCAAATGTTTTATTAAAAGGGGTGATTACATAAGTAAGTTTAAAGCTAAGAGTGATGAAGGCAAATTTCTTGGCTATTCCACCAAGAGTAAGGCCTATAAATGCTTCAACAACCAGACACAGAGAATTGTTGTGAGTGTCGATGTTCGTGTAGATGAATGTCCTAAAGTTACAAAAGGAACTAGTTTAGACAAAAAGGATGAAGATCCTTGCATTTTTCTTTTGGAACCTGAAACTGTTAAATCAGAAACTGGTAAAGTAAATCCTGATGTACTTTTTCAATTGGAACAAATGAATTCAGAGGAAGATGATAATGATGAAGTTGAACCTAAAGAGAATGATCATATTATTCCCAGGTATGTGAGACTGAGTCACAGTCCTGAACAAATAATTGGGGATAAGGATGTCGGTGTACTAACTAGAAGGAGAATAAGAGAGAACTCTTGCATGATCTCCACCTTTAAACCTAGAAGTGCTAAGGAGGCATTTGGTGATGATCAATGGGTGAAAGCTATGGAGGAGGAGTTGGATCAAATTGAGAAGAATAACACTTGGACCCTGGTACCCCGACCGGTAAACAAGAATATTATAGGTACTAAATGGGTGTTGAGAAACAAATTAAATTAAGATGGTGTTGTAGTTCACAACAAGGCAAGATTAGTATGCAAAGGTTATGCGCAAGAAGAAGGAGAAGACAATGGAGAAACTTTTGCACTAGTAGCAAGACTGGAAGGTGTCAGAACATTACTTGCATTTGCAGCTCATAAGAAGTTCAAGGTATACCAGATGGATGTTAAGTCTGCATTCTTGAATGGGATACTGGAAGAAGAGGTTTATATAGAGAAGCCTAATGGTTATGCATTGATAGAAAAGGAAGACATGGTATTGTTGCTAGATTTCAGAAGAATCCAAAGGAGGCACATCTGATGGCAACCAAGAGAATTGTTAGATATCTGAAAGGTATTGTTGACTATGGGTTATGGTATCCATATCGTAGAAATTTTGATTTGAAAGCATACACAGATGTTGATTGGGCAGGTAATATTGATGACCGGAAGAGTACTACCGGTGGAGCATTCTTTCTAGGAGAAAGGCTAGTCTCATGGAGTAGTAAAAAGCAGAGTTGCACTTCACAATCTACTGATCAATATGAGTATGTAGAAGCTTATATGAATTAAACACAAGCTATGTGGATGAGGCACATTTTAGAAGGTTTGAAGATGGAAATCTCAGAACCAATAAAGATTTTGTGTGATAATACAAGTGCAATAAACATTTCTAAAAACCATGTTCTGCATGCAAGGACTAAGAACATTGAATTGAAATATCACTTCTTGAGGGAAAAAGTTCAAAGTAAAGATGTTATCTTGGAGCATGTTTCTACCAAGGAGCAGCTTGTAGAAATCTTTACCAAACCTCTACCTAAGACCACTTTCGAGTATCTTAGAAGTCAGTTGGGGATTGTCCCTCTTCATGAAGTTAGTTGAGCATGATGTTGATTGCATCAGTCCCTGAACCACTTGCAAAATTTTACATGGATTGATGAAGAAATGGATGTATTCCATAGGGGGAGCATCAAGTTGTAGAATGATGTTGATGCATAGTGAGAGCAGAATTACATGTTTTACTTTCACTTTGGCATTGTTGTCAAAGGGAGAGAAGAATTATGTGACTGAGGAAAAGAATTATGTGTCTAATTAGGTGAACTAGTGGCAAGCTCAAGACAGACATCAGCAAGGTGAATACTTGGTAATGTAAACCAGGATTCCTATTCACCAATCTCAGCAGCAATCAGAGGCGTTGATATTTGTATTGCCATCAATGCCAAAGGGGGAGATTGTTGGCATTTTGCATAGAGATTGCATTAATGATATGTTGTGATTGATGCCAATTGAATCATTAACAGTATTCATGTTATTGTTGATATTGTTGTTTTTGATATTGGCTAGTAACTGGTAAGAAGAGCTTTGTGGAAGATGTTGTAAACCAGAATGTAAAGTTTTTGAGTTGAACCAGTGAACTAGTCTAAATGGTTAAACCTTTCTATGTAATGTAACCGCTAAACCCTATCAATTGTTAAACCCTAACTGATCAAGTTTATTGGTTTATTATTGGATAAGCAGTAATGATGGAGACACGTGTGATCATTGTATGAGGATATGTTCAAATTGTTTTGGCATGTTTGTTTTTTGTCTAGGGAAGGAGCAAAGTGGATTGCATCTAATGCACAATGCGTGATGAGTTACAAAGTCCGATGAAGTGGTGATCATGGAACGGTTGGAATTTTCTTGAAGAATGTGAAGAGATTGTCATGATTTCTAATGGTCAAGATTGTACCGACTTGTTTGTAATCTCAATGATAAGAATTAGGTTTTTGTTGTGTTACTGACCTAGTTTATTTGTATTTAAGGTTGTCGAAGTTGTTTGTAAATGTTGTTGGAAAGATTGATAGAAAACTGTTGAGTGTGTAGTTTCCTAACTAGTGAATGGATCTGCACTTTGAGTGAAGGCAAATTGAAGCTTAGAAGGATCTGATCAAGCAAATGTAGTGCTACTCAGACAGATGAAGAAAACCTGTTGTTTTCTAACAATTACAGTAGAAGTGAAATCCTTTAACCGGGTAAGCTCTAACAAGCTTGGTTACTCATTAAATCCTCTAACAAGGTGGTCCATTTGCTTGGATTCTTAAATCCTCCAGCAAGGTTACTCCTAACAGGGTATTGCACTTATCATCAAGGCATATTTGTAAATCCCTGAACTGGGTGATTCCTAACTGGAATTAGTTCTTAATAGGACTTATTGTAAAGCTTTAATAGGATTGGCTCCTAACAGGGCAAAGTTCAGAAGAGTTCAGATAGCTATCCTATTGAGTCTCATCTCACCATGGTTTTTACCTATTTGGGTTTTCCACGTATAAACATTTGTGTCAAGAGGTGAATGCTTTTGTGGTTGTGATCTTATTTGTTGATTTGGTTAACTTATGATAAGGCATGATAAGTAGAAGCATTGAGAGATGAATATGTTGAGTTATGATTAAGCATTGTTGATGTTTACAAGATTGTATTTGTTTACTGTTAAGTTGCCATAACAGTTAAACCAGTTGATGTCAAGTATTCTTATGAATATTGATCTTGACTGAGATATGTTTACTTTGTGTGATTGAATTTGAGTTTGGGAACTTTGTATCAGTTTTTCAATATACGGATTCACCCCCCACTCTCAGTATTCTACCGGATACTTATTCTTTCATCATACCATCATAGGAATCACTAAATTAGCCTAATTAATCATGGATTAATTTCGGTAATTAGGATTAGGGATAACAATGGAATATTCCATAAAGGTGGGTTTGATTTATTAAAATAAATCAATATACAGAAGAAGTGGAAACGGGATATTAATTAAATATAATTTAATTAATGTAAGTGTAATGGCAGGATAATATGATTAATTAAATTAACCATGTGATAAAGGCATAATTAACTAAATATTAATTTAGTCAATTTTATGTGTCTGCATTTTCCCCTCTTTGATATAGCATCATGAAGTGATGTTACGTCAAAGAAGAATAAAATCTAGGTGATAGAAAAGGATAGGGACTAGTAGCATGATGCCCCAGTCTTTGGTGAGTTGGGGAAGGATGACGAGGAAGCCATGGTATGCCCCCTCAAGAGGAGATGCAGGTTAAGAACACAGGTGTGCTCTTGAAATGGATCAGAATAGATAATGAAAGGGAAAATGGTGTCCTTGCATAGTGATAGCATGAAATGCATTAGCAACAGTCTTAGAGATATCAAACTTAGGAAAATCATTTTCTAATTGAAACAAGCTCCTAGAGCTTGGTATGGGAGGCTAGACAAGTATCTAATTGATCAAGGAATTCAGAAGGGTTCAATGGACAAAAATTTGTACTTCAAGACGGATTCGAGTAAAAATCTAATTGTGGTAGCATATGTTGATGATATAATCATTTGAGGAAATGAAGACAAGTGCAGAAGATTTGTTAATGAGATGCAGTAAGAATTTGAAATATCCATGATTGGTGAGTTAAATTTCTTCCTTTGATTGCAAATTAATCAAAATGGCAAATGAATTTTTATTTCTTAGTCTAAGTATGTGAAAGAACTGTTAAAGAAGTTTGGGCTGGAGAATTCCATACTAGTGTATACACCTATGACTACTGAATACAAGTTAACTAAAGATGATAAGTTGCCTAAGACAGATGCAAGTCAATATAGATTAATGATTGGTGGACTGCTATATTTAGCTGTTATCAGACCAAATATCATGTATGTAGTATGTTTGGTAGCCAAATTTTAGCAAGAGCCAAAATAATCTCATGTTGTGGTAGTAAAAAGGGCTTTCAGATATCTTAAAGGCACAAAAGAGTTTGGTTTGTGGTATCCTAGGAGTTCATATTTTACTCTCACAACTTACATAGATGCAGACTGGGTCAGAAGTTTTGATTACAGAAAAAGCATAAGTGGATGAGCATTCTTTCTTGGCTCCTAGTTAGTTGCTTGCTCGAGTAAGAAGAAAGACTTTATGTCCCTATCTACAACAAAAACTTAATACATTGCAACATCTTCTTGTTGCACTCAAATTCTATGGATGAAACGAACTTTGAAGGACATTGGTGTAAAGTTTGATGATCCTATCTTAATCATGTGTAATAATACTAGTGTAATAAATATTTTAAAGAATCTAATACAGTATTCCAAAACAAAGCACATATCTATTAAGCATCACTTCTTGAGGAAAAAAGTTCTAGACAATGAGGTTAGACTTGAGTATGTACCTACAAAAGAGCAGATTGTAGATATATTCACTAAGGCATTGTGCAAAGATATTTTTGAGCATCTCCATCAAAAGTTAGGGGTATTACCCCTCCCCAGTTTGAACTAATGTGAATTTCTCTAGTGTGTAGCCTATATATTATTTTTCTAGACTAATTCTTATGTGCTTCCTCTTAGGGGTTGCAAGAGTGAGTTTCTCAGGGAGAGTTTTGTCCACCTTTGTGATTGTTGTCAAAGGGGAAGAGAGACAGAGTGCTTACATATGCATAATAATTTGTTTACATGTTGATGTTGTTTTTGATGGATGTTGCCATCAATGACAAAGGGGGAGATTGTTATCATTATGTTATATTTTATCATTGATGTCAAATCCTATGGTCCAGATTAGGTCCGGACATGGTATGTCAAACAGAAGCATTTGATTAAGGTATGTTGTACATTTGGAGATTTCTCGGGTTTATCGGATGAGTTTACGATTTCCAAAGATGTTACTCAATGCTATCTTTGGGTTTGGATTGGTCTAGAGTGCGAGGTTTTGGACGGATATTGAAGTTGTGTAATATAGCATGCAAATGTGTTTTTAGGTCCGGATTTGGTGATTTAATTAGTGTGTTGACATTTTCAGTGAGAATCAATGTAATATGGTCTACTTCTCATTCCTTCCCACCACCAAAATGTTTAATGGAGACCTATTTTAGATCTTTGTCTTAGCCGACATTGAGGATTATATTTTTCTGGAGACAATATATGAAGGAGTATTGTTTGATGAGATTAGGCATGACTTTTTGTGTTGGAGACATATGAGATAGAAAGAATCTAGTAGTTGTGTGAGTATAGTGTTGCAGATTGTTACCGAAAGCAATTTTGGTAGTGCAAACTGTGTATTTGTGGTGGATTCTCTTTATCTTCCTTTATTCTTTGGCGATGAGCATTCCAAAGTAGTGAGCATTTCAGGGTAGTGAGCCCACCAACAATGAGAACCTTGGCAGTGAGCCATCCTTTGTAAAAATCACCTTAACCAGTGTCTATATTTTGAGAATTAGCATTCTCTCTAGTTTTTCCCTTCTTGGGTTTTCCATGTAGATTTTGGTGTTTCTTATGTCTAATCTATTTCATGCATGTGCTTTCAAGTTTTGTTAATTCTGTTAATTATTCTGGATCCAAGAATAATTATTCATAGATTTAAAATAATTTACAGAATTAACAAAACATGAAAGCACATGCATGAAATAGATCAGACACAAGAAACACAAAAAATAATGTGGAAAACCCAAGACGGGAGAAACCATGAAGAATGCTAATTCTCAATATATAAACACTGGTTAAGGTGAGTTTTACAAAGGATGGCTTACTACCAAGGTTCTCACTATAGGTGGGCTCATTGCCCTAAAAGCCTCACTGTTTGTGGGCTCACTACCCTGAAAGGCTCAATACCGAAGAAGAAAGAAAGATAAAGAGAAACCACCATAAAAACATAGTTTCCACTACCGTAACTGCTTCTAGTAACAATTGCAACACTATACTCACACAACTACTAGATTATTTCAATCTCACATGTCTTCAACACAAAAATCCATGTCTAATCTCATCAAACCATACTCCTTCATATACTATCTCTGGAATAAAATAATTTTTAACGTCGGCTAAGACATAGATCTAAAATAGGTCTCCACTAAATATTCTAGTGGTGGGAAGGAATAAGAAGTATACCATATTACATCGATCCTCATCAAGCATGTCAACATGCTATATACATCACCAAAGCCGGACCCAAAAACACATGCGCACGTTATGTTACACAGCTTCAATATCCAGTCCAAAACCTCAAGCTCCAGACCAATCTGGACCCAAAGAGAGCATTGGTAACATCTTCTAAAACACCAAACTCATTTGGTAAACCCAAGAAATATCCAAACGCACAACATACCTTAATCAAATGCTTTTTCTTGACATACCACATCCGATGACAACATATAACATAATGCTAACATGGGGGTCAAAGGTTCACAGTTGTTTGTATATTCTTTATCCTTCAAATGTGTTCCTTTATATTCTTATTATATTTTGCACATATTTTTTGAGGATTCTTAGTCCATTCAATTTTCTCTCTTTTGGAGAGGTACAAATTTTTCTATTAGATTTTCTACTTTTCTCTTGTTATGAGAGACTTTTTATTTTTCATAGTTACCATGTTAGCCCTTATTTTTTGAAACCCATATTTTCACTTCACACTTTCATATTTATAGTTTTTAGATACTCCCTATCTTTTACTTAACGGGTTGTTAGATTAATTAGGTCTTCCTACACTCTTTACACTTAAGCTATACTTAGGAATTTTTTTTTCCTATTTATATGTTGTGTTATTTTTAGCTTTATGTTCCTTTACAAGGACACATTATATAAATATTATTTATTAAGTTATTTGAATAATCAATATATAATTTATTTTTATAGTTCAATTATCTTTTGACCTTCATAGTCCCTTTCTCTTTATTTATGATAGGTGTTTGATTGCAAACAATCCTTGGGAGCTATGGGTTTGAGGGATCAAATTCAACAATAATTGCATGTAGAGGCATTATATTTTTCTTCAACTCTTCAAGTCTTATCTAAATAATTTACATTTACACATCTACTCATTTTAGCTAGGCATGATACACCTTATTAACTCCACTATCGATGGTTATGAAGTGGGTAAGGTAGATTTAAATCTCATTAATTTTCATATATAACTTCTCCCCTTTAATTAATCATCAATACTATAATTTTACTGCTAGATAAAATGAATTAATTAATATTATTAGAGATAGAAGGAAATCAATTCCCCATAGTCTATGTACCCTTTACAAAGTGTAACTTATGACTTGGTCAAAAATATTTATCTTTAGATCTCATAATTTTATAGACATGTCAATCATTAACAATTAAAAATTAACAATGATTATTAAAAAAAATAATCTATAATTTATATATTATTACCATCCACCATGACCAACTTTAGACAACCCTAAATTCATATCAAGTTTTGAAATGTTAGATCTCAAATTTTTATTTATTCATATAAATTTAATTACTATCCAATAATAAAATAGACATAAATAAGGGTTGCAATATCCTCACATTTCACTCCATTACTACTAAATTATTCCTCTCCTCCTCCCATTTTTACATCTTAATATCTCTCTATTATTTCAATTATCATTTTTTCTTTTCTCCATCTTGTTTTTATCCCACTTCAAATCCTTTCGCACATGATTATTCTTCTCATACCTTCATAATCTCATTTTAACCTTCATGCTAACCCTTAGTATTCAATATTCCATATCTTTGTAAATTTCCCATCTCCTAATCTCCCCTCATCAACTTGCACACACCACTCTAGTGTATAATTCTCCCTAGGGCTCTCTTTCCTTGAAATCCAAACCCTCTCCAAATACTTTACCAAGGAACTAATACACATCTAACGATTTTTGTATAGTGCCATGTATGACAAAACAATCTAAATCGGGGAATCGTAGGTATTTTCCAATAATCAATTAAAAATTTCCTCGCATAAGGAAATATAAAGGAAGCGAGAACATGTCAACCAAGAATGAGTGCCTAACAAGCACATGTGAGCACATGATATGATTCCTAGACATGAGTGCTTGATGCCTACAAATGAGTCCACCTAGAATCTGGCCAAATTCAACAAACATGCTCTCCTAGCCTTCTTAAATGTATTTCTAGAGTTTATTTTAAATTCAAATGTATCTTCCACCCTATTTTATTGTTTTATTTTTGAAATATTTGTTCCTTCGATTTATAGGCTATTTTTATGTTGTATCTTAAACTTAATCTATACTAATGTTTTCTAGATGCAATGTTGTTTTTTTCAAATATTGTAAACAACTAGAGAAGCATTTTATCTTTCATTAAAAAATTATAAATTTAAATAATATAAAAAATATAATTTAATATTTTAATACATATAATTTTTCAATCAGAAAAATTAAATTATTCATGGTAGTGTAAAAAGTGATAAATATTAAGAAGACTAAAATATCTTTTCCATAAATTTAGGGTAATTAATAAAAAATACAATTATTCATATCTATTTTAGATAGAAAGTTTATATTTATTACATGCAAAGTAATTAAATAATTAAAAAAGTATATATTTATAAATTTAATCTAAATGTATTGTGAATATGTTTGTAAATGATTCGTTGAGGTGCATAGTTTTTTAATTCTTATATAATTTTTTTTGTCATTGTGAAATGATTTTATAATTATGGGATTGACACATTTGTAGATATGACCTACATAGATACAAATCTTATCTAGATATGCAAATTTATGTTCTATAAATCCATGACCATTCAATTTCAACATATTGTGATTTTTCTATGTTTTTCTCTAGACAACTTAAAGAATGATAACAAGATAACATGTAGTAGATACCTTGGATGATGATGCAAGTAGAAAGATACTACAAAACGATCTAAATTAAATGTTAATTAATGCATCTTATAGATTTTTTCTATTTTTTGAATGGTTTATAAATGAAATAAGACTACCCCTAAAATATAAGAGTAAGTGTCTAACTAAGTGGAAAGGCTTAGGTCAAACCTTAACTTGAATATGAAAGGCTTAGGTCAAACCTTAACTTGAATTTGAAAAATAAAAATCAAGATCATTTTCAAAACTACACATCTAACCAAGAATGAGAAATAGACAAATCTAAAGATTAGGACTACTCACTAGAATGAAGGAAAATGATAACAAATAAGATTCAATTTATATGTCAACTATAAACAAAATAAAATCATTTATACCTTTTCGTTAGGAATAAACAATTACAAACAATTAAAAAGAAATTTAGAATTGATGGTTAACTATCCTTATCAAATAGAAAATTTATTATGACTAACATTTATGATGAATACTCATTTAATAAAACCATTCAAATTTTTAAAAAATTCATCTTTCTAAAATATTAAATATTTAAAATGTTTTTAATCTTATTCTTTGGAGTTTAAGACATGTTCTACCTCATAATTTCCATTTTAGTCTAATGAGTTGAAAAAATAATAATGAGTATACTATAAGTGAATATAAATATAATGATAATGTTATTAAATGTGATTAAATTTTGTGTTATAAATTATATGGCCTTTAAGATACAAGATCAATTATAAGTTTTAAAAAATTTAAATTGCCAAAATAATTTAGTATATTAATTATAGACTTCTTTAATTAGCACTTGCCTAATACATAAAAATGATCTACTTATTGGAAAAATAAATTCAATAATGGTTAAATCAAGTACATATACAGAATTGACATATTATATTATAAAATATATTTGAATATATCCATAATGAATTTATTTAAGTCTTTTATTTTCCTAATATTATTCTATTGATGATGATAAAGAGTCTCACCATTTACTACTTCAGAAGATAACAATAAATAAAAATATTTTCTATCATTGAAAGATATTCTTAGCAGATACTACTCTTCATCCCAAAACTATAATAAACCTTTAAATGGTAGAAATCACTCATTTTATCTTCATTAATGGCTACATTGAAGTTGTAACAATAAATACAATAAAATAATTTAAGAAAAATAATAACTAGCTTATATATATTTAATAATATATATAGAATAAGCCGAGAGATATCCTTCTAGAGCCCCCTATTTTTTATTAATTTATCAACATTAAAGTGCAAAATATATATATATATATATATATATATATATATATATATATATATATATATATATATATATATATATATATATATATATATATATATATATATATATATATATATAAGTAACATTTCTATTTCATTTCTATAGTTAGTGTTAAATTATGATTATATGACGATTCAAGTTATAGTTAGGGCATAATTTTAGGGTTATAGTTAAGATTAAAATAAATCCTATCTATAATCCTAACCGTAATTGCTAACCCTAACCATAATTCTAACCCTATGATATAAACTCTAATCGTAGACATAATCCTAACCATATACCTAAAAATTAGCGTTGAGGTTAGGGATAGCGTTATGATTGTGGTTAGGCCTAGGATTTAGTGTTATATTGGGATTATGTCTAAGATTAGGGTTTATGTCATAGGTTAAGGGTTAATGTTAAGAGTTAGAGTTAGGATTGTAGTACTGGTTTACATCATTGGTAGGGTTAGGTTAATGGTTAGGGTTTGGATTTAGGGTTAGGTTTATTATTGTTGTTAGGATTAGGATTTAGTGTTATTCTTATAATTATTTTTAGGGTTAAGTTTTATATCACAGGGTTAGGGTTAGAGTTAAGGGTCAGGTTTATGAGTATAGTTAGGGTTTACATCATTGTTAGGGCTTGGATTTATATCATGTTAGTTCTAAATTATGGTTATATGACGATTCAAGTTATAGTTAGGGCATAATTTTAGGGTTATAGTTAAGATTTAAAGAAATGGAATATGATCATAACTGAAACCTAACTATAACCATAATTGAAACCTAACTATAACCAACTATAACCTTAACATTAGAGTTAGAATTTAATGGAATAGAAAAAAATGCCAATAAAATTTATACATAAGTTTAAATATAAACTTTCTAAATTGTTTATAGATATATAAGTAACATTTCTATTTCATTTCTATAGTTAGTGTTAAATTATGGTTATATGACAATTCAAGCTATAGTTAGGGCATAATTTTAGGGTTATAGTTAAGGTTAAAAGAAATGGAATATATTATGATCATAAAATATATAAGTAACATTTATAATCCATTTGAGGGGTTAGGGTTAGTGTTCAATTAGTTTTATGATCATAAAATACATTTCTATTCCAATAAATAAAATATATTAGAGTTAGGGTTCAATTAGGTTTATGATCATAAAATATATAAGTAACATTTCTAATCCATTAAATAAAATATATTAGAGTTAGGGTTCAATTAGGTCTACTATCATAAAATATATAAGAAACATTTCTATTCAATATTAGAGTTAGCGTTCAATTAGGTTTATGATCATAAAATTTATAAGTAACATTTCTATTCCATTTTCCCTTTCCAGTGTAAATCAATTTAAATTCTAAAATCAAACTCTTTTTTCTTTTTTCTTTTTTATTTTTAAATAAATCATCCATTTAAGAATAAAATTAAAATATAGATTTCTAGATATATATTTCTATTCTATTAACTTCTAAAATGAAAATAAATTCTACTTTTTTAGTAGTTAATTGGATTAACAATTAATTTATTTTCAATTGATTTTTGAGATTTACAATTGACAAATAGAAAAAATAGAAACATTATGATTTAATTGAAAACTCTTTTATAGATATATAAGTAACATTTCTATTCCATTTCTATAGTTAGTGCTAAATTATGGTTATATGATGGTTCAAGTCAAAGTTAGGACATAATTTTAGGATTATAGTTAAGGTTAAAAGAAATGGAATATATTAGGTTTATAAAACATATAAAAGTAACCTTTCTATTCTACTAAATAAAATATATTAGAGTTATGGTTCAATTAGGTCTATGATCATAAAATATATAAGTAACATTTCTATTCCATTAAATAAAATATATTAGAGTTACAGTTCAATTAGGTTTATGATCAAAAGATATATAAGTAACATTTCTATTCCATTTTCCCTTTCCCTGTAAATCAATTTAAATTCTAAAATCAAACTCAGAAAAAATATTATTTAATTGAAAACTCATTAATCATTTTTATATTTGTGGGAGAAATAAAACATAATATATTATATTGTAGTTTTGATTTAATAAATTTTATCAAGAATACCAATAAAATTTATAGATATATAAACATATTAATTATCATAATGTATTAATGATTTGAGACTTTAATTCCAAGATATATAAACATATTAATTGTCATAATTTATTTATCAATATGCACATCATATCAAATAAACTAAATATACAAAGCTTATAAGTTAAAAACTCTCAAATCACAGCAATATGTACTTATAAATAGCAACCCTAAAAACTTTAATATCAATGCAAAAACTTTACATTTTAGAAAAAATTAAAATCCAAACGCCAATTGAATTGGCCTAAGCAAATTTATTTTTGACTGGCGAGAGAAGCCTCGGTGGTAGCCTCACGCCCCTCATTGCAAGCAAGAAAAAAAAAAAAAAAAGAACAAACCCCAGCCATGAAACAAAAACGAGAGCCGGATGTGGATATTCTACAATCTGAAAATAAAATTAGTATTTGAGAAGCATCATGAAACATAAACATACTGGTCTCGACTGCAAATCACATAGAGACCGATCTAAGTACATCAAACACAGAGAAGCAATAAAAACAGATATTATCCGTAATTTTATGGATGTTAATTATTCTCTTGGTCAAGTAAAGGCCATGAGAGATGCCCAGCTATGCAATAAAATCTAAACCTTTGAAATGCCAAGATGCCTTCCATTGTAACATCATATTTGTATAGTGCTGACCTCATTTTCTTCCACTGTTTTACCTTCATTTTCTTTTCCTCCTCCCTCTTTTCATTCTTCATATTATTTTGTTTCATAACTTGATCTTTCAAATCTTTCATTTCTTTCTTTAACTCCTCTTTAATTTCTTTCATTTCTTTCTTTAACTCCTCTTTAATTTCTTTTTTCAGCTTATCTAGCACATCCTTCAATGTTTTCTCCAGTGGACCAGCATTTACCCCCAACATAATTTCTGGAGCCTTTGTTTCTAATATGTCTTGTTTGGTCTTACTGGATCCTACTACATTATTTATATAATTGAGATCTCTATGTCCAAGGATGGCCTTTTTTGTTTCACCTTTTTCAATGCCAATCTCAATCCCCTTCCTGTGCTTTTTATCCTCAAGTTCTATAAAATGATCTACAATCATATATAGAGAAGGTTTATTGGATTCTGTAGATAAAACACCAACTTCATTCCAATTCTGCACCAAAACCAAAAAAAAAAAAAAAAAATTAACATCTCTTCTTAACTTTTCATATTAATTTTAAATCGACACACCTAAAAATGAGTTATAAGAACTTTGATGTACCTGAATAATGAAGTTGATGTTTTCTTGCCATTCCCAGCAAACAAATATCCAAGAGATAAATTGTACTTGCCAACCAGCCAAATCCTTTGCTTCTCCTGTTAAATAAAATATATACCACACTAGTCTATGATAATTGAGGAAGCGCTTCCACTCACGAGGAAATTTTCTGCTATTTGTTGACAGCTTCTGAAAGTAACAAAATGCATCTTGTTCTCCTTTGCTATATCTAACGAACAACAACTCTCTTAGAGGAATCCATGACCAGTAATCTTTGTTACCTGCATAATCATGTGTAAAATGTCTAAATATTTCATTGTGTTTATAAGTTAAAAGAAATTTTACGAAGAGTAAATAGCTTGAAAGTAACATTAGGATAGATTGTTAATTACTTATTTTATTTGTAGCATCCTTAGGAATGGGTACATCTCCCACTTGTTGAGCATCATGCGGTACTGGTTCCGTTTCACTTTCCCCTCCTATTTGTAAACATGTGTAAGTTTAGATTAAGCTATTTGGAGTAAAAAATTACCCATCAAATATTACCTCTTGCATTACGAACAGAAAATGAAAATATTTTGTCTTTTTTCTTAATGGAATTGGATTGAATTCATATTTTTCTTTTTCTACTATTCTTCTTCATAAGGTAAATCTCTCTTTGTTTAATACAACTTGTAGATAAGATAACAATTTTCTACATAAAATTTAATATATTAGTTAAATATTGATATGAAAATAATATATTTCATTATAAAAATGTAAAGTAATATAATGATAAATATTTCTAATATATATCATAAAAATTAAATATTTATTATATTTTATAATAATTATTTTTTAACTAAATATTCACTCTTCTTCATTAGTTCCAATAACTTATATCTACATAGTATTTTAGATTATTACTCAATTTCTAATTATTTAATAATTAAAAAAATAAAATAAAAACATTTGAAATTTTTGAAAATTTTATTTGAATACCAACCACAAAAAGTATTAAGAGAAGAGGGGCAAATCTTCCAAAGTAGTTGGTTCACAAATTGCAAAATCTTGCTGGTATGGCTGTGTCTTGTAGTTATGGTTGTATGATCCATATCTTTACTAACTTCTGAAACTATTTCTAATCCAGTTTCTCCTCCTTTAATATTTGATGATGTCAACTTTTCTGATTGCCCAGTCTCTGTGATTAACAAATGTTTCACATCAAATCCAATTATTTAATATCTTAAAGCTAAAGATTAAAAATAAAATAAAATAAATCTTCATATTCCTTAAAACTATTGCATTAAGCCTTTATATCTACCTATTATAAGTGTTATATATTATTTAATATTTTGGTCATACCTGTATGTGATTCTAATCTTGATTCTTTAAAAAGATCCAATTGTCCTTCTAAAAGCTCCTTAGCACTCCCACTTACCAATTGTCCTTTTAAAAACGCCTTAGCACTCCCACTTGATTCTCTAAAAACACCCAATTGTCCTTCTAAAAACTCCTTAGATTGCTCTTCACTGAGATCAGGAAGGTCAAGTGGAAGTTGTATAATCTTTTGTAAATACTTATCTGCAAGATCTTGATTATCTTTCAATGACCTATTCATTTTCATATCTCCATATTTTTTTATTATAGCCCTTTCTATCATTCCTTTGTCGATTCCCAACACCACACTTATTTCACAAACTACTAACACAAGATTGATGGCTGATAAAACCTATGCCAAACATATAATCTTATTAGAAGTCAAAATGAGCATGAATATTATTTGTGAGTTTGCTTACCATACTAAATATTTTTCCTAAGTAAATAAAAAACATAACAAATTAGCTTATACATACCTGTAAAATCACAGATTCTTGACAACGATCAAGATCATCAATAAAAACAATTATTCGAAGATTGGTCCCATTTGCAGAGGCTATCTCTGGAATTGACATGGTCTTTCCAATAATTTTAGGATTGAAAAAAAATATTGTGAACCACCATTCAAAAAAAATAACCCACAAAGTAGAAATCATGGCAGATACCCATGAATAGGCCTTAAAAACTAAACAAGGCCTTTTACCAATTTCTTCTTTTAAAAAAGTGATATCTGATATCACCCTCTCTTGATAACCCAATTTGTCTGTATGATCTGGAAATGATACATAACTCATCAACTGTGTACTAACTGGTTTTAAAATACTCATTACTGACTTTGTGACAGTCCATCCTATTATGATTATACCTGTTGGTAAACAAGCATATTTTGGTATTGCCCAATGTTTGAACTTGTTTGATCTATCTAGAAGTACCCATAAAATCCAAGTAATTGTACATGCCAAAACTATTGCAAGAAGACTTGGATAAATAATTTCAATCCATATATTGTACTTTTTTTTTTCCATGTATTTCTCCAACAAGTGCTAAGCCATTGAGCCTTAGTCATAATTCCCTCAAGTTCTTTAGTGATCTCAACTGCCATACCTGCCAAAGCCTCTGTTTCATTCTTATATTTCCAGACATTATAATTTACAGTCAAAATAGCAAGAACACTTTCCTCTAGTGTAGAATCAACTATTGATGATAGTAAATTTGGTTTTGATAACTAACACTTTATTGTGAACTGCAATGAAAATAATCATTTAAATTAAATATCTTATCTTTTAATAATCAAATTAAAATAATAATTTTCATTTCTTTTTATTGATAGATAAAAATAAATAAAAAATAATTAACATATTTTTATAACTAAAATTATCTTTAAATATTGAATTAGATCATACTTAAAAATAATAAAAAATAATATTTAAAAATTAAAAAATAAAGTCTTTAAATAAAATTATATTGAAATACTTATTTAAATTTAGAACTCACCATGTCCCTCACCGTTCGCCAGACTGACTTTGAATGTGGGTCTTGAGAGTCTTGATCTTTTCTGGTTCTGGTTGTGAACTGAAAACAAGAATAAATATTTGCCATTGAGAATTAAATCTCAACTCTATATAATCCACTTGAGCATTAACTATTAAGCTGTTTTAAAGCACTTTCATTGTAAGCTAGCACTTTTACCATGTCTATGCTATCCATTGCAGCAAGTGATTTAAAAATCTTGCGATATTTAGCTTTGTATGTATTTAGGAACTCTCCAAGAGAGTCTTCTTTGGTATGTCCGATCTAGCAAAACAACTTATTACTCAATATATAGTTCGAATAATATTTTTAACATGCATTGTGAAGTAGCAATTAAATTTATCTTAGACATTGAAGAAATTACCTCTGCTGGAGATTCCTCTTTGTTGAACTTTTTAACCCAACTCCAAATGTTATCCATCATGATAGAAATTAAGGTTTTGTTACCATTTTGTTCAAAATCGACATGTCTTTTGATTTCTTCATATTTCTTTTTTCCTTTTATGGATAATTCAGAGGTTGAGATACCAGGCAGTTCTGAAGATGAACTTGATAATTTTGCAGATGGCAACAATGCCACTTGAGCTGCCGTTTTTAACAAAATGCTTTCTGTCTAAATTGTTTAAAAACCAAAAAGAATTTTAGATGAAATGATTTACAATGAGAAAAAATATTTGTACAAGCCTAAAATGGAAGTACATGATACCTGAACCATTAAGCTTGATTTTCCCGTTCCCCAAGATCCAGAAATTCCAACAACAATTGGAGGTTTTATATAAGGATTCAGCAACAATGCAGCAAGTCCATGGGCATAGTCAATTCTCCCCGATCAATTTAAGAAAATTTAAGATTAAAAATATAAAATTATAGAAAAAAAAGTCAAAATCAGTTAATCATGAGTTAAAGAATAGTTGATTTTTATTTACCAAGATTGTCCAATATGGTAGGTTGGTCATTTGCCTGTTGGGCGATCCTCTCAAGTTGACTTAAAACTGTGTCCAAAACAAGTAACTCTTAATTAAATGGCAATCGTCATATAAAATACTAAGGCTGTCCAGGAAGGACTTAAAAATTACCTCTATTTACATTGTTTTTTTCTTCTTTTCTTAATCTATTTCTCCATTCTGTATCCTGTATATCTGCCATTTTATAACCTCTGGCAATCAGTTCTTTGGTCATTTCTATGTCTCCTGCAACAGCAGCAGTTTTCAACAGATTTTCAGTAGTAAGCTGTTCTTTTATTTTATTTCTTTCAACAGCAAGGATTTCTCGAAGTGGATCATCATCGCTAAGACTGCTTTCAGCGGTGCCTAAGCCTGCTGCAGAGGCCCATAACAAGAGGCATTTCTCTTGATTGGTTCTGCATCCATTTAATAGCAAACCAGTCAATTTTATATTGTCTCTTTCAGCTTTCACAGCATAATGGAGTGCAGTCCGACCATCACAATCACGTTCTTCCAGGGGATGGGCACCTCTTTTCAACAAAAGCTTCACTGTATCCGAGTCTCCACAATTTGTGGCCTTGTGAAGGGCTGTTTGTCCAAGAAAATCACTTCTCTTCAAATATTCTGCAGTTTCTTTTACCTTAGAAAGGCGCAATTCAACCAGATCTTTTTTGCCTAGTGAAGCAGCAATGTGCAATGGTGTTCAAGCCTTTTCGATCTGTCAAAGAATTGAGAGCACTATCTGTATTGACATAGACTCCAAGAAAGATCTGTAAAACATCTTTCTCATTATGTTCTCCTTCAATTGCGTCATATATAGAAGTTCGTCCATCCCTGTCTTTCAGACTTATTATTTTTGGATTTATTTTCAGAAGATATTTGCAGAGCTCTTGTTTTCCATTCAAAGCGGCCTCATGGAGAGCGGTCCTCCCTCTTCTGTCCTGTTTAGTCATCAAGCTTTCCTTAACTTTGATATTTTCAAATACCATGTTGACCATCTCCATTGCTTTCTGACCATCTTTACACGTGGCAGCCAAATGCAAAACTGTTTTTCCTTCATCATCGCACTCCCCAGCTGGCACTTTTGTTCCCCTCTCAAACAGATTTCTAACAGTATAGACAAATCCATTCAGTAAAGAGCAACGTAGAAGCCGTTCCAGATTCACCTTGTCAAAATAAGCTTCAGGCTGTTTTGACTTGAATAACAACATTGCTGCTATTTTTTCATTTGTTGAGGCAACGGCTGTATCTAAAGGGCTCATCCCCATTTCATCTTTTAAATCAACTGATTCAGTAATACGTGGATGTTCCATAAATACATTTACAACTCTATCATCCTCACATTCAACGGCAATGTGCAGAGCTGTCTTGCCGTCATTATTCAGAACATCTAATTTAGCTCCATAGTTAAGAAGCATTTGGCAAGCATTTGCTTCATTATTGTTAGAAGCGATGTGAAGTGCACTCCACCCCATTTCATGTGGAGTATTCAACACCTGTTCATGTTGTTTCTCATCACACTTGTTGAGCAAAGATATTGCAACCTCTCTTTCAATATCTCCGTCCGGTAAGTACCGTATAGCAGCAAGTAGAGCTGTTAGCTTTGTAAAATCTAAAATAGCATATGTTGGTCCAGGCTGAGCTCCGCATTCTAATAACCTGTTTACCACACAGATATGTGTCTTTCCCTCCACTCTCAGCTCTTCAGAAGCTTGGCCAGCGGCTGCAAGGACTAGAAGCTTGTTTAGAAGATCATAATTTCGGATTTCTTATGTGGTCGTAACACCTCCACATTGCATTCTTTTCTAGTGTCTCGTTAAAACGTTGAAGATCAGCTGGCCCGTTGTTTGATGCCACATAATTTAATATTTTTTCAGCACAACTAAATCTGCAGTCATGTGCCAGAGGTGTGTGTATGATGTCATTTCTCCGATGGGACAGATAGAAAAGAATGAGAGAGGCAACCATGAAATTCTCTTGGCTTGATGTTATTGTCTTCAGATCACACTCATTACTTTGCTCACATATATTTGCAAGAATGTAGTTCACATAAAACTGTATCATCGACCCTGCAAAGCATTCAGACAAAAAGTTCCAGAATGTGTCTGCGATGTAACTCCAATCCGTACCTCCCCGCACAGAAAAATCTTTAAGCCAGTCGGGCTCTAGCAATTCTGGAAAGCAATCCTCCATTAATGTATCTACACTAGAATACCTATATTTTCCGTATCGCTCTAGTTTTTCTTCATCCACAATATTGATCATGTCAGACAGGACAACTTCCATAAGACCCTGAAAATATCCCCTTGGCTGCTTTCTGACTGACAGGTCCCTTATCACCAAGCTTTCTTGCTAGAGAACAAACTTTCCTGTTCATGTCTACAAATTTCTGACGATCACGGAAAGGAATTCTCCCACCTACAACATCTTGTAGGTCCATACTATCAGTTTTCGCCCATGAGTTAAACAACCAGTAAACAACCTCATAATTACAGTCATCTGCGCAGAGGAATAGAGCTACTTGTTTTTGCGGGTCACTGATATTAACATCGGCATATGCAAACCCTGAAAGTACACTAACTATTAGTTAATATTATAATATCATCTTTAGCGACTACGTTAATAGAAACAACGGATTCCACTTCAATGCATTTTAAAACATGAAGTCTACAATTCTAATTTGTGCAGGCTATAACGGGCTACCAAAATCGTATCAAATCTTTTGAGCACGAGGGATCCGAGACAAATACCAAAATGTGGTCTTGGAAGGAAATCAGTAGGAAGAAAGGGCGATGGAGAAAGTATGAGCATATTCTTACTCGAATTTTAAATATTTATCCATATATTTTTGGTGAAGTAAGGTGTTCTCTATCTCGCGATCATTAGACCCTAAATATTTTTGGAATACTTGGCGTGGGGCCTTAAAACATCATCACGGAAAATAATAATAAGGGCCACGGTATGATCGACATCTTCAATCGTGACTTACTTAGATCTATACAATTTTATTTTATTTGTATTTTTTTCTTTTTTTCTTTTTTAGTAGGTGTTTTTTAATTTCTATTTTGGATTTATGATGATTGAATTGTTCTTTATATCAATTAGGAGGTAAGATAGCGTAGTAGGAAGTAAGATAGTGTATTTTATGTAGAAATTGATAAATTAATTATTTAATATGTTTCATTACCATTCATATTTATAATTTCTATTTGATCTTCATATATAATTATTCATCATCTTAGTTTAGAATTACAGGTTTCAAATTGATCTAAGGTGTTGTTTTAGTCATAGATTTGAACCTTAAATGATTAAATATATATATTTTTTTTTATTTTTTTTTCATACAGATCCATATTTTCCTCCCTTACTAACTATTAATAGCTTATTTGAAATTTCATAAAATTCCTTATTGTCCTCAATCTTGAATTATAATCAAGGAATCAATCTATATTAACAACTAATCAAGAAAAACCCTTGTAGTAAATATTTATTTTTATTCCTAGGATAGATGTTATGGTTTATTTTAGTCTCTAAGCTAGTTGGACTCTATTCTATGCCCCTATATTGCTTTAATTTCCACATTTAAATAATCAAATCATTGATTTCAAATCATTGATTTCTTGATTGAGTTTGTTTTCTATCATTGGTTAATCTCTTATGTTTTCAAGAATTTATACTTGAAAATTCTAATGGAAGAAAATACAATTTTTATTCACAAATATCGATATCTTTCAAGAATTTTTTTTTTATGGGAGTTGTTTTTGGGATCAAAATATATTTTTTACTTTATTAATAGGATTTTCACATTTGATTTATATAGTCTTACAATTTTATGATTTTTCTTGCATTTGAAATGCATTTTAGTTATATGTTTATGCAACTTTGGGTATTTGTGAAAGGATTTTAGATTCAAATTATTTTTTAATTTTATTTTTTTATCTACTTTTTGTAATTTTGTAAACAAGATATGATGTATGTGAACTGATATCACCCCATTTAAAAATGATTTTACATTTCATTTCAATTTTGTGTCATTTTTTAAAAGTTTAGCTTTCTTTTCTTTCAACATAAGGGTACATTTGAAATATATTTATTATCTAATATTAATAGTTATAAAGTAATTTTTTGTATTCTATCTTGAGGTTTTACACTTGGTAATAGGCCATTCTATTTTTTATCTATAATATTAAGTTGGTTTAGAGTATTTCTGGAGTTTTAATGATGTCCTATATTTAGGCTTTAATACTTTAGGAGAAATTTGGTAGACATAAAATATAATTAAGCCAATTTAAATATTTGATTATGAATCCATATTTATATCATACCAAATTTTTAATTTTTTGGTAGTCTTAACTTTAGAGGGTTTCAAATTGAGAATATTTTGTTTCTTAATCTATACCGCTTTTGGGTTTGGTTATGGATGTGTTGAATTCTAGAGGTCTTAGAGAGAATGAGTAGGTTTAGGACGAGTAGGTGTTTCCTAGTAGGATCATCATGCTAAATATATTATTTATATGTCATGCAATTAATATTTCTTGTTGAATGATTCAATATTTATAAAAAATTTTAAAATGTGGCAACAATGAGATTCCTTCACTAGCATGCCACGCATAATTTTAGTTAGTATGGTTGACAATATGGTAGGGATGACTCTTGTTGATGTGGATTAAAAAAGATAGTCAAAGTTTTATTTTTCCTTGATTTACTTAACAAAGGCTCCAATCAATTTTCTTTCTTAGTTTCTATTAACCTTTTATTTTTGGATAAACAATTGCTAATCATATAAGATACTTATAGTTTATTTTTTATTACGATAAAAACATGTTTTAAAGGGACCCAAAAACTCGTGACAAAGAGACCAAGCCATAGAAGAATTAAGCATTACACAACAAGACCAGTAAGATGACCAAAGAATAAACATTGAAACCAGCAGCAAAAAGATAGCAAAAGCCCCCAAAAAAGAACTGCAACAACTAGGAAGAGATAGAGAAGACTAAACCAAATTATTGAGAGTGTCTGCAACTTTCGCCTCAAGTAGACTCATATTACGCGCTACCTTCTTCAGCGCCTATAAATTGAGAGAGGAATTATTTGCCTTTCTCTTTAGATTTTCTCTTGTTCTCTTGCTTCGACCAATTGAATTTTGGAAATGTAATTGATTCGTGTACCTTGTAAAGGATAGTGCAATCTTATTTTTAAATAATTTCTTTTATTCATATATGATTGGTTGTGTTAATCTGAGTATCATCGTTGTGGGGCCTAAGGACTCTTGTATGATATTATATGTCCTTTACGTCTAAATCTTGTATCATCATGATACTCATTATATTTGTATATTTTGATTCGTTTATAAAAAAAAAATATTCACATTTTTGTTGTTTCTTTTGTTTATGTCCCCTAGGCCTCATAGCGGGGGTGTTAAATATTGAGAAGGTACCAAGTGTGGTGGAAGATGTTTGTTAGTGAGGACTAATGTGGGAGGCAAATACAATGACAAAATTTAAGGTGCAATAGTAGAATTTACTGAATAGATAAAGAATTATATAATAATTTGGATGACCTTATAGTGTGTTGGTTAAGTGGTGGTGTTGTTGTGCTCACCAAGGTTCAAACCCATTAACTTGTTCCTTTGTTGATCCAATGGGGATAAGGTTCCCCATTTGTGACCTCACTAATTCATAGCTCTAGGTCAAAATCATTTCATGTGGTACTCGAGGGCATGCCATGCCATTGTCACTAGTGATTTTGAATTTTTTACCTAGTGTTTAAAAAATAAAATAAAATTGGATGGTCTTTCCAATGAATTCATGAAGACTAAATTTCTCCAAGAATATTTTATTTTAGTAAAATAAAATGATTTATTTGATGTTTAAATGAAGTGAATAAGATGTATGAAATTTAATTTTGTCTAAGATTGGTAATAAAGGCAATGGGAGATTACTTGGAGTCTAAAGTTAAATGACAAGATGATTGGCATGTAAAATACAAAATGAGATAAATATTTCCTATGGGATTTAGTAGGTATAGGAAATAAATTAATTATAACAAAAGATGCAAGATAAGAGTAGTTATAACTAAGCATAGAAAGGAAGCTAAGTGGGAAATTAAGCCTAAATAAAAGATTGGCTAATTGAGAAGTAAGTTGAGAAGGAAGAAGTTTAAAAATGGATATAAGCTAAAAAGTAATTAAAATGGTGAAAAAGAACTATGGCCATTACAAATAGCTAGAAGAGAAATTTTATTATTTAGTGTATATTTATGATAATTGAAAGCTCAAAAATTTCTTACCTATTATTTATGATGTAATAACATTTTATTTCACAAAGAACACATCACTTCATCTTAAAATAAATAATGGAAGGATGAGAAGAAATTTTAATAATATATCAATTAAGATGTCTAAAGAAGGTCGATGAGTTCTTTAGCTAAATTTGGTAGTATTGAAACATAGCGCATCTTTTGGTAACAATTTGTTCTAATTCAAAATTATTCTATAACATCTTCAACAATAGCATGTGTAACTTCAACAACATGTGTAAGTTAAGAAACATAGTGATTCAGATAAGAAACACTATGAATTTTGCAGCATCCAGGATGAATTTAACACTAAACCATGAATAGTTGTTAGTAGATATAATTTTTAGTGACATAAATCCCAAAAGTCACCTAGTATTATATTGTGACGTAATTGGCTTTCAAAAGCCTCTAATGTCCAATAAGGGTTGTATATTTGTCTTTGTAGTTTTATTTATAATATTTCATCAAGAAAATTGGGATCACATAAGCTATTTGACATATTTATCAAGAATCAAGAAAAATATAAAGGGGGTTTCACTATGTAGATATTATTTTTATTAGGTTTCAAAGAATCTAGATCTATTAAATTATTCACCTAGTTTGAGATTAAATGATTGAAATAATTTCCTAGAAAATTCATTTGTTTTTTAGGATTAAACAATTAAACTCAAATCCTTAGGACATGAGGGAATGGAGAGAAAAAAAGTTTAGTGACTATTCTTAATTTGAAAAGGCACCTAAATTGTGAATAAAGAAGGATATTTATGAAGGAAAGGATAGTAAAAATAGGGTTATCGAATGAGGACCAGAAGAATAATATGTAAAGAAAAAATAAACATGGGAGAATATGATACAATCAAAGAAGAATAAATAGAATAGTCTTATTCATTTAAACTAAATATTGTGTTATTATCTATAATTTCACCAAGATGTTCATAATCATTTAAAGGAATAACATCATATTAATATAAAAACTTGTTTCTTTTTATTATGTTAGTAGGGAGAAGGCCCTGAACCTATGAAAAAACAAAATCACAGAGCAACAACAAAACCCTGGCCCCAAACAACTGGTCAAAGAGAGATAAAATCAACCTTCAAAAATAGTCAAACATAGCCATGTTCCTGTAGCTAAACCTACTAATTATAACTAACCACCATCTACCTATCATAATACTTGTATACTGAGTATCATCAAAATTAAACATAGTAGTAGAATTCACCATCAAAATAAAGTCTAGTTTCAGAGGCACGTAGGCCTAGCATCTTATAAACATAATAAAAAATACTAATCTCCTATACCAAGTAAATCACTTAACAAAAAAAAGAGGGGGATGCCTAATCATTATTAATCAGGTTCCAATTGCACTTTAGCCTATCGACTTGGACGACCCAAGTGTCCTCCTATGAGTCTTCCCTACTTTCCGTGTCCACCTTTTTCTTTCCCTATTTAGTCAGCTTCCTATTTTTCTTCTTTAATTTTCCTTGTCCAGACACCACTCCCATAACCACCTTGTTCATCACACCATAAATGATTTCATAGAGAGAACTAAAAGCCTCGCACAGATTATCAGTTTTTTGTTTATAATCTTTATATTTTTCTTCCATGTTAAGAACCCGTTCTTTGAGCTCATTTATCTCCTCCTCCATATTATTTTTTTTCTGTTTATCCAACGACATTTCTTGAGAATAGGGGACCATCTCATCATCTTCCATATTATTGAAGGCCTGTGACCTCTAGTCGGAATTTTTAGAATCTTCATCCATTTCACTCTCTTCCTCCATTTCTTCCTAACTTGTTCCTCTTGGTCCTCTTCTTCAGCTTGGAAATATTCATCCTCCAAATTGTTAGTAGACATCTCCTTATTTTCCTCGAAATTAAGGGGTTCCTCAAGGTTTTTCGTGGTCTCTTTAGTTTCAATCTTTCTTTTCTTTTCTTTCGCACGAAGCCTAGCTGATCTTCTCTCCCTAGCAACCATCTTTCCTTTCTCTTTTCAATCCCTATTCTTCCTCATCTTCCAAGTTATGTAGGTCCAAGTCAATTGTGACATTCTTCCTCACCGACTCTTTTCCTATCTTTTTGGCTTTAGTCGAGCTATTCATAGGGGTTTCTATTTTTGTCTTGTCTGGGTCGATATTAAAAAAAGCCACCTCCAAGGGTTGAATTTTATGCAACATTATGGTTTTTTACTCTTGGAACTACCTAGGGAAGGAGTCCGAAGAGAGGAGAGGTTTGGAATCAATTAACTCAATCTTAAGAGAGGAACCTTGTTTTTATCTTATTTTGCTCAACATTACTGGGTAAGGAAAACAAACAGCTACGATTTGGGGAGTGGTCAAATGAAAATTTATACATGAGGTAGATTACTAGGCTTGGTGAATCGGTGGATTGGCACAATTAGCAATGTAGGATTCCAAGGATGAAAACAAAAAATTATGGCATATTAACCCTTTCTCCATGCCTAATGTGATTCAAGATAGGGAAGTGGTACCCATGGATAGTAGTGTAACGCCCCTCTAGAGTAAAATATTTCATAACAAAAAAACTAACAATTGGGTAAGGTTTAGGAAGTCCAAAGAGACCATACCCATTTTGGATTGCAACTGGTTGCTCACCCTTTTCAAAGAACTTATTCATATAATCTCTATAGTATTGATTGCTTTGCCTATCCACTAGTTCGCCTTCATTTTTTAACCTGGTGACCTCTACAATAAACTCTAAAGAAACTGCAAAGGTAATGCTTCTCATAGTGACCACACCGTCTTGCCACAAGTTGTAGAATATCGCAAATAAGGATTTGTTATACTCCTTCATAGCAAGAAAATAAGGGGTTAAACCCACATTGAGGAAGAGCTCTCAAATTTCTTCATTATTCTACTATTATTTACAGTTTTACGGTTTTGTCCTTTTGAGAGGGCCCCCATATTGATCTTTGTCTTTGCAGAACATAGCCAATAAATATGTAAGTGACAAATAGAGTTAATGAGATTTTCTAGAGTCACTTTTTCCTTTAAACAATTATTTCTAAAAAGGTACTTTTTGGCTTGATCGGATTCATTGTCCACACATGCAAGATTATTTTTCTCATTATTAAACTTTAAGGCAATCTGGGAATGACAATCACTGCCTTTACCGCAAATGATTTTATTATCTTTCATAATCCTCTTGATGTAAGGGAAGAGATTTCTCCTACATTCCTTTAGATCCTTCGAATTTATGGCCTCCACCTCATCCTTCTGCCAACTTTGCAAGTAATACGTCATCTCAAGTTTCCAATTGATCATCCTTCTACTCAACAAATTGAAGGAAGGTGGGCAGGAAATTTAAAATTTAAATTTTTTGGTGCTCATTCTAAATTTAAATTTAAAAAAGGTTGTTTGGTCCCGTCTACATTGAATAATTTACCATGTCATCCCATGAGGGGTTGGCCCTTTCCTTGACTAGAATTTATTTTAAACCCTTTCAGTTTTCAGCAAAATTAACTTAATACAATCCTATTTTCGTTAACCCCTGATTTGCAATATCATCCGCAATTGCATTACCTTCTCTATATTGGTGGTGAACTTTTATTTTACTAAAAGCATTCATCACATATTTACAATTTTAGATAATTCCTCTCATCTCCCAAGGATCCTTGATAATATTATTCAGGAAATCCACAATTAGTTTTGAGTCACCTTCAAGGATCACATTTCTTCCTTTATTATGATTCAATTGGGTAAGACCCATCCATGCCACCATATCTTTAGCTTTACAGTTCGTGCCTCTTCCCAAATTTGCACAGAATCCTTCTATGATATAACCTCTCCAATCCCTTATTAGGCCTCCATCTCTCGAAGCACCTGGGTTTCCTTTGAAGAAACCATTAGAGTTATATTTGAGCCAACCCTCCTCAGGTGGATTCCAAACATACCTCTTCCTTAAAATCATAGTGTATCAGTTTAGCTTTAGCAGATTTTGCATTATCCTTCATTTTTGTTTTAATCTAAGGTCCAACAAAGTAGGTGTTACCTTAGAGGTGCATGACTTTCCCACATTGATCCTTTCTTTAATTTGTTGTTTTATAATATTAAAGAGTACCTTGTCGTTTCTACCTTCATCCCTGAACATTATGTTATTCCTTTCTTTTCAGATATTCCATGCCATCACCAGAGGAGTCTAAAGCCATAGATTTTTAGTCATGGGGTGGAAATAACGAGTTAAGGGCCATTGTCTCATGAAATATTTCATTTTATCTGAGAGTATCCAATAGATATTTAAGTCATCTAACAATGCATCCCAAACTTCCTTGGTGTACTGGCAATGCAGGAACAAATAATCAATGCTTTCCATATCTTTGTAGCATAACACACATATATTAACAAAGGAGAATCCTCTTTTGTTAAGGTTATCAATTGTGAGAATTTTTCCATGAGAAGTAGCCCACCAAAATAAATTGACTTTTGGGATCAGGCCCTTAATCCATATGTTTTTTCAATTGAAATCTTCCACTGTTTCCTCCTCCAAACTTTGGTAGGCAGAATTGGTTGAGAAGGCACCCGAGGGGTTATATTTCCATATCCACTCATCCTCAAATAGGGGGGAGAAGATGGCATAATCAGGAAGAATAGAGGATAGAGATTAAGCCTCCCCAATGACTTGAACTAGATGATGGGTCAGGATAACATCATTTTGGATCACCACCTCTTCAAGATTTTTCCACACCGCTTTCTCTACTTGCCAGACTATACAATCCTTAACCATCTTCCCACAACTCCTTATTAAGATCGGGTTCGCCTTCCTAAATTGAGGTAAATCTAAAAGAGCTTGGTCATGAATCCAAACATCATCCCAAAAGATAGCTTTATTCCCATTCCCAATAATCATTCTTCCACTCTTTTTGAACAAAGGCTTAGTTTTGGACACATTATTCCAAATGAAGGACCCTAAGGATAGCTCAAACTGATTTAAGAATTTGTTACGTCTTTCATTGTTGAGGTATTTGGATTTCAAAATATTCACCCAATCCTTCTTTCCTTCAGTTACCTGCCAACCAACTTTAGATAATAGTGCTTTCTTGAAATATTTGATTTTTCTTATCCCAAGGCCCCCGCAACTTGATGGTGCAATAGACCTTGTCTCAGGCAACCAAGGATAGTCTATTTTTCTCCTCAGTAATAGCCCATAAAAATCATTTTTGAATCCTCACAATTTTCTCAGCGACCTTCCCCAGTATTTTGAAGAGGGAGAGGTAATATATGGGGATGCTCCGAAGACAAGATTTAACCAGCCGAATTTTCCCATCCATACTGAGTAACTTACCTTTCCAACTATCCAATTTCTTTTGGAACCTCTCAATAATTGTATTCCAGAAGGTCAAGGAGAGGGATTTAGAAATGAGAGGTAACCCCAAATAAGAGTCAGAAAGAATACCAGTCTGGTAGGCTAGGATAGTAGTGATTTTCTCTTGAAGGGAGTGGTTGACATTCAAAAAAAAAAAAAAATTCTTTTCTCATAGTTAATATGTTTCCCTGACATCTTCACATAATTATACAACATCTTCTTCCAATATTCATTTCTAATATATAAGCTTGTCCAAAAATGATGGTATCATCAACGAATTATTGATGAGACAGGATCAAGCGTGCAAGCAGCCCTTACCCCTTTCAGCATTCCTCTCCTTTTAAGTTTATAAATATTTATCCCCAGCACTTTAGCAACTATGATGAACAGGTAGGGTAAAAGGGGATCGCCCTTGCGAAGCCCTTTGCGACAGGAAGAGTAGCCTTTCGGAGATCCATTTAAAAGCACTGAAAATCTAGGAATAGTGACACATTGCTCAATCATATTTAAAAATTTACACCTTATACCAAAAAAATTCATAACCTAAAAGAGAAAGTTCCAAGAGACCATGTCATTGGCTTTAAAAATGTCTAATTTGAAGGCCATAGAGGGTTTTTTGTTGTTTTCATTCAGTGGACAAGTTCATGAGCAACAATCACATCTAAAATATGTCTACCTTTGAAAAATCCTTTTTGATTGATAAAGATCATCTTATCCAACAATGGTTTTAATCTATTAACCATAGATTTAGAGAGGATCTTGTACAAAGTATTGCATAAGATAATATATTTGAAATCTTTGGTGGAGACAACATTGTCATTCTTAGGAACCAAGGAAATGAAAGTAGCATTGATTTCCTTAATAATTTTACCTGATTTGAAGAACTCTTTCACTGCATGGAAGATTTCCTCTCCCACAATTTTCCAGTTGTCTTGAAAATAGGCAGGGGGAAAGTCGTCAAGGCCTAGGGCTTTAAAGGCTCCAAATGACAACATTTCCTTCTTGACCTATTGAAATGTTTTATTCTTAGTAAAACTGAGAAAGGTCTTCATTAGTGATGACTTTCAGGATCACATCAAGCAGGTTGTTAGGGTCTTGGAAGCTACCCTAATCATTTGGGTTATTTAGACTAAGGAATTGAATAAACATATCAGTCGTATCCTCCTCATTCTCAACATATGAGCCATCATCTTTAGTTAACTTTCTTACTCTGTCGCTGCTTCTGTGTTTCAAAGTAGACTGATGGAAGAAATTAGTGTTTTGATCCCCCTAATTGAGCCATTGTACCTTTGATTTTTTATTCCAAAATACCTCCTCTTTCTTACTTAGCTTAACCCATTGATCTCTTAATTCAGTTTCTTCCCTTCTTTCTTCCTCCGAGGCTTTTCTTTCCTCTACCTTTTTCTGCAATATCTCAAGGTTTATCATAATTTCATTCTTTTGTTGAAAGATTTATCCAAAAGAGTACTTGTTCATTCCTTTGACCTTATCTTTAAGAATCTTGAGTTTTTGGGCAACACGATACATTGGGGTAACACTGACAGGGGTCTTCCACCAATGTTTAACTAGGGATTTGAAGTCAGGGTGGTGTGACAACATAATCTCATATCTAAAGGGGTACCCTTGTTTCTCCCTAGAGTCTTCCATGGACAAAAGAATTGCATTGTGATCAGATCTTGCTCTCAACAAGGAGCATAGAGAGGAGTCAAATTTTTCCCAGTTACTAGACACCAAGACCCTATCTAATCTGACTTGGATTAGATTCTTCCATTTCCTTCTGTTTGACCATACGAATCTAGAGCCATTGAGGATTATGTCCATCAGACCCATAGTTGAAATCAAAACAAGTAAATAAGTCATATTGTTAGAGTCGTCTTAAATACCTCCCAATTTCTCTGAGGGATAAAGTGGAGAGTTTAAATCTCCAACCACCATCTAGAGCACATTCCTCTAATTCAAAATTAGGTCAGTCAAAGAGGGCAATAGGGAAGCACATGGGGATGTCCCATTGTGTGCATAGACATTAATAAGGAGCCATAGAAGTTCAGTTCTTAGATCCCGCATCTTAACTATCAGACAATTTTTTTGCTCACTGTATTAGAGTGCCACCAATGAAGGAAGGGTTCCAAAGAGTAGCAATGCCTCGAGAGGTACCTTCGACATCACTACCAAGGAAACTAATAGAGGTCCAAAAGGAGTTAATAGGCTTCTTGAAAACATCAACTTTCATTTTGGTCTCTTGAATCAAAATAATATCCACTTTCTATTCCATCAAAGTACATTTAAGCATATGTTGTTTTAGGGGACTATTCAAGCCCCTGACATTCTAGGATAAAACCTTCATTTGAACACAACACAAGAACCTCTACTCACCTGAACAGAAGCAGTATCCCAAATCTAGGATAACTTAAGTTTTCTTCTTTTTGTTCTCAAAGAGAGCATCCAAGGTTCTTTGTCTTCCCTCTAAAACTTCATTGGTTGCATCTTTCAACCTAGCATCCTTCTGTGAAGGTCTCCCTAATTTACCCTCTCCACCCACATCTACCTTTTTCTTCTTTTTATTCTTCGTTGTAACTTGGGTCCACTCTTTGTCCTCACTCTCATCATCTGAGAGCCAAAACTTCAACTTGGTGGTTGGGGCGGTAGAAGAAAATCCCAACATCTGTAAATTTTCCGTAAGGTTCACAAAACCTCCATTACTTTTCCTCTTCGGGGTCTTCATTTGGTTTTCTAAATTTATATTTTCTTTATCTTAGGTAGAGTTATTTGACTCTCTTTCTTTGTTGTTTCTAACTCCTCTCTTCCAGTTGTATCCTTCTATTGAATTGAGCTAAGACTTAGATCTATCACCATCTCCCTTGCCTTCGGGGTTGCTATTTTTACTTTTTCTTCAGTATTATTATTTAAGGGTAGTGGACTCACTCCATCCTACAAAGCTCCATTTGATGAAGAGGCAGTGAGGTCATCAACTTGTTTTTCCTTGTCTTGGGCCAGATTTCTCTCAACTCTAGGTTGGAGGGGCCCTGACCAAGAGGGAGGCACTACATCTGGTTGGAGATAGGGGACATGGCCAACTCTTCCTTCGATTTATCCATGGCCTTGGGGGGTTGTTGGTTCATCCCTGTATATTTCTTACAAGTTGTGCTAAGGTGCCCATATCTATTACAGTTTTGAAAAAAGCCTTAGCATTCTCATACTCAATTGGTTGGATCCATGAGCCCAATCTGGAAAGGAAAGTTACCTTGGTCAGTAGCATATTGTTGATGGCAACATTTACACAGATTCTAGCAAACAATAATCTCGACTGGGTTTGGGTAATGTGGTCGACAACAAAGAATTTACCAAAAGAGTTGGCAATCCCCTTAAAAAACCCCAAGTTCCAAAACTCCTGGAGAAGGTGAGGGAGACAGATCCATGTTGGAGCCAAAACAACTAAATCCTTCTATGGGTCAAGATTTGGCTTCCAGTTGCACAAGGAAAGGAAGTGACTACTTTCATAAGCCCAGGGTCCATTTGTGAGGCTGCAGGCCACATTGTCTTGATTAATAAAGATAAAAGGAAAAGACCATGTGACATAGCATTAATGGAAACACTACCTTTCAGTTTCCACTTAGTTGTCATCCACTTTCTTACCTGGTCCAAAGAAGGGCAAAAAGAAAGGAACTTTGCTACCAGAAAAAGGCTCAACTCTGAAATCGTCAAGTTTGGAAACACGTCAGGTATCTCCACTTGATGTTCATTGACCACACATACCGCTTCGGATATAGGAATGTCAAACATTTTTCCCATCTTATCAGGGATTTCACCAAGGACCTTGTCCATTAATGTGGAAGGTTCTACATCTACAAAAAAGTAGTCAAAGTAGTAATGAGGAGAAGGACGGCGCCAGAAATATTTTGCCACCAAAGGGTCCACAAAAGGCACAGGACAAGCACAAGACTCATGATTTCGATTCCCCAGTGGTTGGGAAGCCCGAAGAGGGGCCCCCTCTGCAACATTCATCGCAAACAACACCAGTGCAGGTGGGTACAAGCAAGAAGCTCAGTTTCCATTTAAATTTTAAATTTTAAATTTTATTTGAGGAAATTCAAGTTTCTAGGTGCCTTTCACATCTAGATCCCACAAGACAATACTCCATTAATAGATATTATGAATAATTTAATATAATGTTTTACTTTTAGTCTTTATTAGTGTTTACAAATTGTGTGTATAATTCAATAGGATAAATAATATGAGCACTAGATTTCACCATTTGTTAGTACTATTGATAATTATCACATCATGCCACAATAAACATATGAAATCAAAGGAATTTTATGAGTATTGGATATTCTACATTTACTATATCAGATATTTTTTTCAATCATACCTTATCAAGCTACCTCCAACCAAGCTAGTTCTTACAACTAGAAACATGCCAAAGTCTTTCACTACTCATATTACTTTTGTGTCTATCATTAGATGCATGGAAATAATATGAGTACATGTTACTTTATCAAGCATAATATTCACCCTCCTATTGCTTTGTGAATATTACTATTTTTCAAATAATGCAAATTTAAATATGATATATTCATCAATATAAACAAGAATGTGGTATGTATTAGAACTATAATTATTTGTTGACATAGTCCTTTAGTACATCATCATAATAAGTAAGATAAGTAAGATTCTTCCATGGATAATGATAAATAAACTAAAAGTTGTGTTAATAAAAGAATATTTATATAGTGTGTGCATCATGTGGTATGCATGATAAAGAGATAGATAGAATATATATCCATATGGACATCAATAGAACATCATATATCAATATTATTACAAAGATATATGATGAGAATATAAATGAGAAATATATGCATATTAAGATACTTCTCACAAGAAAGAAAAGGTATATCCTTCTAAAGTTCCATCAATATATAAGATGTGTACATGAAGAGACATTAGAAAACAATTTTTTACTTATATATCATATTTATAAAGAAAAAGGTTACAATTGGGGGCACCAATTCTATATACTAATTTTTTTGTTATATTAAATCTAAATTTATTTACATTTTAAACTTTACTATCCTCTAGACATTTCCACTTCTAGGTGTAAATTTTGTTTCAATGAATTTTACTAATCTAAAAACATCCATAATTAAATACTAGTTAGAGCTAAGTAGTGTGGATATCTTTCATATGTTATACACATAATGAAGAATCTTAGGTATGTACCCTTGATTTTTTTATTTATGATAACTTTGATGCTTCATGCTTAATGTTATAATGAATATAGATCATGCTCACTTTACCATGCTTATGATTTATTTCTATGCACATTATCATGTTACAACACTCAATGTGTGTCTAATCCTTCTCTCTCCTTGACTTGCATCCATTTATTTACAATATAAATATAAAATGAAAAAGCATATTTTACTAATTATAAAAATTTATGTGCATTTCACATGTACAATCCAAGTATTTTTTATTTTAGTTCTAATTTTTTTCCCTTTTTATTTACTTTATTGTACTTACTTAAATAGATTCATGCACACAAAAGTGGTAAAAAAATTATTGATTAAAAATTCCATAACCCAAAATTTTATCCAAGTCATGTTATGCTATTTGGAAGGTGTCCTAATCACTTTTTCCTAGCACATTGTTTTAGCTAATTTGATTCCCTCATTGATAAATTAACCTTATAAATAATTTTATAAATACAACTTCACCTGTTTAGATTATCAATTACTTGAAAAAGGTTATTCTTAGCTACAAATGTAATCAAATTAATTTATGCAACATAAATTTTATCCATATGCTCAAAATTCCCTATCCTTTGGCCCAAGGTAATTTAATTAAAAATTATCACTATATTTTTCTCTTGAAAATTATGTGCTAGTTAAAGTATAAAAAAGATATCATCCTTAATTTATATTTTACTCATCAAGAAAGATTACCCTATCATCTAAAATCATCCAATACTTGAATTGTGCCACTTAAAAACTATTTTTCCTTATTTATTGAACCAATTTATATTACCCGTTCAAATTACATTGCGTATTTATTAAAAAGTTACTAAACCTATTACATGCATCATCACTTAACATTGTTGTTTAAAATAAATTTTATCCTCTTAAATAAAAAGTCATTTGCATTGATTTAAAGTGTTATCCTACTACTTTTTTATCATCAAAATCATTGAACCAAATGAAATGATTTTACCTCAAATGAGTAATATTGCAGAGAGAGTATTAAGGTTGTGGAGGTTATATTTCACATCTTATCCCTAGCTAATATAAAGTAAATTACAAGTCCAAATATTGTGCTTCCTATTAATGGGACTAGATACTTCAGCCATGCCATCTATATACACACAAAAGAAAAAAAATATCAACCACAATCCACCTTCGTAAATCAAGATAACACCCTAATTTGAGGGGATAGACTTTATTTAATTATATTTAAATTCTTATTATATCACGTCTTAGATAAAGCGATTTTTCTCTATTATTTTGTGATTCTTGAATATCAAATAGTAGATTGATAATATCAATAAAGTATTCACCAACACCACCAATTTTTCATTAGAGGTACAAATTTGAGGAGAGATTCTAATTTTAATTATAGGTATTTAGAAATAAAGTCTATATTATAATTAAAATTTCATATATACATAGTAAAACACTGAAAGAAAAAAACAAAACTTCAATTAAATAAAAAACATATGGCATGGGCTTAAACAGTGTTTCATATCATCTAATAATTATCTCCATATTCTCATCTTAAAACTAAATAATATGATTAAACAAAGGTTTTGTACTAATCCTATTAGGTATAAGGCATAGGCTATTGTTTGAGACGCATTTAATTATATTGTTTTAACTATTAATCAAAGTAGGTTCCTCTACAAATTGGCTAATAATATTCTATAACGAAATCTTATTAATCAATACAATACCATTTTATTTCTTTGTATTTCATTTGAGTTGTGGTTGTTGTTCTCTTTCTTAACGAATTGAATCCTTTCTATCAAGGTTATATATATTAATTATCACTATATATAGAATCACATCATCTTGGTGCTCTTAATTTTCTTATAAATCTTTATGTTTTTGTAGAGTGAATAGTTCTATAATCACTTTTCATTTTAGTTGGGTCTAATTTGACTGGTATTATCTATATCTATTTATCATTTAAAGTGCTCATCAACTATTTATTTATAAAATTTAACTTCCAAGTGATGTGTCTATAGAGAAAGTAAACACAATCTTCTAAATGCTTGGTCATGTTTAAGTAAGTTTTCACAAACTTCTTCCATTTGTTAGATATAAATACGTAAGAATCATCTAGCTTAATCGTAAAAATTGAAATTTAGCCAATGAAAATGAGACAAATTTTTACTAAATTTTTGTGATTAGTGAGATATACAAAATTTCTATTGAGAATTTGACAATTGAAGAATTATTTTTATTTTTTTTACAATTTTTCATTGCATAATAGTAATGATACGATACTATTAAACCATTCAATTTATCTTATTATATTTTATACTTGATAACTATCCTTTGAGGATTATGGATTAATATTTTGTCCACAATTATGTATGATATTATAATTGATATCATATTGAACTAAAAAATGGTAAATTCATTTTTCTATACAAAACAAATTTGTATTTACTTGAAAGATGGATTTTAATTTTATTATGAGTGAGATAGTATAAGTAATATCTAATGAAAACTCTTTGGGATTTCATTGTACATATAGGATGGGTGTTAACTAAAACTCTTACTCTATTTCCATTTTCTTGTTCTTCTCTTATAATTGACCTTTAGGATTACTTTTCTTAGCCTTCCAAAGATAGAAATGTAGAGGATTTTCTAACTCCAATCAATCGACCCATTTTTGTCAATATAGTCTAGTATTAGTCTTATCTCATTAGTCTAAACTATCGTAATTCCCTAGCTTTAAGTAGATACTTTATGCTCTACAATTGTGAACATATAGATTTAAGAACCAAACATAGTGATTTGGCCTTTGAAGCCCAAACTCGTCCAAGCCATAACTTGGAACTTTACTCTTCTACTCACCATATTGGTATTAGTCAAACTTAAGATTATTTATCAACGTGAGTTTGAGTTTATTTTAGTAAACTTTTGATAGGTTGTAACAGTCTTTACCTATATTAGCCCCCTATGGTTGTTCAAATATTGAAGACAAGAATCAAAAACCTAAAATATAGACTTTTTCCTTTTTTAGTGTACTAGGTTGGTCATTAATAATTTCTCTTTCGATGCTTTAGGATGTCAATAGACTATTCATTTGAGAGATAACTAGAATAATTTCAATAAAAATATTCAAATTTACCATACATTATCAAATTATAGAAGCACATTCTTAGTATTTTTTGGAAAAGAGACATGAGTAATCAATTGAATAAATTTAGAAATTAAAATTTACTCTTAAGATGAGGTGACTTCTTCTTTCAAGGATGTCGTCACAAGCATTAGTCAATTTTAGTGAATTTTATATAAGGGTCCAAAATATGGGTGTGATAAGGAAATGGATAGGATGAATATACACAAATGTGCAATCATATGGATAATGTAAGTGGTAACATATAGGAATTTTCGATCATGAGAATGTTGTAAGGGGTAGGTATATATTTTATAGGACTTTGATAAAGATAGGACTAAGAATAAGTGCACATAGAAGTAGATAAAAGACTAGGCAAGTGAACCCAACTTCGCAAAAGAGTATGTACTATGTGTCTCCATGTACAAATATCAAAATATTATTTCAAAAGAAACACAAACTAAATCATATATAACTTAAAAGCATATTCCAAAAGAACTAGTCTAAATATTTAATTGATTTTTCCAACTATATATCCAAATTATTTATATCCAACTCCCATTCCCTTTTATATCCAACTATAATTAATTATTAAAATAATTCAAATTATTATAACTATTTCTTACTTTTTGAGCAATACTCAATTTAATTCTGAATTACGCCTTTGGTCGAAAAGCTTAATTTCGGTATGTTAAATGTAATTAGAATTAATTAATCTGCAAATAACCTACTTAGGTCAAAGGGATAAATACTTCTCGCACAAATAACAAATTTTAGAGGGGCGAGGGTAGCCAATCGGACGTTTAAAACACTCGCACCCAAATATAATATTAGTTGTACGTGTACGATAGAAATTTGATGTAAGAATAAGAGAGCATACCCGAAGCATGAGTTTGAACGAGAAGCATGTAGCCCAAACACCCTTTAAAGTCATTTCCCATTTTAAAATCATAACCCCAACCAAGTATCCAGCCATCCAGCAAACGTACTCTGTCCCATTTCTCTAAAATATTATGCTCCTTAATCATATCCACCCCATCTCTGGCTTCCTCAAAAGTAGCGAGGCGCCATCCAGTTGGAGTGCTGAAATAACTCCTTTCAACCTTCTGGAAACGCACACTTACTATCTCCCCCATAGCTTTACCACTTCTGCACTAGATCACAAATCGTCTCAGATCTACACTTGAAACTGTATTGAGGAAAAAAACATATATTAGATAGAACAGATGTAACGAAACGAAACAGAAATTTGTTATACAAGAAGCAGCAACCGCTTTAGTTCTAAATGTTATTATATGTAGGAAATAAATTAAAATAGTTTACCAAACATGTAGATATACTACCTCGAGGATTACTGCACTGCTAAACCTTGTCACAGCGGATCTAATATCAGATCTACTCGCCGCACAGCACTTTAACTCCAGCAAGAAATTGTTTACCTATTTATATAGTTTTAGTTTTTCATATTTGCTTGATTTCGCCTCCATTTTATTGTTTTATTTACTTAATCTCACTAACTTTACTTTAAGTTGTTCTAAAAAACAGAAGCCCACATGAAGAAATTCAGAGACAAAAATTCAAAAAGAAAAAGTGTAAATTCCATTTGCTGTAATAAAGTTCAAAAAGAAAAAGTGTATATTCTATTTGCTATGGAGAAGAGTGCAGCGTAAAATGTTGCCCGACAGAAAAGAGAGAGTAGAAGAGTCAATAATTGACTGTCAGAGATAGTGGAGAAATACAGGAGAATCAATAATCAGAGTTTTTATGGAGTATAACCGAGTTTCACATCGTAGCCTCGTGATCCCGTTTTATTACCATTAATATTGGCAACTTTGGTTTGTTGCTTTTGCTTTCTCTGCATTAATTTGGGAAGGTCAAAAGAGATAAAAGGAACCAGTATAGAATACGAAAAGCTCACTGTCCGTGGCAATTTAAATTAACCTTTTTTTACATGATTTGGAGTTTGAGTTCTAGAACTACGTGGTTAGGGTTTTAATTTCATTCCAATGGTTGTTTTGTTTTTTCCCTGAATGCATCAATTATATTTTAATGTATAAAGTATAATAATGTTTTGGTGCATATTAGAAGTTGGAAGGGGTTTTACTAACTATTTCATGGAATAGTTATCAATTATATATTTTTGAGTAATTGCAATGGTTAATATTGACAATCAATATAAATATTTAAAATATGAATTTTATATTTTAAGAGACATGTCATATAATTATTATTTTTATTTGATTGACCTTCTTTTTTATTATGTGATTAAGTTTGTTTATTTTCTCTTCTATACAAATGAATTTACAATGCATGTTTATTTAACTTCATAGTTTATATAATCTTTAAAATTGACACTTAACTTTTTAGTTTATCATCTAATCGTTTTCTTATGTATTGTTAGTAGACATCAATGATTCCCTTGAATGTCCCCTTCTTCTTTATTATTTTTTTATGCTTTTTTAGTCCTTATAAACAAATTACTTGCATAGACAAGAATTTATTAAGAAAGAAATCCAATCTCTTAAAAGAAAAAAAAATATTTGTCTTAAATTATTACCTGAATGTTAGATAACCTAACTAGACTTTGAGTAATATAAATATTATGCTAGATTACTTTTAGGATTACACATTAGCTCAAATATAGTTAATCTAAAATCATTATATACGAATACCATTATCAAATAGAAATCACTATTTAACATAAAGGCCTTAAATTAGGAGATTCAATGCACTCCCCACAAAAACCAACTAGATGTAACTCTCAATATATTTATAAGCTGTAATGAAAATTTCAAGATGGAGATTCATAGTTCAAATTTCTAAAATATCAATAATTAAGTATTACATTTTTGTGTGACATGTTTGTGTTTCCAAAATAAAAATCAATTTCAAGTTGTAACTTATTTTAATGGAGACGCATATTTGCACAAATTAAGGAGAGAACTCTCTCTCTCTCTCTCACTCTCTCACAGACACACAAACTGTTTCTTCCTCTCTCTCTCTCTCTCTCTCTCTCTCTCTCTCTCTCTCTCTCTCTCTCTCTCTCTGTTACTTGTCTTTATCGCCTCCTTTATCTCTCATGCTTTTCCACTCTATATATATCCCGCACTCTACCCCTCTTTATATATCACTTAAAATATCCTATCTTTCTATCTCTCAATATCTCTCTCTTTATATCTTTATTTCTCCCTCTCCCTTTCTACTTCCATCTCTACCTCTCTCTCCCTATCACTCCCTCTTTGCATCTCCTCTCCACTCTATTTCTCTCTATTTGACCTCCGCCTATTTACTCCATCTCTTCTACTATATATATCTATCTGTTTATTTCCCTCTCTCTTTCTATCCACATATCTCTACCTGCAATCTCTTTCTCTCTTCCTACCCCTCGTTATCTATCAATATAACTCCTTTCCTCTTTATCACTCCCTCTCACTTTTCTCTATCTCTTTTTATCTATATATTTCTTTGTGTATATCTCTCCATCTATCTCTGTATATCACTATATCTTTCCCCTATCCCTTTCCATCTATCTATATCTCGCATCTCCATCTTCTTCCCTATATATTAATCTCTCTCTATCCATCTCTCTCTCGTTCTCCCCCCTCTACCTATCTCTCTCTCTCTCCCTTGCTCTCCCTCCCTCTCTATCTCCCCCATCCCTTTCTCCCTATTTATCTATCCCCATCTATAAGTCTCCATATCTACCTCCCTCTCCCTTTTTTTCCCCATATATCTCAATCTCTCTTTTTCTTCCCTATCTGATTGTCCTCCTCTCTCTATATGTTTTCCTATCTCTATATCCCTCTCTTCTTATCCTCCTCTCTCTGTGTCCTTATATCTCTATCTCTCTATCACTCTATCTAAACATTTATATCTCTTTATATCTCTCCATCTCCCTCTTCACCTATATATCTCTATCTCTACCTCTCTATCACTCCGTATGTACATCCCTATCTCTCTATTTTTATCTCTCCCTATACCTCTTTAAATATCTCTCTATCTATTTCTCTCCTTCTTCATCTGTCTCTCCACCTTCATATTAACCTCTATCTTTCTCTTTCTCCATCCCTCTCTACATATATCTATCCATCTTTCCCTCTCTCTCTTTATATATTGAGCTATCTCTCCCTCTCCCCTCCTCTTCTTTCCCTCTCTACCCATCTCTCTCATTTTTGTCTTCCTCTATCTCTCTATCTCCACTTTTCTCTCCCTTTTCTTATCATGTATCTCTAACACTCTCTCTCTTATTCATCCCATTTATCTCTATCTTTCTCTTTATCACCCCATATATCTCTCTTTCTTTCTCTCTCCCTTTCTCTCCCTCCTCTTTCTTTCTATCTCTACTTTTCTATGTCTATTTCTCCCTATTTATCCACTTGTTTGTATCTCTCCACATCTACAACTCTCTCTATATATCTCCTTATATCTCTATCTCTCAATCACTTTATCTCATCCTTTATCAAACTAACTATCCTTCCCTCTCCCCCTCCCTCTCCCTCTATGTTTCCCAATCTCTTCATTTATATCACTCTTTATATCTCTCTATCACTTTTCCATTGAGACTTTAGTTGCACAACAAACATCATTTTCTATATGCCTATCAAATGATCTCATGTATATACAAATTATGTATTTAAGAAGAGACCAAGATTTCCTAGATATTTGACCTTCCATGCCTTTTATGCATACAAATATCAGCAATGACATCATTTCAGGCCTTCACATATGACAAATATTTATAAGTCCAATGTCATTTGTTATGTTTTGAATTGAATAAGCTATAAGCTCTATTCAATTAACATGCATGTGTTTGGAGTCCAAAGAAATACTGAAGAAGTTTAATACCTCATCTATATAGAGTGACTCTTTAGTAGCATATAGTGCACAATATTCTCTTAGGGGATAATTTTTCCATTTTAATACTTTGTTAGTAATGCTAAAATATAAATTGTATTATCATTTCAAAGTAATACTCAATTAAAATTAAGTACCTAGGTTGTTTCCCAGATACTCTACGTTCATGTACCTAGGTTGTTTCCTTTTCTTTTGATGATTTGCAGTTTTCTATTTTTTTGTTTGGTATTTGAGCATTGCATTTATTCTTGTAACAATATTAACTTGGATTTTCTTGTTTGATCTACATGTGGATTTTTGTATTTACTTTTAACAAAAAGGCCTAGCTCTTTCATACAAGGTCAAAAAGCTATGTTGTCTTCCAAATTGTAAAACTAAAATTTAAAAATAATATTATATTTATATTAAATAATATTTATATATTATTATATTAATTAAAATTAAAACATTAAATTTGTTATTTAAGATATATAATCTATATTATATTAATTGTATATTTATTATTATGTATTATCTTTACATACAAACATCACATAATTAATTTATAATATTTCAAAAGTTATATTTATTACTATATAATAATACAATCAAAATGATTAATTATATTTATGTAATGCAAATTATTAAATTTATTTTTAAAATAGTATTTAAGTTAAATTTATTATTATACATTACCTAGTTCTATAATAAAAATTAAATAAATATAATATATATCTTATTCTCTCTTTTTCTATTCTTTATCAATCTCACTCTCCCCCCTTCTCTCTCTTTTTGTATCTCTCCTTTGTTTTGTTCCTTTCTCCTCTCCTTGCCTCTCTCTCTCTCTCTCTCTCTCTCTCTCTCTCTCTCTCTCTCTCTCTCTCTCTCACACACACACACACACACATTATCTGTCTACTTATCTCTTTCTCTATCCCTCTATCTATTCTTGTCTCTCTCTTCCTCTCCCTCTCCCTCTTCCTACACCACTATATCTATATATAGTGTCTCTCTATCTCTATCCCTCCATATTTCTTCTTTCATCTCTCCCTCTATATATCTATGTATCATTATCTATCCATCTATCTCTACTTTTACATCTCTCTACCTCTCTCACTATATATATCACTTCCTATATTTATCTTTATCTTTATCTTTCTATATCTCCTATCATTTTCTCCCTCTCTCTCTCTCCTTGTCAAAATATTTACATTTTCCATCTCTATCTATCTCTCTCCTCTCTGTCTTTACCTCCCCATCATTTTATCTCTATATCCCTCTTCTTGAACTCCATCTTATCTATGTCTTCCTATCTTCTTTTTTGTTTTTTTACAAAACAAGGTGGCGGTGCCACTTAATATATTTTATTATATAAAGTTGATTCAAAGAGCTCCCGGAAAAAAGAACCAGTAAGAAAAACTCCAATCCTTGCTCTACAATCCATAGAAAGGTTGTGAGATTTAAATCTCAAATATGCCAAGAAATACAATATCTTATAGTGTCTAGAATAGCGAGTGCCATAAAACATCCCCCAGTATCTAATATTTTTTGGAATGTATTGAACAAGATGCAATCTAAACTAAAACATCACGAGAGTTGTGCACATTTACATAGCAATCCACAATCTGTCTCACTTATGACTTTATCCAACTTACAATCCTGCACACTTCTCAAATCAATATCCCTTCACAATATACAAATGCACCAAAACCAGAGGAACCTGCACTTATAATATCACACATACCAATTTATATCATTATGAAAAAGACCACTGTATAGCTATATGTAATATTATCCTGTACCCATATCCTCCAAAATTTTTGCCTTAAGAATTAGATAAGAATCAAAATCACAATTCGGACCCATCATATTAAGTTCCTCCTTGGAACTTCTCATATTTGCAAAATGATCTGCCACCCGGTTCCCTTCTCTATACACATGTGAAATGGAGAAGTTTGTAAATGTATCAATTAGTGTCCATGCTCGTTCAAGTAAATATCTTATCTGCCAATTATCAATATCTCTTTATACAAGCGTTGATAATAATAGTTGAATCTGCTTCAATGTGTGTATATGAGATGTTCAGTTTTTTTACTAGTAGAATACCTTCAAGTAAAGCATATGCCCCTACAAAGTTGTTAGTACCCGACGGAATAACAACAGCTTTCAAAGCTAAAACACATCTTGTGTGATCCATTATGCATACTCCTATCCCTGCATCACCTGGGTTCCCTTTAGAGGAGCCATCAAAATTTAGTTTGAAATGCATTGAATCCGGAGGACACCATTTCACTTTATTTCTATCAATTTTACTAGTTCCCACTCTCGAAAGACAAGGTGATACAAGAATAGAGATGCCCTTCCAACAGTTAATAACTTGACCATCCCAAGAAGTAAATTCCCTATTTGAATTGAACTAATTTGAAACTTGAGCATTAACCAGTTCTATTACTGATTTTTCAATATAATTGAAAACTTCAGAAAGAGGAGATGCTTCCTTTCTAAAAATACGCTTATTTCTTTCCCACCAAAGTGACCATACTACTATGGATGGGATAACTTTCCAAATACATGCAGAAAGAGAGGATGAGTATAAGACTGGCCATGACTGGAACAAATCCCATACATTATCTAGAAGAGGTGTGCTAAAGGAAAGCTTATCAAGCACGAACATCCAACAATAGTGAGCAAAATCACATTGGAGGAGGAGATGATCTAACGTTTCACTGTGTTCACCACAAAGTACACAAGCAAATGGATGTGCAATATTCAATTTAACAAGTCTCTCACTCGTGAGTATTCTCTTATGTAGAGCAAGCCAAGCAAACATCCCTGCCTTGGGAAGAACACTATTATTCCAACAAAAATTGTAGGCTCTTTGTGAATAGGATTGAACAGACATTTGATGAATTGCCTTATAACCTTCCTTGATAGATTACTTTCCATTCTTCGCAGGGCACCATATCAATTTGTCCAAACCATTAGAGATAAAGATAATGCAGTTCTTGAGAATCAAAGAAAATTTTACCTTTTGACCTGGGGAGATTAGGAGTAGAGTTGGCTTCTTCGAAATGACACGATTTCAAGGCTTCGCAAGATCATCTATGTAATCATAAAGGTGTGAACCAAAATGAGCAGTAAATATAGGGATCACATCTACTAGGGACTCCTCCAGATTAAGAGGGGGGAAACCACTCCATGAATCATGCCAAAAGTTGACTTATTTGCCATTATGTACTTGCCACGATAAGTATCTAGTAATCACATTCCTAGAGTCCATCATGAAGTTCCAAACTACAGATCCTGATGGAGGATCAAGGATAGTAAATATACGTGAAGGGGTAGGAGTATCTAAATACTTTTTTTGCAAAATTTGACACCATAAAGCATGTGGTTTTTCATACATATTCCAAACTAGCTTTCCCCCAAATGCCTTATTCCTTTTTGACAGATAGTGCAGACCCACCCTGCCCGTAGATTTCCTTGGAGTCATTTTGTTGAGAGACACAAGCAGGATCTTTTTCTCTTCTGAAAGATTACATTTCTAAATAAAATTCCGATTAATTTTCTCGATATGAGAGAGAATAGATTTCGGGGCTTGAAGGACTTAAATGTAGTAGTTTGGAATTGTAGCCAAAACAATTTTGACAAAAAGGATTCTCCCTGACAGAGATAACCATCTAGCTTTCCACACATAAATGTTTCTTTTAAATCTGTCAATCACAGAATTCCAAAAAGAAGGTTTTCCTACTCCTATAAAGAAAGGCATACCCAAGTACGATGATGGAAGAGAATCCACTGGAAAGCCCAATGTCTAGATAATGTTGTTAGACACCAATTCAGAAGTATTGAATATGAATAGTTTAGATTTTTGCGCACTGATTTTCTGTCCAAATCCAGAAGTATACATGTCCAATATTTTCTTAATATGCCTTGCTTCTTGTATATTGGAACAACCAAATAAAAGTGTATCATATGCAAATAAGGTGTGGGTGATAGAAATTGAGGTATTAGAGATGCATACCCCCTTCCAGAAACCCAAACTCAACTGCTTATTGACCAATCTACTAAAAGATTCTGCCATGATAATGAATATAAAAGGTGATAGCGGGTCACCTTGTCGAACCCCTTGGGTGGCTCGAAAAAAGCCAGAAGGATTACCATTAACAATAACTGAAAAATGTGCCCCAAAGAGGCAATTTTTGATCCATTTGCACCACTTGTCCGAAAAGCCAAACTTTTTAAGCACTCTCAAAAGAAAGGACCAACATATTTTATCATATGCTTTCAACAAGTCTAATTTAGCTATAAAAGAAGGGGACTATGAAGAGTTAATCGAGTGCATAACTTCATGGGCCCCAAGCGCACCTTCTGATGTTTCCCTGCCAGGAACAAAACCTCCTTGTTGAAGAGATATTACTTTAGGTATCAAGGATTTTAACCGGCCATAGATAGCTTTTGTAAAAATCTTGTACACTGAATTACATAAGGAGATAGGCCTAAAATCTGCAAAATATTGAGGGTTATTGGATTTGGGGATAAGAGCAAGATGGGTTAAATTGAAGTTCTTGAGAATAAAAGCTTTTTGTCTTGACTCCTCCAAAGCCATTAAAAGATCAAAGCCTAAAACGTCCCAACACTTTTGAAAGAATAGCATGGTGAAACCATCAGGGCCTGGAGACTTATCAGTAGCCATCAAAAATACCACCTCTTGTAATTCAGCAAGAGAGAAAGGTTGCATCAAATAATCATTATCACGTTGTGAAATCAGACAAGGAATGGAGTCTAACAATATGTCAACACTGGACTCCTCAGAAACAAAAGGAGGGGAGGGAGCAAGAAGATTTTTATAGAAGAATTCACCCGCTTCCCTTATTTCTTGTTCATTAGTTAAGTTTTCCCCCGAAGAAGAGGCATTTATAGAAAAGATAGTAGATGTAGCTTGTTTAATCTTTGCAGAAGCCTGGAAGAATTTAGTATTTGTATCTCCTTCTTTTAGCCATAATTCCCTTGATTTATTGTCTCTAGAGCACAATTCTTCCCAGTAGCTTTTTAAATGCTTCTGCTTTAAGAAAGTTTTTGGATTAATCCCAGTAGAAAAGATAAGTTCATTGACGTCCTCTAATTCCTTCTCTACCTTTGTTTTTTCTGCAAAGATATTTTTGAATACTTTCCTATTCCAGACTTTGATATTTGCTTTTACAAACTGCATTTTCATATAAAGTTGAAACATTTTGTTCCCCGTGCAAAAGGGGGCACTCACCCACCATTGACGAAGTAGAGCATGAAAATGTGGGTGTCGAAACCACATTCTTTCAAACTTAAAAGAAGATCTATGATGAGAAACTTCATGTTTATCTAGACATAATTCAATAGGAAAATGGTCAGACCCGAAGAACGATAGAATTTTAGAGCTGAAGGTATATTTCTGAAGGATCCATTCATATGAAGTGAAAAACCTGTCCAATCTACTTGCAATTTGAAGGGAAGTTCTCTGGTTTGTCCATGTAAATTGACCATTAGAAAGTGAAATGTCAGAAGGGGCGTTATCAGAGACAAAAGATCTAAAGTCTTCAATCACCTCCTAAGATGATTTTCTGAACTCCTTGTTGTTGGATCTGACAAGTTATAGTATTCCAAAGAGCATGTTTCTCTTGAAGAGTTGTTGGGCCATAGATATTGAAGAGAACAAAGGATATATCAAAAAATTTAATAAGAATAAGATGCCAATTTGTCCCTTCACTCAAAGTTTTTGCTTTGATTGTCCTGGTATTCCACAAGGTCAGAATACCACCTGAAGCCCCTAATGCAAGAATATGTATGAAATCCCATAAAGTCCATTTTTTAAAAATCTTTTGAGTGGCTTCATCTAAAAGATTTGTTTCTTGTAGTAAAATGATGTTTGCTTGGGAGGAATCCAGTTGCTGCTTGATCCGCCCTCTCTTGTCAGAGGCATTCAAACCTTTGACATTCCAAGATAAGATCCTCATTGCATCCGAGAAGAACAACATGTTCTTCTCGGTCTTGTGTGGGGTGAAAACTTATCTACAATTGTGGTCTGGATACCTGCTGCAATCTCTTCTTGGGTTTTAAGAATCTTTGGCTTCCGACCTCTTTTTTTAGGTGTTTTATATAACAGAGGAAATGAAGTAACCATTTGAACAAGAGAGAGGTGTTGACCAAAATCAAAGTCAAGCTGTGTGGAAGGCTGAAAGGGCTGATATGAATTATCTTCAACCACAAGGTGTTCAACATGACTAGATTCTAACAAGGATGAGGGAATGGGTGGTGAAGTATTGAGAGCAAGAGGCATAGCATCAACAACAGGGACACCCTAAATTTCTGGAAATTCCTCAAGAGCAATTTCATCTATCAAGTTCGATGCAACAGAGATAAAGATATCATGGGCCATTAATTCAATTTTTGGAGAATCCGATGAGGATCCAAGAATGGAAGGACTGCGTTGAATAACATGGAAAGGTTGGCAATTAAACATCAAGTTGTGAATAAGGTCGACCTTTGCATTCTGTGATATATAGAGCTCCTAGAGTTGAGTATCTGAGTTTCCCATAGAAGTTAAACCCAAAAAAGAAGAAGTGAGCTTCCTAAAGAGAGAGGAAGCAAATATTTTCTTGTACAACCAATCAACCAGGATTGAAGAGCAGTGGATCTTAAAAGATACTTTCTTGTATCTCCCCCCAATTTTTTGCAGAGAACTCAAACTAGAAATAACAATCTGATATGGAGGAGATTTCTTCAAATTGGAGGGCTTTGTTCTTTTTTCTGCTGGAATTAAAGCGTCAATCATAGAGCCCAAAAGGGATTGAGAGAGGATCAGAGAGAAAGGAGAAACATCTTGAAACAACTAACCACCCTAGAAAGGTCTTGTAATATTATCAGCAATGTTTAGAGGTACGGAGCTCTCTGTTGAGTTAATTGCACTTGTTGTCCCATTTGTTGTAGAAGGAGGAGATGGAGCAGATTGATAAAAGGAGCATTTATGGTAATCAGTCACAAAGTCCTTGCAGACCCTAACAACATCAATGCCCGAACCTTGACACTGCGAATTAAAATGACCCAATTTATCTATAGGGTCATCAATATCTCTAATGCCCTGTATGCAAATGTCTTTATTCCATTTCCCTATGGAGGAAGTCATTATAATGGACTTGGGAAGTGGCTTTGTGAGGTTTAGCAATAAGCATACCCTGGCGGTTAAATGGGCAAGTTCATATGGGATAAGATCGTGCTTCATAAAAATACCCATATGGTTAGCCAAAATTTCCACAATATCTGGATCATGATATTCAAGAGGGAGCCCCGGGAGAGTAATCCAAAAAGGCATGAAAAGAGGGGGAACTGACTCCATGCTAAACTTTGGAACCCACGTCAAAGTGATAATACCAATACCCTTATAGAACCATCCCTTAAATCTATGAACATAATTTCTATATTCTTTAGAAACAAAAATGGCAATAAAAAAGAGAGACTGCTTATCCTTCAAGCCCAACCAATTCTATTTAGCCCATAATGAAAGTTGCATAAAGGAAACAGTAGAATGAAGTTTACCAATGAGGGTTGTGGCGCATAGCAGATCTATTTGAGGCTGAATAATATGGTCCGGAAAAATGATCTTATACACACCTTCAGATTTGCCAGATTTTTCAGTGTTAGCAGCAATCTTGTTCTTTGGCAAGACTAGAGCCCGACTACCCTTTTTAGCTATTTCATTTAGACATTGCCCATTACCTTCTGCATCTGAGTTAAGTGCTTGTGGATCGGAAAGTAATGTGGAAGGGGTTTTCTTTCTCCAGCTCTGTGTAATTTGTTTTGGTTTGAAGGGTGCTCCTTGACGCAAGTTGTTTATTGGGAGTTTTTTTGGGGTTGAAAGGAATTTGGGGTTTATCAACAGGGTATTGTTTGGCCAAGTTACATATGATGGAAGATTACCAGGATTAGCCTACGATTCAGATAAAGAATGATGTGAGAATGGTGGTGTCCCCTCACAAATGTCAAACAAGTGTTGTGATGTTCGATCTATTCGGCATGCAAACCGATGTCACGGGAATCTTCTTTCTCTCCCCTTATCCTGATGCTTGCCTGCAAACCACTGGACTCCATAAAAAGTGCATCTATTCTTTGATATATCATCATGTAGCTGCCACATAATCAGCCTAACTCCCACAGGTCAAGGTCCTAGTAACCCTTGTTGCATGTTTCGTTGCATCACTCTGAGTTACTCAATGTTCAACTTCCTCTCATGGTTTCCCCTTGATTTTTCCAGTTTCTTGTTGCATTGCTATCAGTGCTTAATGGCTTATCCAGTTCGGGTTTTTGATAGACAATACAACTTATTATCTCTCCTTATTCCAAACATAACATGATCTTGTTCGTAATGAAATCTAATTATACCCACACAACAACACTCCTTCCACAGTTCTCTTAAAAACACAACACATGACTCTTTCACTTCTACTTATTATGTTTAACTTAATCACGCCTAATCACCTTCCACTAGCGGTACTATTCCACTCTCTCGCTACTCTGCCAATGTGATTCTAACACCACCTAATGCAAAATAAGTGTGATAGTGTTTTACGCACAAGGAATAATTTTATCATTATAGACTTCTCGTGCCATAATAATTATACTTTGGTATGCAATGGGTATGCTAAAGAGGTGTGGAGGGTAAATTAGGAAAAAAATGGTCTATTTTGTGCATACATTGTATAATTGGTATACCATTTAATATCTCTCTTTTTCTTCTCATATATCTATCTCCCTATATATCTCTCTCTACACTTTCTATTTATCTCCATTATCCTATTGTACTTGATATTCATCTTCATCCCTCTATCTCTAAACATGTCTTCCTCTCTACATACATCCCTATTCATGGACGTCTTTGCCCCTCTATCTCACTCTATTTCTATCTCGTTATCTCTTCATCTCTCTCTCTATCCCCATATCTCTCCCTTTTACTACCCCTCTCTACATCACTTCCTATCTCTATTTTTATCTTTTTATCTCTCCCTCTATATATATTTATTTCTTCCATTTTTATCTCTCTCTGTCCTCTCCTCTTTATCTCTCCCTCTCATCCTCCCTCTCTATCTCTATATTCTGACCCCCTCTCTCTTGCTCTTTACCCCTCTATCTCTCTCTATCTCTCCTTCTTTCTCCTCTCTAACTGTTGCAAACATAACATGAGTTTGTTGGTGATGGACCCTTATTATCTCTTCTTACCATACATCTCTCCCTCTCCCTACCCTAAATATCTCTCTACAATTATTCCTTATTTTCTATGTAAATCCATGTCTTTCCCTTTATCTCGATCTTATTATCTCTCGATCTCTCTACCCTTACATATTATCTTTATCTTGTCTTTCTATATCTCCCTCTCTATATATTTATCTCTTTATTATTTATCAATCCCCCTCTCCTCTCTATCTCCTTCTCTCCATAGCCCTATTCTCCATCTCCATCTTCATCTTCATCTCTAACCTTGTCTTCCTCTCTATATCCTTACCCCCCCCTCTCTCTCTCTCCCATTCATCTCGTGTATTGCACAAATTGATGCAATAAACAAACCAATTCTCTCTAATCGACCTTGCATACCTATTCAAAGTATTGCACACCAAGGTACAATTGCTAGTTATTATTATTAAGGCTGTAAACACAATTGAAATCCAAATGACCGTCAATTTTTTTCAAAACCCCTAAATGTTGACGTGTAAATTTGCTGCTATTGTAGAAGCCTCTCGACTTAATTAATCTATCATTTTATTTATTTCATGTTTCTAATATATTATTTAGGGGTATTGATTGTTAAGTTAAATGAAATAGTAAAGAAAATACATGTTATTATTTGGAAACAACTAATTTAGAAAAGCGTGTTTGATAAATAATTGAAATAGATATAAAAATTATATAAATAAATTTAGTGGAGTTAGATATAAGGTTGATAATGGAAGAATAAAATTGATGCCATTATGATCAATACATCATTATCATGAAATATATTATCTTGGTTTTAAGAAAGTCTTAATTGAAGGTCTTAAAAAATATTATACAGATTGATCTTGATACCTTTAAATTTAATCAATTATATCCCGAACCTTTTCTCCACATAAAATTGATTTGTGAAAATTGAAAATAAATTGACATTATGTACACTTAAAAAATATTTGTCATCATCATCTAGATGTTTGAAGTTGGCATGATGGTCATGTCTATATGGAATTTTCACATCCATCTAAAAAATGGAGTCCATTACAATATGGAATTTGAGGGTTGATGGAGAACCAAATTTTTAGAAATGAATTCTCAAAAGTCTAGGAAGTTATAAGTACAATTGAAGGCCTCTATTTTGAAGAATTTAATGGGTCAAATTAAAAGAGTATTAATTTATGCAATACTCTTTGGAACTTTATCATCGCAAAAACATGGCCTAATATAAAACTCAAAAATATTTGATTAGCATTTACTAAAATACTAGTTGATAGATTTCAAATTAAATGAAAACAACCCGTCTTAAATTCCTTGAAGTTAAATTTTGTGATACATCAAAAAGAGACTCTAGAACTTCGAGTGATAGTTACATTAGCAATGATAAAAATGATAATTTTATCTTGACATTGATATCAAAATCTTGAAAAGAACCAATAGGAAGCTCAAGCCTTTATGATAGGCTTAACCATAAAAGAAGACCTTCAAAATAATTATTATCAAATGTGACTCCATGGTTTTGATCGATATAACTCAGCTACTATAAATTCAAAAACATTTTGCAACCAATCTAGCACCTCCTTAAAGATTTTAAATATTGCTTGTGTTGTCATTATTATAACGAAGAAAACCAAATGACCAATCATTTTGATTTTGAATATTCGTTCTTCTTCTTTGTTTCTAATCCATAAAATTGGCAATTTAGTCAAAAGAGATCAACAACCTTTTCTTTCCATTGTTTGAATATCAATTTGATAGGTGTCATATTTTGGACACTAATCCCACTTCACAAGCATATGCAATCTATGCATTGCCCATATCTCCTCTACTAAACCTGGGGTTGACATCCCTCCTCTACTAAACCTTAACATCGGTGATGAAACATTTGTTTTCCCTGTTGAAATACTTAGAGGACTCAACGCCTGGTTTTTGTGAAAAAAAGAAGGGCATCTTTGGAAGAACTTCCCAATCATCAACCGCAAAAAACAAAAAAATAACACTAACCTAGTAGGAACATCTGAAAACCCTATCTCCGATAAGGAGTTGATCCCTAACCCAAGCAACCTTCATACTGTTAGAAACAATACCAACCCTAAAGATGATCCCTCCCTAAGCTCGGCTCCTAGCCTCATCCTTGTTGAATTAAATCCAATGATTGTGGACACCACTACCAAACCCTTCAACCCTGCTTCCGTTCCCTCCAAAATTTCTGAGGATTTGCCTTCTGATTGTTTTCAAACAATCACACCAAGAAAGAGGAGATGAAAGAATGCCCAACAACTTGCCTTAAATCAAATCCAAGTTGGTGATCAAACTGCTAATCAGTTGACTACCAATATCAAATACCCCATCACTATGAATGATGACATACTAAAAGCTTCACAAACTCTGACCACCTCCCTGGTTAAAAATATGGTTAGAAATTTAGAGAAGCCTGATCGCGGTGCTGGTGATGCTAGCATGAGTGATAACCCTACAAAAATGGTGCACAGGTCTTGGACCCCCAAACGATCTAAATCCACATTATTTGCAGAGGCTACCCGTGATGTTAACACCTCCAACCCCACGACTGCATCTCTACTAAATGAATTAGAAGACAACCATATTATTGAAGTCATTTATGCTAATAAGGGACTATAGGACATTAAGTCTAGGTCAATGCTCCTTGGCTTTCCAAGCTCCCAAGTACCAGAGTCAAACATTGTAGAAATTGCATATGATAAAACTGAGCTAACTGAGCTTAGTGAGGAAGAGGATGACCTCAAGAAAAGTTCCTCCATGGCTAAAAAGAAAGGCAAGCCTTTTGGCTCCAAAAATAAGAAAAAGTCTGGAGATCAAAATGGTCTCCCAAACAATCCCTCTTAATCCCCTTTTCTCATAAAATACATCTCATGGAATATTAGAGGCTTGGAGTCGCCTGATAGAAAGTTTGTTATTAAGGGGTTTCTGAATTGTCATAAACATCTAGATTTCTTCATGCTTCAAGAGCTTAAATCTGTTGAGTTCTCCCTTGACACTGTGCTTGATTTTATTTGGAGAGATGCGATCAAAATATGCACCAATCATCCTAAGGGAAAGGGTGGAATTGGTCTCCTCATTAACCCTAAGTAGGAAAATCACATTAGGGATAGGGGCATCTCCCCTTGTAACAGAGTGTTTTGGGCTTCCCTAGATATCAGAGGCTCCTTTTTGGGGGTATGTTCTATATATGCACCTAATGATCATAGGGAAAGAGTGTCCCTCTGGAATTGGCTGGCAGCCCTTCCAAGTATCCCCTGGGGGGATAGGGGCGTATCCCCTGGGGGGATAGGGGCGTCTCCCCTTGTAATTGAGTGTCTTGGGCTTCCCTAGATATCAGAGGCTCCTTTTTGGGGGTATGTTCTATATATGCACCTAATGATCATAGGGAAAGATTGTCCCTTTGGAATTGGCTGGCAACCCTTCCAAGTATCCCCTGGGGGGATAGGGGCGTCTCCCCTTGTAACAGAGTGTATTGGGCTTCCCTAGATATCAGAGGCTCCTTTTTGGGGGTATGTTCTATATATGCACCTAATGATCATAGGGAAAGAGTGTCCCTCTGGAATTGGCTGGCAACCCTTCCAAGTATCCCCTGGGTCATGGCTGGAGACTTTAACATGATTAAAAACCAAGATGATAAGGTCGGGGGTATCCCTTTCGAATGGAAGTGCCAAGAAAAACCTCACGGGGATAGATTTAAACAACACATGCAGCTATTTGACCTCCTTGAGGGCAACAAATCTGAATCCTCTGCCCTATGGTACACTTGGTGCAACTTTCAGCAAGGCCCAAGCCGAATTTACTCCAAATTAGACAAGTTCTATGTTAATAAAAATTTCTTCTCCTTCTCCCCTAACCACTTGGGGAACTCAATGGTTGTTCTGCCAGTAACCTTATCTGACCATTTCCCTATCATTGCTGTCATCAATACTAGGAACTCCATCCCTAACAACAATCCTCTCAATAAGAAGTTTATCCTAAATACCTCCCTGCTAAACAAAAAGGATGCCCTAACTGCCATTAAAATGGTTAGACTCTTTAACATACACTCTCAACATCCCCAATCCCACACCCTCAGATGAAACAGAAATGTCTCCTCTTTTCAAAAAATATTCCAAACTATAGGCCAGAAGAAAGCCAAGGATTTCAGGCTTGTGGAAAAAACTCTCACTAATCAACTCCACTACTTGGAGCATGAAATACAATTACATCTTTCCTCCTCTGTCCTAGCGGAATGGGTAGAGCTCAAGCTAGAGACATTCTTAGGAAACATCAACAGGTCAAAATCAAGGGTGCGTTCATCAAAGCACGTAATCATTGGCTCAAATTCAGAGATAAAGGCTCAAAAATCTTCTTCAATCTCCTTAAACAAAAACAAAATAGAGAAAAAATTGATAGAATCATAGTTGAGGATAAGGAACTCCTAAACATCAATGAGATCAAAGATGCTTTTGAAATTTTTTATAAAACCCTCTTTACCTAAGAAGATAGTGAAGCCTCAAAAGAGGCTAGAAATAGGTGCAGTAACATTATCCCAAAAAGAATCTCCGAGGTTGAAGCTCTTTCTCTCAAGACCAAAATCTCTATGACAGAAATTTTTGATGCCATTAAAGCCCTCAAGGATGATAAGGCCCCAAGCCCCGATGGACTTCCTGCTGAGTTTTACAAAGCCAATATTGAGTGGGTCACCAAAGACCTTTATGACATATACACCCAAGCATTTGATAGTGACACCCTTGGGGAGTCCATCAATGGGGCATTGTTAAACTTATCCCAAAAGATGGGGACAAAGCTCTCATAAAAAACTGGAGGCCAATCACTCTCCTCAACGTTTCTTATAAAATCCTGGCCAAATCCCTAGCCTCTCGCCTTGAGAAGATCCTTCCCAAGTTCATCTGCTCTACCCGAACAAGATTCATTAAAGGAAGGTATATCTTGGAGAACCTTGTCACTAGCTAGGAATCTATGGAATGGGCCAAAACATCAAATCAAGATACTGTCATGTTCCTTGTAGACTTTGAGAAGGCCTATGACAGGGTGGAATGGGACTTCATCCTCATGATACTCAAAGCCTTTGGTTTCCCTGGCGAGTTCTGTGGAATGGGACTTGATCCTCAGGGTGGAATGGGACTTCATCCTCATGATCCTAGCATAGACTTAAGCTTCTTGAAAGTGGTTATGTGTATGGATGGTACTTTTCTAATAGATGAATTAGTTATATTTCTTGTGCATAATTTTCGGTTAATAAATATTCTATACTTTGCAATTATAGAAACTTATAGGAGGAAGTTGGGGCTAAGGGATGAAAGATGTGATTCCACCCTTATTGTGACCCAATTAACCTAGTTCTATGTTTCATTTGCACTTGCATGTTTTTATGGCTTCATTGAACTTTGTTATTACTTGCACAAAGAAAAAAGGGGGAAATTGTTCGGAATAAGGGTTTTCCCAAGTCAAACCTTGGTTTAACAAGTAACCTTGAATGAAGTAATGTAAATACTGAATATATATATATCTCAAATCTGCAATTGTTGATGATGATACTTTGCTCTTGGAATTAATAACAAATGTTGTATGAAATGGCATGATAACCACAAAAACCTAGTCATACACATGTTTGTGTGGAAATTTACTTGAATTTTCTCCAAAATGGTTGAATGATGAATATGTGGCCTTGAAGATCTCTAAAAATGCTTGATAGTTAATGCTTCATGGATGCATAAATGCTAGGGATGGAGACTTGTATTGCTTAGATGAAAACAAGTTGATAAAATGTCTTTATATAGGGGTTTCTAGGTAAATTATCAATTAGCACGACCTCCAACAGTCATCTGGAGCCACAGGGATCAAATCTTACTAATCATATGTAGCCCCTACCCCATTTCAAATTGGGGCCAAATTGAGCAGTACCATTGTGTTTTGGGGCACCATGGTTTATACCAGGGTGCTAGAGAATTCCATGCCCTCATCCCACCACAATCAAGACCAAAACAATGTTGAAAGAGGGTGGGTATCCCATGGTAGGACCCACAAAATGATTTCCATGGCCTCAAAGTTGGAGAATAGGCACAAACAAACCTAGAAAGGAGACGAGTGTAGGACACACTAAAGAAGGAGCATAAATATAAAGTGTAAATTAGACCAATTAAAATTTAGTACACTATAATTCTTTTCTTGGCAAACCCTAGGATGTGTCTTATGAGCAAGAGTGAAGGGCATGCACAAGATTAGGAGGTAGTTCAAACTAAATAAAAATATGAAATTCCAAGTAACCACTACACAATCCTAAGGGATGACAAGGTTAAAATATTGAGGGATTTGGTAGAAACGAAAAAGGAAAATAAAAAGAGGGCAAGGCATAGAGGGATGCCAAAACCTTAATAAAAACCCTAAAATGACAAGACAAAACACAAAGAAACATAGGAATATATAGAAAGCACCAAACTAGAAGAACTTGATAGTTGACCCCAAGCATTGACAAAGGCCACCAAAATTAGAGAGATGGAGTGGTTAGGGAACAATTTTTAATTTTTGTGGGGTTTGAAATGTTTCAAATTGTAGTGCATAATGTTAGTAATGGTCTTAAAAATACCTCTTTATATAAGTAGGTTGTCTATATCAATAGACAACCACCTATCATAATTAATTCCACCTAGGGTTAGATCTTGAGTATTCAATGAGATCGTCAAAGGAAGGCACTGGGGATCGTGAATTGAGACTTAAATGTTCACTTGTGAGCAAGTGAACATAAGACATTTGATGCTCGATACAATTAAGGAAAGACTGGGGTTGGGGATCACACTTGAGATGTTCACTTAGTGAAATATGAATATTGAAAGACTAATGTTCAAAAATAAATAAAAGGAGAGAAGGAAAAAGAATTACTAACAGTTAGGTTTTGGAAGTTAATTATTTTGGAATTGAAAAGTTAACACAAAAGGTCTAAACTCTAAACATCAAAAAATCCTGTAAGGACAAAGGGAAAAAACAAAAACTCGCCAAGAGGCACAATCCTTTGAAAAAACTATGAAAACAAATGAAAAAGAAAGGTCCCCGCTTTGACAAGTATCAAAGAGGAGAATCAGTGCAAGAAACAACAAGATTGTTCAACATGTATTTCCAACAATTTTTTCACTTTGGACATTTTGATCATCTTTTGTATGTACTTTTATATTTGTAGAAACATTGAGATAAAGTGTCACTCTTGTGTATGAATTTGGGGTTTTGGCACATCATTTTATTCTTACTTTTTACATGCACTTTATTATAAAGTATCAGAAAAAAAAAAAAAAAAACTTCAGATCCAGACACCTATTACTTCTAAACCATAAGAAATTTGTAGATGATGTGAACTAGTGATTTGTGTCATTTTGTATGTAGATTCTAAAAATATTTTTTTGATTATTTTTTGAATCAATTTTCTTTAATTTTTCTATCTCCCTCAAAAACTAGTTTTTTTTTCAAAAAAAAAAACATTTTTAAAGAGTGATACTCACTTTGTATAGTATAACTTTTTTTCTAAAATAGATGAGTGTGATTCTTTTGAATTTTGTTTTGTAACATACATATCTAGTGTTTGCAATTGTTTTGTAATATTATCTTTAATATTTAATATTTTATTACGACTTAAAGTTGAGTTAACTGTAATTTTGACATATGTCCATTTGATATTACATAACTTGTTTTTTATTAGGATAAACACATTTTGAGGAGACCAGAAACCCCGTACAAGAAGTTTTGAAGGGACCTGAAACCATCATATTTTTACGGATCTAGAACCAACAAAGGTATGTTGCAGGAAGATACAATCAAGCTAAACAATATCAAAGACATAATCAAACCAGAAGGAAGAAACATAACAACTATTGTGGAACCAAAGGCTACAAGACAAAGGAGCCAAAACAAAACTACTACCAGCCAAACATAAAAGAAAGATAATACAAACCAAGATGGCAACATCAGCAACTCTAAACCACTAAATCTAAGAAAAAAAAACAAGGATTTATCTAACACCCCCAACCAAAACTCAAGGTTTTCCAGGCTCCCTTAACCTATAACAAGATCTCCAAATCATCAACAGCAAAACCTGAACCTAACCAAAAACAAATACTGGCCAAACTGGGCCCTTGAAAACTGCCAACATCCAGTCTGTCCCTAAAAAAAGCAAAATATATAGAGATTTTCCAAGATCCCTCAACCAACAAGGGGGTTTTTCCAGGATCCCCCAACCATCATGGGTTTATACATAGCTCCCATAACCATATGCATTAAAATATGCCACACTGAAAGAAACTTGTCCAACCGATTCTCCACCTTTATAGGAGACCCAACAGGGCTTTTCCAAGCTCCCTCAACCTCCACACTAGTACATTCGGAGCTGATTTCCGACGACCGTTTGTCGGATTTGCGACGAATTTTCATCGAAGTGTCAACAAAATCAACCGGAGTGCCGATATAATATATCTATTTATGATTTCATCAGAGTGTCGACACAATCACAAACATATATTTTCATCATATGGGATTCCGCAAAATCAACAGTTTATTAACTTTCTTTTTCATTGGCTCTCTGTTGTTGAATGTGAATTTTGCTAAAGGTGTTGAAGAAATTTTGAAGGGGTTTTAGTTGAAGAAAAGCTTCGAATTCATCTTCAATTTTCACATCCAGGAAAGCAATTAAAGGTAGATTTTCTCGAAGGGAATTACAAATGATGCGAACCAACTTGATGATATCATTAAAATTAACCCTATGAAGTATTCAATTTTTTTACAACTTACATAAAACCAAGTGAATTGAAATGAAAATTATGATCTTTCCATTTGGTGATGAAATTAACTAAAGAAGAATGAAGATAAATGCAACAGTACCCAAGAATGTAGTACTTATATTTCTCCAAAGTCAATTGTGAAATACCCATTCTATATTAATCGCCGCTCATTTATTTTGAAGGCCTTAAAGGCCTTGTCTATTATAATGATGTCTATATAGGAGGGGTTTGAGTCTTTACACAACAACCTTTTTTATGCAATCATAAATATGCAAGTAGATTAATGGTTTCTTATATTTGTTTGATTCTTGAAATAGATGTCCATCCCCTAAAATGTCTAGTTTTCTTCTTTGTTTATGAAGATTGCTTTCAATTATTCTTCATGGAGTACTAGTTCATTGTCTAGTATTCAAGAAAAAAACCCTTGTTTAACCAAATAGAGTATTTGCCCCATCATTTCTTTCATGACCTACTCTAAGTGGATAAATAGGTCTAACTCTTTAGAGCGACCTTATTGACCTCTGTTATTGCTATTCTCTTATTTTGCACATTGATTATCATTAGCTTCTGACTTAGAAGATCATAAAGTTTTCTTAATAAAGCTTTAACTTGAGGGGCCCAAGGATAACTTTAAAAAATCACCCCCCGGGTAACTGTGTAAAATCCTAACGAATCAAACATTATTTTCGGGGAGAAATTTTCATAATGATGGCGAATAAAATTTTCAATATAGGAAAAAAAATTATTTTTTATTGGCGATTTTTTTCTAGGCTACGAAAACTCCATAAATTTGTGGTGAATAATACCTTGTTCTATGGGGAATATATATATTGTAGGAGGCGAATAATTTTTGTTAAAAGGAACAAATATATAATTGTATGGGTGAAAAATTTTATTTTGAAGGAAAAATTATTTAAATGTGTTGGTGATATTTATCCACCTCTTGAAAATTATTTAATTTGTTTTGGCGAATATTTTGTTATTTATGAAAAAATTATAATTTATTGGCGATTTCATGAATTCATTGTCATTGATAGACAAGGCACATCACATCATATCAATACATCACATTGAGTCTGGACCTTGCACAATGTATCAATAAGTGCGGCCTCTTTAAAACGTGAAGGGTGACACATACCTAAAAAACATCAATGATTTTAAACCGTTCGATGATCGTAGATCAATGGCTGAAGTTTTATTTCGGTCCAATTTTTTGAAGAGAACACAACTCACCTGAAAGTGCCTAGAATGGAATTGGATTCAATAGACACATATCAAATGTCACGAATCACGATCGCTAATTTCGTTCATTTAATATATCTATTCACTAATTGCAATCCACTATGTCCCCACGACTTCCAATGTGATACTTACCAACTTGATACTTGTTTATAACTGTTTCCATTTTCGCACAATAGTGCATTTATGGGAAAGATTTGTAGAGATACAAAAGATTTTAAAAAGTTTAAAGCAATTAATATGGCTAGAGAAATAATTATTATAGTCAAGAGATTCAACTATTTATATACGATCTTTGCTTCTTTCATCTTCAATTAGCCTTTGCCATTTGGTAAATAAATCATTGGAGCTCAGGGTATTTAAATTCTTCCTCGTGTTTAGGTTTATAGGCTCTGGTTGTCTATTTTGTTAATTTGTATTCTCAAGATGGACACTCCCATTGAAAAGCATTTCTGCAAAGGACCAGAGGGCCTTTTTGGGCTCTGTTAGAGACTCAACCCTCCAATCAGTCTGCAAAGAGGTTGGGTCGTTCACCAATGAGGCCGTGCAGATGGTGTTGGGCAGAGAGTTTCTGCGAAACGAAAATAGATACCCTGTTAACACGAATATTACATCCCAATGTTTAGCGTGTCTTCTAGACCTCGGAGGAGAGAAGGTAGATATGTTGATGTTGTTGAGGAAGGTTTTTAAGGAAGACTTCCTTGGAGACGACAATACTATTGTCGTCCTTGCAGAAGTAGGGGTGGGGATCCCTTGGGCGAGTGAATAATCCAAGCTTCTCCTCCCTGACCAAACAATGTCAGTGGTCAAGCAAATGTTTCTCCTGGACCTGAATTCGGAGCATTTGATGCGTTACAGGAAATGGGCACGGATTGGCAAGGAATTCCTCCGAAAATGGTTGCTCCTAGACGACTTTCCAAACTACATGTGGCTTGAAGAATTATCTCAGCTTATGCTGTCTAAAGAATTCTACATGGAAGGAGAGCCAGATTCTATACCATTTTTGAATTTTGTACTTTTACAAATAATATTAACATTATATTTAATAGTTATCTCAAACTATTGCACATCTTTAAATGCCTCTTATTATAGAACCAATGACATCTGACAATAGGTAACATCATCCGTTGGATGAAAAAAGATCAACGACTTAGGATGGATTTCGGCCCGAATGTGGGAAGTGAACACATTTGTGAGAACTTTTCCAAGAATTGAACGTTTTAAATTTATTTAAATATAATTACATCTATAAAACTTTTTTTCAGGCGGAGGTTTAAAATGATTAAACAGTACCGAAAAGTGACACGAATATGGTGACGTGCCTTAAAAATGGCAGAAGTCATGGGACCCACGACATCTAACAACAAGTAGCATCATCTATTGGATGAGCAAAGATCAACGACTTAGGGTAGATTTCGGCCCGAAGGTGGGAAGTAAACACATTTGTGAGAACTTCGCCCGGAATTGAACATTTTACATTTAATCTCCTCAGATTTTAGACTGAAGTAATGAATGTTTTGTCCTTGGGCATCAAATAGTTATTAATAATAATTAATAAAATTACAACATGATTCTAGATATTTTAATTTTTGCCTTTTAGGTATTTCTTTTGTATTTTTCAAAGTTTTCAAAATAAGGCTCATAAATCATAATCATATTTCATTTTGAATGGACAAACCAATAAATCGAGGGAGACTCAAAACCAATGACTAGATTGAGGAATGCAAGTTACAACAAAGACTGTGACTCAAAACCAACTACTAGATTGAGGAATGCAAGTTACAACAAAGACTGTCTGCGTCAATCCTGCCTTTTTTGTTTTTTTTTAATCTCGTGGTCCAATTTGAGGGTTAGTATTTTCAAGTTTTTATCTAGCATTATTTTGAATTATTAACAATAACAGCGATGAGGTTAATGGGAAGTGATAGTTCAACAGGAAGCCAAGTGAAAAAAAAAATGTACCTAACCGAACTGGTTAAAACACCAAATTTCACTGATGAATACCATGATATTTATGACCTTGCTATCCATGGTGAAAAGTGTATCATAGATATTAGATATACATTGTCTAGTAAGGCAGCAGATACATCCAAGGCAAAATTTATTATTTTCAACCCAATGTTAAAACAAAAAACAAATAAACTTGCATCATGGGATGTTGGACTGGGAAGCATGGTGTTACCTAAAGTATTCCCTTGCCCTAATTTTGTCAATGTCTGCGCCAAAAATTATGAGGAAGATAAAAAAGCAATTGTCAATAAAAATACAAAAGAGGAAATTTTATCCATCAAGGGAGAATTTGTTCATTTGTTGAACCTAGGATTTGAAGCACCAAACTCAAACATCCAAATTGACCTAGGAAAGCTGGCAGGGAATTATGAGAGTCTCGATCCAAGTCGTAGAGATTCATTTATCAAAGCTCTAATAAATAGTGGTATTTTGTTGGATTGAAATCATAAGGAGGCCTCCTTATGATTCTAACATTTTTGTTGCATGGGTTCGAGATACTATTTCCTTACTGTCGTTTTGCTTGGGATTGGAAAATGATAGACAACTGGGCGTGCAAGCCTTCTTGAAATGATTTATAATATCCATTGTGTAGGTCAACTAGTAAGATATAATTTTATTGAGCACATTGTTCAATCCATGCAAAAACAATTACTATCGATCAAAAAGGGTTCCTGTAATACATTTTGGTTTTCATCCTACTTGTGCTATCTCCTTCTATCCAAGTATCATGCAATATTCGAGACCAACAATCTTCAAATTGTGAACTATAAGATTGATGAGAAGACTCAGAACGGAACAGAGTGTCCAATATATGAAGGGACACCAAAGATAAGGATGCACAATAACAGAAAGAACTACAACCTTTTTGTAGACTTCTTTTGGCACTAACGTATAGTTAAATTACAAGCACTCCAATGCCTAGGTTGCCTGTGTCTTGTAGAGATTGCATTCAACTTGGAAGTCAAATAGAATTGGCTAACAGGTTTTTCATGGAAGAATTCATTGTGTTATGGTTTTACGGATCGATAATAAAACCATACAAACTTTGAATACATGTGACAGAGAGGGTATTTGCATTGGAATATGTACGACAATTGGAGAGCACAGATAGGCACTTCCATGGTCAACAAAAGAAGACATATTTCGTTCCTTGCCTTTCTCATGTGGAGGGTTCACATTTGAGAGAAAAGCTTTCAATGTGGCAAATGATTTTTTGACAGTTTTTAACTTTGGTGATGAGGGTCTCTGGCAATATGATCCAAACGGTGTAGTTCAAGCAAGGCTTAAGAAAAATGGGAACTCTTCAACGTTACGTCAACATGAAAGTAAACCATTGCTACAAAATCTTACAAACATGGACTCGTGGGATGAGATCAAAAAAGAGATGGAGAAAATTGCAGCTGACAATAACATTTCAACAGAAGAAATTTCATCACAAATTATGGCATTGCACACACAGAGGACAACAAAGGAGGGCGAGGGCATCCAAAATAGGCGATCCTACAATTTCTACCAAAAATCTACTAATCCATCTAACAAATCTATTCCCAAATCAATTCTGCAAGAATGTAAAGATAGTTTTTGGACTCAAACCAAAATAAATGATTTTTGGACTATGAGGAAGAATCTCGATGAACCAAAGACCAATGCAAAATTTGAGACCACCGACAAGAATGAACAGTTTAGCAAATTATGGAATATGGAGCATCCCACAACAACATATGACAAAATTGAAGATAATGATGAGTATGAGGTTGAGCCCACTCCAACAACTACTACAATCCCTACAATATTAGGTGGAGTTAATGAGTCCATGAAAGAAAAATATAGCAAAGGGGCAAGCATTGTGGAAAAAATGGGTTTTGAAGGTGGTGGTCTAGGTCCCAAAGGAGAGGGCATTAGGTCAAAAAAAATATCAATTTGTTGAAAAAGCAATAATAGACTATAATGTATAATATACCACTTCAAAAATATGATCGCTCACCTTTAGGCTTTAGGTCACTAGCAGTCGCCAAGGTTGTCAACAACAATGATTTTCCTTGGTCTGAAATTTCGCTGTTGATCAGAATTCAGAGCCTTGAACCCACCAGATTGTGTTGAGATAGATCTGATCTTTGCATGTATTTAAATTTTATACCAATCCTTATATGGTGAATTCCGCGAGAATTTTATATGGTATACAAATATTTGGCGAATCTTGTGTAACTATAACACAACTTATGTAATTTTCGAGGCGATTATAGGTCGTCCAAATATGACTTATGTAATTTTTGAGGCGATTATAGGTCATCCAAATAATACGCGAATACAATATAGTTGGTGAAAGTTGGGGTGAATGGAGACACGCGTCGGCAAGATGTCGAGCGAATTGGGTCCCCCTGGATAACAAATCTTCACATGCCTATAGGCAAATTAAGGTCATCTATTAAGGAAACCTCGAAGAGTGTAGCCGAAACAATTAAATTTACCGTGTCCACCATATATTGTATTGGCAAAATCGTCGCATAGAAACATTTAATTGCATATAACATATGGCGATCGGACCGTGACTTTGACGGAAATTGATAATGTTCTGGCGACATGGCCACCCCCAATCGATACAAAATATTCGCCATTTCCGACATGACTGACGTGAAAAATTTACCATTGGCGAATATTTGCCACTAAAGTAATCTTTGATTTCATGTATAATAAATCTTCTAATTTCTAATAGATGGCACACAATATGAGGATGGTTCAATTATTTAGTTTCATGTACAAGCAATAAGATGGTTTGTGTTACTATTATGGAGAACCTTTACATCTATTTATTAAATGAATCTGGGTACAATTTAAATGTTAATAAAATTAGCAATTCCACTTTCTATGTGCTCACTTTTCACCCAAATACATAAGCCTACCAAATCCCTTGGATGGGTCTTTCAATAATAAAAAATAGCTTAAGTTGACTTTTATAAACTATTGGTTTGGTTTAAATATCAAGAAATTAGAACAAAAATGTTTAGAGAAAGGGAATATAATTGTTTTTAGGTATTAGCATAATTTTAAATTATAATCTATTTGAGATGAAGTTCCTTAGTTAGCATAAAGGCTTCATAACTCTATATTTTGATTTGGGGATGCACATGTTCTTTTCATTCATTTTTAAACTAAATTAAATGCATTTAACTCTTTAATAGCTTAAAAAAATGCTTGATACTTTAGTATCATAAACTTTGCAGTGAAGTGGTTTGCATTAAACCACAACACATAGAATGGAGGAGAGGTAGAGGAGGGTAGGCAAAAGGCAACATCTTGAGGAGGAAGGTCACGAATGTGGGCAGTAGTATATTTTGAGGTTGGGTAATAGAGGTTGTCAAGACTTGAATTCTACCCTTTTCACTACGATTGAGGTAGTAGTGTGGTTGTTCATATCTATGGCTTCCTTAACTTTACTCTTGTAGAAGTTATCTTCTTTCACCAAGATTTGATTTTTTTTTCTAAATAGATATGATATTCATTTGAAGTGGAGAGCTTATCTAGGATTAATTTGATGGTTGATGTTGGCACTATGCTCTTTGGTTTGGTGTTGAACTAAAATACCATAATCATAACCTAGGGTTAAGGTGTGGGCCTGAGTTTGAGACAGGGGCAAGTCCAAATCCGAATCCAATCCAACCTTGGGTGTGTCACGAGTTCAAACTCTGTGTGCCAATTGTCGAAAACCTTTGTGCCTCTTTCCTCTTTCATTTCTAATTTTTGTGCAAAGATATTTTTGTTCTTGTCTGCACTAGCATTTTTCTATCTTTGTTTAGGTATATATGCATATGTAGACTAGTAAAATGGGTTATTATTTATTTATTTATTAATTTTATTATTGTTTTAGATTCATATATATAATAAAATATATATAATAATAACTTATAATATATATGTATGATTGAACTTGTACCAATATCCAAGGGAAAAAATTCCATACCTATAAATCTATAATTGAAGTTGTACCCATATTTGCACTCGAATCAATAACTTAGGTGTTGAAAGAACAACTTATTTCACCTATATAAGGTGTGTTACATGGATAAACTATCTTATAGACCCTTAACTCTAGGAAGATATCCTTGGAATATTGGGAGTATGTATCTAGTCTCTCAACATTAGAAATAGTTTAAAGGCACATGAAAGGTCTTTTTTAAGAGGATGTTAGATATTTTGTGGGAGATACCTTGAATATGTGAAATGAAGATACTTAAGATAATAGAAATTTGGAAGAATTTTGTGTTCAAATAGAAACAAGACTTGGTAAGGTTGAGAGCTCTAGAGATTTTCTTGCTTGTACAATTATTTAATATAAAGAGTTTATGATGATGTGCCATCTAATAAATCTGTATACAAGCAATAAAATCTTGGTAGCTCGTGACCAAACCAAGATCTATTTCTATTCCATTCAATGTTCATCATTTACACTTAACCAAAATTCTCTCATGATATATTTTAAGAACTTATGATTGTGTATGCAATTCCTAAAAGGAAAACCTTGGTGAGTTTTTAGAGTATCTCATATAAAGGCTACATTTGAGATTCACTAGATGGGGACTCTAGTCGCATTGTATTGATCTAATTTACCCTTGTTCTTGGTATGAAATGCTACTATTGTATAAGTATTTGAATGTAATATATTATCTCTAATACAAAAGAGATTCAAACTTACCTTGAGATTCATTATAAAAGATTGAGTATAACGTTGTCATCTCTTATCAAAGTGTAATATATTTTTAGATATTAATAGTGATTTAAATCTAGGCTTTACGAGGTTTGGAATATTAAAAGGCTAGATAGAATTGCCATTCAACTGATAAGTTTTTATGGAATGTTAAAAAGTATATTTGTATTATTGTTTTATCCTAGGCTACTACGATGGTATTAGACATGGTTTTCTTGCCACCCTGTGAATCATGGGATAATTCGTTAAATATCGTTAAATATCTAATATATGATGGATTGATCTCTTCATGATAACAAATCAATAAGAATAAAGGCTTATCTAGGGAAGAGAGTTTTGGAGAGTGAAGTTAGATAATTGAAAACATCATAGCTTGTCGCAAAAGGTTAAAAAGTCTTAATTTTTATATTCAAGAACATACTTCCTTTGCAAAGTTTTCCTGCTTAAAAATGAGGCAACCATCAAGCAATTGTAAGAATTGCCAAGTATTCATAAAAAACTTAAATAAGGAATAGGAAGAAGAATAGTTAAAATTAAAGTCTCGTGAAGCCATCAAGATAGCTACAACCCTACAAGTCATAAGAAAAAGAAGAGCCTCCTTATTCTCAAAAAAGATCTTACCAAAATGAACATAAAAGAAATAATAATTTCTCATGTAAAAATTCATGTAAATTAAGAAAAAAATAAAATGATGTAGCAAGAGAATTAAACCCAAAGTTATAATAAGCTATAGAGAATATTAAAGGTAAATATCCTATTGGTGAGTTCTCATAGTGGAAAAATATTCATTTTGAAGTTAATAGGAAATTAAAAAAGAGGGCTCAAGTTAAAAGAAATGAATTATATTTTCTATTGATTCCTAATTTAAAGGTAAATATCATATTGATGAGTTTTCATAGTAGAAAAATATTCATTTTTATGAAGTTAATAAGAAATAAAAAATGTGCCCTCAAGATAAAATAAATTAAGTGAATTTAATAATGGTTTTTAATGATATCCAAAATACTTATATTGAAATTTCAAATCTAGAAACAAATGATCCTTGGTCAATTTAGGTGTGTTTATAACATAGTTGTATTAATCTAGAAACATAGTTGCATTAATCTAGAAACATAGTTGCATTAGTGATCTCAATACAAATGAGTCATTCTAAACCCTCTCTGTGCCTTTTCTTGTTCATCCAAATAAAAAAAAACAAGAGCTCTGATGGAGCTATAGTCCCTGCCTTTTGCAAGTGATGGGGGGATGAAGTATTGGATTTGAGAATGGAAGATAGAGAATGGAAAGTAAAGACTTTGCAGGAGAGAGTGGAAAATAAAGGCAATAATGTGCATTTTGTGGTTCAATTAAGTCTTTGATATAGGGATATTGGAGTTAAATGAAACTTCCAATACACAAACACTGATTTATAAAATGTAATATTAATTATTTAGGGGTGGCGTACAAGGATTTTGTGCATGTTCTGAATGTGTTCAGTTTATTATTTATTAGAATTTAATAGCTAATAGCACCCAGAGGTGCTAGAGATGGTCAAAACTAAGAATTGTTTGTGTCAGATTCAAATATAGTGAACATTTTGCCAAATCTTAACTCATTAAGTGAACATTATACAATGGAGAAGAGTGAAACAATAAATTGCGCACTAAATATATATTATAATTTGGAAAATAGTTGAAAGTTGATAATGGGTACAAAAATGATAACTAGTTGTAGTTTTCTATGAACGAGTCTTGAAAAGTACTATTAAATGGCAATTTGAAAAGTATCGTAGGCAATGTTGTGTTTGTTCTAGATACAGGTAAAGATTGGACAAGATTTATATTTGCAAAAAGCAAGCATGGCATCGAATTTTTGTAGTAATCATTAAAGCTAAGTTACCGAATTGGAATCGGAATCATAACCGGGTACGGTACGCAAGTATGGCAAAAAGAATTTGAGGGAGTTGGGTACCTTTTGGGTACGTTGGTATAAAAAACATATAAAAATCATAAATATGAATATTAAAATTTAAATATATTAATTGTAAATTAAAAATATATTTATATATATTAAATATATACTTTATAAATTTAATATTATTTTAATCTTATAATTTTATTATATAACTATTAAGATATAGTTTTACGAACAATATATTAATATAATGTATAATAATTTTAAAATAAACTATTTTATATATTTCATTATTAAAAATTAAACATATTAATTATAAATTAATATTAAATATATCTTATAAAATTTATATTATTTTAAATTTGTAATCTAATTATATAACTACTAATATATAGGTTACGGGACAATATATTAAGATATTGTATAATACTTTTTAAAAAGCTATTTTATATATTCCATTATTAACAATGAAGGTTTGCGACAACATCCCTGGATTCCGTCATGGTTATTAGTACCATTCGCACAAACTACATTTGTCTAAAACATTTTTGTTCAGCTCGAACAAATGAAGAAACTACTATCGTCGCCTGAGCATTGTCGTGAGTTGTTCCCTGAGCGTTGTCGTGAGCCATGAGCCATGAGCCATGAGCCGTGAGCCGTGAGCCGTGAGTCGTTGTGAGCCGAAGACAAATCCGAAATGCGTTTTCTGTCTTGCTCGTGTCTTCGCCGAAGAGAAATCATAAATACCTCTTCTATTTTTGTTTTAGGGTTTAAATAACCCATTTTCCTTCCGTGAAAGTCAACCTAGACGAATCGTATCTGAATCCAAATCCAAGACGAATAGTATCCGGATTTGAGGGAAAACCTAGACGTACGGGTAACTTAGAAATAAAGATATTAATTATTAAAGTTGGAGAGCAAGTGAAATGTGCAAATGTACATGAACAATGCTGATATCACATATGCATTGTAGATTTTTTATTTTTTTTTTTAATATGCATTGTAGACATTATTCCTATGTCAAGTTACATTACATTATTTTATCAAACCCTTCCGATTGAAAATATAAAGCAAAACAATAAGAATCATTAAGCATATACAGAAATAATCCTTTAAAAATATAAAATTTATATTATTCCTTCCAACAGAACTTCAATCTGATGTGTACATTGTCGAAAAGGGATTCAGGAAGCTTATTGAAGATTAATCCTCTCGCTTTCCCTTCTAATTATCATAACAATGAGGAGTTGGATGGAGTTGTTCAAACTAAATTGAAGGAACAAAAATGACGTTGCAGTTCTGTTCTTCAGCATGAAATGTCTATTTTATGGTTAGCAAGATGAACAAAATAACAGTATTAATCTATGTAAGTATTTTCTCCCATGTCAACACAAGTCATATAAGTCATATAGGAAAATTTAGCTCTTCTGATTATGGAACCTTGTACCAACTTTGAAAATTGAAATCAGCATCGTATTAATAGTTGAAGCATCAAAAAGAAAGTTAATAAATTGTTTTATAAGTCCGTAGAGTAAAAAATTGAGTCTTGTTATGCACCTATCTCTTTGATTGGAATCATCGTGGACAATCATGTTGTAAATGCTATGAGCTATAGTACAAGAGAGAATTTCAGAAAATCGCATTTTAAGGCACATAAAACAATAGCTTGCAAAAATATATGTACATTTGCATACGTCATGGCGGTGTAAAAAGTATCAAGCAGTAGTTTTTGTATTGCTATACCCATGGTAGAACTAAATTCTTTGAGACATGGCAATGACAAATATGAAATATAGTAATAACATTGTAAAATAATTCAGTTTGGTATATAAAGAAATTAGGATTATAGGAGTACAAGATATATGGATGTGTTTGGGAAAGTTAGCATTACCTTGAGGAGTAGTGCGTAGTGAATGAAGATCTTGTTGGAAATGGCAAACTTATTTTATACGCTCTGCAATTTGCAATTGTATGTGAAAAGATAGGCTCATAATGTCCAGCACCTGGATTTGTGTCATGGAAAAGAATTGATATTGGAGCATGACATGCATCTTTATTGAAATGCAAATATTTTTTTTGCGTTTCAAGGACCAAATGCATATGGGTATATTTAACCAACGTGCTAACCAGTGGACACAAAATGTGTCACCCCAAAGTCCAATTTCACCATTGGCATTGATTTCTGTTGCCAAAAGTCTCATTCTACATAGATATGTACTTTTGTCATGTATATTATGCAAATCATATAGTATTGTTGGATGTAATTCATGTTTAAAAGAATTCAAAGCTACAGGACAACCTTCGTGAAGACAATGTAAGAAATGGTCCACAAGACCATTACGTAGTTCATTAGGTGTATATCTACAATGAAGAAAGACATGTATTGTGTCAAATAAGCAGTTACCAACTTTGTAGTTGAATGAATCAATTCAAAAACAATGTACCTTGTCTAAAGCCTCATCAATTGATATCATATTTTGTTGGTCATGTGATTTGTAAGTTTCTACTGTAATTGGGTTATCTAACGCATTTTGTTTATTTGGACTAGTGTTTGCAAGGATTTTACTAAACTAGTTAACCAATCTAAGAAACTTTGTATTTGTAGTAGTGTCAACTTAGAAATATAGAATGTAGACAAAGAGGAAAGCAATTATGTTTGAAGAAATAAACAAGGAACAACTTTAAGAATTCATTACTCACCTTGAGCAGTAAGTGTGTGGAAACTAGAACGTTGCCCTAAGCAAAAGATAGCCTACAAAACAAAAGCACAATTATATTGTCAATCCATGTGGAAATATTTGTTTTTACTTAAAAATCAGAATTTCAAATCTTCCCCAAAATGATCCATATATAGTAGCAGAAATATAGCTCTTTTGAATAGGTTGAATGTGACAATCACAATCGAAGGAGATGAAAACAAGCAAGAAAGCCCACAGATGGATGCACAAAGAATAAAGCAATTATGTTTGAAGAACTAAACAGGGAACAACTTTAAGAATGCATTACTCACCTTGAGCAATAAGTGTGTGGAAACTAGAACATTGCCCTATGCAAAAGATAGCCTGCAAAACAAAAGCACAATTACATTGTCAATTCATATTAAAATATTTGTTTTTGCTTAAAAATCAGAATTTCAAATCTTCCCAATTAACACAACAAATTTCTAAAATTCTTTTCAATAGCACCCTCGAAAATTAAGTAAAATAAAAAACCAACCTATAAAATTCAAAACAACTTAAATTCTATACAAGATGTTTTTTTATTCATTTTCATGTGAACATGAAATGCTAATAAAACTTATAAAACAGTAAAACACTAAACACTAAATAGATAGAAGTATATGCATAAATTTAGTTATTTAAAACATCCTTTCAAGATATAAATATTAAAGATTAAATTAAAGAACTAGCTCTCATATTTGATTATTTCTTGAAAAAAAAAAAAAAATTATTTTTTATTAATTATCTTATATTTCTATTATACAATTACAGCTCAAATCAACATTATAACTTTTTTAACTAAATAAATGCTTAAAAACACAACCATAATTCAATAATATTGAAGTAAAACTATTGAAAGTTAAATCAAAATAATGTGACTTATTTATCATCCCAAATGTGTTTGTTAAAATTATTTAAGTATTCTGTTACTTGAAATTTATAAAATAATCTAGCATGTCCCTTTTTTGCCTTTGTCAAATGATTTAGATGCACGATTAGAATTTTATTCTACCAACCAAAGAATCAAGATGGGAAGGAAGACACTTATGGTATTGAGATCTTATTTGGAAGGAAATTCAAAAAAGTTATAACTTGAATGTTCTTTTTTTATAAGAAATGCAAGCTAACAGGAATACAAAGGAACTAGGATATGATAACCTAGGGAGATTGCAGACATGCAAGCATATATAAAACATCATACTATTCAAAATGATCCATATATAGCAGCAAAAGATGGATGAAGAGTACAAGAGGATACCCTACCAATTTGGCAGCTAGGGAAAAGTGTGATTAGGGATTAAGAATGTTTTTGAGGCATAAATTTTCTGTTCTACAAGCAAACAAATGCATGGTTAATGCATTTCATGAACTCAAATGTTTGCTTTTGTAATCCTTCTTTTGGAAGTTTTTTTTCATAATGGTACTATTTAAGCTCAGTATTAGAGCATTCACTCCTTTCTAAAAATATAGTCCATAATGAATGAAATTCTGAACTTGACGATGGTTTGAATGATTGTTGCTTCTGTGATGTTAGGTCACCATTAAATTATGCAAAAATATAATGAATTACTGTTATATTAGACCTGTATCATCCAAATTTATCAAACATTTATCTCAAATGATTTCAAAAACTTGTTTCCATGATGAATGAATATTTCCTAATTGTCAAATATTGATCTAGTATTCATATCACACATATAATTTGACTCGAAAACAAAAAAAAATGTGACAGTCAAATTTCTGCCAAAGCTTTGAATGCATAGAAATCCATCTCTGTCAAGTGCACAACTACTAAGATGAAGACCCTGTAAGCTGATACCAATGTACATGAAGAAAGCGTTGAATAGGAGTGATAAATTAATCGATGTAGTAATCAGCATGGACAAATGGGTAAATCTATGATCATGGATTAAGAGACTTAAGTTTTGCATCTATGGAAATTGTAATGAAACATTTGACTATTAAGTCATCCTTTTCTCTTTGTTGTCTCAGTTATTGTTAAAATACTTATAACCTCAAATGCAAGCTAGGATCTCAACAAAAGAAAAATAATCATTGCAAGCACAATAATGGAATTTCAATACAATACAAAAATCTAATCATGATAACTTCTCAAAAAAAATAAGTGTTTAAGATTTTTTTGAGTTCTTTTTAGAAGTTTGTAATTTTGATAAATATATAATTGAAAACATCAAAACAATTGTATTCATACCACTTTCTTTATCAGATTCTTACCCGATATAGGCTTGTCTAAAATAATTAAGAAGTGTGACACCCAAATTTTTCAATGAAGAATAACATAAGTGATATTTATCAAAAAAAAGATTTAAAGTTTTACTATGTAATACTTTTTCTGGAATATGAAATTATCAGAAAAGGAAAATAGTGATAAAATTATTCTGAACTCATCCGTCAGAAGAAATGTTTTGCTAAGAAGACAAAAAAAACTATCTTTAAAATGAAAACACAGACTCCCCTAACCATTCTATAAACTTCAGTAAATGTGTCATTAAGAGATGCCATATCCATCAATATGGACCCCTAATTGAACTATAAAGGATGCGTGAGCGCAGAAGCAAGATATTGGAAATAATATTCGCACCTTCTGACGTGGTGAGCAAACCGCGACAAGGCCAATCAAGCCCCAGAAGAGATTCTGGAGAGAAATTGAGTGTAGCCTTCTAAATGCTAACTGTTTGACAAAATGCCTAAAAGAAATGTGGTCTTATGGAATGCCATGATAGCACGATATGCACATAATGCATACCTTGAAAACGCTTTAGAAAATTTCAAGAAAATGCAATCGGCAGGTGTAAAGCCAAATTGCACAACCTTTGCCAACATCCTCCCTGCCTCAGGGCACAGTGAACTGTTTGATAGAATGCTGCTAAGAAATGTTACTCGTAAACTACGATGATTGTAGTATATGCACAGAATAGATTTATTTTAAAAAATCTGGAAAGGCATTCAGAAAATGACAAATGAATCATTTAAACTCAAAGACTCTGTAAAAGGGTAAAAATGAATATCTGGACCTGTGCAGTTCCAGTCAATAAAAGAGTCTTAAATCTGGACCTGTGCAGTCCCTGTCAATAAAAGAGTCTTATTTTCTTATAGTAATCTGCTTAGCCAATGTATAGAATACAATAAAGAGTAATTAAAATCCTAAATTCCTTAGAGGCATTCTCCTTGGGCATTTTATAATTTGAAAAACATAGCCAGCTAATGAAAATAAACCACCATTGCATATTGAATTTAATACACCTTCACCCTAAAAATTCAGATACTGTAATGTACTCGATGACTAATTTGGCCAAGAGTTTGCTGCGTAACCAAAGAAAGAGCCACCCGATTTCTGTTCTGGCCAAGGGTTTTCATAGTATTGAAGAAGAGGTCTTTCTTATCCTACCTACACAACTGGGAAGAGGACGTGTGCTCAGTGTTGTTAATGTCCACTTGACATAGGAGGAGAACCCTAGTCTCATGAAGTCCGCCCGGTCCATTCTGGATGTTCAACAACGGCTTTCTATTTCATAGTTTCTATGTTCCTACGCCTTTTTGCTTTGTTATTACATGGTTTTTTAAGACCCTGCATACATACAAGGTTTTGCAATGCTATTATATAGTTAGCTCTTAAAGTTTATTCTTGGCAGAATAGCTGCGGAAGATTCGACAGTAGCCTTTTTTGTCAGATATTTTGGCTGTGACCCCTCTTTAATTTTGAGTTTCCCCCTTATCCACGCCGCCATGGAATTATTGCAGACTAGGATTAGCCTGCCCTCACAGGTTTGTTTGTCAGCAAATGGATGCAAGATACAACGGACAAAATTGTGGTCAAAACAAACTCACTCAAGCAACACTGCGAATTTGGGTTATCAGAAAATAGAGAGAAAAATTGCAGATAACATTTCATCTTAAAGCATGAAATTTTCTAGAAACTCACCTGGATAAATCAATCCGTTTCCCTCTCTACAATGTTGTCTCCAGAGTGCCTGATTACGGGAATGCTTTCAACCAAACCTTCTTTCTAGCAGCAAATACTAAAATGCACGGTAATGTTTTTTTCACCTTAAAAAATTAATGAGCACAGGTGCAAACTTAAATTTTTCTATATTTTCTTACTGTTGAAAATTAATTTAAACTCCAGTAAAAAAATTTCGGCCAATGATATTTTTTTAAAAAAATAAAAATAATTTAAAAAATGATCAGATCAAATAAATCATGTTTAAAACTTTAACATTAGATTTTTTTGATTTGGCTATAAAAACATTAGTTCCCTCCTTAAGGCAGGGACTAATAAATCATGTGCGATGAATCACGAGATTAATCTTTCAAACGTTGAAGGTATTAAATGAGCGAGAGTAGGAAAGTTTATCTCACATTGCATATCCGATCAAAGAGGCTTAACAGATCGTTAATTAACATAACCATTAGACAATAAACTTTGCTAAAGACGGAGTTCCTCATTTTTCCACTTAGCATAACCAACGTTCACAAAACTTTACGGGCATAGAGTCACCTAGAATTTAAAACACACAACACAGAACATTTCGCCTGAAAATGTATATTGTACACACGAAAATAGACCAACGTAACTCTAATAATAAATAGACAAAGCAATGCCCTCTAAGACGTCATACAAGATCAAGAGATATTGATAGACTATTAGAATAAACTTAGGAACATGTTGATAGTTATATTGATATACAAGAGCAGGATATATTGATAATTATAGCTCTTATTAAGGTGATTTATGCACACTTCACAAACTGAACCCTCAATTTTGTGATGTTATAATATTAACATGAAGGTTTAATTTTGTGCGATCAAATTAGCCCTATAATAAGCATTTAATTCATCCACAAGAAAACTTGATGATTGCTTTTGCGTATCATGATCTTTACTTAACAATGCAACTATACGAAACATATTACATACAATTGACTGAGTGGTTGTTGTGGAATGGTAATGGTAGACATTCATTACGACACAACCAGGTTCAAATTCCCATACCGGACTACAGCGACCCCTCAGCCAAGTGCTAAGGTTGTAATAAATGAAGTGAAACAAACGTGAACCGAGGAATTGCCATGTAATAGTACTGCTAAACACAGGTATGAGCATGACGCAGATTCAAATTATCTCACCACAATTAGATGGCCCTTGATTCTACGGGTGAGGTTGTGATATAACAGCCATTGATCATGCAACTTCTGAGAAAAAAATTACTTCAAACTCTCTTTGTGCAAAGTCCAGTTTTCGCTTAACTAGCTGTTACTAGGTTCAAACCCAATATTTCAAACAAACCAAAAAAAAAAAACCGAACCATCTATTAGGTATAATAGATATTTATTTCAATTTCACGAGGGATGTGTTATATGCTAGGCTTTTACTATAGAAGACATCAATTTCATTCTATAGTGCAGATTAAAAATGTGAATCCCCTCATCGAATGAAAAAAACTCAAGTGGCGAAAGCATTGGAGTGTATATAACTGAATAGGATAAGCTCGAGTGGTAAAAGCATTGCAAGTTTAATTGCAAAGCCATAGGTTTACATGTGTGATGCATAATATGAATGTTGAAAACATGATATACTGTGAAAGTTTCCTCATAAAATGGTATGAGTTATAGACACACTGGAATTTTCATAATAAAGCCCCTGATTCAAATCGCAGTGAAACGAGATTAAAGTGTTAAAATTTCATGAAGTATTGTTAATACCCATGCTGAGAGGGGAATACCAAGAAAAATAAAAAACGTCAGCCCGCTCACTTAAAATGAAAATATATTTATTGCCCGGATGGTCAACCGAGAACATTAGGGCAAATATTTTCTTAGAATTGAAACCCTAAAAATGATTTGAGCTGCAACTTAAAAGAAGAGTTACATTTTGTAAAATTTGGTTAGCTCACAGCTCTTGACCTGCGCTTCTCCTCCTCCGTCTCTCTGTGCCATTTTCCGGCAGAGAAGAGGACTTTTCCAGCCTTTCCAGCAAGCCAATGCTGAGAGGGGAATGCCAAGAAAAATAAAAATCGTCAGCCCTCTCACTTAAAATAAAAATATATGTATTGCCCGGATGGTCAACCGAGAACATTAGGGCAAATATTTCCTTAGAATTGAAACCCTAAAAATGATTTGAGCTGCAACTTAAAAGAAGAGTTACATTTTGTAAAATTTTGTTACCTCGCAGCTCATGACCTGCGCTTCTCCTCCTCCGTCTCTCTGTGCCATTTTCCGGCAGAGAAGAGGACTTTTCCAGCCTTTCCAGCAAGGCAATGCTGAGAGGGGAATACCAGGAAAAATAAAAAACGTCAGCCCGCTCACTTAAAATGAAAATATATCTATTGCCCGGATGGTCAACCGAGAACATTAGGGCAAATATTTCCTTAGAATGGAAACCCTAAAAAATGATTTGAGCTGCAACTTAAAAGAAGAGTTACATTTTGTAAAATTTTGTTACCTCGCAGCTCTTGACCTGCGCTTCTCCTCCTCCGCCTCTCTCTGCCATTTTCCGGCAGAGAAGAGGACTTTTCCAGCCTTTCCAGCAAGGCAATGCTGATAGGGGAATACCAAGAAAAATAAAAAACGTCAGCCCGCTCACTTAAAATGAAAATATATCTATTGCCCGGATGGTCAACCGAGAACATTAGGGCAAATATTTCCTTAGAATGGAAACCCTAAAAAATGATTTGAGCTGCAACTTAAAAGAAGAGTTACATTTTGTAAAATTTTGTTACCTCGCAGCTCTTGACCTGCGCTTCTCCTCCTCCGTCTCTCTGTGCCATTTTCCGGCAGAGAAGTGGACTTTTCCAGCCTTTCCAGCAAGGCAATGCTGAGAGGTGAATAGCAAGAAAAATAAAAAACGTCAGCCCGCTCACTTAAAATGAAAATATATGTATTGCCCGGATGGTCAACCGAGAACATTAGGGCAAATATTTCCTTAGAATTGAAACCCTAAAAAAGATTTGAGCTGCAACTTAAAAGAAGAGTTACATTTTGTAAAATTTTGTTACCTCGCAGCTCTTGAACTGCGCTTCTCCTCCTCCGTCTCTCTGTGCCATTCTCCGGCAGAGAAGAGGACTTTGCCAGCCTTTCCAGCAAGGCAGGCCTTAAACCAACTATACTCGGACCCTTTTCTAGAAAACTTGTCTCGCTGCTCTTGCACCTTCATTTTCTTCCACTCTTTTGGGAAATCCACTGTATTTTCCTCCCTCACCATGAATTCATGAGAAACGAGACACTGGTCAACTAGCTCGTCCACTATTATCAATTCGTACAGAATACCAGTCACGGCATGTTTATCAGTCTAGGCAAAGCGTAAAGATGTAAAGATGGCAACGGCGTAGTTATCTTTGCATTCATTGTAAGATTGCAATCTGATTGACAATACTACATTTACTCCAAGATAGCAGTCCAATCTGCGGACAGTAAAATATAAAGATCTTCTTTAAATGAGTTCACTCCTACAGGGGAAGAAGATTGTGTACCGACGGAGCAAGGACCTGTTTCCCAGCCAGTGAGACTTGTTTTAGGCGTTATTGATAGTATTCAGGCGTGAGACAAATTTTAAGATCATCTGTACGCAACGAATAAAAGAAAAGAAAGGACATCGTCTTTGAGATGGACGACCTGTTTTGGGCGATCGACGGTTGAAAATACGCCTTGACATGTGAGCCAATAGAAATCATTCACTTTAATTCACACGCGACCATCGCTTATAGTGCCCAACATTGTCCTTTGTTGAATTGATAGAACAGAGGAGGTTACGAGTTCCTATGTGATGCGAACACTTAATCTGCTGCCCAAAAACTTACCAAGAATATCAAGGGAAATCCTTTTCAAGATACGTAATATCTGCCGTCCAATCAAATCAGCTGCGGTAAAAATCATCGTTTAGACTCCAGACCGACTTGACATTTGTTGACAGGAGGAGGTCTCCCGTAGAGATAACAAGTTTGGAACGATAGGTAAATGTAGTCAGTAAAACTGAAAGAAAGTTGGTTTTTTGAGCCACCAAAGCTACTGTCACTTGACTGAATCATGTCACCTGGCCCTGCAAAACACCCGTGCCTGTGTGCAAGGACCAAAACAAATAAACGAAAGAGGGTTTTCCAGTTAAAGAATCATTACAATTATAAAACTAGCAGTTGCATGGTTTTTTTTGTGCAACGGAAAGCCGATAGGCGATGGTCCATAGGCGATCACCCATGCAACACTAAGGTATTGACACCCACAATTCACTCTGTTAATCATTGTGGTGTCAATTGTAATTTTTTTTAATTTATTGATAAAGTCATTTTTTAGCAATTCTTTTATATTTATTGATTAAAAAAAATAGACAACATTGAAGAGTCTCGTTCACAATTACATGGTTTCTAAATAGGTTTGCACCATAGTTGCACAACCCATAGCTAGATTTGTTAGTCTTCAAAATTTATATGCTATTGTAAATGGACTAACAATGTGATTTGCAATTCAGTAATAGATATCAAAAGACACAAGACTTGAAAAGAGATTTGTTAAACTAACATAATATTCAATTATCATTTGACAGCCTAAAGATGGCATATTCATAAGAGAACTTATATATAGCATTTATTATTATGCAGATTTTCCTAAGTCGTTTGATATCAGAACTTCGAATATTTGAAAATAGAAATTTGTGGTTAGGATTTTTCAGCGTGAACGGATATTTCAATTGCATTATAGTATTATTTATTTTTCTATTTTACCAGTTAAATTGTTTATTAAACCTTTTCTTTTGAGAATATAAATAATCAATTAATTAGTGGACATTCAACATATAGATCTCTATTTTGATTGGTTAAGATTAGAAATGTTTTCTAAACCTAGGGCTTCTGCTATAAATTAATAATAAAGCAATCATTAACCACTTTTTCACAAAATTGCACTCATTAACTATTTTAGGTGATGAGCAAGGTCAATCTCATCATCGCTTAATTTCTCAATACTGCTATCAGAAAATACATGGAGCAATTCTATAGTCAAGTTTGTTGTAGGTCACTAACTCTTCGTACAAATCCTTGAAAACCATTACAACATGAAGAAAACAAATCATCATATTCACTTTCTAAAACTTTTCAAAACAAAATTACTATCGATTAATTAATCATTACAAGTTACATGGATATGATCATTGATAAAACCATGTCCAACGTGCAAGATGGATTTGAAGAACATTTGTCTACATGCTTACAATTACCTAAATCAATATGTTGACTCATAATGCAAAATCACATTTAAATATTAAATTTTTAAATTATAAATAGAAAAAAAGAGGCATTGGTTGCAAGTTCGAGCCCTAATTTAAATGTTGTGCTCAGAATAGGAAGCTTTTGAGATAGAGTTATAATTATAGCTTACCCATCAGGTTCCCAAAAGAGGGTTGCTTGAAGGTCTAAGAATTCTCTCTTAAAAAATTTAAAAATTCTCAATAGGAATCTTGAAAAAAAAAACTATTTTATCATGTTTTCATCCTTTGTATATATCATTTACCATAGAATCTTCCAACATTGGTCCTTCAAAATCTTTCAAATAGCAATCCATTTCAACAATTCCAATCATCTGTGAAAAATATAATTAGCTGGGGACATGTTCAACAATAATTAAATATCAATATTTGCAAGTTTGGTAAAATTTGACATATGGGATTTTGTTGGAAGGCATCTATCACGGCAATTTTCTATCATCTTTAGCTATAGATTGAGAAGGTGATTCCTTGTGTGTTTTCTGTGCATATCCTCACTTTTAAATTATTTGGTGTTGTGCATGCAATGTTTTCCTTTGAGTTCTGACATTGTTTTTTTTTTTTTTTTGCATATATAGCAACAAATTTATTTCTCTAGATAAAAAAATCCATGGTCAAAGAGAATCAACCAATTAATTTCCTAAGAGAATTAAAAACTTCAAATCTTGAAAGCTTTGAGCTTCTTCTTATAAGGTTAAATAAGGATTTGAACATCATTAACTTTGAAAATTTGAGCTTCAGTGTGGCATTGTGTGATAGAATAATTTGTTCTGTCAGAGCAAGGATGTAAATAGTCTATTGTTTTTGCATTCAACGAGCAGTTATTTATCAATCTTTAAAGGTTTTTACATCATCTTTTAGCTTATTTACTATGATTGGTTTACTCTATGAAAATCATCAAACCTATTACCACAATTTTTTTATCATCTTTAGTTATTGAGAATCTGATTTCCTACGTTTGAAAGGGACAACTCCTTTGTAGGATGATGTTATAATTAGAAACACAATCTATTGCCTATTGTTAAAAATATTAAAACACATGCTAAATTGGAGAAAATTTGTGCCTTCAAGGCTATGACTTACTATCAAATCTACAAAATATGCTCAATCTATTAAATTTTGATATTGTAGTTGTAGTAGTTGGGATGGTTACATGTTTTTTGAGAAGGCATAGTTTTTTCACAGGCTTTATGGATGTGGTGTATTAGATGGGTAGATAAATTTTTCAATTCTCATGGATAGATTACAAGGGTTAACACAATTTTTGACATTTTCACTATGTACTTTTTTCACTTAATTATTAATACAAATACATACTATCATCAATCTAAAAAAAACTTTTATATTTTTGTCTCAAAATCTGAAATCAGCAATGTTTATAACCTTAACAATGTATGTGTTTCTTTTTCATAACCTTTTTTTGTTGTATTTGAAATTGAAGTGGTAGTCAAACTTGATGATCTTCTACAATTAGGGTTCAAGCTTGCGAAATTGAAAGTTTGATCCATTGTTTTGTCCGTTTTTATGATGATATTTCCAGTTGAAACTTAATTTTTAAGTGCTAAGAATCTATATTTTGTTGTACATAAACCTAGACAATCTAGGCATTGGTTTTATTTTCTTAACAATTTGTGTGTGAGTGTGTGAGTGTGATACAAAGCAGTCCATAAACTAGTATAAACAACTTTTAAGTAGGTCAACGGACAAAAGTGTATGTAGTTAATTTATAATGTAAAAAGCAGAGGCATATATTGGCTTGCAATAAAGTAAGGAAGGGCTTGTGTTTATTAAACTATTTGGTGATCTTATATCCTTCTTTATTACTTATTGCCCTTTTCTTCTATTTTTAGCTCATAAACTAATTTGTTTTGGTTATGTTAGAAGTTCAAGTTATGTATATGATACTTCAAGTAGGAAGTCACTAAAGCACTTAGATAAGCCATTTCGTGATTCAAACATAGAATACTCAACAAGATTATAGATTGCTTTCCAAGACAAGGCATATTCAATAGCTTAATATAGTTAAAAAAAGTATCTTTGTTACAGACATCTTAAAGAAATTTTCAAGTTCAATAAGAACAAGATGAATTATGATACATATCTCAAATTTTCGGTAGTATCAGATAGCGTTTAACCTCACCAAACAAACACATCCATGATTCCATAATAATCAACATAAAATTTCACTGCTAAACCATCTGATGACTTCTCAACATCTCTGAGATGATTGACAAACATTTGGAGTGATTTGGTTATCATTGGCACTAATGGGATAGGAAGTCTTTAGCAACATGGAGACATGGACTCAAATTTCAACAAATGTTGGGGGGATTCCAAGTGTCTATTTTGTCTGCCCCCACTCCCTGGGGTGTTTTAGACATCTGGGATGCCTGCCAGACCAAAGGATGGGATTGTGGAATAAAAGGGGAGCTAACTTGTAAATGGGGATGTAGACAAGAGATGGTAAGGTTAGAAGTGTCTAAATTTATTAAGACATTTTAATATCTTTTGACTAAATTTTAGATATTGGTGTCTACTAATTGTAGAAATATAACTTATTCAACCATAAATGTGCCTCACTTATTCTGAAATGAAGTGCATAAATAGAATCCAATCCTAATTATAGTCATAAAAAGTATTGAGAATATGAATAATGAAAGGTGCATGGCATGAATAAGAATAGAATAAAATAGAATGAAAGATTTTTAATGTCAACAAGACCATGAATGAATGGCAAAGTGGATGGATTTGCTTAGAAACCAACAAGCTTCATAGCCTAAGTAAAGATTTGTTAATATCCTTACCTGTCACTCGAGTGTGTTGTGCCATAAAAGCCCTGTCATAGTTTCTACTCTTTGCAACCTCACCAAAATCCCAACAACACGAAAAAAATGCAAACATTGTGGCCTTTTCTATGTCAGGTACTGCAGAGAAGACAGAAAGCCTAATTCGGAAATAAAAATCACACACAAATTTAATAGAATTTTCAACAACAAAAAAAATTGAAGTTTGAAATTTTCAAAAATCCTCAAGAGTGGGTTTTTTTCAAAATAGGCTGGGAAGCTACATAATAAAAGGGTTTTTTCAAAATACAAAATTCCTCTAATGGCATTGTGAAAAGCAGTGGAGGGTGAGTAGGAATCGCGTATGACAAATGAGCTCGCATTAAACCAGCGCAAATTGATCCATCTTGAAAAAGAAAAAGAAATTTTCTTGCTACTTGGGAATTTGCTTGCTCACCTTCCCATTACCAGGCTCATCCAGAAGGAAAGGAAAGGCAAATTGAAAAGGTGATTTTCAAATAGGCGGAGGGTAAAATTTAATAACCTGAAAGTTGTAAAATTCAAGACACACAAAGCTGAGGGTAAAATTCAATACCCTGAAAGTGATAGTTCTCCTAATTATACCCACTCTAGATGGTGGAGAAAATCCATCTCTAGGTTTTGCACCCAACTTTTAACGACATGCATATTACTGCATTCTACATTCAATTCTGAATGCAATGCAAATTTCCACATTTTGCACCAACCATAAATGTCATGTAAAATATTGAATCCAACCGCTAAAATTGGGTTTAAATAAAAAATCCAACCTTTGAATGAAATGCAATCACTCACATTCATCCGCTGCACGTAGAGTAAAATAGCACAATAAACTTTGGATACGAAAAAAATTAAGGCAAACTTTGGATCAGCTTCACATATATCGCATTGGATGCAATGCAACATAAATTAAACCTTATACCTAGCTCAATATTTATTGCACCTAACTCTGGATGAAGCATTCAAGACTATTAATTACATCCAACAATGGATGTAGTATATAAGACTGCATCCAACTATGGATAATGTAGATTAACATATCCAGTGGAAATAGGTGCATCCAACTTTGAATGGGGTTACATTAGACTTGAAATCCAAAGCAGATAAAAGAAGGTGGTCATGTTCAAGCACTAGGTAAATTTGGTGCAAGAAATACTCTTAATTGTGACATCTAAGCCAAAGGTAACTCCCCTAAGGAAATTTTACCAATCAAAATCTATTGAGGCTAAAATTTGATAAACTTGTAGCTTTGACGAAGTGCATCCTAATGGGCGGCATCTAAGCAGAAAGTTATTCTACATGGGAATTCAGTGTTAAAATTTGTAATTTTGGTCAAAGAGATTCTCGATAGTTCATATCGCAAAATTTTACCCATTAAAATTGTAATTTCTAAAACATAATGAAAAGCAGTGATAAGTGTAACAAAGATAGCAAATAAGGGCAAGATAGTTAACTTACTTCTAGCAATATTGACTGCCATACACGAGAGTTAATGCATCAGTCATTTTGGCATGGAAAATGTAACGATCCTGTGATTACGAAACATGCCAATCAACGGTAAATTTTTCCAGTATTTGATGTGCATTTGTCAGAGAAGCGTTAAACTTTGCATGAACCACAAAGTCACCAATTTCCATGTGAAACCTTCTTAAGCCTTAATCAACAAGAAAATTTTGTACTTTTACATGTTGTTTTCCACTATTTTCAAAACAATAAATCACACACTTTGACAAGTTGACACGGCAAGCAAGCATGGTGCATAAATTCGCAGGTGCAGTCTTAATTACTGACAGTCGAAAGTTTCCAGCCTAGAAATCCTACAGTCGGAAAACATGGTCAGAAATTTCTTTTTCCAAAAAGCCCATACTAAAAGCCTATCAGCTTAATAAATTTTGGGAGTCCTTGCAAATACCGGGATACTGACACTTTTCCGGTCAGAAAAACCCCATACTAAAAGCCTATCAGCTTAATAAATATCATTTTTCTTTATTTTTATTAATTTATATCAACAATAATAAATATAATTTTATTTCAATATAAAAAATATATATTTCATTTCATTGATAACATTGTACTATTTTATATTAATAAATTTTATTTCTCACATCACTATCAGTGAATCTTGTTTTCAAAGGGACATGGTCCCAAGCTTCAAAATTTATGTAATTATTCAAGAATTGAAAAGCATATTTTAGGTGTACAAACTAGTATTCAAAATTGATCCATGTTTATGATTCAAATTTATGAAATCGATGCATACAAATTACACTTGTGTGTTGATATGGTTGATGCATGTTTAAGATTGATGTGCGTGTACATTTACATATTGATGTACACGTTATATTCTCATGTGCATGATGTATTCAATATTTTTAGATCTACTACTAGATATGAAATTGATTGCAACGTTTATGATTGTGAAAGCTAATTTTATATCTTATTTGAGATCTCTAGAAATTTAAGAGTACATATAAAACTTATTAAATTAAATTTTAGTACATACATTTAAATCTAGTATCTAGAATTAATTTGAATGTATCTAGTAATTGTCTTTTAATTTTAGGTGTAAATAAAGCAATCTAAGGCTTGACATTAAATTATCCTTCAAGTGTACTTATCTACATTATAGACACCATGGCAAATTAGGTAGTTTCCCAACAAGATCTGTTTTCACAAACAAACATTGATATTGAGAAATTGAGAGCCTTAATAAATAGTGTAGTCACATAAATTTGTCCATTTTGATTAAATGAATATTTGTTATTTATTTGATTAAAAACCCACTAGCCATCAGTTAATTAAATTAATATTTAATTAATTCATCTTCAAACATTCTCTTATTAATTAAATAAATTATTCAATTTATTTTAATTAATTCATTAAACCAAATTCACAATCAATTAAATGAATAAATCCTATTTATTCAATTTATTCAATTTAATCATCTTTCCTCTTTTAAATAAATTAAATAAAACATTTATTTAAATCATAAATACCCCTCCCTCCCCCGCCCCCCACTTGCATTTTCCTACAAATGCAAGTTGCAACCACAAGTTGAAATAAATAAATTTTATTTTAATAAAAATCCTATTTTCTCTCACCCACCAAATCCACTTGCACTCCTAAACCCCCTTCTAGATTTTTCTAAACCCTTCCTAATTAACCTAATCCATCCCCTAATTATTGTCACATTCCTAAGCAACTTGGAGTCACTTCTCAAAGACTTCAAAGTCTTTGAAAAACATTAAATGCTTTGTGTGTCCAACAAGCTAACCTCCAAAGTCTTCCAAACCACTTATGGCTCTTACATGACCATTTATGGTTAACCCCTAACTCAACCCTCATGTGACTCATGTGTCTCCTCAAACATTTATTTCTTTGACCATGGTTATCCCTTTTACCTTTGCACAAGAGTTTATCCATTGGATAAAAGCTTTATTCTTTGAATAAAGAATTTATTCACTCAACCCAACCTTGACCTTAACTCTCAAGTTAACTCTCAGGTCATGTCAAACATTTAATGCTTATTCTCTCTCCTCTCAACCTATCTGATATTGACACTTGTCATCTTGGGATTGGGTTGAAAGCCATCACATGGATTGAATATCATTCAATCCTGACCCTTGTTGAGATTACTCAATCTCAACCATCCATTGCTCCATTTTTCCTATAAATAGAGCCCATTTCTTCATAATCCAGATCTTGAAAACTTGTATGCATTTAATCTATAGGCACTTCTAAAGAGCATTTAGCATCATATTCACTCTTTTGGTTTAAAATCAATTAGTTAATTAGATAAATCTCCCATTTCAGCTTTTATTCACACTTGCATAGCATAGTTAAAATATTTCAATCTTGAACCTCCATAAGCATCCATAGTGCAAAAAGTTTTTGAGAGCTACACTAGTTTGGGACTTGGAGAGGAGAGGAACAAAGGAGAAGGAGCTAAAAGCATGGTAGAAGGCATTTGGAGATGTCTTCTTGCATTTGCATTCATAGTTAAATGTTTTATTTTGTTTTTAGTGTCTCTTTTGATATGTCTGCTTAGATTAGTTTTTGGTTGATTAACACTAACGATTTCTTGTGTTTTTGTGTGTTGTACGACCACGGGTTATAATTTAACACTTGTCCATTTCACAGAGTATCATTTGGTGAACCCAACGTGAATCGAACACGCAACCTTCTGATTTTGTTTACAAAAATAACTTTTTAATTGTTTAGCTTGACACACAGGTCGCGCTTTGGCGCTTTTGTAATTTGATATTTTAGCATTATTGTCTTTACGATAGCGCTATTGTCTCAAATTTAGTGCTATTGTTAGTATATTAGCACTTTTGCTTCTGTATTAGTACTTTTGTATTATTGTAAAAATCTTTGCTTTTAGCACTTTTGTCTATATTGTAGTGTGTTTGTGTTAAGTAGCGCTTATGTTTTCACACAGAGTAGCGCTATTGTAACAGAACCTTATAAAAAAATTCCTTGTAACCAAAAAACCAAAAATATTAGGCTTGTAAAAGCCCACCAAACATGCGAATTTTACTAACTTGTTATCTTTTGTGCAGGTTTAGACTAACCCGATTTTTGTAGGATTTCAGAAATTAAGCTTAGGAAGTAAATTTATTTATGTTACTAACTTTGTCTTTAAAGTTAGGATAAAATGAATTCACTTTCTTTTCTTGGTTAAAATAAACTTCACTTCCATTTTGGGCTCTTAAAAAGAATCACACATTTTGTTTGGGCTTGTAAAAAAAAGAACCTCATTTGTCAAGGTAAAAAGAACCACAAAACTCCAAACCAAACAAACTTTATTTTTTTTGCAAGTTAGGGACGATTTGAATTTGGTGCTTAAAATCAACAAGACAATTTTTATTTCTTGCATCAAACTAAAATTCACAATCAACACTTCGTCTTGTACAAGTAAAAAGAACAATCAACTTGTTTCAATTTTGCAAAACGATTTTACTTCATGCAAACATGTTTTTCATTAAGTTGACCAGGATTTCAAATTCTAGTTTACTCAAGATTTTTCCTTTGAAGTTAAAAAGAATATCATGGTTATTGGAGCAACATCTACAAATAGATAGAACATCATTTCAATGACAAGTTAAAAAGAACAAGTGTATTTTGTGCTTGGCACACTTATGCAAAAAGAGTTGGTCGAGTGGTCCTACTTTTAACACACACTATCCTCTCCTTTGGCTTTCGTGGTCCTAGGTGCAAGAGAAAAGTGTTAGTAACACTCAAGTTTTATCTTTTAAAGAGAGGCCTACCAAGAGACACATCACTCTTGGGAATGACCTCACACGGTAAATCCTTGGAGCCGCTATAGAAATCAGGTGAGAGCGAAAGCTGTAGCCTTGGGTATAGTTGTTCCTACAGTGTAACTTGCCGAAAGGACAAATGGGCCCCACCACAAGTTACAAGGCTCTTAAATGGGTCACTGCAGAATGAACTTATGTCCAAAAACATCTAAAATTACTAAACACCTTTAAATAGTAGCCCACTCGTTCTGTTGATTGAGGATATTTGTGGTAAATTCAGTGGAAGAGCATAGATGGTTTTTCTCCCAAGATACTCACCATACATATTTCCTTGAGTAGAAACATAACTTTTTGAAAAGTCACTTGTGGCTTGATGAAAGTGGTGACTCCCCCATCACAGGGATTATCTATTTGTTATGCTCGTGCAAGACTTAGTATATCACATCCTTACCTACCACGACAAGATTCATAAGGTATGTAGTACCAAAGTCGAAGAAATATCAAAATGTGGGCTGAAATTATCGCAACTGGCCATTTGACCTTAGGGATAAAAAGTGTTTGAAGTGTTTTCATTTTAGTCAAAGACCAAGTGCAAATTGAGCCGACTTCAGGCTTTGGAAAAACACCTAAAAATACATTTAAAGGAAAGGGTCATAAAAAGTTCAAAGGATTGGGTTGATCTAGACCCACGCCTATTTGTGCCTTTTGAGGCAACATTCTTGTGTTTGTGTGCTTGCTTTGTTTTCTTGTCAAAGAAAAATCAGAAAATCCAATTCCAAAACAAGTATTCATCCAACACCAACATTTTCAAAACACAAAAAGATAAAAAACAAAGAGCAACAATCAGAGTATCAAACTATATGACCATTCTTCACATCTTGAGAAAGAAGAATCTTCATCAAAACATCAACTTAAAGAAAAGACCATTGAGCTCAAAGACTCTTATCAAAAGGAGGACATTCTTCTATCTTAATAGATAAATATTTGTCTCTCATAGAACCTTCTTATGTCACATGCGCCTATATCTTCAAGGGAAATCAAACGAATTTGATCAAGAGTCATTGAACCGTAGAGCTTTTGTGCAATATAGAGCTTTGAGTTATCACAAAAACAAAGGAGGCAAAATCAATCCTAACTTCTTTCCCGACATTTGCATCACATATAACGTAGCTAGGGAAGAACCACCAACTCCTGAACAAGAAGAGGAAGAGTTTGTTCATTTTGTAACACAAAGTTTCTATTGAAGTTAACATTTCATCCATTCTCACATTCACATATTATCACTTCATTCCAACTCTCAAAACATCAAATGGTTTTTGTCCTAAGCTCTATTTTAATATTGCTTGAATCAAACACAATACATCACTTTTTAGAGTGTCTCTACATATAGGATAAACTCATCCTAAGAGACATTTCTATGTAGGTTAAAACTAGTCTATGAGTGAATCCTCTCATTACTAGGTAGTTGAGTTTGTAACACATCTCAGATCTTTCCAAACCTTATCACATCAAACTTTGTCAATCCAACACAACAAGAAATTCAAGAAAGAACTTTGGCAACATTTACCTTTAGTGCTAGGGATCCGTATGCAAAACACTTCACCAAACATCAATCTTTCATTTCATCACCAACTCATCATCATTTTCATCAAACTTCAACAAAAACTTGTAAACAAAATGGCTCATACCAAATCAAGATCTAGACAACCAAAAATTGAAGAAGAAGAGGAGGAAAATATCAATGAGTTCCAAGAAGCCCTTGGAGGAAATATAAATGATGAAAATCCAGACACTCTTACTCCAGCAACAATAGAAAGGGCACAACACAACCCTCTCTTTAATAGATTTTTTGATGAAATACTCAAGAGTAATGTTGATGCTCACTTTTTAAGACTTGCTCAAGAAGGGGCTAAACTACCCTCTGACTTTGATGTTGCACAACTAAGACAAGCATCAGAATGCCAAAGTCGTAATGAGGATGAAAGAGATCGAGATCACATCAGATATAACCTTCCTCAAGGTAATCCCCCACCTCCTCCTCCAAATGAAATAGACATGTTGTGGGAACATGTTGAATATCTCGCCCAACAAATTCATAGTTGTGTGAAAACTAATCAGTTTTCACTTAATGACATTTGTCCCTATCCCTTTGATAGGAATCTACATATGCCACCTTTTTTGCGAGGGTTTGAAACACCCAAGTTTGAAAAGTATAGAGGAAAAGGAGACCCTCGTGATCATGTTAGAGAATTCCATTCAGCTTGCTTCGAAGTGGCATATGAAAACACATACCTAATGCGACTTTTTCCCCAAAGCTTGGGAGGAACAACCACATCATGGTTTTCTTGATTACCAGGTGGCATTAGGACCTTCAAAGAGCTAGTCCAGAAGTTCCTTGCACATTACTCACACAACATTGAACCTGATATCATAATGGCTGATCTATGTAACACTAAACAAAAACCAGGTGAACTATTTTCAGTCTTTCTGCAACGATGGCGTCAAATGTCTAGCAGATGTTTTCTTCAGTTACCTGAACAAGAACTAGTGGAAATATTTATTTCCAACTTAAACGAAGAAATGAAATTTCACCTAGATGTAAAAGACACAGATTCTTTTAATTACATGATCACCAAAGGCTTAAAATGTGAGCGGGCTCTCATCAAAAAAGGACTTATCAAGATATATAATGAGCCAAAGGATGGCCCTCGCCCATGCTTCAATAGTGACAAGACTAACTTTTGGAACAAAAACGAAAACATCGTCAACGACGGAGTTGTGGATGCAAGAACTATCAAAAGTGCACAAGCTGTGGTTCGATTTGCAGGACAGAACCCACCCAAGAATAACATAGTTGCTCCACCAAATCAAGGACGCAACACATCTCAAGAGGAACCCAGACAACATCAACAAAATTTTAAACCAAAGCGAACATACACTCCCTTAGGGGAACCTATCGAAATAGTGTTACATCAGTTGGTTTCTCAAAATCTGGTTACCTTACTCAAAACATCAAATTACGAACCTCAAGTCAAACCTTCATGGTGGAGGGATATTGAACATTGTGATTTCCATCAAGGGAAAGGACATAAAACAAGCAATTGTCGTAGATTGAAAGATCTTATTCAGGATCTTATTGACCGAGGTGAAATTGAAATCGAAGGACATGACCCAAAGACAACAAACAATGATCATCTCATGTTTAAAAATCCACTTCCATCACATGATCAAAGGGGTCCTTCCACTTCGGGGAGAAACACACATATCACCAATTATAAATAAGCCGCATATAATTACACCATGAATCATCTATATGATGCCAGTGAACAAATTGCAACTATAACCATAAAAAATCCCAACTCCACTTGCAATGTCGTTACACGTCATGGTAATATTACCATAAAAGCAGCTCCACAAGGCACCCCATCTATCCCAAAATAGTATAACCTTGTGGAATAGTTAGACAAAACGCCCGCACTGATATCTATCTTAGAGCTATTGCACCTATCTTGGATCAAGCTCTCCAAGAGGCATCAGTCCCTGCAAACCTAAATACATATCAATTCCAAGCTATGGTTGGAAACCTTAGATCGTCACATTGTCTCACTTTCTCTGAAAGTGACAACTCATCCTTCCAGCAAACTCACAACGCCTCACTCCACATTGAAGGGTTTATCAACCAACATAGGATCAAGCGAGTCTTGATCGATAATGGAGCAGGCCTGAATATCTGTACACTATAATTAGTCACAGTTTTGGGATATGCAATTGAATTAGTGGAACCTCGCAAGAAGATCACAATCAAAGCCTATGATGATGCAGAGCATTCATCCAAAGGAGCTGTTGTGCTACCAATCCAAGTGGGCCCTATGGTGAAATACATCATTTGTCAAGTTCTAGACCTTCCTCTGCCATACAATTTATTGTTAGGAAGACCTTGAATACACGCCATGCAAGTCGTCCCATCCACCTACCATCAGTGTATCAAGTTCCTGCATAATGGTGTAGAAATCACAATCCTAGACGATGCAAACCCCTTTGCATATTTTCATAATATCAGTCATCAATCAGAGATTACCATTCCCAACAATAGAGAAGCCATCGCCTCCACATCATACGTAAGTCCAGCCTCTCTTTCCATTTCAAAAACCACTATACCCAAGCAAGAGAAGCTCAAGATAAAAATTGCAGAGGAAGGTCCTAGGGAATACAATCTCAACCAACTCGTTTGTGTTGGACAAATGCCCACTTCTCCTAGAACACATGGTAAACCTCAATGGTTACTTCAACAACCACTGATCAAGCTAGCATGTACTTTGACGTCATTCATCCTTGGAAAGAGTCAAGAAGAAGAGACTAGAGATGAAGACTTAGTAGAATGGATCTATAAAGATCCCATCACCGCAGACATCCCACAAGCTAAGCTTCCCATAGATCAGTATGGCAAAGGCCTTCTCATTATGCAAAGAATAGTTTATGATGGTCAGAGTGCTTTAGGACCTTGCAAGAAAGGATGACATGAACCATTGCAGCCGAAATTAAAACCCAAAGATAACACTGGCCTAGGCTTTCAAAAGGAGATCCTTCCTAAGCTCAGATTCAAAGAGAAACCCAGCAAACCACTATATCAGCCTATTACAAAAGGTCACCTTTGATTATAAAAGTTGCGTCAAACACCATAGCAAGTGCCCCATTGAGGCTAAAAATCTTAGCAAAACCATCTGCAACACTAATCATCCCACCAAATAAACCAGCAATCCCAACAACAAGATCAATAATATCAATAGCACCATTAGCAGCAGCAACTGTATCAGAACCCACAAAAGTATCTAGGACATTAGCAGTTCCAGCAAAGTCAAGACTACCAATACTCCCCGTATCGGATTCATTGATCCCCATAATCCTTCCTGCAGCACTGATCATTTCATCTACAAAGGTACATCAACCGATCACACTTGCAATATTTAACTCAAAGGATATCCTAGTATGGTACAGTAACCGGTTACTAGCAAGTGACTCAGAAACTGACTCACATGAGTGGGAATTTGATTCCATACAGCTTAATACTTCAGATGAGGAAGACACATCACCACCTCCACACCACAAAGACATCCCTATTTATGAAGAAGCACAAATAAAGACCTCTTGGGTTCCTGAACTGGAAACTTCTTCCACAGACCCTGCGTCACATCCTACGCCTGATTCTGACAGGGAGAGTACCATCAACGACCTTCACCACAACGTCTTAAACCTCACTAACACATCTAACGAACTTAACCTAATCGATGAAGTAATGCCCATTATCCATCTTGAACTCATCGAATGGAACCAACCTAATCCCCCATGTCTCAACCATTTCCAAAATGATGAGGCGATCATTAACTTTTTGGAACTACGGGATAACATACCAAGTGGGGATCACAAGGATGGATTCACCATTGAACTTAATAGCGCAATATACTTCAGGGTGGATGCCAAACCTTTCAGCTACAAAAATATAACAATAAAACAAGGATCTTCTAGTGAAAACCACATTGTGGCATTGTTTGATCCCACAAAAGTAAAAAGAAAGAGCGTATCCAATGGCGAAAACCTCCCTGAGGCACCTGAGGATGAAAGGTTTGACATTCTCCCCTCTAGTACACAGTAGGAAAGATCAACAATTCTCATTGAAGAGACAAAAGAATACAACGTGGGGACTCCTCAAACACCTCACCACATACATCTGGCATCTCTTTTAACTCCAAAGGAACAACCTAAGTTTGTAGAGTTCTTCTAGAAGCACTAGATCAACTTCGCATGGTCATTCACAGACATGCTTGGACTTGATCCTGATTTAGTCATGCATCACCTCATCGTAGCGGAAGGAGCCAAACCTGTCAAGTAGAAGCTTCACAAAATGCATCCTCAGATTGCAGTACTAGTCAAGGCAGAACTTAACAAGCTCCTAGACGTTGGTTTTATTAGACCAATTGATTATGCAGATTGGATATCCAATATTGTGCCTGTCAGCAAACCAAATGGGGGCATTTGTATCTGTACTGACTTTAGAGATCTGAACAAAGAATGTCCTAAAGATGACTCCCCCCTACCAAACATCGACATAATAGTGGATCTAACAGCAGGACATGCCATGTTTTCACTCATGGATGGCTTTTCAAGATACAATCAGATAAAGATCGCACCAGAGGATCAACATAAGATGACCTTCACATGTCCATGGTGAACATACTATTGGAATGTAATGCCTTTTGGTCTAAAGAATGCTGGAGCGACCTATCAACGAGCGATGTCCACCATCTTCCATGACATTATGCATACTATAATGGAAGATTATGTTGATGACTTACTAGCAAAATCACTCACAAGAGAAGGTCATCTGGAAATATTGGAGAAAATCTTTGATAGACTAGAACGATATCATTTTCGACTCAACCCAAAGAAATGTGTCTTTGGAGTAACCCTAGAGAAACTTCTAGGATACATTGTCCCAAGCAAAGGTATTGAGGTCAACCCAGAAAAAGTCAAAGCAATCATGGACATGCCACCACCAAAGAACATCAGTCAGTTAAGGACATTACAAGGGCGCCTACAATCCATCCGAAGATTCATTGCACAATTGGCAGATAAGTGTCACCCATTTACACACCTGCTACACAAGAACATCCGCTTTCAGTGGGATGCCAAATGCCAACAAGCATTTCAGATGCTTAAAAACTATCTCATAAATACACCATTGTTGATCCCACCAAATCCGAGCAGACCTTTATTACTCTATATATCAGTAACAAGTACAACATTGGGTGTACTATTGGCACAACACAATGCAGAAGGGAAAGAATGTGTTGTTTACTACATCTCTCATGCACTGGTGGGCTATGAACTCAATTACACCCCTATTGAGCGAGCTTGCCTAGTAGTAATCTTGACAGCCACTAAACTGAGGCACTATCTGTTAACACATAAAGTACAACTCATTGCAAAATTGATCCACTCAAATACTTACTCAGCAAAGTAGCATTGATGGGCCGCTTGGCCAAATGGGTAATGATTCTAAGTGAATTTGACATCGAGTATGTGGAATGTAAAGCTACCAAAGGATAAGTCATTGTAGATTAGTTGGACGATGCTCCCCTCATAGGCAATCATCCTCTCATTTCTAATTTTCCAGATGAAGAGATATTCATGATCACAACAGCACAACCATGGAAATTATACTTCGATGGTTCATACACTAGGCATGGCTCGGGGGCAAGCATTGTGTTTATCACACCTCAAGGTGATAGCATCCCGAAGTCTTACAGGCTCACATTTCCATGCACAAACAACATAGCAGAGTATGAGGCCTTGATCACAAGACTCAGGCTAGCCATACAATGGAAGTTACAAGAAGTGCAAGTATATGGAGACTCCCAACTGGTCATTCGACAAGAAACTGATGAATATCAGACTAAAGATGACAAACTCATGTCGTACAAACAAATGGTGGATAATTTAAAGGCATCATTTACTACTATCACCTTTGAGCAGATACCCAGAGATCAGATTCGAGCTGCTAACTCTATGGCTACCATCGCATCTCTCCTAGATCTTTCACAGAATTCAACACGCTACGAGTTCTTGGTAGAACAACTTTGGATTCCTGCTTATGATATCCTCGAATCTGAGATGATATGTCACCTTATCAGTTCCGAATCCCCATGGTATAGTGATTTCTACACCTATCTCTGCAATCATACACTTCCTCCTAACCAATCAAATAACCAACGTAAAACCTTCATTCACCAAACCACTCGATATACCATTATTGTTGAAACCCTATACCGACGTAGTCTTGATGGTACTCTCCTTCGATGTCTAGAACAGGATGAGATAACAAAGGCCTGGAAAGAGGTACATGAAAGAATTTGTGGAACTCATGCAAGCGGTCTGTCACTAGCCAAGAAACTCCTGCACACTGGATACTATTGGCCATCCATGGAAAAAGACTCCTACTACTTTGTCTGAAAGTGCAAGAAATGCCAAGTTCATGGAGACCTAATGCATGCACCAGCATAGGAATTGCAACCAATCACAACACCATGGCCTTTTTGTTAATGGGGACTTGGCCTTGTAGGTAAAATCCATCCATCTTCATCCAACGACCATAAATTCATTATTACAGCCACTAAATACTTCACAAAGTGGATCGAAGTTGTTCCACTTACCCAAGTCACCGACAAGCAAATAGCCTCATTCATCCTTAATTACATCATCTGTCGGTATGGTGTACCCATGTCCATCATCATAGATAACAGTCTTCCTTTCAAGAATCAGGATGTTCGTGATCTCTGTGAGAAATTTCGCATCCAACACCGCTTTTCCACTCCCTATTACCCACAAGGCAATGGTCAGGCCGAAGCATCAAACAAGAACATATTAAGAATCCTCAAGAAGACAGTCAATGATGTCGGTCATGATTGACACGTTCAATTGAATCCAACACTATGGGCATACCGAACTAGCATTCGAACCCCTACAGGTGCAACTCCCTACTCACTAGTCTACGGTGCAGAAGTTATCTTACCTATTGAGGTCGAGATACCATCTCTACGGGTTTCCTTGTATAATCTCATTGATGATGAAGCATACTAAGTATCACGTCTTGAAGACTTAGAGCTACTTGATGAGAAGCGACAAGCTGCATACAATCACCTCAAAGCCTATCAGCAACGCGTGAGTAGAAGCTATAATCATCGAGTTAGACCTCATACATTCGAGGTAGGTGATCTTGTTCTTCGAGAAAATCCTCGTAACCAACCCAACCGAGAACATCAGGGAAAGTTTGAATCAAATTGGCTAGGTCCATATGTTATTACTGTTGTATTTGGGTCCGGGGCATACCAATTGGCAACTTCAGAAGGAGAACTGCTAGCAGATCCGATCAACAACATGCACCTCAAAAGGTTTTATACATAAGCTGCATAGAGCATCAGACTCCCATACATACGGACAAAACACTCAAAACATTCAGATAAATGTTTTGAAGAAAATACAAGCACAACAAAATAGTAAAGAAAAATCATGCATCCAAACGGTGAACAACCACTCTGGTGGCACCTTAGGTAAGTATGATGGTGAAAACCTGGCAAATAGGCGCCACTCGTAAAGGCTATGGCTCCATTGTTTTTCAAACTTGTTGCAATCACATTCATTGTATCCACTCATCCATCTATCCAAATCATGGTTGGTTATTGATCTACAATCCAAAATAGTACTTCATGTGTCTTGCATCCCACTTTTTCGAAGTCATGCCTAAACTGGGGGCAATACCCTTAATATAGTTGATGGAAGTGGATACTACATTATTTTTTGATTCATTGAGTTCTTCATTCAAAACCACTCACAAAATCCAAAAACATTCAAAAATATCTCACAAAATCTAAAAACATTGAAAAACTATCTCACAAAATCCAAAAGCATTCAAAAATGTCTCTCAAAATCCAAAAACATTGAAAACTATCTCACAAAATCCAAAAACATCAGAAAATAGAAAAAATCAATCAAAAACATGGCAACACCCTGTACATACATTTTTCAAAGCAGATACCAAGCAAAATATTATGAAAAACTCCAACGATGACCACTTATCCGTCAACCAAACAATCAACATCAAACACGCAAAACTGTCTTAACAAGGATACATCCTTCCTTACTAAGAAACAAAGACACGATGACATTTTTCTTTGACAAGAAAATTTTGTTTAAGCTATCAAATACTTGGTTGATTTGTGGGTTATTTATTCATATATCGGGTTCCTACAACATTTTTTGTGTGTCTTCTACAAATTATTCTGATGAAGTTTTGGGGCATGTACTAATGGTGTCTACGTGGGAAGTTCACTAAGCTACGTGATCATAGGCAAAATACAGTCATAGATCACTACAACTTGCTGACTACAGCGTATACCTCGACCATATGAGCATGAACCATTATCGAGGATCCATATTCTTTATTCTTTATATATGTTGTTTGCTTACAGGTATATTGCTCCATCTTTGGTTCCTACTGCCTCGTCCAAACTCGACAATGGTTTATCTTTGATTACGGTATGAACTTGTCTTAGGATATGATTGACAAAAGATCAAGGAGGACGTTCCAAGTCATGCATGAAAGGAGACAATCCTTATTTGTTCCGCAAGCAATACTCAGGTCAACTTGATCCATTATATCAAGTTGCTTGTATTAACTTGCTATATCAAAATTCATGTAAGAACTACTCAAGTCATCTTGAATCATAATGTCAAGTTGCTTGTATTTTCTTACAACATTTTTTAAGCTCAATGATGAAAATAAAGAACTATGGATCATCATTCCATCTCATCTATTTATATTGCATTATGTTCCATCTTGCCCATCCATTTACTCATTCATTATTCATATACATGGTTTTGTATGCAAGTGCGAACAAAGTTAAATATAAGCAGTTATGTGGAAATTGAGCTGGTCTTGGATACAATCGCGACAGAGTACTCTGATACATCATTAGTGCATCATGCAAAGTCTAACCAACCTTGCATTCATCTATCATGATCATATCATCATCATTACATTTAGTTGAATTTACATCAAGTGCATTTCATATTATTTAGATGCATAAAGTTAATTGACAATTCTGTGATAGAACATACGTTGCCAATCAGGAAACTAATCAAGAGGATACACTCAAGTAGAGGCCCTAGGATAAGATAGATCGAGGCACTTTGTGATGAATAGGGAGTACCAAGATAGACTACTTTGTGATGAATAAGGAGTACTAAAAAGAGTAGCACTTTGTGATGAACAGGGAGTGCAAAAGTGAGCAACACTTTGTGATGAACAGGGAGTGCAAAAACATGTAGTACTTTGTGATAAACAGGGAGTACCACTAGGATAAATAGCAACACTTTGTGATGAACAGTGAGTGTCACTAGGATAAATAGCGCCATATGATAAATATAAACACTAAGATAAAGAGTAACATTTTGTGATGAACAGGGAATGCCACTATGATTGACATGATTTATTTGCTTGACTGCAGGAATACCTACCTATGTTGGAATAATGAGAGAGATTCCCATCGACTTAGAGTTTGTGAGCAGAGGTGATAGTTGAGGATAGAGTAGCGGTTTAGACTATGGGCCTGCGACATATTTTGTATGTGCCTGATTTTCGGGCGAACATGAGATTGCTGACTACATTGGCTAAGAGATGGCACTCAGAGACTTGTAGTTTTCATTTGCCGATGGGTGAGATGACAGTCACCTTAGAGGATGTATACAGAATTTTGAGGATACCAATCGATGGGGAGTTAGCTCCTTACGATCTAGATGGAGACAGGGATGCACTGAGACGAGTGTTTCAGGATCCAGGACTGGAGATGAGGGCTGGAAACGTGGCTTGGGATACCATGACACAAACATGATTAGCACTATCAGCAATGTTGGCAGGAGTGATCAGTGGGTTCCTCTATCCGGACAAGGTGACACAAGGGTTGGTTGTAGCCATATGTATTTTGACATCACTGTATCATGACACTTATGATTATATATGCAAATATGTACATAATGAAATGCAATATTTTTGTTCTTTTATGTTTTTAATATGTTATGCCAATGCAAATGTGAATGTATGAAATGCAAATGAATATGATAATGCAAATGATTATTTACATGATGAAAATGTAAAATGTGCTAATATGTGTTGCGTGTAGGATGTGATGCAATTTTGATACCTATATGTATGTATGAAATGCTTAATATGTGGTAATGCAAGTGCAACTACATGAAATGCAAATATTTTTGGTGTGCCATTATACTCAGTCATGTGATAGCGGGCTACACGGACTCAAGAAGGATGATGGAAGTCAATCAAGAAAGGGGGATGAAAGATAGAAGATATGAAAGTGAAAGAGCTTCTTGTGCGTTATCATCATTGAGCTTTATTATGGAAAAATAGGTTATGACAATCGAGGCATATGTTCGACCTAGAAAGTCATTGTACCTGTTTGCATGGAGATAAGATAGTTACAAACAAGGAATGCCTCGGTTCACACTAGACTCACAGTGTCCTCATATCCTTGGACAAGTCATAGCATTACTAAGAGACAATCCATAGACAACAAAAGAAAAATAGGTGATGATACCCCATCCTCGCCTTTCTAGTCAAAGACATCTTGGAGATAAAAATCTCTAGTCAAAGACATCTTGGAAAAGCTAAAAGACATGTCACCAAAAAGATAAAATCAAAAGAAAACCAAGATTCGACACAAACATCCATTGCAGTCCTCAAGTTTAATGTCTCTTGTCACTCGTATAAGTCTTATTTGATTGTGGTCACAATGTTTACTTTCACAAAAGGATAGATAGCACTGAACCATAATGTTGTCTGAGTCTGTTGAAAGTCCATTGTTGCTGATGTGTCTCATCTAAAACTGACTAAATCCATGAAACTGATACTTTATTGCAGAGAAGACAAAACTTTATTGCATATTTGCGATGCAGATGTTGTTTTATTACGGATTGTGCCCGAATAGACTGAAGAAAATTGGAAGAAACTGTACTCCTTGGAACGTGTGATGTTCTCAGTTCCATACCGATTACTAGACGTAGGATTTGCCTTAGCCACAGATAGGAGCTGATTTAAAATGGATGGAAAGGTTGAAAAGGAATGTTTATTATGAATGGCTAACCAATCTTAGGTAGATCAATAACAAGCCATGATGGGAATGCGTAAAGTTTATTGTGGATGAATAGGTTGTGAGTGTGTGCAAAGTGAAATGATGAAATGAAATCCTGAAGGAGGGAGGAGCAATGTCTCTACACATGGCGCTGGTGACCCAGTTTTCACCATGGTACTTGCCTAGGGAGCCACCGAAGTGGTTTTCACCGTTGGACGAAATAGTTTTTTTTTGTTTTTCAATTTTTTTATTTATTTTTTTAATTTTTTAATTTTATGATTTTTTTGTATTTTTAATTTTTTTAAATTTTTTTATATTTCTTTGTATTTTTGAGTTAGGATACTCTGAAGAGCTATGTGTAGAACCTGCGAAGGTGCATGCTATTGATAGGATCCTCCAAAGGTTCGCCATCTGGAGTTGAGAGTTGATATGCATCATATCCACAAGCTGCTGTAATGATGTAAGGACCGAGCCAATTTGGTTCGAACTTTCCCTTCTCTTTGTCTTGCTGATTTTTAGGTTTTTCTTTTAGAACTAAGACACCCACCTCAAACACATGAGGCTTAACCTTATGATTGTAGCTATATTGTTCCTTTACTGAATGATGTGTACCTCGAGTAACTGTCTTCCTTGATAAAGGAACTAAGATATAATTACTAGTGTGTGGACTACACAGACCCGTATGTGTGTCACTTGAAGAAGTTTGGGCATCCTTGAAAACAAAATCCTTCAAGGAAGTTCCATTAAAGGTCCATGATGTATCGCCAAAAGGGGATGGATGTGGGGAACAAGTGGATGAGTTATGAAGGCTTATGATTGTAAGAAGAAGTGAAAGTAGGATAGCATGATGGAGACTTAGGATCAACAAATATGCTTTTTGAATTAAAAGTGTAGAACTTTTGCCCCAGTTATTTTGATATTAGGAGAGATCAACTCTTGTTCTTTTTCCTTCATAGGATTTTTATTCTTGACTTTTATTTTTTCAGAGTCCAATAGCTTATGATTTTGATTTCGACTGAAGGACTTTTCTTTAGTTTTGACTTTTAGATTTTTATTTTCAAAGCTTGATTTTTGATCCCCAATGAGTAAGGGCTTTTGTAATTCTTGTTGATCCAAGTCTAGGAGAGGAGTGGAAATGGAATGAGTGGATGAAATAGTAAAGTTATGTGAGTTATCAAGAGGGCTGGCGATATGCTCAATAGATTCTTTGTTGGAACCACTTTTAGGACTATTGATATCAAGAGTTGTTTGCACCACTAGAGGAGATTTACATTCAGACTTAGTAGCCACAACATTAGGTGGTTCACACCCAATTCCTTGATTTTGCAAATTGCTTATAGATTGTTCTCGTCGACTGAATACCTTAGGAGATAGTGGGAGTTGATCAACATGAAAGATATACTCACCACATCCCATGTCTTTAAACTTGAACTTTTCTTTGATCTCTGCTTGTTTTGATGTAGAAGCTTTCAAGGATTCAAGATCCACATATGCTAATGAAGGAACAACTTCTCGATTGACTGGTATTGTTATTTCTGATCTATGTCGCATATTGTTGCAATATATGAATGGATTTGGATCAGCTTTGATGGTCACTTCAACTCCATTGTGTGGAAACTTGATACATCGATGATATGTAGATGGGACTGCATTCATCTCATGAATCCATGGACGTCCTAGCAATATGTTGTATGTGAGATCTAAATCAAGGACTTGACAAACCACATCCTTTGTAACTGGCCCAACTCTGAGAGGTAAAATGACTGTGCCTTTGGATGAACGTTCCTCATCATCATATGCTTTGATGGTAATTTTGTTTATAGAATTCACAGCTTTATCAGAATATCCCAATTATTTAATAGTGCTCAATGTACAAATGTTTAGACTTGCTCCTCCATCTATTAGGACTCGTTTTATTCGATGTTTGTGTATGAAGGCTTCAATGTGTAAAGGTGCATTATGTGGTTGGTTCATGGAGGTGTTGTCAGCTTCTGTAAATGTGAGAGAGTGTGGAATGGAAAGGTATCCCACCATGGCTTGAAACTGGTCCACGTTCAGATTAGTAGGGACAGAGGTGTCTCTCAAGATTTTGCCAAGAATGGCTTTCTGTGCAGGGGATATGCGTAAGAGCTCAAGGATTGAAATAAGCGCAGGTGTCTTCCCTAACTATTCTACAAGTTCATACTTAGGTTTGGTTGATGAGGAAGCATTGTTTTTAGCTGGAGAACCTTGCAAAGTGAATTTACCTCAGCGAGTTGTAACATTACATTCAGAGCTAGGTTCGGAAGAAGATCCAATGCCTTTTAGGACAATCTTAGGTCTTTGGGTAGAATTCTCAGGCGTTTTGTTCTTGATGATAATGGTAGAGACATAATTGTCCATCGAAATGTGATTGACAATTGAATCATAGTTATAAGATGCTCTGGTATAGTTGGTTTGCTCATCTGTGGCTTTAGCTTTTTCCTTGTCATGTTTTGGGAATAGTTCTTTAAACATTTCATGTTCTTGATTGGATGAATGTCCTTCAATCTCAATGTCACCTCTATCAATAAGATCTTGTATGATGTTCTTCAGTCGATGACAATTTCCTATTTTATGACCTTTGCTCTTATGAAATTCATAATACTCATCATCATTCCACCAATTTGGTTTAACCTTTGGCTCATATGGAGGTAGATCTGGAATTGTTATTATTTTGTTTGCCACTAGCTTCTTGAAAATTGATTCTAGTGGTTCTCCCAATGGAGTGTACTTCTTTCGTGATCTGGAAGTTGTTTGAGTATTCACTTGATTGTTTGTAGAGCTTGATCTAGAAAAAACGATTTTGGGTCATACTGTATTGGCATCCACAACACCATCATTGACCGTGTTTTTGTTTTTATTCCAAAATCTTGGCTTGTCTTTTCCTTTATAGTCCTCTTTGTTGTCTTTGAATATCTTAACGATGCCTTGCTCAATTAGGACCTTTTCTATCGCCAATCTTTTCTCAATGACATCCTTGAAGGTGGACAAACAAGCCTTTCTTAGGTCATAACCAATGTCTTTGTTAACATTTTGGGCGAACATCTCTACCATTTGTTTTTGTGGAATTTCACAAGAGCATTTGCTGGCTAGATTTCTCCATCTTTGTAAAAATGATGAAAAAGATTCTCCATCCTTTTGCTTGGTGTTGCACAAGGTAGTGACTGATATGTCTGTCTCTATGTTGTATGAAAAATGTTGGATAAATGCCTATGCTAAGTCACCCCATGACTTAATACCAAGTGGAAGTTGGGAGAACCATTCCATAGCCTAATCACCTAAGCTTTATGGGAATAATCTCATCAAATATGTCTCTTCTGCTGCTACCTCAATGCAAGCTGTGAAAAACTGTCTTATATGTGCCTTAGGATCCCCTTTTCCTCTGTACTTATCAAACTTGGGTGTCACAAAGTGTGTAGGAAATGGAGGCATTGGAATCCTTTTGTCAAATGGATAGGGACGTATGTCTCTCATTGTGTAAGTTGGCTTCGGTGTATTTATGTCCTCCATTTTCTTTTGTAAGTCCTTAATTTGTTGTTCCAAATTGTTTTTAGGTGGAGACCGACTTCTTGGACCATACCCCATGCCTGAACCAATGTGTGGAGGAGCATGTTGCATATATGGATGATATTGATCATACGCATGTTCATATGGAGGAGGTAGTGATGTTGCGTATATGGACCACTTGGTATAGAGTCATGGTGAGGAATGGACTATCTGCTTTGTCCATGTATACCATACTCTATAGGAATGTCATGTGTTTGTTCTAGTGTGTTGCCCCCAAATTTGATGTGGGGTTTCCTTGTGTCCAAATTTTGAACATGTCTTTGGATATCCATTTGCTTTGGGGATTGGTCCTTAGCATTGGTATGTGATTGAGTATATTTTTCTGCATAAGACTTCCATAATGGTCTGCGAAGGTGAGTATCATATGCTTGACCATGTGTGTATGGGACCTCTAGTTTTTGAAACAAAGATGATGGTGATTCAGGCACCATATGTAGTCCTCTATTTCCTCCACTATTAGGCCTCCTTTGTTCCATGTTGAGGTGAGGTTGTTGCAAAGTTTGATTTTCCATTATTTGAGACATGTCAAAATCATGAGGTATCTCGGCTCCAGTTTGTGCCATCATTTGTAAGAAGTATTGTCTATCTCTCCTCATTATTTCCTCAACCAATCGATTGAAACAAGGATCCATAATGGAGTCTTCCACTTCTGCTGAATGTACTGAAAATTTGTCCATATTGTCATTGTGTGTATCAATGTTGTTTGTGTTATCCATGTTCTCAACATTTGAAATGTTTCTATAGGCATCCATGTCAGGTAATGTGGTATGATCAGAATTGAAAAAGACATCATTATCATACTCATAGGAACTCATGTTTGCAGACTTTTGAGCCTCTTTAGCTTCTCTCCTAGATTTTTGGGAATGGGTTTCAACCATGAACTAGGTATTGACCAAGATGTGTGAGACTAGATGAAAATGAAAAGAGTATGGAAGACCAAGAGTTGGATGGAATGTAAATGAATCTGAGGTGTACTTGCAACGTCCAAAGTGTAAAACCAAGTATGTACGTAGTAGAGTAGGTGTGTCTTCCAAACAGATGATAGTTTCTCTTGATGAGGTAAGTTGACCTTGACTCTATGTAAGACCAAATGAGACCCAAAGGTGATAGACCTTGATGAGGGACCACTTAGCAAAATGTTGTTGTATGTAGTGTGTTGACAAAGTATGATGAGGACAAGCAAGTGACCTTTTGACTCAAGTTTAGACATATGTAAATGTAATGCAAGGTGTAAAGAAATGATGAACTTTGTGAGACCCAAAGATAGGTTGAATGCTAGATGAAAATCTAGAGTAATAACTTAGGAAGCTCAAGAATTCTGAAACTGGCTGCTCTTGTTTGTTGGACTGTAAATTTTTCCAATTCGTGAAGTTGTTGTTGTGACCAAATCTGAATTTTTGACTATTTTTCGTGACAAGAGGACACAATGTTGATGAGGACTCAATGTTTGCAAGTGTTTAGACTCAAAATGACTCAAAGAAAAGTGCATTGTTTGATGTCAAATTGTTTTGCATACACTTGAAGATACAAAAGACACAATGTTTTGATGTTTGATCTTGAATGTTTGAATGTTTAAAATAAGTCAAGCACAATTCTTATGGTTGGCCAGGACAATAGTTGTTGATCCCACATGGAGTTTCCCCCGAGGCTACGTTATTCAGAGCGGATACTTAGATGCTTGACCCCATTGGCTCCACCCTCGGTACTCACTTCTCGGGGTAGCCAAGCATCAGTCCCCACGAAAACTCCCAGTAGCAAACTTTGTATCTTTACTAAGAACCGTATGTGTGTGGGCCGCTACCAGAGGTCCGACCTCCTACCCTAACAACTAGAAGGATTTTGGCTTCTAAAACAAAAAGGTGCTAGTAAGGGCATCCGCTCGTGTGGCCATACATGCGACACTTTTAGCTCTGTAAATATAGAAGGCTCCCAACTAGTAGCGATTATGCCCTACAACTGATCAAATAAATTTGATCAAACAGGTTTATGGGGAGACATAGTGTCGGTATGAACTAATCAGCACACGTTATTCATAGTTTTCACCATGAATACAGTTGTTTATAGTGGTTCGGAAGAGGATGGTTTTTCCTCGCTACCACTTGGGTCGTTCTCTCCTCACTAGTAGTCCTAATGACCACACAGGGAGACAGACCCTCTAAAGATGAAACAAAAAGAGCCTATTGCCCAAGACGCAAAAGACACTGGTTCAATTTTAGTGCACTAATTGAAGTGTTTGATAATATATGAAAACAAGGCACAATAAAGATCAAAATAAAATCCTTGTCAAGGTCCTACAACAAAGATTTATTAGTAGTTTGGATTGTTTCTGATGCTCTGCAAAAAAGATTAGAAAATCTGTTTGATGGCAACACACACAAGAGCACAAGAAACAAACGTTAGTGTTAGCAACAAAAGATTATCCTAAACAGGCATATCAAGAGAGATATGAAGCATGAAATAAAAATCATATAAACATAGAATAAAATAGCTAATCAAGATGCTCATAGTTGCTCCTCCCTTGTTCCTCTCCTCTCCAAGTCCCAAATGAGTGTAGCTCTCAACTTTTAGCACTAGCCATGGATGCCATATGGAGATTCAAGATGGTTGAATATGATAAGAAAATGCTATGCAAGTGTAGATAGTGATGCTATGAGAAAGCTCTATGCTAATGCTAGTATAACAACAATACTCTAATGCTTCTTTTTTGCTTGAGGAGAAGGGTTCTATTTATAGAAGAAATGGGGAAATGAAGGGTTAAGATTGAGTAATCTTAACAAGGGTTAGGATTGAAAGATGGGGATCCATGTGCACAATTGGCACCAATAAAATGGTGACAAGTGTCAACATAGGATTGGGTTGAGAGAAGAGGTTGGAGGCATTAAAGGCCTGAGAAGACCTCATGGTTATCTAGAGGCTAAGGGTCAAGTCCAAATTAAGATTACCCACTGGATTAAGAGTTAATCCAAGGATAAACCTTTGTGCAAATGTTTAAGAGATAATCATGGTCAAAGCATTAATGGCCTGATGAGACCTTTGGGTTGGGTAGAGGTTGAGTCAAAACAAATGTTTTAACCATGTGGGAGGGTTTGAGATAACCATTAATGGTTATTGGAGACTTTGGGGATTAAGTGGTTGAAGGTTGAAAACCTTCAATGGTTATCAAAGACTTTGAGCCATTTAGTGGTTGAAGGTTGAAAGCCTTTAATGGTTATCAAAGACTTTGAGGGTTTGAGAAGTGACTTCCTTTTTGCTTAGGAATGTGACAAAGTTTAGAGAAGGGGTTAGGTTATTTAGAAGTGATTAGAAAATTCTAGAAGGGGTTTAGGCATGCAAGTGGATTTTGTAGGAAAATGCAAGTGGGAGAAATTTTGGTATTTTCAATTAAAATAAAATCATTTATTTCAATTAAATGGTGTAATTTGCATTTGGATAAATATTCAAATAAATATTAATTTATTTAAATGAGAAAAATGAAGATAAAACATTAAAATGCTTGAAGACTTTGAGGGAAACCATTAAAGGCTTGAAGGCTTTAAGGAAAACCATTAAAGTCTTAAGAAGACTATAGAAGGAAGCCATCAAGTTTGAAGACTTTAAAGCCATCAAGTTTGAATACTTTAAGGGAAACCATTAAAGGTTTCAAGTGGGTGAGGATAAATAAGATTTTAAATAAATAATTTATTTAAAATAGTTGTGCAACTTGCTTTTGTAGGAAAATACAAGTGGGTGGAGGATAAAGGTGATTTAAATAAATTATTTATTTAAAATAATTGTGCAACTTGCATTTGTAGGAAAATGCAAGTGGGTAGAGGATAAAGGTGATTTAAATAAATGTTAATTTATTTAAATGTGAGAGGTGGGATTTTGGGGGATTTAAATAAATATTAATTTATTTAAATGTGAGAGAATATTTAATTAAATAAATATGATTTATTTATTTAATTAATGGTTTGAATTTGGTTAAGTGAATTAAATCAAATAAATTGAATAATTTATTTAATTAATAGGAGAAGAGGGTTAAGATGAATTAATTAAATATATTAATTTAATTAATTATTGATTGATGGTTAAATAATCAAATAAATACTAAATATTCATTTAATTAAGTGGACAGATTTATGTTAATACAGTTTCAAATGATCACCTCTTCCTGCAAGCACACAAGTTAGGTAAATTTTAGATCCAAAAGACTTTGTGAAATAGGGGCCTTCAACAATGTGTTTTATTGACTAATTCAAAGATCTGATTCATCATAAAAAAATACCACTTGTAAAATTTCAAGAGATTTCCAGAAATGTAAGAAAATCCAAAAAATTTGCTAATTTGTTCCAAAAATTAATTTTTTATGAAAAATCATAAAAAATTCATATAAAATGCAAAATCGATCCCAAAAATCTAAAATTTTTACTGGACAATCTTGATGGTCTTCCAAACCTACATAAAAAAATGTCTGCAACAAATCCAAGCAGTTTGTGAGATATGAGTAAAATAATGTAAAACCTTAATTTTCAAAGATTTGATTTTTGAGGAATGATTTTGCATCAAATTTAAAATCACAAAGAACAGATCCTATGTATAATTCTGAGAGATTTCTGAAAATGTAAGAAAATCTAAAAAATTAGCTAATTTGCTCTCAAAATTATTTTTTTATGAAAAATCATAAAAAATTTATATATAATGAAACTTTGATCCAAAAAATCTGAAATTTTTACTGAACACCTTTGATGCTTTTTCTGACCTGCAAAAAAATAGTTGATGTCAAAATTCAAAGTCGTTTGTGAGATCTGATCAAAATAAGGAAAAACCCTAATTTTTAAAGATACAATTTTTTAGGGAAATATTTTGCATCAAAATTAAAATCACAAAGAATAGATCCTGTTTATAATTGTGAGAGATTTCCAAAAATGTAAGAAAATCTAAAAAATTCGCTCATTTGCTCTCAAAATTACTTTTTTTTATGAAAATTCATAAAAAATTCACAGAAAATTAAAATATGCTCCAATAGATCTGAATTTTTCTTTGAGAGCTCTTGATACTGTGTTCAACCTGCAAAAACACTTTGGTGCAAAATTTCCAAGCCGTTTGTGAGATATGATTGAATCTCTCCAACATCTTAATTTTGTGTCCAAAACCTTAGCTGCACAAGGTTATTCTCCAAATTGTTTTACAAAACAACAATATAGGGTTAGAAAAATCTACAAAAAAATACAGATCTAACAAAAATCCATGTCCCACGGGGCGTGCCAAAATGTATATGGTGAAAATGGATACAACAATATTGAAAGACTAAATGAATTCAACCACAAAAACCCTAGCTTAACAACAACAAAGATCCACCATAACATATGAAGATTACTTAAGACAATGCAAATCAAATGAAATCACAAAGATTATACCATCACATGTCCAATAGGTTTGAATCTCCATTCTTCCTATCTCCATTGATCTTGCTTAATATATTTGCTCTCAGATTTTATGTGCACAAGAGCTCAACAAAGAACGGAAATGTGGTTGCAAGTAGGATCACATATGAAAGTTTGAATGTTAGGATGCTTGATTAGAATGTATATGTCCAGGGGATTGATAATGAAGAAATCATCTCCTTATATAGAAGACACTTTAGGAAATGGAGGGATAAGATTGAGAGCTGTAAAAGATAAATGGTCGATTATGATTAAAGGGTAGGTAAAGAAAATAAAAAAATAATGAGAGGGTAAGTAGTGTAGGAATTAAGAGTTGAATGACATGTGTCATGGGTAGAAAAGGTTAATGAATTAATTAAATAAATAAAGATTTATTTAATTAATAGAAGAAGTGGGATCAATTAAATAAATAAAATATTTATTTAATTTAGGAAAAAGGATGATTTAAATAAATAAATGTATTTATTTAAATGAGAAATAAGGCTAGAAGAGGATAAATGAATTAATTAAATAAATAAAGATTTATTTAATTAATAGAAGAATTAGGATAAAATAATTAAATAAATAAAATATTTATTTAATTAGACTGGACAATTTTAGGTGTCTACACTTTGAATAAAGAATTTATTTATTCAACCTAACCTTGACCTTGACTCCCAAGTTAACTCTTAGGTCATGTCAAACATTTAATGTTTATTCCCTCTCCTCTCAACCTATCTCATATGGACACTTGTCATCCTCGGATTGGGTTGAAAGCCATCACATGGATTGAATATCATTCAATCCTGGCCCTTGTTGAGATTACTCGATCTGAACCATCCATTGCTCCATTTTTCCTATAAATAGAGTCCATTTCTTCATAATCCATATCCTAAAAAACTTGTATGCATCTAAGTTATAGGGAATTTTAGAGAGCATTTAGCATAAATCACTAATATCTTGCTATTTTGGTCTAAAATAATCATTTTAGCATCATAGCATCTAGTATTAGCTTTTATTCACATTTAGAGTAAATATTTCAATCTAGAACCTCCATAAGCATCCATAGTGCAAAAAGGTGCTGAGAGATACACTAGTTTGGAACTTGGAGAGGAGAGGAACAAAGGAGAAGGAGCTAAGAGCATGTTAGGAGGCATTTGGAGATGCCTCGTTATGTTTACTTTCATAGTTAAATATTCTTGCATGTTTTTGGTATCTCTTTTGATATGCCTGCTTAGATTAGTTTTTGGTTGACTAACGCTGACAATACTTGGTGTTTTTATGTGTTATTTCACCACCAGGTTCTAGGCTAACCTTCCCCCATTTCGTAGAGCATCACATATATCGCCAAAAAAATACATGTATCAGAGTACAATGAAGTCCAAAACATCGGCTACCAAGAGCCATCCAAGACACAGTCCAAAATGACAATATAAATACAGGCATTCAAAATGCTCTCTCAAATGCCACTCTGACCAAATGCTGCACACCCATCACTACCTGCTTCCCCACTAGCCCCTACACCACTTGATCTATCCCTCCGTGGAGGACCCATCACACCACCACTTCTCTGCATCCTTTGAGACCGCTCTGATCTCGCCCGTCGCATCTGTGAATAGCTAAGTGCTCGCTAACTAGCTGGCACTGTCTGCTCATATAACCCCCGCCAATAGTCTATCTCCTCTTGTGCTTGTTGCATCTCCCTCATTGCATCCCCAGTAGGACCCTGTGCTCCTACTCTTTCTCCCACCCGTACTCTCTCCTGCAACGCCACAAATCTCTCCACGACCTCATCCCTCTCCTGTAGCACCACAGTAAGCTCTGACTCTCGTGCAAATAGTTGCACATCTCTGGTTGCCACCTTTGCCTCCAAATCCTCTACGCGAGTCTGCAAATATCCTATCATATGATCCCATAGATATCCTCTTGTAGCTCCCTCTCCTATATCCATAGGTGCCTCCCCAGTGGCTCCCTCTCCCATCGCTCCCTCCTCTATATCCATAGGTGCTTGTCCCTCACCTGCATCCCTGCCACCTAACCTCATGCCTCCTTTCATCAACTGAGATAGCCACAATGGCTACCCACCTCTCCCTCTCCATTGCCTCCACCTCCGAATCCACCACCTCCTCCAAAACCACCACCCCCTCCTCCTCCTCTTCCATCCCCACCACCACCATCTCCATCACCACCATCCCCTCTCCCCCGAACACCTACTACTCTACGACCTCCTCTCCTCCTCCGTCTCCATCCCCTCTCCTCCTCAAAATCTGGAATTAGCTCTGTCGGATATGATATCCGAGGAATCATATGGGCCGCAATATACTGTGTATACTCCTCTAACACCCCTGCATCCACCATCCCCGACCTCATGTGCCATGGTCTTGCCTGTAGTATGTGAAACTCTGCTAATTCTTGATCATACGGTAATACTGGCCCCCATAAGTACGTCCCTCGAACCACCCTAACATACTCTCCTGAACCACTAGGCAATCTCTGCCTTCGCCCAAACCAACGACTAGTCCATGTGATCGTCTATCAGGACACAGGAGTCCCCCAACAATACCTGATAGCACTGTTGGTAACGACTCATAGAATGCGGTTATGTCCTCCCAAGCTATCATCCATCATCAATATAGACATCCTCCTCAAAAAATATCTGCATTGCTAGGGTCCCCCACGCTCGGTTATAGCTCACCAACTCTCCTCGGATGGTAATGTGTAGGATGCGCCATACATCCTCTAGTGTAACTGTCATCTCTCCCTGCGCCAAGTGAAACGTACATATCTCACTATGCCATCGCTCTGCCAATGTTGTAATCAAATCGTGATTCATCTAAATTACGGGCATATACATCACATCGTATAGGCTTGTTGCTACAATGCAATCCACCTCGGCCTCTGTCAGCCACTTGCGCAACATCTATGTGGTGGGATGCCTCTCGTGCAACTGTAAGATGTGAATATCCTCCTACACAAGTGCATCAACCATCATCATCAGTTGTTTTGTTTCAAACTTTCTTAAGTTTAAACCTAGACCATCAATAGATACTTTGATCAAGTATCTTCGGGTCTCAATAGGTAAGCAATAATGACACACCTAGACTTCAACAAACATTTATCCTAATGACCTAAGTATCATTAGGGCTGCTATGGTTCAAAAAACTCTCACCTCACATCTCTATCTATCCATCATTAGCATCGGGAGATTTTTGTTTCAAACACACTGGGGCATCTATTTTCTTACAGAAAAGCGCTAATCTCCTAACAAAAGTGCTCAATCAACTAGACAATAACGTTCAAACAACAATAGCGCTATATTGACTACATAATAGCGCTACGTCACCTTAAACATGCTAATTCAACTACTCAAATAGCGCTATTCTAACTACACACAAGCGCTACCTCGAAACAAAAGCGTTCAATTGACTGAGCAATAGCGCTAAAAACCCACCAGCGCTAAAACAACTATACAATAGTGCTAATTAAATTGACAACAACGCTAAAACACTGTTTTTAGCGCTATTGTCTTTATTCAACTTGGACTTAGCTAAAAACACATTAAAAATGCACAAAAATAAAAAATTCAAATTTACATACTGCTGGTCCGTAGTCGTTTGACCGCTGGAATCGACAGACTCACTCTAATCGGTGCTCTGCTATGGGAACCGACATCCTGACTGTTGCTTGCTCTTCCAAAAAGTCAACACCATAGCTAAAATTTCACTATGGTCGCAAATACAAATGAGCTTGTTTTCACCCCTTTCTCCCTATATAAACCCTTCATCGTAACCCTAATTTTCCCTTGCTCACCGCGAACTTCCCGAGCCTCCCATTTCTTCATTTTATCTTCGATTTCTTCTATTTTTCACTGGTATTGCTAAAATCTTCTCTTCTACCACCCTGCCAATTTTCATTCTTTTTCGAGAGATCGTTCGTTTTTCAAAAAAATTCGGCCCATCTCTCAAGGAGGCATACCACCCATTAAATTAACATTTTATGGAACATACCACTCATTAAATTAACACCTATTTATCTTTCTTTGAAACAACGCGATAATCTGCACCGTCTCAAAGAGGGGCAAATATACTCACATAAATCTGTCCATTTTGATTAAATGAATATTTGCTATTTATTTGATTAAAACCCCACTAGCCATCAGTTAATTAAATCAATATTTAATTAATTCATCTTCAAACATTCTCCTGTTAATTAAATAAATTATTCAATTTATTTTAATTAATTCATTAAACCAAATTCACAATCAATTAAATGAATAAATCCTATTTATTCAATTTAATCCTCTTTCCTTTTTAAAATAAATTAAATAAAACATTTATTTAAATCATAAATCCCCCATACTTGCATTTTCCTACAAATGCAAGTTGCAACCACAAGTTGAAATAAATGAATTTTATTTTAATAAAATCCTATTTTCTCTCACCCACCAAATCCATTTGCACTCATAAACCCCCTTCTAGATTCTTCTAAACCCTTCCTAATTAACCTAATCCATCCTCTAATTATTGTCACATTCCTAAGCAACTTGGAGTCACTTCTCAAAGACTTTAAAGTCTTTGAAAAATATTAAATGCTTTGTGTGTCCAACAAGCTAACCTCCAAAGTGTTCCAAACCACTTATGGCTCTTACATGACTATTTATGGTTAACCCCTAACTCAACCCTCATGTGACTCGTGTCTTTTCAAGCATTTATTGCTTTGACCATGGTTATCCCTTTTACCTTTGCACAAGAGTTTATCCATTGAATAAAAACTTTATTCTTTGAATAAAGAATTTATTCACTCAACCCAACCTTGACCTTAACTCCCAAGTTAACTCTTAGGTCATGTAGAGCATTTAATGCTTATTCCCTCTCCTCTCAACCTATATGATATTGACACTTGTCATCCTGGGATTGGGTTGGAAGCCATCACATGAATTGAATATCATTCAATCCCGACCCTTGTTGAGATTACTCAATCTCAACCATCCATTGCTCCATTTTTCCTATAAATAGCCCATTTCTTCATAATCCAGATCTTGAAAACTTGTATGCATTTAATCTATAGGCATTTCTAGAGAGCATTTAGCATCATATTCACTGTTTTGGTTTAAAATCAATTAGTTAATTAGATAAATCTCTCATTTCAGCTTTTATTCACACTTGCATAGCATAGTTAAAACATTTTAATCTTGAACCTCCATAAGCATCCATAGTGAAAAAAGTTGCTAAGAGCTACACTAGTTTGGAATTTGGAGAGGAGAGGAACAAAAGAGAAGGAGCTAAGAGCATGGTAGAAGGCATTTGGAGATGTCTTCTTGCATTTACATTCACAGTTAAATGCTTTACTTTTTTTTCAGTGTATCTTTTGATATGCTTGCTTAGATTAGTTTTTGGTTGATTAACACTAACGATTTCTTGTGTTTTTGTGTGTTATACAACCACAGGTTTTAATCTAACACTTGTCCATTTCGCAGAGCATCAAATAGTATTAGCAACACAAGTGCTTGTAAGAACACTTATCAAAGTATTCTTGACAACCTCGTGGAAATTAGGAATGACATTCAAGGCACCAATAACTTTTCTGTAGATGTTATAGAGGTTATTCTTTCTAGGAAGTAGCAAGAGGTTTATAAGGGTTTATCCCTTTCTGAGCCTCAGGGTTTAGTGTCCAAGGAAACCTTGAAAGAGCATTGTTTTCCATCATACTTGGGAAAAAATGTCGTGAAGGGATATCAAGTTACTGGATGCGAGGATACCCCAACAGTTGCTTTGATATACCCATGTTTCCTTGTTGCACGTGGTCTTTATCCAAATAATGACCAAATTCCACTCTATTTTGCAATGTAGTTGTATGTTGAGTTTTTTTTTAAAAAGGACGTCAACTACACTGATTTGCCACCATATTTGGGTTAGGTCATAGTAAGCTTTCCTATAGGGACGCTTATCGTCAAGCAGGTCGACAAAATCTAGTACATAGGGTCATTGTTGGCCAGAGGGCACTCGCTATTTCCCCTTTGTTAGGTCATACGATAGATGGGGTTATTCGTAGTACCCAACTTCGAGGAGTCATTGATAGAATTGGCGACATTGCAACTATGACCGCTTCTAGTGATCAATATCAACCAAATAAAATTTAAAAAAAAGAACAATTTAGAATTATATAAATTAAAAAGACTTAATCACCTGAGAAGACTAAAAATGCATATTCACCTAAGAAAACTAAATGTGTGTGTGAGTGAGAGAGAGAGAGAGAGAGAGAGAGAGAGAGAGAGAGAGAGAGAGAGAGAGAGAGAGAGAGAGAGATGCATACTTGTTTGAGCTTGGGCTGACCCTTCTCTAACTTTTATAGCTTGAGCTTCTATTTGAGCTTGTGCTTGTTGAGCGCTAGCTACATGCCAAATAAAATTTACAAGAAAGAACAATTTAGAATCGTATAAATTGCATAAGAAAACTAAAAAGACCTAAAGATGGCAAGAGAATAAGAAAGAGAAAGATACTAATAATCTTTAATAATCACCTATTGAAGACTAAAAGGAGAAGGAGAGAGAGAGAGAGAGAGAGAGAGAGAGAGAGAGAGAGAGAGAGAGAGAGAGAGAGAGAGAGAGAGTAAACATAATCACCTAGAAGAATAAAAGGAGAGAAGGCGATGTTGAATAACCAAAATATTGAGAGGGGAGGAGTGAATCAGTATTCCCTTTAAGTTATTTAAAATTTTAATTAACCAATTACATAACATAATTCAAATGTAGCAAAGAAAAATGAGACATAAAACATAACACCCAATTTATACGTGGAAAACACGATATGGGAAAAACCACAAAGATGATACTCTCAGGAATAGTGTAGTATGCAACCAGTTACACGATACAAGAGGAGGGGTGGCTCACTGCCGGTTTGGCTCACTGTTAGTTTGGCTCACTGTTAGTTTGGACTTATTGTCTAATATATAGAAGAGTGTTGGAATGCTCTGATACCAATTGTTAGACAGATCAGATATCGGGAGTAAATTGAGAGGGGGGGTGAATCGGTTTACTATAAGTAATCAGAACTAATGCATTTCAAAACCTTTGAACTGGAGCACAAAGAAACCAAAACAATGAAAGATATAACATGAAAGTATAGTACACACGACACCAATATTTTTGACATGGAAAACCCGATAAAGGGAAAAACCATAGTAGGAAACCCTACCTAGAATCAAATAATACTTCTATAGCAGTATGTGAAATAATTACAATGGGGATTGCACCTGCAATCAGGCCAACTGCCTAGAGCTCACTACTCATCACAAAAAGAAGTCCCACTGACTTACATAAACATCAGACTACAATCTGAAAAGAATAAACTATGAAAGTAGCATCTACTAATGTTTGATATAGTTTTAGTTAAGCACAGATGTCTGTCCTACAATACAAACCTTAAACCCTTCGTTGAATGATATAACTTTGTTTGCTCATAAACCACTCTCTGATAATGAAGACATAACCATCCATCCATCATACAAATTACATGAATAAGTCACCTATAAATACAGATCATCAATTTTATTGACAAGATCGGTTAAACCCTAAACCTATAAACCCATAATTACAAAAATTACATCACACAGTATCACTGGACCAATATTATGATTTACATTACGAGCATGTGCACAAAGATGGTGGTCAGAAAAATGGACACCACCCAAAAAAAACTTGGAAAAACAAGCAGCGTGTATGCAGTTTTAAAATTTGAAATTCTCGCGTACGTGCTTAGGTTTGTTCTTTCCGAGCCTAGAAAAGTTAGCACGTACGTGCTACGCCTAGAAAAATTAGCGTGTACGCGCTGCTCATAGGAAAATGAGCATGTACGCACTAATAATCCAAATAAAACCGCGTACGCGATGCTTGGTAAAAAAAGTTAAAAAAAAAAGCTAGGTCTCATTTACCCGTGAATCGCATTTTTAACTTCGTTTTTTCCCCATTACCTCTCCTAAACTGCGAACAGGGTCTAGATTTGTCCTCCAGGCTATGGATCAAGGTTAGTTTTTGTTTATTTTTGTCTTTCATTCCGGTTTATGCAATTTGTTTTACATTTTGATTAGGTTTTTTCATTTTTTGTTTCAAAAACCAGATTCTTCTAATCTAGAACATGAACAACCAAATGCACCTCCTGAAAACCCACAAGAACAACCAAATGCACCTCCTGAAAACACACAAGAATAACCCCCAATTCCTCTTTTTGACCGCACAGCCGAAACATAGGAAGAATTAATTAATCAGTTAGGACAAAATACATCTAAAATCAATAGACTGATTGTAAAATTGAAAACTTCTGAACTTGACCATCATCAATCCCTTGCCACTAGCCTAGAAACATTAGCTAGTGGTGCCATAGCCGTTTCCATAGAAAAAACCAAATGGGGAAGCTTTAGGGCTAGGTGTCGTCAATTCTATGCCAATGTGCTATCATATGATGGAGTAAAAAACAAAAATATTTCTAAACAACAAATATGTGCCCTTTTTGTTGATCCCAAAACTGGTCAGTCATTACCTCTTAATGCAAAGAGGTTTCCCATACATTGGTGTAGCAATGTGCAGATGAAGAATCTTTTTTGGCAGAGGTGGTGGATGGTCTTTGATGATCCACCTTGTAATAATTATGAGGTGCCATTATATTTTTTGAGAAAAATATATTGTGAGTTTGTGCTCAATGTGCGACCAAACTATTTTGACATGAGAGAGTTTCATGGTAGAGGTGGTGGCTCTGCCCAAGATAGACCTGGAGCCCGTAGGCAATTAGCCGCAAAGAGTCGCCACCCCCTAGCACCTAAACCCAAGGTGCATCAAGTTGTCCCATTAGAGCTGAAAGAGTCGATGGAGCTACAAACTCTTCAAGCGGCCACAACATTGACCGGTGCCATCATCCAGCATGGTATGTCATTAACACACCCTATTGTATTGGATGATGAGCCTTTAGATGGCAACAGAGAGCCCATCGAGCATATGTGTGTCAGTTGCTCGAGGATATGCTCGGGGATAGATGATGCTGCCGGTGCAGATGGATACTCATATCATCTGTGCACGATTTGTGGTTGTAGATGTCAGGCTCACATGGTTGAGGATGTCGTGCTGACAGACGAGTTGATGGACATGGTGTTTTCCCATTAGCCATAGACACAGGTGTGTTGATTTGAATTCATAACATTTTATTTATCAATCACTTTAAATTTATAATTACATAAATGAATTTTCATTTATACATCAATTTAAATTGAGACAAATAATATGCATTTCAGGATGCAGCAGCGGTATCCCATACACCTCCCCCAGTTACTATAGTTGCAACTTTGATGCCCGAGGTATAAATTTTGTAACATGTTAAAATAGAATAGTACACTTTGAATTAAAAAAAATACAAGATATACTAACTATGTTTAATGCTTGGTCCAATTTCTGGTTTGTAGGTGTTGACAGGGGACGAAATGTCCCAGATTGATGACATCACGCTCTAAGCAATCGATTTTGGCCTACAAGGCTATATGGTATCATATTTTGTACAACTCTTTTTATGTATTGTTTTGATGGAATATGCAAGTCATTTCATTTTAGATTTTTAAAATTATGTTTAATTTATTATCTGCACTAATATCTCATGTTAATTTTGTGTTTTTAGGGTACCCCCTCAGCGTCTAGGGCTCGTCCTAAGAAAAAGAATTCCTCGAAGACGCCAAAATGTGTGAAGAAGGTAATTGAACACATTTTTAGTTGTACAATTTTTTGAAAATGTTGAAATCAAGTATTAGTTGGGGTTTGTAGATTGATTAGCGTTTTTTTGTCTATTTTACATGTACAGCGGCCATTGAGCTTTGTGGATATTTTGAATGCACCTGATTCACCCGCGGATCAAGAGAGGGCAGAGGTATGTATCTCTACTTTATTTTCTTGATTTCATGATTTTATGCACGCGTACATGTGAACTTGTGATATATTATAATCTTTTTTTTTTTCATACAAAAAATATCCATACCTATTTCGTTAATGACGAACCCTCGTCCTTGCACTGAAGAAGCATATCAGGATCCGGTACACTTTTGTTTGATATATAAAATTAATTGTTTTTAACCTTCAATACTTATCATTATATTAATTTTATTTAATCTTTGTATATTTTTTGTATAGGTAATAGTGACAGTTTCTACATCAATGGTGAGCCATCCTTAGTCTATTGGAGAAGCATCTTAGGCATAGGTATGTCATTGTTCTCTATATTATAGCTTTTAAGTGTTTTTGATATATTTATGTTAGTACATTGTATTAATTGTACATTTAATCTACAATAGACTCCTTCATGGTACGACCATAACGTGGATCCATTTAAGTATGTCTTCAAGAAAACTCCTAAGAGTGACAAGGAGAGGAGAGCAAAGACATTAGCTCCTGGATCAACCAATGAGGTAATCTACATTTCAATTGCAAAGGAATTAAAGTTAAATGCATAGTTATGTTGTTAATTGTGAACTATTTTCTACAAAATAATTCTAACTTGGCTTTTGAATTATGGTTTTGCAACCATCTACAGAGCCGCATATTGCACCGAAGAGGCTTGATTTTGATGATCCACCACAAGTTTGTAAGGAAGTTAAGTAGCGGAAACAACTTCCTACACTAACCTTGAGAGGAGGGTAATGCAAAACTTTTTCAGATCATTACAACAGTTATAGAAAATAGAAATAGATATAATAGCAATCATACCACAACACAATGATTTACGTGGGGAAAACCCTTTCGGGAGAAAAACCCCACCCTCCAAAAGCAGCTCTATATTTTATTCAGCAATCAAAAACAGAATACAACATACTTGCAGAGCAAGCTCTTCGGAGGAGTACCACTAATCAGAGATTCAGAGGCAACTCAATAGCCATGAGACTCTTACACACAACCTCTATCTCACACACCTCATAAATAGGAGATACAATACAAGAAACTGTCAAATGGTATTACAAAACCATGGGCTAAAACCACCCAATAAGGTGTAGCCGACCTTATCTCCCTTCTAGATGCCCTATGACATGTTAAAGCACACATCAACATGTGTCGCTCCCCTTTACAGCTCATTTATGTATCCGATACAAATTATTTTTCCTATTTCAGGAGTACAAACTTCCGGAGGCCATAACTTGAGAACCGGGTGTCTGATTGACGAACCGTTTGAAGCGTCGGAAAGCTCGCGAAGTGCTCTATCACCTCATAATTTTTCCTATTTCAGGAGTACAAACTTCCGGAGGCCATAACTTGAGAACCGGGTGTCCGATTGACAAACCGTTTGAAGCGCCGGAAAGCTCGCGAAGTGCTCTATCACCTCGTAACCAGCTTTGCCAGTTACGGCCACTTTTTAGGGCGTTTCGGAGCCTCTAAAGTCCCCAAAATTAAGTTTAAATATTTTATTGCACCCCTCCAAGACGAAAACATTAATATCTTCAAAACTAGCTGTGACCTTGCGATGCAACTTTACCGGAATGCTTATCTAGCCAACCAGAAGCTTCAGGGAGAGTTTCGCACCATTTCGTGCTCAAATGAAAACTTACTATAAATAGTAACCTCGCATAAATGCAAGGTTGAGACACCATTTTTCCCAACAAAGTTTAGGATCATATAGTGTTATTTTTGGTCATAGAATGACCAATACATGTAGATATATTCTACATTTTTATTGTATATCGATTTGGACATGGCATATGCCACATTTTTATAATACTTGTATTGACTTGGTAGACATGCCTTTTATATATATATAAATATTGATATTCGATCCAATAAATGTTTAATGAGTTCATTATTTTATATTCGTTGTATTTTGTTGTTGTCCTTTTATAAATTTAAATGAATATTTGCATATGAATATTTGTATTTTGAGTTTGTAACTCTCTTTATATATTTTAGACCTAATTACGATGGGAGAAGGAGTAGGGAGAGGTAATGGGAGTATTCAAATTTCAAATTCACTGCAAGGCAGGAACTTTGGTTCCAATGGTGGGAGTGGGCAGATGATTGCTGGTTCCACAGGAGAGAAGGATAAGCCTCTGGACTTTCTGGAATCTGCAGCCATTCCGCTAACTGGTGGTACTCTGCCAGAGGAGACAGTGGGTTCCTCTGGGCTCTTGGGGGAAGGGTCTAGCGAGGGACCCATCCCACGTGACGACTTTGGGGAGAGCGAAAAAGATCCAAAAAATGGTCTTCCCTCTTTGCTACAAGACCAACTGGTAAATCCTCATTTCCTCCTGTGAAGGATATTTCTAATCCCTCAGGTGGTAAGTTCGCTATCTCTATCCCTGATCTGGTATTGGACCATAATATAAATAGTATGTCAAACTCCTTGGTAGGAAAATTTATGGGACCACGTCCAAATATTGAAGTTGTTAGGGCCTATGTCAAGCAAAAATGGGCCCTTAAAGGCAATGTAAAAATTTCAACTTTACCTAAAGGCCTTTTGTCTTTTTCTTTTTCATGCGAAGAAGATAAACTTATGATTCTCTACGGGAGCCCCTGGTTGGTAGGAAAGACAACCCTGGTTCTTTGTAAATGGCAACCGAACCTGAACATGAACGACTCTCTCTTGACATATGTTCTAGTTTGGGTTAAGCTACCAGGTTTGCCTCTTGAATATTGGGCAGAAATCATCTTCTCTGGAATTGCAAACTCCTTTGGTGAACTGCTTTCAATAGACCCAGTTACAGCTTCAAAAAGGAGACTCACTCATGTTAGATTCTGTGTAGGGCTAGCCCATGATGCAGATATGTCGGAACAAATAGATTTAGTATCTAAGCTGGGAACTTGGAAGCAACATATTGAATATGAATCTATTCCCTTTGCCTGCTTCCATTGTAAAAAAGTAGGCCACTGGGCAAAGTCCTGTCCTACCAAACCAAAGGCGGAGTCCAGGCAGCCTAAGAACCATACTGAGAACCAAAGGGCGCCAGAAAAAATGGTTATGGCAAGCCAAACTCTCAAAGAACAAAGAAGAAAATTCAAATTGTTTTAATCCCTTGGGGGAGACGAAGGTTATGCCCTTAGCCCCTATCTCTAGTCCCCCAACCCAGGAAGTTCTGAGCAATGATTCAATCAAAGTCAACTCTCCGGTTACTTCTCAAACAGGGGAGCTGAAAGACCAGACTGAACATTCAAATGAAATAGTTGAAGTGGTAGTTGACACCTTTGAGGGAAAGGAACATCAAGAGAAAAAAGATCAACCGAAGGAAGGAGAGATCCTTGACTCCCAAGAAGAAAAGACTGATTCCACTCTGCTCATGTCTAATCCTAAAATACAAGAAGCCCAAAAATGTGCTATTTTGGGTCTGAATCTCTCGGACTCAGATTGGGGTTCAAAAACAACTAATAGTGAGTCAAATGATTCAAATGTTTCCAGAACCCCAAATTGGGGAAATGAAGAGGAAATTACAAAATCCTTAGCAACCCGGAAGAGGTTCCCGAGATAAATGCTGAGTGGAAAATACTAGAGTATAGGAATAAGAAAGGATGTACTCCCTCGACATCTCTTCTAAGGAAATATAACAAAATGGCTCAAGTTGATGTTGGGTATACCTCCTCCCCAGGTTGACCCTCTAATCACATAGTCAGAAACAAGGAGGCCAGCAAGAACATTGCAGATGGAACCCAGAAGACTCTCAAGGAGTTAGGAATTGGCAAGTAACTATGAAGATTATCTCTTGGAATATTAGGGGAATCAATAATCCCCATAAGCATGACATCATTAGGAATATGATTAGGGACATTAAACTTGATATCTTTTTAATCCAAGAAACCAAAATGCGTAAAGAAAAAGTTGGATCTTTGAAGTTTTTAAAAAATGGATATGTTAGTGGTGGTAGTTTTGAAGGTGCTTCAGGAGGCATAGCTACCATCTGGAATCTTAATTCTATTAAAGATCATGTTATTATTCAAGACAACAACTTCTCTTGTATCAAATTTGAGTATTTAATAGATGGCACTTCATGGGTTCTCACCAACATTTATGCACCCAACACTTTGAAGGCTAGAAATTCCTTATGGAAAAAACTTGTTCATGCTAGGGACAGTTTCAGAAATCTTAGTTGGTTGGTTATGGGACATTTCAACACTCCTTTGAGAGAGGAGGAGAAATATGGAGGAAGTCCCCCTCAGCTAGAAAGTAGGATGGCCCTAATGGACTTCATTAATTCTCAGGCTCTTAATGACTTGGATATTCAGGGATGTAATTATACTTGGACTAATAGGAGAACTGGTAATGACCTTATCCAAGTTCGTCTTGATAGGACTCTTATTTCTGATGATTGGTATAGTCATTATTTTCATTCTTTATCGACCCGTATTCGGGTTGGATCGGATCACTTTCCCATCACTTTCATAGCTGACTCTATCAATAGAAGGAGAAATTTCCCCTACAGATTCAAAAAATGTGGACCCTTCACCCAAACATCAAAAGTAACATTTAGAAATGGTGGAACATTCAGGTAGAGGGAACTGCTATGTATAGAGTTGTTAAGAAGCTTAAAAGTGTAAAGGATAACATAAGATTCTAAATCCAGCTTTGGGAACATTTTTGAGGCTAAAGGCAAAGTCCAGGAAGACCTTAAAGAAATACAAGCTCAAATCCAGAAAGATGGTTTCAGTACTATGTCTATTGCTGATAAAAATGAGACTCTCAAAAAATACCATAACATCATTGCCAAAGAGGAAACGTTCTGGAAGCAGAGATCCAGATGCATATGGCTTAAGGAAAGAGACAAGAACACAAGATTCTTCCATATGTCGATGATCAAGCATAAAGCAGTTAATAGGGTCACTAAACTTGTGGTTGATAATGGGGAGATCACCAAGGAGGATGAAATCAGGATCGAAGCTAAAAGTTTTTTCTCGGATTTGCTAAGAAGGGATCAGAGGTTGGATGTTGAAACTCAATCTTCCTTCCTTCGTAACATTCCTTGTCTCATTGATGAACAAAAGAATGCTTCCCTTTCTTCCATTCCCTCAACTCTGGAAATCAAAAATGTTGTCTTCTCCTTTGAGGGAAATAAAGCACCAGGCCTAGATGGTTTTCCCATGTTCTTTTTTCAAGACTTTTGGGACATTATCGGGAAAGATGTCTCCAATGGGGTCAAGGAATTTTTTGGGGCTAGAAAACTTCTGAAAGAAATCAATGGCACTTTTATTGCTCTCATTCCTAAAACTCAAGGTGCCAACTCTATGGACAAATTTAGACCCATCAGTCTTTGTAATTCCTTTTATAAAATTATTTCAAAGGTTCTCACCTCTAGATTGCTGTCTGTCCTCCTTGATATTATAACCCGCCAGCAAAATGGTTTTGTCCCTGGTCGTCAAATTCTTGACTTGATTATTACTATCCATGAGAATATCCACTCTCTTGTCAAAGCTAAGAAGTAGGGTCTCATCCTCAAGCTTGATCTCTCCAAAGCCTATGATAGGGTTTACTGGTCTTTTCTTATGAAGGTTCTTAAATCTTTTGGTTTCTCCTCTAGAGTTTTGGATCTCATCACCCTCCTCACCACCACAACCTCTTTTGCTGTCCTTGTCAATGGTTCCCCTTCCCCCTTCTTCCAAGCTTCAAGAGGTCTTAGGCAAGGGGATCCCATTTCCCCCATCCTCTTCATTATTATGGCTGAATGTTTTGGAAGGACTATGGAAAATTTGGTTTTGCAAGGATCCTTTAAGGGTCTGCACCCTTTCTCAACTCATCTTGTTTGTTCTCATCAACAATTTGTCCTTGATACTATTATCATGGGGGAATCTAGCATATCTGAAGCTAAAATCCTGAAGAATACTCCTTTTAAGTTTGCCTCAGCTTCTGGCCAGCTAATCAACTAGACAAAAAGTGAAGTTTTTTTCATCAATTCCCTTGAGAGAAGACAAAAGAGAATTAGTAGAATCCTGGAGTGTAGGATTGTTGATTTTTCTGCTACCTACCTTGGACTCCCCATGGGCACTGCATCTCCTGAATCCTTCTAGAGTTCTTTAGTGGACAAATTCCATAAAAAGTTAGCTGGCTGGAAAGAAGCCCTCTTAAGTCAGACTGGCAAGCTCCAACTTCTTAAAGCTTCTCTTCAAAGTATTTTGATTTATGCTCTTAGCCTCTTCATAATTCCAGTTAAGTATGCTGATGCAATCGAGAAAATTAAAAGAAGATTCCTTTGGTCTTGGGTTGAAGACAAGAAAAGAATGTCTTTGGTGGCTTGGGACCAGGTTTGCAGATCGAAGAGCAAAGGTGGTCTGGGCTTGAGGAGAATTAGAACCTTAAATGAAGCTCTCCAATCCAAACAAGTTTGGAGAATGTTCCATTTTGATACTGAATGGTACAAAATTTGACGAAGTAAGTACTCTCTTTAGTCCTCTTCTCTTTCTTCTTTTATCAAATCGGATCTTAGCATCAATGGATCCCATATATGGAATCATGCATCTAAATGTAAAGAAAGTTTAGCCAAAGGTGTGATCTCGAAAGTTGGAAATGGTAGGAAAGTTAAGTTCTGGGAGGATCCTTGGCTATAAACCTTTAGTTGAAATCAATGATTGGGCCCCCCATTCTCCCTCCTGTATTAGAAATTTTGGTTCCTTAGTTGCTGAATACTGGACTGGCAACAAATGGAAGAACATTGAAAGTATCCATCCCAGCCTTTCTAAGCTCAAGATCCATATGTCTGCGGTTTGGTTGAACAAAGAGGTGGATTCCCTGATTTGGAAACATGATCCTAAAGGTACCTTAACTATTTCTTCTATGTATGGTGTCTTGTCCTCCTCTCTTTCAGTTAACCCCTTTTGGTCTAAAGCTTGGATTAGAGGCCTAACCCCCAAAATCAATTTCTTCTTTTGGACCATCCTCCAAAATAAAATCTTGAACCTTGACAATCTAAAAAGTAGAGGCTTTGCGTTCCCAAATAGATGTGCTTTGTGCCTTAAGGAAGAAGAGTCTGTGGACCACCTTGCCATCCACTATTCCTTCTCAGCCTCTGTTTGGGAGAGATTCTTTAAAAGTTTTAATTTGGCCTGGGTGTTTCCTAATACTATCAGTGATCTATTTTTCTCCTGGAACATAAATTGGACTAACCCCTTTTTGAGATCTTTGTGGCAGATTTCTCTTCCTCACATCCTGTGGGTTCTATGGAAAGAAAGAAATAACGGAATCTTCAGGGATGTCTCCCTCAATCAGGATATTGTGTTCTAGAAAATTCAATGGGCTATCCAGGAAAATATAGGGATCATTGAGGGTCCTTGTTTCTCGAATAACTCTCTACAATCAACCATCTTAAGTGAGTGGAATATGAAGATTGTCGACATACCTAACCCCATCCAAAATAAAAGGCTTGAAGCAAGATGGCACACCCCCCCATATGGATGGTTCAAAGTTAATTTTGATGGTGCTGCCAAAGGTAACCTGTGCCCTTCAGGTTGTGGAGCTGTTCTAAGAGACGACAAAGGAATATGAAAGGAGATGGTTGTTGTCCCTATTGGAACTCAAACTAACCATAATGCTGAAGCTATGACAGCTCTCCAAGGTATCCTCCTAGCTAAAAAATGGAACTGTCCCTACATTTGGATTGAAGGGGACTCAAACAACATAATTAATTGTCTTAAGGGAATTACAAAACCATCTTGGTCGATCTACAATATAATCATCACTACTACAGACCTTATTAGCACATTTAAAAAAAGCTACATTTCCCACATTTATCGGGAGGCCAATTGCTCTGCTGACTGGGCAGCTAATGTGGCGATAAACAAAGAGGAAAAGTTTACGTGGACGAGAAAACAAGGTCTCCCCGAAAATGTCAGGCAAATCATTTTTAATGATCGATATAGAAGTACCCCAAAGATTCTTGATGGACAGGATAATTTTTAAAAGTACTAACTTGAGAACTTCGAGTCACTATAATAATAATAGACTCATTCATTACGATATCAATGCCAGTAGTTCCCATTCTTTCTAGGTAACTATGATAGTTCTGAAAAGCTCTCAAGCTAATTTGCTCTGCAAGTTCCAAAATCTGGCTTTCAACAGTGACAACATGGGCAGAAACAGGAGGAGATATGAATCGAGTAGCTGTAAAGAATGGAAACAAAAGGATGAGGTTTGGGGTATTTTGCAGAAGGGAGGTTTCTCGAACTTTATGGAGAGACTCCATGGATGAGATGGCAGAGTTACCAATTTTTTCTGCAAAAACTAGAAAAAGGGCATGCTAAAAATGGGAAACAAAACGGTGGAAATTGATGAAGATTTAATTGCTCAAGCCACGGGTCTCACAAGAGAAGGGTGCAACTTCTACAAAGATAGGAAAGTCAGCAAGGAAGCAATTGAAAGATACTTGACCATCGAGAAGGAGAAAAAATGACTGGTAAAATTGAGCAAAACTTACTACCCACCTAGGGCTTTTGCCAAACCCTAGCGGGAGATTCTCTTTGTCTTAATGCGTTATATCACTCTAGATGGGAGGTTCACGAAAGTTTATGGTTATCACTTTGTTCTATTAAATCACTTTAGGCACAATGAAAAGGTTAGCTTCCCTTATTTTCTGCTCTGTTTGATGAATTCTACCATCAAGGCATACAAAGAAAACCCAATGGGTGATACTGCCATGCACCAAGGCCTTATGGTCCTCATTTATGACCATATTAAGTCCAACCAAATAGCTCGAATGCAGCCCTTTGTGGATTCTGAGGATGAGGGGTCTGACTCGGCCTTCTTAGAGGAAGAGGATTTTGACAGTGACCCTTCAACTGATATGGAGGACAACATGGATGTCTCAGACTATGAAATCGGGAAGAAGAGGAGTTACGCCAAAACAAGACCTTCATCCTCTAAGGGCAAAAAGCCTAAAGGTAGATCCCAGATAAGTATTTCTTTGGAAGAAGAGGCGTCAGATGACTCTGAGGAGGAGAGCCCTCAAGGGATTCTGAAGAAGAAAACAAAAGCTAACACCCAGGCCAGGAAAAAGCACAAGAAGAAAGAGGAGACTGTTAAGGAACTAGATGTCTACCGGCAGGAGAGTGCCCTGGATGCTGATTAGAGTCTGGAAAAGGAGACTATGGGAGAAGCTCTTAGGGTTGTTGACACTATCATCACCCAACACATTCCTAAAGAGGAACGGGCAACCCCTGGAAAAACTGATCCCCCTGCTAACCCTCCCCCCGAGGGAATGATAGGCTTCATGGAAACTATGGAGTGGCTTATTAATGGTTACAAGAAAGTTGTGGATGAAAATAAAAAACTCTGCAACAGAGTTTTGATCTTGGAAACCATTAATACTGGGGAAGGAAAGACCATGGCCAACTATATAGAGGATTTGAAAAACACCATAGCTAAAGCTGAAAACATAAGGGATGCCTTCAATCCCAGGTTTGAAAAAATTGAGAAGGATTTGCTGGAAAGGAATAAGCTTGTTGATGTTAACGACCAAACTCTCTCGGATACTATTAACAAAGTTGGCAAAATTGAGGAGTGTCTGAAGAGCATTGTTGAACAGAGCCTTAGCATCTTGAGGATTTCAGCTAACAACACCAACACCCTTATTAGCAAGCTGGATGAAGAAAAGGAAATCATAGACATTGAGCCGGAAACTGAAGGAATAGGGGAAGTTCAAGGTCCCAGAACCCGCACAAGAGGCAAAAAGAAGGAAAAGAAACCCAACAAGGATCTGGAAGACCTTAAAGCTGTCGGGGCCACTTACCACGAGCTGGTGATAAAGGCGGAGGATCTGTTGAAGAAAATAGCTGTGTAGCGCCTTCTCCATTTCTTTGTTGTTGTTAGTTTTGCTGTCCTTTTTGGTTGCTGGCTTTTTGCCAGTCTTTATGTATGCGGTTCTTATGAGCTGGACTTTTTGGTGTTTTTTTAAAATTTCCTTTGTTAAAGGTTTCGGGTCTTGAAAACCTATTTTTTTAATTAATCAAAACAATATGAATATAAACAACAAAAATATATGATATAAAACATTGCAATCGTGGAATATGATTTGATAAAATTTCTAAAATGTTGAATTAACCCTACAAAACTTCTTGTATTCAGGTCATTATTGTGTATTTGCTATATTTGGTGGTTGCCATTTTATAAATTTAAATGAATATTTTCATATGTAACTAACAATATGAATATAAACAACAAAAATCGACAATATGAATATAAACAACAATGTGTTTGGTGCGAGAGCACCCTCACACTCGCAATGGTCAAATTTTGTTCATCGTGTGCACAAACCGATGTCACGAGCGCGTTCAGGTGGGTAGGTTTATGCTAGGAATGCCCTTGTCATGCATCCCAAAGCGCGAGAACGTCGAGAGTCATACCGTACCGGTGCGATCTCTCAAGTGCCCTAAGTCCAAAAAATTGTCAAAAATTGACGGATTGTTTCTTCCAATCCAGGACACATATGGTCAATTTTTTTGATCCCATGGGGTCGCGTGAGGCTCCTCTATAATGGCCTATCTTGGTTTTTGACGACTCAGAGCCATTTTCAATTAGTAGCATTTTTTCGCTTGCTCCAAAAACCGTCAGTTGCTTGCAAGGAAAAGTTGCAAGATTGGCTAGAATTGATTCGGTTTGTCGTATGCACAAACCGACATTGTGAGTGCATCCGGGTGGGTAGGTTTATGCTAGGCATGCCCCTGTTGTGCATCCCAAAGCACCAGAACATTGAGGGTCATACTGTATCGGTGCGATCTCTCAAGTGCGCTAAGTCCAAAAAATTGTCAAAATTTGACGGACTGTTTCTTCCAATCCAAGACACATACTATCGGTCTATTTGATCCTATGGGGTCATGTGAGGTTCATCTATAATAGATTATCTCGGTTTTTGATGACTCGGAGCCATTTTCAATTAGTAGCATTTTTTCGCCTGCTCCAAAAACCGTTAGTTGCTTGCAAGGAAAAGTTGCAAGATTGGCTAGAATTGATTCGGTTCGTCATATGCATAAACCGACATCGCGAGCGCATCCAAGTGGGTAGGTTTATGCTAGGCATGCCCCTGTCATAAATCCCAAAGCACCAGAATGTCGAGAGTCATACCGTACCGGTGCGATCTCTCAAGTGCCCTGAGTCCAAAAAATTATCAAAATTTGATGGACTGTTTCTTCCAATCCAGGACACATATGGTCGATCTGTTTGATCCTGTGGGGTTGCATGAGGCTCCTCTACAATGGCTTTCAATTAGTAGCATTTTTTTGCCTGCTCCAAAAATCGTTAGTTGCTTGCAAGGAAAAGTTGCAAGATTGGCTAGAATTGATTTGGTTCGTCGTATGCACAAACTGACGTCGCAAGCGCATTCGGGTGGGCAAGTTTACGCTAGGCATGCCCCTGTCATGCATTCCACAACACCAGAACATTAAGAGTCATACCGTACCGGTGCGATCTCTCAAGTGCCCTGAGTCCAAAAAATTATCAAAATTTGACGAACTGTTTCTTCCAATCTAGGACACATACAGTCGATCTGTTTGATCATGTGGGGTCACGTGAGGCTCCTCTACAATGGCCTATCTTGGTTTTTGACAACTTGGAGCCATTTTCAATTAGTAGCATTTTTTCACCTGCTCCAAAAATCGTTAGTTGCTTGCAATGAAACGTTGCAAGATTGGCTAAAATTGATTCGGTTCGTCGTATGTGCAAACCGACGTCGCGAGCGCGTCTGGGTGGGAAATTTTATGCTAGTTATGCCCCTGGCATGCATCCCAAAGCACTAGAACATCAAGAGTCATACCGTACTGGTGCGATCTCTCAAGTGCCCTGAGTCCAAAAATTTATCAAAATTTGATTGGACTGTTTCTTCCAATCCAGGACACATACGGTCAATCTCTTTGATCCCATGGGGTCATGTGAGGATCCTCTACAATGGCCTATCTTAGTTTTTGATGACTTAGAGCCATTTTCAATTAGTAGCATTTTTTTGCCTGCTCCAAAAATCGTCAGTTGCTTGCAAAGAAAAGTTGCAAGATTGGCTAGAATTGATTCGGTTCGTCGTATGCACAAACCGTCATCGCGAGCGCATCTGGGTGGGCAGGTTTATGCTAGGCATGCCTCTTTCATGCATCCCAAAGCACCAAAACTTTGAGAGTCATACCCTATCGACGCAATGTAGAAGTTGTTTGACAATTTTTTTGACAATTATTTTGACAACAATGACAATTTTTGCTCAAATTGTATCTAGTCTCAATCTATGACCCCTATGACCTCGATAATGACTCAAATAATTATCCATGATTATACAAGAATCAAGAATGCTCATGATTGACCAGGGACACATCACATATACTCAAAACATAGTCACAAAATATTGACACACAAAATAGTCACAAAACATTGTCACATATTATTCAAAAATTTGCCTCTAAATATGGTCAAATCAGCTCTTGGCTATTTGATTATACAAAAAATTGTCTTACAAATAATCTCATGGGTTTTTATACAAAATTTGGCATTGTAATATGTGCGATTCAGCTCATCGCCATTTTAATATACAAATCATCTCATGGGCTTTTATACAAAATTTGGCATTACAATATGTGCGATTCAGCTCATTGCCATTTTAATATACAAAATTTGGCATGTACATACGTACAAATCAGCTCATTGCCACTTAAATATACAAAATTATGCCCCTAAACATGTAAAAAATCAGCTCATGGGCATTTATATATACAAAAAATGAATATAGAACAATTTGTCGATGATTTATACAAAATTCTCAAAATCATTCTACTTTGAACTGTAGAATCAATCAAGTGAGCCTTCAGGATCATCTCTAACCTGTAATGTGTCAAGTATTGCCTTGTGGTTAGATTCACGAACTTTCCATAAAATTTTGTTACAAGGTCTACCACGATACTTCATCAAATGAATATTTGTTGCAACAACAAGGTTAGAGAAATGAAGAATATGTCTGTGTGTTTCAAAGTCCTCGAACAACCAAACATCATAATTCTTGATAGCATATCTCCGAAGCCATGTTCCTGTCACGACAATAGACTCTATTGGGTACTCAATACCCTCTCCATCAATGATTGTGGTTGTCAATTTTCTTTTAGGCTCAACACAACGACACAAATAGTAATTTGTTCCTTCTTCATTGTTCTCTTCTGCAAAAACTGCATACACATGACTTGCATTTTACAAAGTGTTAATTAATACCAAAAATAAAGTATGATGTACAACAAAATGAACCAAAAATAATACTTGCAAAAAAATTAACTCAAAAAATCACCTTAATGCACTAGGTCAGATACATGGTCAAAATCCACTGATGTCTCCATATGGCTCAATTGTAGTGCTTTGGGAATTTGATATGAATCAATGGGAACCAACGGTCTACAAGACCATTTGTCAACCCACTCTTCTGATTCACATTCTTCCCACAAACAATACATGCATGAAGAGCAAAAACATACCATTTGTCTCGTATAAATTACTAGTGAACTTGAATTTGAACTCATAAATGAGAGCATGTCACTCGATTTTGCAATTGTACAACAATCTAGATAGTTTTCAATGTTAGATTCAGTGATCAACCAAAAATATCTACGAACCAATGATGTACCTGGATTACCTGGACCAATCGTAGACTTACACCATCGCACAATTGTTTCTGCATCTACCAACTCAACACCACCTTCGTACTTCAATTCATCCTTGGCTAGGGCTCTTTTCACACATGCTCCTGCACCATCATGCTCTCCCTTACCATGTCCAGCCTTAGTGAAATTCGAAAAATGTTGTACACTGCTTGTCACATGCATCCTTTTCAACCAATAAAACATCCTTACATTCTTGAATTGTGCAGTGCAATTATCTGACCATATTAAGTGTCGGTTGTATCATATGTTCCTTTCCCTTAAACTATCATAGAAAAATTTAAAGCATCCTTGTACAAACTCTAATGAATGAGTATGATCATCACTTATGTAGAAGTGATACTCTCTTACAACCTTTCTATCCTCCTATGTGCTATCATCTGCATGCATGAATGCTATGTGTACGAAAATAGAAACTTGTGTAGAGTGATAATATATGGATTGCACTTCATTTTGAGGTTGTAGTGTATAATTTTCAGTGAAATCAACAATAGAGACAATGGTGCCAAGAGGAAATGTGTCCTTACATAACTTGAATTGCTCATCTAACCATCGCACTCTATGTGTATGCATTATGTACTCATAGACTAGTTTCTCTTGAAACATTTTCATAAATTGAGCTACACATATATCATTTTTCACTAGCTCACATCTCTTCAAATATTTTCCATCTTTAACTCCATATGTGATTGTCTTGTATTTTTTGAAAGAAACTAGTTTTGTACCAATTTCATGTGTGCTCTCCAAGTGTATGCATCTTGGTAAACGTTGCAAACCACCACATATAGCACAAGAACCTTCCAAACAAGGCATCTTATAATAAATGCAACCATCATGTCTATTACATAGCACACTTGAAATAAATTCTCTTGCCGACTTAGGAGGTGCTTGTATATTACATTCCTGTAAAACATCGTTAGTGTGCAAAGTAGAACAAATATGATGAAAAATACCATAATGCATGGAAAATTCAATATGCATCCTACAACAATACATGGTGCGTACATGATTAATCTTAATATAAAAAGGTTTTGCCATTTCAAAAAATCTTTGAGAAATTTTTATTGAGGAAACTTTTGAAGGAATCTTTCATAAAATTTAGTTTGAGTCATATCCAAATAGTGTTTCACATGTGGCTCATGATTTTTAGATCCAATTCACCTTCTAACAACATCTCTTTGGTTGGGCGATACTCTTGTGTTGTCATGCTAGAAATTTTCAATAAATGTTTTTAGTGCATAACAACAACCTTGTCTTTGTGTGGTAGTCTACCCAAGAATGCCCAAAGAGAATTATTGTTAGGTTTCTCTATTTGTTGTCGCCTCTTTAATGCTTTACTTAATGTTGTTCTACTAACGTTTAATGACCTGCTTGTTTTTCTTATCAAACAATCTTTTTTTATTTTCTTGCTCATTACGGTTGATGTAATGACACGTTGAGTAGCATTAGAATCTTTACTACGTGATTTTGAACCAATAGATTGATATGCATCAAATAGATTTCTGACAATAGTTCTTTCACTATTACTTTCAGATGATCTCAGGCCTATAATTTTCATTGTCTCTCTAAAATTCAATATTTTAATCATTTGAACAATTAATTGATATCTTGTGGTTTGATTTAAGTTTTTAAAATAATTTTTCCATATTCTTTTAACCATTCTCCTACAAGTTAGTTCATTCATTTTATTGGGCATTGACTTCAATATATTCTCATCAATGTCAATTAGATACTTTGGTTTCCTACAAATGATTCTAGGAGGTGTTAACATCGATGCATTATGTACATTCAATTCATCAAGTAGAGAAGGTGTAATATGTTCATCATTTAATTGATTATTCAATGCGGTATCTTCTTCAATTGCATTAGGTTCAAACGGTAAATTATCAAATGTTTCTTCTTCAATTGCATTAGGTTCAAACAGTAAATTATCAAATGTTTCTTCTTCAATTGCATTAGGTGCATTATATTCATTTGGTAAATTGAATTGAGATGTTGAGGATGACATACCTTCTTCTCCCATTGTTCTTATGTCACACAATTTCTTCATACGTTGCCTTTGTCTTTCCTTTTGAGCCTCTTGTTGTTCCATCGTTCCTCGCTTGTTCTTTCCCATGAATGATATCGGTTGACCTAAATAGAATCATATTACATATATATGTAAAGAAAAGTTCAAAAATAAATAAATAATCATAAATATGCATCTTATCACTATTTTTTGGAATCAAACTATTAAACAATCACAATTCAATCATTTGAAACCATGCAAAAACAAAAAACTAATAAAAAGAAATAATTCAATCATTTGAAATCATGCAAAAACAAAAAATTCAATTACTTTTATGTATACAACAGTGATACAAGTGCAAACACAGTTCCAGTGGGGCCTTCAACAACCTCAAAAAATTCTTTTGAGGCCGTTGAGGCTCTTGGGCAACTAAAACTATGTCTATAAATTGCGTACGTGCTATTAGACTATAAAATGTTGACAAGCCCAACAATATTCTTTTTTCCTATTCTGGGTTGATAAGTAGCGTGTACGCGCTACTAATCCTAAAAAATGTTATCACAGGGTAACAAATAATGGGAATAGTACCTTGTACGTGCTTATGAGTAATAAGTACTGCGTACGCGCTACTAAGCCTTAAAAAGTTATGGCAGGGCAGGGAACTAATAGTTTCAGTACCTCGTACGTGCTATTGAGAGAGGTAGAGAGAGAGAGAGAGAGAGAGAGAGAGAGAGAGAGAGAGAGAGAGAGAGAGGGTGGGAGAGAAGGGGTATAGAGGAAGGGAGAGGGAGAGAGGGAAGGAGGGAGAGGGAGAGAGGGAGAGAAGAGGGGGGAAGGGAGAGAGGGAGAGAGGTAGAGGGAGGGTGAGAGAGAGAGGGAGAGAGGCAAGGAGGGAAGGAGGGAGAGGGAGAGAGAGGGAGAGAAGAGGGGGGAAGGGAGAGAGATGGTGAGAGGTAGAGAGAGAGAGAGAGAGAGAGAGAGAGAGAGAGAGAGAGAGAGAGAGAGAGAGAAGAATGGGGGAAGGGAGATGTAGAGGGAGGGGAGAGAGGTGTAGAGGGAGGGAGAGAGGGAGAGAAGAGGGGGGAGAGAAGGTAGAGAGAGGGAGAGAGGGTAGGATGGAAGGAGGGAGTAGTAGAGGAAGGAGGGAGGGAGAGGTAGAGATAGAGATAGAGAGAGAGAGAGAGAGAGAGAGAGAGAGAGAGAGAGAGAGAGAGAGAGAGAGAGAGGAGAGAGAGAGAGAGAGAGAGAGAGAGAGAGAGAGAGGATGGATGGAAGGAGGGAGTAGTAGAGGAAGGGAGGGAGGGAGAGGTAGAGGTAGAGAGAGAGAGAGAGAGAGAGAGAGAGAGAGAGAGAGAGAGAGAGAGAGAGAGAGAGAGAGAGGGGGGAGGGAAGGTAGAGAGAGGGAGAGAGGGTGGGAGAGAAGAAGGGGTATGGAGGAAGGGAGAGGGAGAGAGGGAAGGAGGGAGAGGGAGGGAGGGAGAGGGAGAGATGGAAGGAGGGAGAGAGAGAGAGAGAGAGAGAAGAGAGAGAGAGAGAGAGAGAGAGAGAAGAGAGAGAGAGAGAGAGAGAGAGAGAGAGAGAGGGGGGGAAGGGATAGGGAGAGGGAGAGAGGGAGAGAAGAGGGGGGAGAGAGGTAGAGGGAGGGAGAGAGAGAGAGAAGAGGGGGGTGTGGGAGAGAAGAAGGGGTATGGAGGAAGAGAGAGAGAGAGAGAGAGAGAGAGAGAGAGAGAGAGAGAGAGAGAGAGATCTTAAGTGGTCACATGATACCATATGACCTCTTAAGAAACAATACGACCTCTAATGACACCTAAGGGGTCATATGGTGGGCTAATAAAATGATATATTAAATTTAAAGTTATGAATAGAACATCATACAACGAGACTCCAAGCAAACAAATAACGAGGCTTCACTAAAAAGCAAGTGTAAGAGCTTGACCTAACCCTAAGAGTACTGCCTAAGTTCTAAAACATATGATGCTATTAAATTTGCAAGGTTATAAGACTGATCTTGATTGTGACTATAGGAATTACACACTTGATTTATTTCATGGATATGTACCATTCCAAGTTGTTTGACAAGTGATGATCATCATATACTACCACTGCCATGCATACAACAAACTTTAATTTCTTTAGGTGACAAGCATTGTGTAACAACATGGGAACTCTTGCATACCCACCACTATCATTCTATCGGACATAATCTGTGTTACTCTCCCTCTTTCTCTTCCTACCTGTTGTTTTCTTTTGAAAAACATATTGCACGTACTCTGACTCATCATGTTGCTTTGTTGACACTATTTTCCACATCTGCTCAGCTCATTAAAAACACATTCGAGAAGAATATTGCTATAGGTTTCCTTGTTCGTCACGGTAATACACCTGTGGTTCAATTTCAAACCCTATTCCTCCTATTCAATATACACACAAAAATCCATCAGTCAATTTTTTTAGGAGAGGATACATGATAAAAATCAAAGAGGAAGTTGCAGACAAGAAATAAATTCACTTACTTCTATAGAAGTGCAGACACAGTTGCAGTGGGGTATGGAGGGAGGGAGGGAGAGAAGAAGAGAAAGAGGGATGGGGTATGGAGGGAGAGAGGGAGAGAGGGAGAGAGAGAGAGAGAGAGAGAGCTTGTATGCGTTTGGGAGGGGAGACAATACACTTACATGTGTATATATATATATGTTTAATATATTATATATACATATATTATATGTATATAAACATATTATATATACAATGTCATATTATACAGATATTATATATTACATATATTATATGTATATACATATATTATATATAGAATATCATATTAAACAATAGCGCGTATACGCTGTTTATAGTAAAGGTAGCGCATACGCACTGTTTATAGGGAAACAAGTGCGTACGCGCTGCTTACACTATAAGTACCCCGTACGCGCTTTTTAAACCATAATAACCTGGTACACGCTTTTGACTGTTTAGGCTTGGAAATAGGCCTGGATAACAAAGCTATGAATTGGAAGTTTGATTTCCCTCCATTTCTCTCATTTTTGACATGTTTTATTTTATCAAATTGGTTTATCGACTTTGTCATCATCAGGTTTAGACTTCATAAAGTGGGTATTTCTAAAATTTCCACCATATTTTCACCCATCTTTTGAGCTTTCTAACCATATAATTTGTTTTCAATTTGAAACAACAATAGCATATTATTATTGAATTTCTTTTACTAGTGTCTCTATAGTTCTCACAGATATAGGTGAACCATTTTTTTGAATAACTTTTGATATACTTATCCAAAATTTAAAAAAATTATATATTATTGTAGTTCACTTTATTCTTTACAATTTAAAAAGAAAAAAATTATATTTTTGTTTTGTTTAGTGCAACTTATGCTTCATGCATGAACAGGTACCTAATTTTCAGGATGTGCTCGATTGGGAAAAATCATAAAAATAAAAATACTCAAAAAATTACAAAAAAATACACATCTTCTAGTGCTCACTCTTAACTATCTTTCTGCCAAAGAATTTGTCAAAATACTAAAATCTAACTATGAATTTTTTGATGCGCACGTCAGACACTATGTTATGTTTTTTCAGAAAAAATCAGGGTCAGTTTTTCGTGCGCGAAGGATTTGACCCCCTTAATCTTATCCAATTTTGAAAAAGTTTAGTAGTTTGGAAACTAGATTCAGAGTACTACAATATTTGTTCTTTGATTATCTTCATATCTTGAGTGGATTTTAAAATTTTGCCTCCAAGTTTCAGGTTCACCTGATTTTAGAAAAAAAGTGTCCACTTATACCCCCCTTTTTGACCACCATCTTTATGCACTTACCCTTACATAACATGGACCTAAATCAAATATCCAAACAATTATATCTATCGTAAATTCCGTTAAGACCAAAATCCAACACACTTCACCAACCGGTAGAAACCCTTAGTGAAATAATAAAAAGTCTAACCGGATCCAAATAGGACCATCATGACAACACATCAGCCAAACCAAAGTCACCAAATACTCAGGATATGATCAAGAAGCACCTTCAGCATGATATAAACCGATTCCATTAGCTAGACCAAAATCATCTGACCAAATCATCAAATATCGCTTACCAGTAGAGCTAACTGGGAAAGCTAGAAGCTAGCCGATAAAGGGAAATACCAACCGAGAATAAAAGTGATATCACCAAATCATGAACCAATGGAATATAGCAAGCATACATCCAGAATATGCATCCAAAACCAAGTCCAAAGATTTGATCATACTGGATTGGAATCATAGCCAAAACCAAGACTAACCAGGATAGGTCCAACCGAGATACAGTGTTGACATCAATGACAACACTTAGCCAAATCCAACATATTTCCAACAATCTCCCCCTTTGGTATTGATGGCAATGCTGAATGTGAAAAACACCCAAGTGCCAAGGAATGCCAACAATCTCCTCAAATAATCAGGAAACAACAAAATATCTCTCCCCCTAAGATTAATGCCTTCTCCCAAAAGATTGACTGGTTTTCACATGAATACCTTCTCTCCCTTTGTCATCAATGACAAAGGATAGATACCAAAAAAAGAATACTGATCCAAACAAATGACTACCCCCCCTAAGTAGTAGCACCATCTTCATCAACCCATATTAGAAAAGTATGTCTGATAGGCTCACCGGATGGATGCATTCCTACATCTCTAAGTCTCTTTCGGAGGGTTGGTAACCCCCAATGGATCTCTGAGATATTGAATAGTATCTTTAGGCAATGCTTTAGTTAGATTATCTACAATTTGTTCCTTAGTACGCACATAAACCAATTTGACTTCCTTTGCTTCAACCTTTTCCTTTAAGAAATTATACCTTATAAAAATGTGTTTTGATTTGTAATGAAATACCAGATTCTTTGACATATCAATAGCAATAGTATTATCACAGTGAATAATAATAGGATCATCATAACTTACCCTTATATCCTCTAACATTTGTTTCATCTATAAATTTGAGTACAGTTAGTAGCATCAACTACATATTCCGCTTTAGTAGTAGATAATGAAGTGCATGATTGTTTCTTACTGAGCCATGAAACTAACTTCTTCCCAAGAAAGAATGCACCACCAATAGTGCTCTTCTGGTCATCCACATCTCCAGCCCAATCAAAATCTATATATGTACATAATGTGAAGTCATCATTCTTTGGATACCAGAACCCAATGTTTGTTGTGTTAATCCCAACCGGTGCTGAGAGGGGAGGGGTGAATCAACACTTTACTAGTTTTCAACAATAAAAACTTTTAACTCAAACCTGCACTATCTTAATAATCATCAATACACATAATTACTACAAAGGAATATGCATGCATGAAAAGATATACAGTGACACCAAGATATATCTCATGGAAACCCAAATGGGAGAAAACCACGGTGTGAGTAGGAACTCACAAAATTTGTACTCTTCTCGAGTACGCCCGGTGAAGAGCCATACCTATTAGGAGATTACAAAGACACTGTTAGGTGCCACCCAGTTAAGGGATTTTGTATAAGGCCTATTAGTGCCTTTACCCTGTTAAAGGTAGCCTAGTTAAAGGTCTTAAGAACATCAATTAAGATGTCACCCGATTAAGGGATTTTACAAAGGGACCTGTTAAAGTTCACTCAATTAAGGGATTTAAGTTGCAATGGTTAGAAAGAAATAGAGGAATGATTTGCTAGAGTAGCTACTGAAAGCTTGATCACATCACATTGAAAATCATGCATTGGTTGTGTCTGCTCTACACAACATCGATTTTCTGCTTAAAAACTTTGGCTCTGCACTTTGTCGGTCCTCTGACCCTTGACTCTACAGTCTGCGGGTCCTCTGACCCTCAACTCTGTACTCTGTCAGTCATTTGATCCTCGGCTCCGCACTCTGTCAGTCTAACTCACACACTCTTTGCTTTGCTAAGTCTTTTAGCACTACCTCTCACTCTTTCCTGCACTTTGGATCGCCCTCTACAAGATCTGTACTTTGTAAAATTTATGATAAAAAATATTTTGAATGAACTCAAAATACTTTATACATTATTTGTCATCACCTTCAAGCATTTCCTTAATAAATGCAATCACAAATTGCAGAGAATTTTAAATTCAAAATCTCCCACTCTTTCTCTGCACGCCCTGCAACAACTCTGCCAACTACTCAACCAATTATGCTACCACATCCCTCATAAATTGTGACTTCTGGGTTGGGTTCAGTCATATAAATGCAAACCAGAAAATCTACAGGTAAGCATTGCTTAATTGCATGATGACTAAAGTTGACTTCTCCAACTTTTAATTTGGCATATACACAAGCTCACCGACTCACCTTTTGCCACCGCAACTCAATAACCAATCACCACTCTGATATTTATGGTGATCACCTATCATCCTTGTGCATCACCTGTGTACCAGTATACCATTGCACTTTATACTACCTGTTCATCCTTTGATTGCCAGTTTGTTGTGATAACATCAATTCTCTTTCCCTGTTTGTCAATGAGGTTTTGGTTTGCAGACAACCTCAAGCCTTATTTTCTAAGTCACCTTTTATAACTTCATCATCATCATAATGATTAACCTGAAGATCTGACCTCAACACCGATCTTCTCGAGTGACAGACCGGTTAGCTTAGTCTGTCTTCCCTTGAGCTGATTTAACTTTGGTCATCTATCTCTTATGTTGTTTCCATGTGTTTACAAGTATTCACCTTTTCTACTAAGTTACACCACTCCACCGATTAGTGTTAGACATCAATGACAATTCTCAATACATATACCAGTTCTCTAGATTAACCGGTTTTGTCAATGCCAACATGTTGTACCTACCAAATATTTGAATATCGTCTTGACAACAATATCATGAGTTTCTCTAGGATCTGATTGAAATCTAGAAGCAATACAAACATCATTCATTATATCAGGTCTAGTCTGATTTAGGTACAACAAGCCACCAAACATTTACTTGTATCTACTTGGATTTTCTTTAGGAGATTCATCATCTTTTGACAATTTGCAATCGGTTATCATAGGAGTACCAATAGGTTTATAATTCTCAAGTCCAAATTTCTTAAGTAACTCATTAACATACTTAGTTTGACAAATGAATATACCTTTATCAGTTTGAGTAATCTGTAATCCTAAGAAAAATTTCATCTCACCAATCATAGACATTTCAAATTCATTCTTCATATCATCAATAAATTTCATGCATAAACCATCTTCTCCTCCAAAAATGATATCATCCACAAAGACTTCAATAATCAGTATATCATCATGCTTAATTTTATAATATAAGTTACTATCAATATTACCTTTGCTAAATCCAAGCTTAGAAAGATATGTATCCAATCTAGCATACCATGCTCTAGGGGCCTGTTTTAGTACATAGAAACCTTTCTTCAGTTTGCAAACCATTTCCTTGTCTTCTAATAAATAAAATCAACCAGGCTGCTCAATGTAAACTTCCTCTTCAAGATCTCCATTCAGAAATGCACATTTAACATCCATTTGATATACTTTGTAGTTCTTGTGTGCATCATAAGAAAGAAATAGTCTTACCGCTTCAATTCTTTCAATCAGGGTATAAGTCTCCCCATAATCAACCCCTTCTTCCCGTGAATAACTTTTACAAACCAATCTAGCCTTGTTCCTCACAACTTGACCTTCCTCATTCAATTTATTCCTGAAAACCCATTTAGTTCCAATAATATTCTTGTCTTTAGGTCTAGGTACTAGTTCCCATGTCTTATTCTTTTCTATCTGATCTAATTCTTCTTCCATTGTTTTTATCCAATTTTCATCATTACTTGCTTCAATAAATGATTCTGGTTCAATTTGAGAAATTAAACACACCTCTTCAGCAACTAATCTTCTTCTAGTAATCACACCTTTCCTTTTGTCTCCAATAATTTGATCTTCAGAATGATTTAGTTTCACATACCTGGGAGTCTTTGAATTTTCTTGATTTACTGACTCTTTCTGTTGTTCATCTATCAATGTTAAATTTTCTGATGTTATCAATGTCACTAGTTCACAATTTTGAACTGATTCTTACATCATCAGTTCAGGTCTAATAAATTCATCTTCTAGTCCATAGTCATATGATCTAATCTGATTAATGCCATGCTCATCCACCTTGACATTTATGCTTTCCATTATCCTGTTCAATATTTGTTATCATATCTATATGCTTTTATCTTAGTAGAATAACCCAAAAATATTCCTTCATCACTTCTAGGATCAAACTTTCCAAATGCATCATCTCTTCTAATGTAACATTTACTTCCAAAAATTCTGAAAGATTTGACAGTAGGAATATGACCAAACCATGATTCATAAGGAGTCTTACTGATATCACCTTTAATGTGTAATCTGTTGAAGGTGTATACGACTGTATTGACAGCTTCCCTCTAATAGATATCAGGCAATTTAGCTTCATTCATCATTGTCCTTGTCACATCCAATATTATTTTGTTCTTTCTTTCCACCAATCCATTCTTCTCTGGGGTTCTAGGTGCAGAAAGTTGTCTTCTGATTCCATTCCTCTCACAAAAGTTATTGAACTCACCGGATGTAAAATCACCTCCTTGATATAATCTTATGCATTTTATCTTCAATCCTATCTCAGTCTCAACCATAGCTTTAAAGATTTTGAATTTCTCAAGAGCTTCAGTTTTTTCTCTCAAAAATGCTACCCACATCATTCTAGAATAATCATCAATAAGTAACATAAAATATCTATCGCCTTGAAAGCTTTTAGTTCTTGTCGGTCCACATAGATCAGTATGAATAAGATCAATAATTTCATTAGATTTATCATGTATAATTCTGAAAGAAGTTCTAACTTGCTTACCCATTTGACATTCTCTACATACTGGATTATGACGTTTAACAATCTTGGGCAAATCTTTGTCAGTCTGTATTGAACTGATCTTCACTATGCAATCAAAATTTACATGATACATCCTCTTATGCCATAACCAACTTTCATCAATCTGAGCAATCAAGTAAGATTTCTTATTGAAGTTCAAATGAAAGTTGTTACCTTTGGTTTGAGTTCTGGAAGCAATCTCCAATCCAGATCTATTGATGATCTTACATTTTCCATCCTTGAATTGCAAATGAAATCCTCTATCCACCATCTGACCTACACTTAAAACATTATACTTTAAGCCTTCAATATAATAAACATTATCAGTATCAATCTTACCATCCAATGATACTATTCCTTTGCCTTTGATCCTACATGTCTTGTTGTCTCCAAATTTGACTAGTCCACCATCAAATTCTTGCAATGTTAGAAAATTTCTCTTGTCACCAGTCATGTGATGCGAGCATCCACTATCTATGACCCATTCGTCATTTTCTTTAATTTCAGCAGCCAAAGCAATCTCCTCAGTATGAGTTGCTTCAATGTCTGATTCTAGAGAATCATCCTTGATAACAATAAAAACCCAATCTTTGCCGAAGTTACCTCCATTATTGGATCCACTCACAGGTTCATCATCATCATCATCATCATCATCATCATCATCAAAAATACCAAAATCATCATCACCAGCATACTAACATGATTTATCCTTATTCCTTCTGGATCTAGGTCTGCTCTAATATTTCAGATTAGGCTTATAACTTTTCCCAAATGTTTCATGATTCCTAGCATCTTTTTCAGGGTATCTAGATGCAAAATGACCAATCTTATTGCATGAAAAACATTTAAAAGGGACTTTTCCTTCATACTTACTTCCAGCTGGTCCTTTGGGATTTCTTTTAGCAATCAGGGCTTCCATCTCTTGAAGTTCTCTTTCTTCTTTCTTAATTTCCTCCATACCTTTAGCATACATTTCCTTCCAATATATCTCCTGCTTACCAGAGGTAGATGCTTTAAATGCAGTCTCAGTTTTAGTAGCACTTTGATCTCCGAGTTCTTCAAGTTCAAAAATAGTCAATTTCCTAAACAATGTATCTCTAGTCACAAGTGTACTTGACATTGTTCATAATTCATTGATTGTAGTAGCCTTCATATTATAAGTCAAAGGTAGAACTCTCAGAACCTTTGAAACTATCTCATCCTAACTAACTAATCCGCCACAACATTTGATACCCATGAAAATCTCATTCACTTTATCCATGAAAGAACTAATCTTCTCATCCTCTTCCATCTTCAAAGTTTCATATATTACCCGAAAAACCTTCAAGTATAACAATCTTTACTACTTGGTCATGTTCATAGAGAGTTTCAAGCTTCAACCATATCTGCTTAGAATTCTCCAATTCTATGGCATTCAATAACTTTTTATCAGATAGGGTGCTCAACAAAGCTTCTTTTGCTCTAACATCATTTTCAGCTCTCTTTTGTTCATCAACAGGTATCGGTGTTCCAGAATTAGGATCTGTTGGCATTTGGCATTATAATAGACAAGGAGAGATTGTTGGCATTTCAATAAGGATATTGAGAAGGTTGTTGATGATTATGGATATAACTGATCAAGGATGTTTTACTGTCTTAATATTATTTTGTCATTGATGTCAAGAAATTGATTTTATAATTCAGTATGATGTTGCCATATCTTGAGAAGTATGATTTGATGAGTATAAAGATGTTGGTAAAAGACACAGAAAGAATATGATGAATAAGGGGAGAAATAAGTTATTCAACGGGCAACTATTACCGAGTCAGACAATGATGAGATCATGATGTTTATATTGTTTTGATATTATACATATATTATTGATTGTAAGGTTAATACTATACTATGTTACCAAGCAAAGAACCTAGTCGGTAAACCCTAAGGTTATCGCTATCGGTTAATGAAGGCGGAATGTCTACCGAGTGAAGTTTAGTATTTACCGAGTTGCAACCGAGTAATAACAGAATGTATTAAATGATTACATGCTTTATTTAATGAAGGAAGTTGATGAGCTGGCTATGATTAAATGATTGGTATGCCGTGAATGAAGTTTGTTAAAGAATCTATGGCAAAGGAAAATCGGCAAGAAGATCTATAGCTTAGATTGAACCGCAATACCCTAGCACAAGTTCCAAGAAATGTATGCAAGTTCCAAGGTGGGGTAAAACATTTTCAGATCGAAGGATACAGTGAACTTGGACAAAGTTTGAAGATCTGATGGCTATGATTGATCATGGGAAATGTGATCAAGGAGATTAAGCGGTTAGCTATTGTTTATAAATAAGGAACTGTTGATTAATAATGTATGCGGGCAAGTGTATGCATAGGGATGCTACATAGTGATTACCGAGCATAGAAGCTTGAAGACTTGTTTGAATAATAGAGTATAGAGCCCAACAGATGGACAAGATTAGTTCTATGTCTATATTGTATTGAACAAATAAGAATTTGCTTTAGCATTTTAGATGTGAAGTTGCAGATAGATTTTTATTACTGTTATTTTGTAAAGTGATAGAAAATCTCTTAACTGAGTGGACTTAACAGTCTTATTTGTAAAACCCTCTAGCAAGGTGACATTCTGATTGAGTGTTTGAAATCCATTAACAAGGTCACTTCTAACAAGGTGAGATCCTAACAGATCTGAGGGAAATCCCTTAACCGGGTCACATCTAGCAATGTGTTTGTAATCTTTAACAGGATTTGCTTTTAACCGAGCATACTCTAGAAGAGTATATTTCTTAGTGGGTCCGAAATCCCACAGTGGTTTTTCCCTATTTGGGTTTCCACGTTAAATCTGGTGTTATGAGTGTTATGATGTTTATATACTTTTGAGTTTGCATGTTTAGCAGTTTTGGTTATAATAATGAAGTATATGTTACCGAGGTTGAATCTGATGTTTTTATAGAAGATTAAGTTTGTATGATTCACCCCCCCCTCTCATCTTATTAGCTTGGCATCTGTACTTAACATTAAGTATCAGAACTATCACCTTCATAGAGAGTTTCAAGCTTCAACCAGATCTGCTTAGAATTCTCCAATTCTATGGCATTCAATAACTTTTTATCAGATAGGGTGCTCAACAAAGCTTCTTTTGCTCTAACATCATTTTCAGCTCTCTTTTGTTCATCAACAGGTATCGGTGTTTCAGAATTAGGATCATGAGGTATATACCCTTTCTCTACAATCTCCCAAACTTCTGCTCGAAGACATCTGAGATGAATCTTCATTCATTCCTTCCATATTTTATAATTTGTACCATCAAATCTGGGACTCTCCTTCTGATAGGGATTGAATATATAACTTGATGCTAATGCCATCAGATCTCCTCAAGCGGTTAATATTCTGCACAAAGGACCTTGCTATGATACCAATTGTTGGAATTCTCTGATACGAATTGTTAGATAGATCTGATACCAGGAGTAAATTGAGAGGGGGGTGAATCAGTTTACTATCAGTAATCAAAACTAATGTACATCTAAACCTTTGAACCGAAGCACAAAGAAACAAACACAATGAAAGATAGAACATGAAAGTACAACACACACAACACCAATATTTTTGATGTGGAAAACCCAATAAAAAAAAAAACCATGGTGGGAAACCCTACCCACAATCAAATAATACTTCTGCAATAGTATATGAAATAATTACAATGGGGATTGCGCTTGCAATCAGGCCAACCGCCTAGATCTCACTGTTCACCATAAAAAAGAAGTATCATATCTTACATAAACATTGGACTACAATCTGGAAAGAATGAACTGTGAAAGTATCATCTACTAATGCTTGATGCAGTTCTGATTAAGCACAGATGTTTGCCCTGCAATACAAAACCTTAAACCCTTCATTGAATGATATGAATTTATTCACTCATAAACCACTCTCTAATAATGCAGACATAACCATCCATCTATCATACAAATTATATGAATAAGTCACCTATAAATATAGATCATCAACCTTATTGACAAGGTCGGCTAAACCCTAAACCCATAAACCCATAATTACAAAAATTACATCACACAGTATCACCAGACCAATATTATGATTTACATTACATATCATGGACCTAAATCAAATATCCAAACAATTCTATCCGTCGAAAATTCTACTAAGACCAAAATCTAACACGCTTCACCATTCGATAGAAACCCTTAGTGAAATAACAAAAAGTCTAACTGGATCCAAATAGGACCATCATAACAACACGCTAGCCAAACCAAAGTCACCAAATACTCAGAATATGATCAAGAAGCACCTTCAGCATGATAGAAACCAATTCCATAAGCCAGACCAAAATCATTTGACCAAATCATCAAATATCACTAACCGGTAGAGCTAACCGAGAAATCTAGAAGCTAGTTGATAAAGGAAAATACCAACCAAGAATAAAAGAGATAGTAGTCAGAGCACCAAATCATGAACCAACAGAATATAGATATCATATAACCATCCAGAATATGCATCCAAAATTGACTCTAGAGATCTAATCAGACCGGATCAGAATCCTAGCCAAAACCAAGGTGATCACCAAGACTGACCGGGATAGGTCTAACCAGGATAGTCTCTGTAGTCACATAAATCTGTCCATTTTAATTAAATGAATATTTCGTATTTATTTGATTAAAAATCCACTAGCCATCAGTTAATTAAATTAATATTTAATTAATTCATCTCCAAACATTCTTCTATTAATTAAATAAATTATTCAATTTATTTTAATTAATTCATTAAAATCAAATTCCAATTTAATTAAATAAATAAAATTTATTTATTTAATAAAAATCCCCTTTTCCTCTTTTAAATAAATTAAATAAAACATTTATTTAAATCATTATCCCCACCCCACTTGCATTTTCCTACAAATGCAACTTGCACACATTTATTGAAATAAATGAATTTTTATTTTAAATAAAATCCTATTTTCCCTCACCCACCAAATCCACTTGCAAAATCTAATCCCCTTCTAGATTCTTCTAACCCCTTCCTAATTAGCCTAATCCATCCCCTAATTATTGTCACATTCCTAAGCAAAATGGAGTCACTTCTCAAAGTCTAAAAGTCTTTGATAACCATTAAAGGCTTTCAACCTTCAACCACTTAATTCCTCAAAGTCTTTGATAACCATTGAAGGCTTCCAACTTTCAACCACTTAATCCCCAAAGTCTCCAAAAACCATTAATGGTTAACCCAAACCCTTCCACATGGTTAAAACATTTGTTTTGACTCAACCTCTACCCAACCCAAGGGTCTCATCAAGCCTTTAATGCTTTGACCATGATTATCTCTTAATCATTTGCACAAAGGTTTATCCTTGGATTAAGTCTTAATCCAGTGGATAATCTTAATTTAGGCTTGACCCTTAGCCTTTAGATAGCCATGAGGTCTTCTCAGGCCTTTAATGCCTCCAACCCCTTTCTTTCAACCCAACCCTATGTTGACACTTGTCACCATTTCATTGGTGCAAATTGTGCACATGGATTCCCAACTTTCAAGCTTGACCCTTGATTAAACCTTTCAATCCTGGCCATCCATTGCTCCATTTTTCCTATAAATAGAGCCCATTTCTTCATAATCCAGATCCCAAAAACTTGTATGCATCTAAGCTATAGACATTTTAGAGAGCATTTAGCATAGCATAACTAAATCTTGTCTTTTTGGTAAAATCAATCATTTTAGCATAATATTAGCTTTTCATTTCATATTTGGAGCTATACTACAAATCTCAATCCTCCATAAGCATCCATAGTGCAAAAAGCTGCTGAGAGCTACACTATTTTGGAACTTGGAGAGGAGAGGAACAAGGTAGAAGAAGCTAAGGCCATGCTAAGAGGCAGTTGGAGATGTCTCATGATCTTTGTTCTACTTATTAGATGTATTAGCATGTCTCTTTGTGTCTCTTTTGGTATGCCTTCATATGTTTAGTTTTAGATTGACTAACACTAATGTTTTGTATGTTTTTGTGTTCTTTGATCTTAGACTAACCTTGTGCCATTTAGGAGGGCATCATTTGGTGAACCCGACGTGAATCGAACACGCAACCTTCTGATCATTTTTTGTCAAACTAACATATTTGCTTGTTGAAACTGCCACACAGGTCGCACTTCGGTGCTAACGAACACGTTTTAGCGCTATCGAAACAATTTCTTTTAGCGCTATTTTCCCTAAAATAGCGCTATTGAAAAAGTTTCAGCGCTATTGACAGCATTCTGGCGCTTTTGTCACAATTCTGGCGCTATTGACAACATTTTGGCGCTTTTGACCCCTCGGATTTTTCCTATTCTTTCAGCGCTATGGTGTAAATTAGCACTTCTATAGGCGTAGACTAGTGCTATTGTATAAATTAGCGCTTCTGTATAAAAAAATAGACTAGCGCTATTGCGACAGAGTGTTGTCCAAGTCGCTTTGTAACCAAAAAATTGAGTATCTTAGGCTTGTGGAAGCCCCCCTTGAACATTGATTTTTTTACTAACTTGTTTTTGTTCATGCAGGTTAACAACCCAACATAAAATAAAAAAACACAAAATTGTCATTTAGTGCTTAAAAAGAACTTGAAAAACACAAAAAAAAATATTCATTGTTTTCTAGTTAGGACCCATTTTCTTTTGGTGCTTAAAATCAACAACACAAATTTGATTTCCTTGCATCAATTTGGACCTAAAATTTACAATCCACACTTCAAAATTTTGGTGCAAATAAAATACACAATCCACTTGTTTTGGGTTTTGCAAACAAATTTTACTTCAAGCAAAACGTGTTTTTCATTAAGTTGACCAGGATTTCTAAATTTTTAGATTACAAACACATTTTGCCATTGAAGTTAAAACGAACACCATGGCTGTTGGAGCAACATCTCCAAATAGTTAAATCACATTTGCAAATGTTGGATTAAAAAGAACAAGTGTTTTACGTATTTGACACGCTTGTGCAAAGAGTCAGTTGGGTGGTCCTACCTCTAACACACACTATCCTCTCCCTTGGCTCTCGTGGTCCTAGGTGCAAGAGAAAAGTGTTAGTAACACTCAAATTTTATCTTTTTAAGAGAGGCCTGCCAAGGGATCGATACTCTTGGGAACGACCTCGAGCGGTAAATCCTTCGAGCCGCTATAGAAATCAGGTGAGAGCGAAAGCTGTAGCCTTGGGTATAGCTGTTCCTACAGTGTAACTAGCCGAAAGGACAAATGGGCCCCACCACCAGTTACAAGGCTCTTAAGTGAGTCACTGCAGAATGAACTTATGTCCAAAGCCATTGAACATGACTAAACACCTTTAAGTAGTAGCCCACCTGTTCTATTGATTGAGGATATTTGAGGTATAATTTAGTGCAAGAGCATAGAAGGTTTTGCTCCCAAGATACTCACCATACATATTTCCTTGAGTAGAAACATAGCTTTTTGAAAAGTCACTTGTGGCTTGATAAAAGTGGTGACTCACCCATCATAGGGATCATCTATTTGTTATGCTCGTGCAAGACTTAGTATATCACATCCTTACCTGCCACGGCGGGATTCATAAGGTATGTAGTACCAAAGTCGAAGAAATATCAAGATGTGGGCTAAATTTATCATAACTGGCCATTTGACCTTAGGGATAAAAAGTGTTTGAAGTGTGTTCATTTTACAGACCTAGTGCAAATTGAGCCGACTTCAGGCTTTGGAACTACACCTTAAAATAAATCTAAAGGAATTGTCAAAAACAAGTCCAAGAATTGGGTTGATCTAGACCCATACTCATTTGTGCCTTTGAGGCAACATTCTTGTGTTTGTGTGCTTGCTTTGTTTTCTTGTCAAAGAAAAATCAGAAAATCAATCCCAAAAACAAAGTATTCATCCAACATTTCTCAAAAACAAACAAAAATACCAAAAACACAGGACAAACAACAAAGAGACAAATTTTATGACCATTCTTCACATCTTGCGAAAGAAGAAGTGTCATCAAAATATCAACTTGAAAAGGAGACCATTAAGCTCAAAGGCTTTGATCAAATGGAGGAAATTCTTCTATCTCAATAGACAAATCTTTGTCTCACATAGAGTCTTTCTACATCGCATGCGTCTCTACCTTCAAGGTAAAACAAATGAGTTTGATTCAGAATCATTGAACCATAGAGCTTTTATGCAATATAGAGCTCTGAGTTATCACAAAAATCAAGGAGGAAAGATTAATCCCAACTTCTTCCCAAACATCTGTATCACCTACAACACAGCTCAAGAAGTGCCACCAACGCCTGAAAGGGAAGAAGTAGAGTTTGTTCCATTTGTAACACAAAGTTTTTATTGAAGTTGAAAACAAAACATCCATCATCTCATTCATACATCATTATTCCATCATCAATCCATCCCAAAACTCTCAAAACATTAGGAGGTTCTTGTCCCAAGTTCTCTTTTCGATATTGCTTGAAATCAAACACATCACATCACTTTTTAGATTGTTTCTACATCTAGGATAAGCTCATCCTAAGAAACACATCTACGTAGGGTAAAACTAGTTCATGAGCGAATCCTCTCATTACTAGGTAGTCAAAATCTGTAACACATCTCAGATTTCTCTACACCTTATCACATCCAAACTCCTCAAAACAAACAAGTAATTCAAAGAAGGAATTTTGGTTACATCTACCTTAAAAGTGCTAGAGATCCCCATACAACACAAATCACCAACCATCAATCTTTCATTTCATCGACAACTCGTCATCATCTTCAATCAACTTCAAACAAAACTTGTAAACAAAATGGCTCAAACCCGATCGTGATCAAGGCAACGAGAAATAGAAATTGAGGAAGAAGAGGACAACCTCAATGAATTTCAAGAAGCACTTGGAGGAAATGCAAATGATGAAAACCCAAGTACTCCCACTCCTTCAACAATCGAAAGGGTTCAGCATAACCCTCACTTTAACAGATTGTTTGATGAAATACTTAGGAGCAATGCGGATGCTCACTTCTTAAAACTCGCTCAAGAAGGAGCCAAACTCCGCTCGGACTTTGATCTTGCCCAATTAAGACAAGCATCAGAAAGACAAAGTCGCCATGAGGAGGAAAGGGGTAGAAATCACATCAGATATAACATTCCTCGAGGTAACCCACCACCTCCTCCTCCAAATGAAATGGAGATGTTGCGGCAACAAGTCAAGAATCTCGCCCAACAACTTCATAGTGGTGTTAAGACCAATCAATTCTCACTTAATGACATCTGTCCCTATCCTTTTGATAGGAATCTTTATATGCCACCCTTTCCATGCAGGTTCGAAACACCAAAATTCAAAAAATATAGGGGAAAGGGAGATCCCCGAGATCATGTCAGAGAATTTCATTCCGCTTGTCTTGAGGTGGCATATGAAGACACATACCTAATGCGCCTTTTTCCCCAAAGCTTGGGAGGAACAACCACATCATGGTTTTCCCAACTACCAGGTGGCATTAGAACATTTGAGGAACTCATCCAGAAGGTCCTATCTCATTACTCTTATAACATTGAACACGACATCACCATGGCTGATCTATGCAACACCAAACAAAAACCAGATGAACTATTCTCAGTATTTCTGCAACGATGGCGCCAAATGCCTAGCAGACGTTCTCTTCAGTTACCTGAACGAGAACTAGTGGAAATTTTCATTTCCAACTTAAACGAAGAAATGGAATTTCACCTGGATGTCAAAGACACAGACTCTTTTAACGATATGATCACCAAGGGTTTAAAATGTGAAAGGGCACTCATCAAGAAAGGACTCATCAAAATCTTTAATGAACCAAAAGATGGTCCTCGTCCGCGCTTCAATAGTGATAAACCAAACTTCTGGAACAAGAATAAGAATATCGTCAATGATGGGGTTGTGGATGCTCGAACTATCCAAAATGCACAACCTGTGGTTTGATTTGCAGGACAAAATCCTCCACCACAAAATAACACAAATGTTTCTTCCAATCAAGGTTGCATCACATCTCATGATGAACCAAGACCTCGTCCACAAAAACAAAAACGCACATACACTCCCTTAGGGGAACCCATTGAAATAGTGATGCGACAACTCATTTCTCATAATTTGATCACTCTACCTAAACTATCCAACTATGAGCCTCAGGTCAAACCAGCATGGTGGAGAGATACTGAACATTGTGAGTTCCATCAAGGAAGAGGACACAAAACAAGTAATTGTCACTGATTGAAAGATCTCATTCAAGATCTTATTGATCGAGGAGAAATTGAGATTGAAGGACATGATCCAAAAACGACCAATAATGATCATCAGATGTTCAAGAATCCACTTCCATCACAAGATCAAAGGGGTCCTTCCACTTCCCGGTGAGGCACTGATACCACCGATTATACGCAGGCTGCGTATAACTACACTGTAAATCACCTGTATGATGCCAGTGAACAAATTGCAACTATAACCTTCAAAAATCCCACCTCAAATTGCAATGTTGTTATGCGTCGCGGCAAAGTTACCATAAAGGCAGCTCCACAAGGCACCACCTCCATCCCAAAGCAATACAATCTCGTGGAACAATTAGACAAAACCCATGCGCTTATATCCATTTTAGAGCTTTTGTGCCTATCACCATCTCATAAAACAATCTTGGATCAAGCACTCCAAGAGGCGTCAGTCCCTGCAAACCTGAATACGGACCAATTTCAAGCCATGGTTGGAAATCTAAAGTCATCACCTTGTCTCACTTTTTCTAAAAGTGACAACTCTTCCTTCCAGCAACCTCATAATGCCTCGCTACACATTGAAGGATTTATCAACCAGCATAGGATTAAGCGAGTCTTGATCGATAATGGACCAGGCCTGAACATTTGCACACTACAGTTGGTCACAACATTGGGATATGCAATAGAATCAGTGGATCCTCGCAAGAAGATCACCATCAAGGCCTATGATGATGCAGAGCGTTCATCCAAAGGAGCTGTGGTACTACCAATCCGAGTGGGTCCTATAGTAAAGCACATCATCTGTCAGGTTCTGGACCTTCCTCTGCCATATAATCTATTATTAGGGAGACCTTGGATACATGCCATGCAAGCTGTTCCATCTACCTACCATCAATGTATCAAGTTCCCATATAACGGTACAGAGATCACAATCCTGGGCGATGCAAATCCCTTTGCTTTTTGCCATAATATCAGCCATCAACCAGAAATTACTGTTCCTAATAATAGGGAAGCCATTTCCTCCACATCATATGTAAGTCCTGCCTCTCTTGCCAGTTCGAACACCCCTATACCCAAGCAAGAAAAGCTTAAGATGAAAGTAGCAGAGGAAGGTCATGGAGAATACAACTTGAGTCAGCTCTTTTGTGTGGGACAAATGCCCACTTCTCCTAGAACACATGGTAAGCCACAACAGTTACTCCAGCAACCACTAATCACGCTAGCATGTGCCTTGATGCCTTTCGTCCTTGGAAAGAGTCAAGAGGAAGAGACACAAGATGAGGACCTAGCAGACTAGATCTATAAAGATCCCATCACCACTGATAAACCGCGAGTTACACTTCCTACAGAATAGTATGGCAAAGGCCTCCTCATTATGCAAAGAATGGGATATAATGGTCAGAGTGCTTTGGGATACTGCAAACAAGGACGACATGAACCTCTGCTACCAGAATTCAAGCCCAAAGGTAATACAGGCCTAGGCTTTGAAAAAGAGATCCTTCCTAAACTCAAATTCAAAGGAAAACCCAGCAAACCATTTTGCCCACCTACTGCAAAGAGGACACCTTTCATAATCAAAGCACCATCAAGCACTATCCCCACTGCCACATCGAGGCTCACAACCCCACCGCAACCGTCATCAATATCATTCATCCCACCAAACGAACCAGTAATCCCATCAGCAACACCATTTGTAGCAACAACTGTATGGAAACCTACAACATCTATGGCACTAGCCATTCCAACAGAAGCCACTAAATCAACACTGCTGATACTTCCAGTGACAAATCCTTTAATCCCCATCACAATTCCTGCAGCACCGATCACCACAAAGGTACATAAACCAATCATGCCTGCAGTATTCAACTCCAACGACATTCCAGTATGGTATAGCAATCGGATGCTGGAAAGTGATTCAGAGACCGACTCACATGAGTGGGAATTCGATTCTGTACAGCTTAATACTTCAGATGAGGAAGACACATCACCACCTCCACCACGCAAAGACATCCCTATTTACGGAGAAGCACATATAAAGACTACTTGGGTACCTGAGCTGGAAACATCTTCCACAGACCCTACGTCTCATCCTACGCCTGATTCTGACAGGGCGAGTACCATCAATGACCTTCACCACACTGTCTTAACCCTCACTGATACATCTACCGAACTTAACCTAATCGTTGAAGTAATGCCCATTATCCACCCTGAACTCATCGAATGGAACCAATCGAATCCCCCATGTCTTGACCTCTTCGAAAATGATGAGGCTATCATTGACTTTTTGGAACTAAGGGATAATCTACCAAGCAGGGATCACAAAGCTGGATTCGCCATTGAACTTAATAGCGCAGCATACTTCGGGGCAGATGCCAAACCTTTCAGCTACAAAAATATAACAATAAAACATGGATCTTCCAGTGAAAACCACACTGTGGCACTGTTTGATCCGACAAAAGTAAAAAGAAATAGCGTATCCAACGGTGAAAACCTCTCTGAGGCACCTAAGGATGAAGGGTTTGACATTCTCCCTGCTAGTACACAACAGGAACGATCAACGATTGTTATCAAGGAAACCAAAGAATACAATGTGGGGACTCCTGAAAACCCTCATATCATACATCTAGCATCTCTTCTCACTCCAGAGGAACAACCTCAATTTATAGAGTTCTTCCAGAAACGTCAGATCAACTTCGCATGGTCATATGCAGACATGCTTGGGCTTGATCCTGATTTAGTTATGCATCATCTCACAGTAGCAAAAGGAGCCAAACCTGTCAAGCAGAAGCTTCGTAAGATGCATCCTCAGATTGCCGTGCTAGTCAAAACAGAACTCAAGAAACTCCTGGATGTTGGTTTCATTAGACCAATTGATTATGTAGAATGGATCTCCAACATTGTGCCAGTCGGCAAACCAAAAGGGGGCATCCGCATTTGTACAGACTTCAGAGATCTGAATAAGGCATGTCCTAAGGATGACTTCCCCCTACGAAATATCGACATCATAGTGGATTCGACTGCAGGACATGCCATGCTTTCACTCATGGATGGCTTTTCAGGATACAATCAAATAAAGATCGCACCAGAGGACCAACATAAGACAGCCTTCACATGTCCATGGGGCACATATTGCTGGAATGTAATGCCTTTTGGTCTAAAGAATGCAGGAGTGACCTATCAACGAGCAATGACCACCATCTTCCATGACATGATGCATACTATGATGGAAGATTATGTGGATGATTTACTAGCAAAATCACTTACTAGAGAAGGACATCTTCACATCTTAGATAAAATCTTTGATAGACTGGAACAATACCATGTTCGACTCAACCCAAAGAAATGTGTCTTTGGAGTGACCTCCGGGAAGCTTCTAGGATACATTGTCTCAAGCAAAGGCATTGAGGTCGATCCAACAAAGGTTAAGGCAATAATGGACATGCCACCACCAAAGAATATCAGTTAGCTAAGGACACTACAAGGGCGGCTTCAATCCATCCGCAGATTCATTGCACAATTGGCTGATAAGTGTCACCCATTCACACACCTGCTACACAAGAACATCTGCTTTCAGTGGGATGACAAATGCCAACAAGCATTTCAGGTGCTTAAAGACTATCTCATGAATCCACCATTGCCGATGCCACCAGATCCAAGTAGACCGTTGTTACTTTATATCTTAGCAACAAGTACAACATTGGGTGTACTACTGGCACAACATAATACAAAAGGAAAAGAGTGTGCTATTTACTACATCTCTCGCACACTGGTGGGCTATGAACTCAATTACACACCTATTGAGCGAGCTTTCCTAGCAGTAATCCTGGCAGCCACTAAATTGCGGCACTATCTGTTGACGCACAAGGTACAACTCATCGCAAAGATTGATCCACTCAAGTATTTACTCAGCAAAGCAGCATTGACAGGTTGCTTGGCCAAATGGGTGATGATTCTAAGTGAATTTGACATTGAGTATGTGGACCGTAAAGCTATCAAAGGTCAAGTCATTGCAGATCAGTTGGCCGATGCGCCCCTCATAGGCGATCATCCTCTCATTTCCAATTTTTCAGATGAAGAGATATTCATGATCACAGAAGCACAACCATGGAAACTATATTTTGATGGTTCATACACTAGGCACTGCTCGGGGCTAGGCATTCTGTTTATCACACCTCAAGGTGATAGCATCTCGAAGTCTTACAGGCTCACATTTCCATGCACAAACAACATAGCAGAATATGAGGCCTTAATCACAGGACTTAGGTTAGCCGTACAATGGAAATTACAAGAACTACAAGTATATGGCGATTCCCAACTAGTCATTCGGCAAGCAACAGATGAATATCAGACCAAAGATGATAAACTCATGCCATATAAGCAAATGGTGGACACTCTAAAGACATCATTTACTACTATCACTTTTGAGCAGATACCAAGAGATCAGAATCGAGCTGCTGACGCTATGGCTACCATCGCATCTCTCCTAGATCTTCCACAAAATTCAACACGCTACGAGTTCTTGGTAGAACAGCTTTGGATCCCCGCTTATGATATCCCCGAATCTAAAATGATATGTCACCTTGTCGGTTCTGAATCCCCATGGTACGGTGAATTCTACACCTATCTCCGCGATCATACCCTTCCTCCCAACCAATCAAATAACCAACGAAAAACCTTCATTCGCCAAACTGCTCGATATACCATTATTGCCGAAACCCTATACCGACGCGGTCTTGATGGTACTCTCCTTCGATGTCTGGAACAAGGTGAGATAACAAAGGCTTTGGAAGAAGTACATGAAGGAATTTGCGGGACTCACTCAAGTGGTCCATCACTAGCCAAGAAGATCATGCGAGCTGGATACTATTGGCCATTTATGGAAAAGGATTCCTACTACTTTGTCAGAAAATGCAAGAAATGTCAAGTTCACGGCGACCTGATACATGCACCAGCACAGGAACTGCAACCAATCACAACACCATGGCCTTTTTGTCAATGGGGCCTTGACCTTGTGGGTAAGATTCATCCATCTTCATCCAATGGCCATAAATTCATTATTACCGCTACCGAATATTTCACAAAGTGGATCGAAGCTGTTCCACTTACCCAAGTCACCGGCAAGCAGATCGCCTCATTCATCCTCAACTACATCATCTGCCGGTATGGTGTACCCATGTCCATCATCATAGATAACAGTCTTCCTTTCAAAAATCAGGATGTCCGTGAGCTTTGTGAGAAATTTCATATCCAACATCGTTTTTCCACCCCCTATTACCCACAAGGCAATGGTCAGACTGAAGCATCCAATAAAAACATATTGAGAATCCTAAAGAAGACAGTCAATGATGTCGGTCGTGATTGGCATGTTCAATTGAATCCAGCATTATGGGCATATCAAACTAGCATTCGAACCCCTATAGGTGCAACTCCTTATTCATTGGTCTATGGTGCAGAAGCTATCTTACCTATTGAGGTTGAGATACCATCATTACGAGTTTCCTTGCATAATCTCATCGATGATGAAGCATACAGAGTCTCACGCCTTCAGGACTTAGAGTTACTTGATGAGAAGTGACAAGCTGCATACAATCATCTCAAAGCCTATCAGCAGCGCATGAGCAGAAGCTACAATCACCGAGTTAGATCTCGTACATTTGAGGTAGGTGATCTTGTTCTTCGAGAGAATCCTCGCAACCAACCAAATAGAGAACATCAAGGCAAGTTTGAATCAAACTGGTTGGGCCCATATGTTGTCACTGCTGTATTCGGGTCCAGGGCATATCAGTTGGCTACATCAGAAGGAGAACCACTCGCCGATCCAATCAACAACATGCACCTCAAACGGTTTTACACATAAGCTGTACAGAGCCTCAGGCTCCCCGGCATACCAAAAAATACCAAAAACATTCAAAAAAATGTCCTGAAGAAAATACAAAAACATTAAAAAAAGTAAAGAAAAATCATGCATCCAAATGGTGAACAACCACTCCGGTGGCACCTTGAGTAAATGCGATGGTGAAAACCTAGCAAACAGGCGCCACTCGTAAAGATAATGGCTCCAGTATCTTTCAGGCTCGTTGCGATCACAGTCATGCATACACCCATCCATCCATCCTAACCATGGCTTGTTATTTAATCTGTAATCAAAGAGAAAGTACTCCATGCGTCTTGCATCCCACTATATCATCGACATGTCTACACTGGGGGCAATGCCCTTAACCTATTGATGGAAGTGGATTCTACATTGTCTTATGATTCGTTAAAGTTCTTCATTCAAGCAATCATCAGAAAATACCAAAAACATTGGAAAAGTGACTCTCAAAATACCAAAAACATTCAAAAATGTCTCATCAAAATACCAAAAACACTCAGAAAAATGCCTCACAAAAATCCAAAAAACATCGAAAAACCATCAAAAATCAAACCAAAAACATGACAACACATTGTACATACTCATAGATGCAAAACAAACATTGACAAAATACTCACACAATGACCATTTATCAATCAAACCACACAATCGACGTTAACAATCCAAACCTGTCTTTAAACAAGGATGCATCCTTCCTTACCAAAACAAAGACAAAAAGTGACGTTTTCTTTGACAAGAAACTTATGATAAGCTATCGAATACTTGGTTGATTTGTGAGTACAATTGTTTGTTTATTTATATCGGGATTTTTCAGCATTGTGTTGTATCGCTTGCACATTATTTCCAATGAAGTTCTGGGGCATGTACTAATGGTGTCTACGTGGGAAGTTCACTAAGCTACGTGATCTTATGCCAAATGCAGTCATAGATCACTACGCCTTGCTGACTACAGCGTATATCTCGACCATATGAACATGAACCATTACCAAGGATCCTTATTCTTTATTCTTTATGTATATACTGTTTGTTTACAGGTACAATGCTCCTTTGGTTCCTCCTCATCCAATCTAGATAAAGGTTTTATTTTCTTAGTACGGTATGCACTTGTCTCAGGATCTGATCAACCTAAGATCAAGGAGGATGATCCAAGTCATGCACGAAAGGAGATGATCCTTGTCTGTTCCGTAAGCAATACTATGGTCGACTTGACCTTGATATCAAGCCGTTTGTATTAACTTGCTATATCAAATCCATGTAGGAAATACTCTGGTCATCTTGAATCATTATGTCAAGTTGCTTGTATTTTCTTACAACATTTTAAAGCTCAATGATGAAAATAGAGCACTATGGATCGTCATTTCATCTCATCTGTTTATACATTACATTCCTCATGATCATATCATCCTCCCATTTTAGTTGCATTTTGCATTACGTCCATTCATGTCATTTTTAAACTTAAACATTGCATATAGTTCATTGTTGACATTAGTTTTCCTTAAAATCATTTGCATCATGGCATCAATCATCAATAATTAGATTCATTCATGGGATCAAATTGTCTTTGGTTGTTTTAAATCATTTACTAAGCATTTCATCTAGTGTAAATTATCCATTATCATTTTTATTATCTTTTCATCATTTATCATTTGCATACATTTCTTTATAGTTAAAAGGTGCATTCATTCATTACTAAGTATCTTATTATGCTCATTGTAAGATTCATTCACATTGCATTCATTATCATTACATTAAGGTGCAGTTATTATACCCATTAGTTATAGTATCATCCCATTATCACTTGTACTTACAAACATATTTAAAAGCATTTAGAATCATAAAAACATTTGTTTCAAAAACACATTGGTTCTTACCATTTTATATATATCTACATTATACATACGCATTCATTTAAACATTATCCTATAAACATTTGTACTTTACATTTTGTTTATCCATATGCATTCATTTTACACATCATCATATCATCATTTTGTTTATCCATATCCATATTACATTCATCTAAACACAGCTATATGCATATCCATACATAAACATCATTCATTCAACCATCGCATTTTACGTCATCACATAAAGCATCTCATCATTATATCAACATAGGAAACATCAAAATCCTGTTCATAAAATCAAGTATAAGCATATATCATCATGGCATTACATACATAAAGCATTACATCAAAAATCAAAAACAAATCATACATATATAAACCTGCTGTAGTGTCCTAAAATTGCGACACTTGCAATTTTGACTGCATTTCGGTCTTCACGATGGCGACGCAACATGCAACCTGAATGGAGACCCCGAAACCTGATTATGACACTAAAAACTGCATTTTTCAAGCACCCTGGCCTGAACCTCCTTGCACCCTGCTGTCCCGGGAGGTGGGACCAGAGTGCCCAGCGCCCTGGTCCCTGGGTCCTATTTTGGGCCCGGTCTCCTAAGGGGTCTCGGGTCTTTTTGTTTGCAATTTGGAAATTAACTTTCCTGGTCGGCCTAAGGTCGGGAAAATCAGTCTATCAGCCCTAATTGACAAGTATATAAACTACATTTTCTCTCTCATTTGGACATAACACATACATGAGGGAAAAGGCGTGGAAACTATAGTCAAGCATTCAAGCATTCAAGCATTCCTTCAAGCAATTGATCATTTCAAGTCTCCATTCAAGGCTAAGTGTTGCATTCAAGACAAGGATTCAACCATTGAAGAGGAGATCACATACTACATGCTACATACAACATACTACTACAACATACAACATACAACATCTAAACCTTCGCACATAAGGATACAAACATCCTTAGAACAAGGTATTAGTACTTGTTTTACATTACAGTCATTTACATTTACAACACTTGCTCATTTCTTGGTTAATTCCAAAACCGGGGTTTGACCTAAAGGCAAACCCCTAATCCCTAACCCCCCAATCGTCTTCGCTTTTCTGTGTGTAGGTTGCAGGTACGCGGCTAAAACTGAAGATCTGGAATCCTTGTGCAGAGACGAACAGATCCCCCTTCGTTTCGTGGATTTTTTGGAGGACCGTGGCACCGGGCGCCATCGTCCCGACAACTTTTGCTCAAATTTGCAGGACAACGCCGTATCGACATTTTACTGCTAATTCCAGGTCCGCAGCTTCATCCTATAATCCGAACTCAGTTTATAAGCAAATCTTTGTCACTTTCTATGCATTCCTAGCTCAATTCCTATATGCATATTCTTTACAAAAGAGGGTAGCCTTGCTGTCTTGACCCTTGAAATTCATTTAGCATCCAATCTTGCATTATGTGGGATTGGATCTTATGAGTTTCAACCCCTCTTTTGAATGTAAAGTCTCTCCCCTAAGTGAAAACCATCAACCCTAGTGAATCTCCCTTCTCTCTCCTCGGAGTTGGAAGAGGGGAGAGCAACTAGGGTTCGATCGCTATTTTCCGCTTTACACCTGCATTCATATGTTAGTATCCAACATCAAAAATCATCATAAAAACATGCATAAAAGAAACATCTCATCAAATGCATACATGTACACATATACATCTAAGCAATAAATCATCATCATGCATAAACATCCATATATAATCACATGCATATCATCACAATATGGGATCCCCTCATATATATCATCTCATATATCAGAGTACAATGAAGTCTACAAAAATCGGCTACCAAGAGCCATCCAAGATACAGTTCATAAATAGACAATGATATAATACATATATGCAAAAATGCTCTCTCAAATGCCGCTCTGGCCAGATGCTGTACCCCCACCACCTCTACCTACTCCACCACTGGTACCTGCACCACCTGATCCATCTCTCTATGGAGGCCTCATCGAACCCCCACTCCCTCCTGCATCCCCTGATCTCTCCTGCCGTAGAGGACCCATCACACCCCCACTGCTTTGCATCCTCTGTGATCACTCGGATCTAGCCTGCCGCATCTGTGAGTAGCTGAGAGCTCGCTGGCTAACTGGTACAACCTGCTCATATAACCCCCGCCAGTACTCTATCTCCGCCTGAGCTCGCCGCATCTCCCTCATAATCTCCCCTGAAGGACCCTGTGCTCCAATCCGCACTCTCTCCTGCAGCTCTACCAATCTCTCCACCACAATATCTCTCTCTCGCAGCACTACTGTCAGCTCTGACTCACGTGCAAATAGCTGCACATCCCTAGCTGCTACCTCCTCCTCTAATCTCTCTACCCGGGTCTGTAAATAACCTATCATATCATCCCGCAGATCCCCAGTAGCTCCCTCTCCCGTGTCCATGGCTGCCGCACCTATATCACCCCCTCTAGTAGGTCCCTCCCCTGCATCGCCCTCCCCTGCACCTGTATCCATCGGGATCTCTCTCTCCATCCCCCTCCCACTCAGCTGCACTCCTCCCTGCATCAACGGTCCCTGTGATATCTGAAGAGGCAGTCCACCTCTCCCTCTCCGCTGCCTCGGCATCCCTAAACCTCCTCCTCCCCCTCCTCCTCCTCCTCCATCTCCTCCTCCTCCTCGGCCTCCTGCTCTCCGTCCTCATCCCCGTCCTCTCTCATCCTCAAAAGATGGGATCGGCTCTGCCGGGTCTGATATCCGTTGGATCGGGTGTGCCGCTCGATACTGTGTATACTCATCTGTCACCCCTGCATCAACAACCCTCGGTCGTAGGTCCCATGGCCTTGCCTGCAGTGTCCGAAACTCTGCCAGTGCCTGATCATACGGTAGCACTGGACCCCATGCACACCGCTCCCGAATCACTCGTGCATACTCCCCTGATCCGCTAGACAGTCCCTGTTGCCGTCCGAACTGCCTCATCACTCGTCCTGGCACCTGTCTCTCTACATGATAAGAGGTCCTCCCAATGAGGAATCGGGTCATGAAGACATAAGGTAGTGCCTCCGCATCATCCTCCCATGGCTCACACTCTAAGTATGGCCGCCATATCACTGCATCTAGGTCATCCAATGCCCGCCGCCACCACTCTAACTTCCCCAAGTGGGGCTGACTCATCATGCCACTGTACATAAACATGTATGGCTGGTCCACGGCTTGGAATCTGAGACTCACTGGTCGAGTCACTGGTAGGTGCTCCCATGCCCAAACATGTAGCAACGTCATGCCCACTGTTAGAGAACCCCTCCCTCGGTACACTACCTCGTGTAGCTCCTGATACATGTGCGCCAGCACGCACGACCCCCATGCAAATCGGGTCCCCTCGGTCATCATCATCTCTATCACCTGTCCCCATCCCACTGCTAATCCATGTGACCGCCTGTCTGGACACAGCAGTCCTCCCACAATCCCTGACAACACTTCTGGAAGGGGCTCATATAGTGCCGCTATATCCTCCCATGTGATCGAGCCATCGTCAATATATACATCCTCGTCAAAAATCCTCTGACATGAATTCGTCCCCCAGGATCTGTCATATGTGACCAGCTCCCCTCGAATCGGAATCCGCAGGATGCGCCACACGTCCTCCAAGGTCACAGTCATCTCTCCTTGTGCCAAATGAAAAGTGCACGTCTCACTGTGTCATCGCTCTGCTAATGCTGTAATCAGGCCGTGATTCATCCGAATCACGGGCATGTGCATCACCTTGTAGAGGCCAGTAGCTGCAATACAGTCTATCTCTGCCTGCGTCAATCGGTCCCGCAACCCCTGTGTCGCAGGATGACGCTCGCGTAACTGCAACACGCACAGATCCTCCTGCACATAGGCATTCATCACATCACTATCAGTTGTTTTGTTTCCAAACTTTCTTAAGTTTAAACCTAGACTATCATCAGATACTTTGATCAAGTATCTTCGGGTCTCAACAGGTAAGCAATCATGGTCGCCTAGACTTCAACGGACATTTATCCTAACAAATGACCTAAGTCTCATCGGGCTGCTATGGTTCAAAACAACTCCCACTTCACCTCGCCATCCATCAATCATTGGCATCAGGAGATTTGTTTTGTCCAAACACTGGGGCATCTCTTTAGCCTGAGCAAAAGTGCTATTTTACTAGCAACAGCGCTATTTTTCACAATAGCGCTACAACCTTATCAACAGCGCTCAAAAAGCTATACAAAAGCGTTAAAATTATAAAAGCGCTAAACAAGCTATACAATAGCGCTATTAAACATCAATAGCACTCAATTAACCCTACAATAGCGCTACTTAGTTCAAAGCGCTAAAACTTTCCTACAATAGTGCTAATCCATTGCAAAAGCGTTCAAACACCAGCACAATAGCACTATTGCGGCACAATAGCAGTAGTTTATGGAGCAAAAGCGCTAAAACCATAGTTCCAGCGCTCTTGCTCCGACTTGACTTGGACTCAGCTAAAAACCTATCAAAAATGCATAAAAAGTAAGTTTTCAAATTTGCGTACTGCTGGTCCGTAGTCGGCTGGGCGCTGGAACCGTCGGACTCGCTCGAATCTGTGCTCGGTGATCGAAATCGGCATCGTAGCTCCTCCTTGCTCCTCCAAATGTCACTGTCAGAGCTCTCATTTTCAACTGGTCGCGGTCACAAATGAGCCTATTTTCACCCCTTTCACCCCATTTATACCCCCTGCCGTCACCGTAACTTCGCCCCGCTCCTCGCCGTGGTCCCCGTGAACTTCCCGAGCCCCCCATTTCTCCATGTTTCCCCCGTTTTCTTCTATTTTTCACCTGTATGCCTAACTTCTTCTCTTCTACCAGCCTGCCAATTTTCATTCTTTTTCGAGAGATCGTCCGATTTTTCGAAATTTTTCGGCCCATCTCTTGAGGGGGCATATCACCCATTAAATTTACATTTTATGGGGCATTTCTTCACACCTATTTTTCTTTCTTTGAAACGACACGATAAACCGCACCGTCTCAAAGAGGGGCAAATGTAGTCACATAAATCTGTCCATTTTAATTAAATGAATATTTCGTATTTATTTGATTAAAAATCCACTAGCCATCAGTTAATTAAATTAATATTTAATTAATTCATCTCCAAACATTCTTCTATTAATTAAATAAATTATTCAATTTATTTTAATTAATTCATTAAAATCAAATTCCAATTTAATTAAATAAATAAAATTTATTTATTTAATAAAAATCCCCTTTTCCTCTTTTAAATAAATTAAATAAAACATTTATTTAAATCATTATCCCCACCCCACTTGCATTTTCCTACAAATGCAACTTGCACACATTTATTGAAATAAATGAATTTTTATTTTAAATAAAATCCTATTTTCCCTCACCCACCAAATCCATTTGCAAAATCTAATCCCCTTCTAGATTCTTCTAACCCCTTCCTAATTAGCCTAATCCATCCCCTAATTATTGTCACATTCCTAAGCAAAATGGAGTCACTTCTCAAAGTCTAAAAGTCTTTGATAACCATTAAAGGCTTTCAACCTTCAACCACTTAATTCCTCAAAGTCTTTGATAACCATTGAAGGCTTCCAACTTTCAACCACTTAATCCCCAAAGTCTCCAAAAACCATTAATGGTTAACCCAAACCCTTCCACATGGTTAAAACATTTGTTTTGATTCAACCTCTACCCAACCCAAGGGTCTCATCAAGCCTTTAATGCTTTGACCATGATTATCTCTTAATCATTTGCACAAAGGTTTATCCTTGGATTAAGTCTTAATCCAGTGGATAATCTTAATTTAGGCTTGACCCTTAGCCTTTAGATAGCCATGAGGTCTTCTCAGGCCTTTAATGCCTCCAACCCCTTTCTTTCAACCCAACCCTATGTTGACACTTGTCACCATTTCATTGGTGCAAATTGTGCACATGGATTCCCAACTTTCAAGCTTGACCCTTGATTAAACCTTTCAATCCTGGCCATCCATTGCTCCATTTTTCCTATAAATAGAGCCCATTTCTTCATAATCCAGATCCGGAAAACTTGTATGCATCTAAGCTATAGACATTTTAGAGAGCATTTAGCATAGCATAACTAAATCTTGTCTTTTTGGTAAAATCAATCATTTTAGCATAATATTAGCTTTTCATTTCATATTTGGAGCTATACTACAAATCTCAATCCTCCATAAGCATCCATAGTGCAAAAAGCTGCTGAGAGCTACACTATTTTGGAACTTGGAGAGGAGAGGAACAAGGGAGAAGAAGCTAAGGCCATGCTAAGAGGCAGTCGGAGATGTCTCATGATCTTTGTTCTACTTATTAGATGTATTAGCATGTCTCTTTGTGTCTCTTTTGGTATGCCTTCATATGTTTAGTTTTAGATTGACTAACACTAATGTTTTGTATGTTTTTGTGTTCTTTGATCTTAGACTAACCTTGTGCCATTTAGGAGGGCATCAGTCTCCAATCGAGATATAGTGTTGACATCAATGACAACACTTAACCAAATGCAATATATTGCCAACAAAGAGGGTGTATATCTGGCTTACAGAGTATACAAAAATTTGAACTGTTGTGAGTGCACTAACATATGCATAGAATACAGTTCCCTTGAAGTACATAAGTTGTCACATAAATTCATTGTACCAAAGTTGCACACAAAACATAACCATAATTCTTTCACATATAGTACATCAAAATAGTTGTATTTCTACAACCATACATTTTATCATCTGATATCCTTGATGATATTTATCCACATCGATTGATTATCAAGCTGGCTCAATTGGAATGGATGAGATTGAACTTAACCACACGCTACAACAATCTGGGTGGTGCCATGCGGTATCGGCTTTTAGCTACAAACTGGAGGAATATGCATCTCAGTATATCCAAATGGGACCAGATCTAAATGTATCTTGAATCGTGTGCAACCATTATGTCCTGATAAGACCAAACTTAAAACTAGCTTTTAGTAACACAAAATATCGGGCCTCAAAACCATGCAAGCATGATACAAAAATGAAGCAAAATTTTTGGACTGGATCACGTATATTCATGCTGGATAACATACAATAACCATGAAATCAATGACAATAATGGAAAATAGGCCAATAGGAGAGAGAGAGAGAGAGAGAGAGAGACTAAAACGACTTAAAGAGAGTAAGAGATTAAGAGAGAGGTCCTAAAAACATTTAATAATTACCTATTGAAGACTAATGAAGGGGAGAGAGAGTGTGTGAGTATTTTTTTAAATCTTTAATCAACTAAGAAGACTAAAAGGGAGAGAGAGAGAGAGAGTAAAAAGACTTAAAGAGAGTAAGAGATTAAGAGAGAGGTCCTAAAAACATTTAATAATAACCTATTGAAGACTAATGAAGGGGAGAGAGAGTGTGTGAGTATTTTTTTAAATCTTTAATCAACTAAGAAGACTAAAAGGGAGGGAGAGAGAGAGAGAGAGAGAGAGAGAGAGAGAGAGAGAGTCTTAAGTGGAGAGACTAAATAGAACTAAAAAGAGTAGGAGAGAGAGAGAGAGAGAGAGAGAGAGAGAGAGAGAGAGAGAGAGAGAGAGATCCTAAAAATCTTTAATCACCTAGAAAGACTAAAAGGGGAGAGAGGGAGAGAGAGAGAGAGAGATCCTAAAAATCTTTAATCACCTAAGAAGACTAAAAGGGGAGAGAGAGATACTACAAATCTTTAATCACCTAAGAAGACTAAAATGGGGGGAGAGAGAGTCTTAAGGGGAGAGACTAAAAAGACCTAGTGAGAGTAGGAGAGTACTTGAGAAAGAGGGAGAGAGATAGAGAGATCCTAAAATTATTTAATAATCACCTATTAAAGTCTAAAAGGAATGGGAGAGAGAGAGAGAGAGAGAGAGAGAGAGAGAGAGAGAGAGAGAGAGAGAGAGAGAGAGAGAGAGAGAGGCTTGCAATCAAAAAACCAAAAAATATATTCCTAAAATATAAGCATGCATCACTCTTCAACATGGAGAAAATTCCATTTATTTCTATTATATTTTATAATTTCATTAATTTAAGTGGGTTGGTGAATTCTAGATTGTAAAGCTGCATACCTATTTTCTTCCTATGACATCTTGTCAAATCTTGTTCACAATGTCTTTGTTCTATATCTGGTGAATACTTTTGTGTAGTCTTATTTACCCTTGTCCTTTTATTTCCCATCTCCTTCCTTTGAAAAAATACCCTTTGAAAATTTCATGCCAACAAAATTCACTTCAAAATGCCTTCTTTATGAAAAATGTAAATTATGCTTCAAACTTGATTTCTAAAAATTGGAAAAAACATCAAATATTTCAATGCAATTGTTCATAGCGAAAAAAAAAGGCCAACAGGGGTTTCTATTGAACGTTGGTCGTTAACATAGGCCATGTTCAACAAAAGATGGTCATTGCAAAAAAAAAAAGAGTTGACCATGTTCGATAGAACATGGGTTCGATTGAACCCCTTTCAATAGAACATATGGTTGTTACAAAAAAAATGAGCTAACCATGTTCGATTGAATCCCCTGACTAGACATCTCCCCCCAAGCTCTCCTAGTTTTTGTAGATTTCTAGCCTTTGAAGCTCAAATCAAACAATCTTAACAAACCCAAATGGATGATAGTAGTACTCCAAACGAGCTTTCCATTGATTATAATTCTAATATATATTGAGTTCATTATAAATTTTTTTTGATTAACTAAATATAGGTTTCTCACCAAACATCAACTTTTCTATTCAATGCTTATGGAAAAATAGTAAACTAGTGAAAAAAATTCTGAAAAATATCTACATATATTGAAGTCCTCTTTCCAACAAAAAAAATAAAAAAATCAATACATACACCACAACTTATGAGCTACCAAATGAACATATGTCAAAATTACAGTAAACTCGACTTCTAAACTTAATAAAATATGAAATACTAAACATAATGTTGTGGAACGAAGTGCAAACATTTGATATTGATGTTCCAAAACTAAATTCAAAAGAATCAAATTTATATCTATTTTAGAAAAAAAATTATGCCTTACCAAATGAGTATCACTCTTTAAAAATGTTGTTTACTGTTAAAAACTAGTTTTCGAGGGAGATAGAAAAATGGATACAAATTGATTCCAAAAATTATCAAAAAAATATATTTAGAATCTACATACAAAATGTTACAATTCAGTAGTTCACATGATCTACAAATTCCTTACGGTTTATCAGTAATAGGTGTTTGAATGTGAAGTTTTTTCTCAAAATGATTATTTCAATGTCAAAGTTGGCTAAAAAGTGTAACCCACTATTGTGGGATCACCCATGATCACATAATGTGATTTGGAATGTTGATGCAAAAAAAAGAATACACTCAAATGAACAAAAAAACAAAAAATAGTAGTATGGATTATGGAATATATCTTTAACTAGATGCTCGATATCTATAAGAATGTGATATGAAGACAATTGCAACAATGAATGAAGTTCACACATGCCTTGCACAATTCTATATCATATTCAATTGTTACTGTAGTCACATAAATATGTCAACTTAATTAAATGAATATTTAATATTTATTTGATTATTTAACCATCAATAATCAGTTAATTAAATTAATATTTAATTAATTTCCTCTTCAACCTCTTCTTCTATTAACTAAATAAATTATTCATTTTATTTAAATTAATTCATTAAGCCACACTCTAAATCAATTAAATAAATAAACCATATTTATTTAATTTAACCCCTTTTCCTCTTTTAAATAAATAATCAAATATTTATTTAATCCCTAAACTACCCCCCCACTTGCATTCCTACAAATGAAAGTTGCACCTATTTAGTTGAATTAAAATAATTTTATTTTAATTAAAATCCTAATTTTCCCTCACTCACCAAACCCACTAGACTCTTCTAACCCATTCTAGACTCTTCTAACCCATTCTAAATTCTTCTAATCCATTCTAAATTAGCCTAATCCCATCCCCTAATTATTGTCACATTCCTAAGAAACTTGGAGTCATTTTTCAAAGCCTCAAAGTCTTTGAAAAGCATTAAAGGTTTTATGTCTTCGACAAGTTAACCCCTAAAGTCTTCCAAACAATTAATGGCTCTTACATAACCATTTATGGCTCTTATATAACCATTGATGGTTAAAATCAACTCACTCACATGGTTAGAGAATTTCCCTCTAACTGGATCCTCATTTAACTCATGGGTCTCTTCAAGCATTCATTGCTTTTACCATGGTTATCCCCACTAACTCTTGCACCTCTTGCACAAGAGTTTGTCCATTGGATAAAGGTATTATTCATTCATCTCAAGCCTAACCTTACCTCTTAAGGTAACCTTCAAGTCATTCCAAGCATTTAATGCTTCTTCCCTCTCCTCTCAAGCCATATCATGTTGACATTTGTCATCTTGGGATTGGGTTGAAAGCCCTCACATGGATCATAAACCCATCAATCCTGACCCTTGTTGAGATTATTCAATCTCAACCATCCATTGCCCTGTTTTTCCTATAAATAGAGCCCATTCCTTCTTCAAAACAAGCTTGAGATCCAGAAATATTGTATGCATCTAACCTATACTAAAATTGAGAGAGCATTTTAAGAAGCAAGTCATATCTAAATTGTTATTTTGGATAAAATTAACATAGATTAATTAGATACTTTCTCATTTTAGCTTGCATTTGCATAATTAGTCATTTTTCATAATCTTGAATCTCCATAAGACATCCAGAGTAGTGAAAAAGCTGAGGGATACACTCATGTGGAACTTGGAGAGGAGAGGAATAAGGGAGGAGCAACTTTGAGCATGTTGGTAAGCATTTGGGAGTGTTTTGTGTCTTTTCTCCATTTTTGTATGTTTTCCATAATATCTTTTATATCTCTCTTGATATGCATGCTTAGGATTGTAGTTTCTTTTGTATTTCGTTTATGATTGATACTACTAACACTAACATTTGACTTGTATGTTTTGTGTCTTCCTAACATCCTTTTTGCAATGCATCATTTGGTGAACCTGACGTGAATCGAACACGCAACCTTCTAATTTGAAACTACTAACTTTTTTTAAAATTACCAAAATTGACACACAGGTTGAACTTTAGCACCATTGAACACATTTTAGCGCTTTCGACAACTAAGAAGCTAGCCTCTTTTGTCAGAGTTCTGGGGCTTCTATCAGAGAAGTTGCGCCTTTGTCTGAGTTACAACGCTATTGTTGTTCAAATAGTGTTGTTGTCACTCTTTTAGCGTTGTTGCACTCTCTGTCTGACAAAGATTTCAATTTATTTGACAATTTTAATTAGCGTGTATGTTCATATAGTAGCACTGTGGGTATTCCTGTAGCAATTTTGTCAGTCTTTTAGTGGGTCTGTATTAAAATAGCGCTTTTGTGTTTACACAGAGTAGCATTTTTGTAACAGAGAGTGAAAGAAAAATATTATGTAACCAAAAATCAAAATTTTTAGGCTTGTAGAAGCTCTCCAAAAATTTCCTTTTTCACTAACTGTCTCATTTTTCTTGTGCAAGGTTTCTAACTTCTTGTTGTAGGATTCACGAAGTTAGGAACTTAGAAAGTTTATTTTCATTTTTTGCTTTCTTTCTAAGCTTTTGCTTTTAAAGATTGGATTAAAAAGAATTCACTTTCCATTTTGGATTAAAAATCAACTTCATTTTTCCTTTTGGACTAGAATAAACAAAATGTAGCATCCTAAAATTGTGACACTTGCAATTTTGACTGCATTTCAGTCTTCACGATGACGACGCAACACGCAACCTGAATGGAGACCCCGAAACCTGATTATGACACCAAAAACTGCATTTTCTTGCACCCTGGCCTGAACCTCCTTTGCACCCTGCTGTCCCGGGAGGTGGGACCAGAGCGCCCAGCGCCCTGGTCCCCCAGGACCATGGCACCTAGCGCCCTGGTCCCTGGGTCCTATTTTGGGCCCAGTCTCTTTTGGACTTCGGGTCTTTATGTTTGCAAATTGGAAAATTATCTTTCCTAGTCGGCCTAAGGTTGGGAAAATCAGTCTATCAGCCCTAATTGACAAGTATATAAATTACATTTTCCTCTTTCATTCAATATGATGGGAAAAGGCATGGAAACTATACTCAAGCATTCAAGCATTCAAGCATTCTTTCAAGCAATTGATCATTCTAAGTCTCCATTCAAGGCTAAGTGTTGCATTCAAGACAAGGATTCAACCATTGAAGAGGAGATCACATACTACATGCTACATACAACATACAACAATACAACAAACAACAACATCTATACCTTCGCACATAAGGATACAAACATCCTTACAACAAGGTATTAGTACTTGTTTTACATTACATTTGCAGCAATTTCTCATTTCTTGGTTAATTCCAAAACCGGGGTTTGACCTAAGGGCAAACCCCTAATCCCTAACCCCCCAATCGTCTTCGCTTTTCTGTGTGTAGGTTGCAGGTACGCGGCTGAAATTGAAGATCTGGAATCCTTGTGCAGAGACGAACAAATCCCCCTTCGTTTCGCGGATTTTTCGGAGGACCGTGTGCACGCCGGGCGCCATCGTCTCGACAACTTTTGCTCAAATTTGCAGGACAGCGCCGTATCGACATTCTACTGCTAATTCCAAGTCCGCAGCTTCATCCTATATCCCTATCTCAGTTTATAAGCGAATCTTTGTCACTTTCTATGCATTCCTAGCTTAATTCTTCTATCAACATTCTTTACAAAAGAGGGTAGCCTTGCTTTCTTAACCCTTGAAACTCATTTAGCATCCAATATTGCATTGTGTGGGATTGGATCTTGTGGGTTTCAACCCCTCTTTTGAATGTAAAGTCTCTCCCCTAAGTGAAAACCATCAACCCTAGAGACTCTCCCTTCTCTCTCCTCGGAGTTGGAAGAGGGGAGAGCAACTAGGGTTCGATCGCGATTTTCCGCTTTACACAAAATTTTCAATTTGGGGCTTAAAATGAATTTTATTTTGCAAAGTTAAAAAGAACCACAAATCACACAAAACAAAATTTGCTTTCTTTTTCAAGTTAGAAACAAATTTTTCCATTTTGGTGCTTAAAACAAACCAAACAAAATTCACTTCTTGCAAGGTTAAAACTTCACAATCAACTTTTTTATTTTGCAAGTTAAAAAGAACAAACAACTTGTCCCTTTTTGTTACAAACTCGCTTTTAGTTTGAGCAATGTGCTTTCAATTTTTTTTTGTTGACCAGGATTTTCAAATTTCTTAGTTAGAAAACAAATTGTCTTGAAGTTAAAAAGAACACCATGGTTGTTGGAGCAAAATCTCCAAATAGCACATAGATCACATTGCAATAAACTAGTTAAAAAGAACAAGTGTTTTCAGTGTTTGACACACTTGTGCAAAAATCTGTAGAGTGGTCCCACTTCTAACACACACTATCCTCTCCCTTGGCTCTCACGGTCCTAGGTGCAAGAGAAAAGTGTTAGTAACACTTGAAATTTTTATTTTTAAGAGAGGCCAGCCAAGAGACACATCACTCTTGGGAACGACCTTGCGTGATAAATCCTTCGAGCCGTTATAAAAATCAGGTGAGAGCGAAAGTTGTAGCCTTGGGTATAGTTGTTCCTACAGTGTAACTTGCCAAAAAGGACATATGGGCCCCACCACAAGTTACAAGGCTCTTAAGTGAGTCACTGCAGAATGAACTTACGTCCAAAGACATCGAACATTACTAAACACCTTTTATTATAGAAGCCCACCCATTCTATTGATTGAGGATATTTGTGAAAAGTTCAGTGCAAGAGCATATATGGTTTTGCTCCCAAGATATTCACCATACATATTTACTTGAGTAGAAATAAGGCTTTTTGAAAAGATACTTGTAGCTTGATAAAAATGGTGACTCCCCCATCATAGGGATCATCTATCTGTTATGCTCGCGCAAGACTTAGTATATCACATCCTTACTTGCCACAACGAGATTCATAAGGTATGTAGTACCAAAGTCAAAGAAATATCAAGATGTGGGCTAAAAATATTGCAACTGGCCATTGACCTTAGGGATAAAGTGTGTTTGAGTTGTATTCGTCTAGTGTCAAACCAGTAAAAATTTAAGCCGACTTCAGGCATTGGGAAACATAAAATACATTTGTAAAAAGTTCATGATTGGGTTGATCTAGACACACACCTATTTTTACCTTTTGTTTAAAAGGGCCAAGGTTATTATGCTTGTGTGCTTGCTGTGTTTTCTTGTCAAAGAAATTCAAAACAATTTTAAAACCAACTATTCATCCAACAAATTTACATCCAACATTGGTAAACAAAACAACATCAACAAGTGAAACAAGTATCAATTTTGTATGATCATCACTCACATCTTGAGAAAAGGGAGTCTTCATAAAAAGACCACATTGAAAAAGAGACAATTGAGTTCAAAAAATCTTATCAAAAGAAGGAAGTTTTTCTATATCAATAAACAAATTTTTCTCTCACATAGAGCCTTCTTACGTCGTATGCACTTATATCTTCAAGGCAAATCCAATGAATTCAACAAAGAGCCTTTGAAAAATAGATCTTTTACTCGTTATAGAGCCTCGGATTATCACAAAAAAAAGGAGGTAAGATCAACCCTTCTTTCTATCCAAAAATTTGTATCATCTACAAAGTAGCTTGAGGGGAACCACCAACCCCTGAGAGAAAGGAAGAAGTAAAAACCCCCGTTATGTCAAGAAGTTTTTATTGAGGTCTATATTTTATCCACACTCACCTTCACCCATCACAAAACCATTCAACTCTAAAAACACATAAAGGTCTTGTCCTAAGTTCTTTAAAATATTGCTTAAATCAAACCAACAAATCACTTTTAGACTGTCTCTACATATAGGATCAATCATCCTAAGAGGCATTTCTACACAAGTTAAAACTAGTTTATGAGTGCATCCTCTCATTTCTAGGTAGCTTGGTTTGTAACACATCTCAAACCTTGCTATACCTTATCACATCAAAATTATTGAAAACACAAGAGCAATTCACAAAGAACTTTGGTAACATCCAACCTTCAATGTTAGAGATCTATCTTCTAAACATTTCACAAACACTTATCTTCCATCAAACATTTCATCACCAACTCATAAATCACTTTCACCAACCTCAAACTTTCAAACAACATTGCTCAAACAAGATCAATGAGAAACTGACAACCAGAGATCGAAGACGAGGAGGAAGAAAACTTTAACGATTTTCAAGAAGCTATTGGAGGAGGCACAAATGATGAAGATCCTAGCACTCCAACTCTTGAAGATATAGAAAGAGCACAACACAATCCCAAGTTCAATAGACTCTTTGATGAAATCATTAGAAACAATACAGATGCTCATTTTTTGAGACTTGCAAAGAGGGTACTAAACTGACCTCTAACTTTGATACGGCACAAATATGACAAACATCTAATCAACATAGCTGTAACGATGGGGGAAGAGGTAGAGATTAATTTTGCTAAGACCTTAATCATCAAGGGAATCCTCCACCTCCTCCTCGTACAAAAATAGAAATGTTGAGAAAACAAGTAGAAAATCTCTCTCAACAACTCAATAGTGGTGTGAAGACTACCCGGTTTTTACTTAATGATATTTGTCCCTATCCCTTTGATAGGAACAAGCATATGCCAGCTTTTCTGAGAGGGTTTGAAACACCCAAATTCGAAAAGTATAGGGGTAAAGGAGACCCTAGAGATCATGTACGAGAATTTCACTCAGCTTTTTTAGAGATGGCCTATGAGGACACCCATCTAATGCGCCTTTTTGCTTAGAGTTTGGGAGGAACAACCACACAATGGTTTTCCTGATTACCAGGTGGCATTAGAATATTTGAGGAACTAGTTCAAAAATTCATCATTCATTATGCATATAACATAGAACGAGATGTTACCATGGCAGATTTATGCAACACCAAACAAAAACTAGGGGAGTTGTTCTCATATTTCCTACAACGGTGGAGGCTACTGTCTAGTAGATGTTCTCTTCATTTTCCCGAACAAGAACTAGTGGAAATATTCATTTTCGACTTGAATGACGAGATGGAATTCCATTTAGACAAGAAGGGTACACAATCCTTTGAAGAGATGATAACTCAAGGACTAAAATGTGAAAGAGCCCTTATCAAAAAGGGACTTATCAAAATCTACAATGAACCCAAAGATGGCCCTCGTCCATGTTATAATAGTGATAAACCCAATTTCTGGAACAAGAACAAGAACATTGTCAATGACGGGATAGTGGATGTGCGAACAATAAAAATCACATAACTCATGGTTAGGTTTGTAGGAAAAAATCCCCTCCTAAAAACAACACCATCACTCATCCACAAAATCAAGGTCCCAATGCGCCACAAGAGGAACCAAGACAACGACAACAAAACTATAAACCAAAACGCACATACACACCCTTAGGGGAACCCATCGAAACAATATTGCATCAATTGGTCTCTTCCAATCTTGTGACCTTACCAAAAACATCTAACTATGAACCTCAAGTCAAACCTCCATGGTGGAGAGATAATGAACATTGTGAATTCCACCAGGGAAAAGGGCATAAGACGAGCAATCGACATCGACTGAAAGATCTTGTTCAAAATCTTATTGATAGAGGAGAAATTGAAATAGGACATGACCCTAAAACATCCAATGATGATCATCTAATGTTCAAGAATCCACTTCCATCACATGATCAAAAAGGTCCTTCCACCTCAGGGCGAAACACAGATACTACAACTAATTATACACAAGCTTCCTATAATTATATTGTAAATCACCTCTATGAGGTCGATGAACAAGTTGTAACTCTCATCATCAAAGATGAAAATCCTGCACACAATGTTGCTATGCGTTGTAAAAAAATTACCATTTGAGCAGCACCATAAGGAACGACACCCTTGCCCAAGCAATATAATCTTGTGGAACAATTGGATAAAACGCTCGCACTCATTTCCATATTAGAGCTTTTGTGGTTATCGTTTTCTCACAAAATAATCTTGGATCAATCTCTCCAAGAAGCATCAATCCCCACCAACCTCAACATAGATCAATTTCAAGCCATGGTTGGTAGTCTCAGGTCATCACCATGCCTCACTTTTTCAAAAAGTGACAACGCTTCATTCCAACAACCACATAACACATCCCTTCACATTGAAGGATTTGTAAACTAACACATAATCAAGCAAGTCTTGATAGACAATGGAGTTGGCTTTAATATATGCACCTTTTAGTTGGTCACAACATTAGGATATGTGGTAGAATTAGTGGATCCTAGCAAAAGGATATCCATTAAGTACTATGATGATGCAGAGAGTTCTTCCAAAGCAGCTGTCGTATTACCTATCAGAGTGGGCCTAGTGGTGAAGCATATCATTTGCCAACTTTTGGACCTTCCTTTGCCATATAATATTTTGTTAGGAAGACCTTAGATACATGCCATGCAAGCCATTCCATCTACCTATCATCAGTGTATCAAGTTTCCCCATAACGGTGTAGAAATCACAATCCTTGGCGATGCAAATCCATTTGCATATTGTAACAATATTAACCATCAGCTAGAGATCACCGTAAGTAACAACAAAGAAGCTATCCCTTCCACATAATATGTTAATCCAGCCTCTCTTTCCAGCTCAATCACCCCTATACCAAAGCAAGAGAAGTTGAAAATGAGAATGGCTGAGGAAGGTCCCGAGGAATATAATCTTAGCCAACTATTTTGTGTTGGGCAATTACTCACCTCCCCTCAAACTCATGGAAAACCTCAAAAGTTGCTTTAACCACCACTAGCCAAGCAAGCATGCACTTTGGCTCAATTCATCCTTGGTAAAAGTCAGGAAGAGGAAACCAAAGATGAGGACCTAATAGAATGGATCTATAAATACCCTATCAAAACAGAAAGCCCAAAGGCTAAGCTTCCCATTGATAAATATGGCAAAGGTCTCACTATCATGCAAAGAATGGGCTATGATGGCCAGAGTGCTTTGGGACATTGCAAATAAGGACGACACGAGCCCTTAAAACCTAAGTAGGTTTCAAAAGGAATCTCTTCCCAAGCTCACATTCAAAGGAAAACCTAGAAAACCCATGTATCAGCCAGTTACTCCAAGGAGCCCATCCTTGATTATATCTGCGACACCAACAATACCAACTGGACCAACAAAAATGATAATCCCATCAGCAGCATCAGTAACACCAACCACACCAAAAACACTGATAATTTCATCAGTAGCATCAAAGCCATCAACAAGATCAACAACAATAATAATCCCAACAGTAGAATCTGCGGCACCAACTGCACCAACAAAACTGATAATCCCATTAGTAACAGCAGTAACACCAACTATACCAACAACACCAATAATCCTATCAGTAACACCAACAATCCCATCTATAAAAGTGCACAAACCCGTGACCAATACACTCTTCAATACAAAAGACATCCCAACATGGTACAGTAATCGGATGTTAGAGAGTGATTAAGAGATCGACTTGCATGAGTGGGAATTTGATTAAGAGAATCTAAATACTTCAGATAAGGAATATACATCACCTCCACCACTTCGTAAAGATATCCTAATTTATGGAGAGACGTGGATTAAAACCTTTTGGGTTCGTGAGCGAGAAGCAACTTCCACAGGCCCTACATCACATCCTACACCAGAATTTGACAAGGAGAGTACCATCGATGAAATTCATTCATTTATATTAACCCCCACTGATGCCTACTCTGAACTCAACCTAATCGATGAGTTCGTGCCCATCATCCACCCTGAACTCATCGACTGGAACTAGCCAAATCCCCAATGTCTTGATCACTTCCAAAATGTTGAGGATCTCATCGACGTTTTAGAAATACAGGATAACATACCAAGAGGGGATCATAAAGCTAGATTTTCCATCGAACTTAATAGCGCAACGTACTTTGGGGCAGATGCCAAACCTTTCAGCTACAAAAACATCACAATAAAACATGGATCTTCTAGTGACAACCACATAGTGGCACTTCTTGATCCCCAAAAAGTAAAAATAAAGAGCGTATCCAAAGGTGAAAAATTCTCCGAGGTGCCTACGGATGAAAGGTTTGACATCCTCCCCTCTAGTACAAATCAGGAGAGATCTACAATCCTAATCTAAGAAACAAAAGAATTTCTTTAATGTGGAGACCCCTGAGACTCCTCACCAAATACATTTAGCATCTCTACTAACTCAAGAGGAACAACCAAAATTTGTAGAATTCTTCCAGAAGCATCAAATCATCTTCACATGCTCTTATGTAGACATGCCTGACTTAGATCCTGATTTGGTCATGCATCACCTAACTATGGCAGAAGGAGCTTAACCTATAAAATAAAAGCTCAGAAAGATGCACCCACAGATTGCTGTTCTTGTTAAGGCCAAACTCAAAAGTCTCCTAGATGTTGGTTTCATTTGACTAATCGATTATGCAGATTGGATCTACAATATTGTACCTGTCAGCAAGCCTAATGGGGGCATCCATATCTATACAAACTTTAGAGATTTGAAGAAGGCATTCCCTAAAGATGACTTCCCCTTACCAAACATTGACATGATCGTCGATATAATGATGGGTCATGCAGTGCTTTCTCTTATGGATGAATTTTCAAGGTACAACCAAATTAAGATTGCTCTAGAGGATCAACATAAAACTGCTTTCATATGCCCATGGGGAACCTACTGTTGGAATGTGATGCCATTTGCTATGAAGAATGTAGGGGCAACCTATCAAAGAGATATGACTACCATATTTCATGATATAATGCACACCATAATGAAAGATTACGTCAATGATTTACTAGCTAAATCATTAACAAGAGAGGGTCATCTAGAAATACTGGGTCAAATCTTTGACAGATTAGAGCAATATCATGTTTGTCTTAATCCAAAGAAATGTGTCTTTGGAGTAACCTGAGGGAAGCTCCTAGGATACATTTTCTAAAGCAAAGGCATTGAAGTAGATCCGACGAAAGTCAAAGAAATCATGGACATGCCACCTCCCAAGAACATCGGTCAGTTAAGGACACTACAAGGATGGCTACAATCAATTCGAAGATTCATTGCACAATTGGCTGATAAGAGTCATCCCTTCACGCATCTGTTACACAAGAATATTCACTTTCAATGGGATACGAAGTTCCAACAAGCATTCCAAATGCTTAAAGACTACCTGATGAGTACACCCTTGTTGATCACACCAGATCCAAGTAGACCTCTATTGCTATATATTTCAGCTACAAATATGACATTAGGAGTACTGCTGGCACAACATAATGCAGAAGGCAAAGAAAGTGATGTATAGTATATCTCTCGCACATTGGTAGGCTATGAACTCAATTACACACCTATTGAGCGAGCTTGCCTAGCAATTATCTTGGCGGCCACCAGATCGAGACACTACATGTTAATGCACAAGGTACAACTCATTGCCAAAATAGATCCACTCAAATACCTACTCAGCAAGGCTGCATTAATAGGTTGCTTGACCAAATGGGTTATGATCTTGAGTGAATTTGATATAGAGTATGTGGACCACAAGGATATCAAAGGGCAAGTTATTGCAGATCAGTTGGCTGAGGCTCCCCTCGAAGGTGACCATCCTCTTGTTTCCAACTTTCCAAATGAAGAGATCTTCATGATCACCACTGCACAATCATGGAAGATCTATTTTGATGGCTCATATACCAGACAAGGCTTGGGGGCAGGTATTCTTTTCATCACAGTTCAAGGTGACAACATCCCGAAGTCATACAGGCTCACTTTCCCATGCACCAATAATATAGAAGAATATGAGGCCTTGATCACAAGACTCAAATTGGCTATACAATGACATCTAAAAAAGCTACAAGTATATGGAGATTCCTAGCTAGTCATCCGACAAGTCACCGATGAGTATCAAACTAAGGATGATAAGATCATACCATATAAAAGGATGGTGGATAGTTACAAAGAATCATTTACAACTATCACATTTGAGCAAGTACCCAGAGATCAAAATCGAAATGTCAACGCAATGGCTACAATTGCATCTCTCCTAAATCTTCCACAAAATTCAACACACTACGAGTTCTTGGTAGAACAACTTTCAATCCCTGCGTATGATATCCCTGAAACTGAAATGATATGTCGCCTAGTCGGTTCTGAATCCCCATGGTACGAGTTCTTCACTTATGTCTACGATCACACACTTCCTCCCAACCAATCCAATAACCAATGAAAAAACCTTCATCCACCAAATTGCTCGATATACCATCATTGCCAAAACCCTATACAAGCGAAGTCTTGATGGTACTCTCCTTCGATGTTTGGAACAAGATGAGATAAAAAAAGGCCTTAGAAGAGGTACATGAAGGAATTTGTGGGGCTCACTCAAGCAGTCCTTTGCTGACAAATGAAATCATGCGCGCTAGATACTATTGGCCATCCATGGAAAAAGACTCCTACTACTTTTTTCAGAAAATACAAGAAATGCCAAGTTCACGGAGACCTGATACATGCACTAGCACAGGAATTGCAACCAACACAATCAAAACAAACAATTACATCAATTGTCTAAGTCTCAACGAGTATTTTGCTTCAGATACCTTGACTTCATTGGGCAATTACATCAATTGTCTAAGTCATAACAGGTCACTTTGATTCACTTACTCAGACTTTATCATGTCCAAGCAAAAAACTGACATCAACTATCATGCTTTGACTCAATCGGGGCAATTTAACCGATTGCACCAGATTGTCCAACCAACTTTGATCAATTGTACAATATCAATCAAAAGTGCAACACTGCATTTGCACCGTATCTCCTACATGACCTAAGGGTACTCACTAGCCTCTCATTTCTCCATTTTACCCTCGTTTCCTCCCATTCTTTCACCATTATTTCTAATTTCTTCTATTCTACCTCCCCTCCACTTCTTGTTCTTTTTTCGAGAGATCACCCGATTTTTTGAAATTTTTTGGCCCATCTCTCGAGGGGGCATACAACTTACTAAATTAACATTTATGGGGCATATTTCTTCACACATATTTTTTCTTTCTTTGAAATGACGCGATAAATCGTACCGTCTCAAAGAGGGGCAAATGTAATCACATAAATATGTCCACTTAATTAAATGAATATTTAATATTTATTTGATTATTTAACCATCAATAATTAATTAATTAAATTAATATTTAATTAATTTCATCCTCAACCTCTTCTTCTATTAACTAAATAAATTATTCAATTTATTTAAATTAATTCATTAAGCCACACTCTAATTCAATTAAATAAATAAACCATATTTATTTGATTTAACCCCTTTTCCTCTTTTAAATAAATAATCAAATATTTATTTAATCCTTAAACTACTCCCCCCACTTGCATTCTCCTACAAATGCAAGTTGCACCTATTTAGTTGAAATAAAGTAATTTTATTTTAATTAAAATCCTTTTTTCCCCCACCCACCAAACCCACTAGACTCTTCTAACCCATTCTAGACTCTTCTAACCCATTCTAGATTCTTCTAATCCATTCTAAATTAGCCTAATCCCATCCCCTAATTATTGTCACATTCCTAAGCAACTTGGAGTCATTTCTCAAAGCCTCAAAGTCTTTGAAAATCATTAAAGGCTTTATGTCTTCAAAAAGTTAACCCCTAAAGTCTTCCAAACTATTAATGGCTCTTACATAACCATTTATGGCTCTTACATAACCATTAATGGTTAAACTTAACTTACTCACATGGCTAGAGACTTTCCCTCTAACTCAACCCTCATTTAACTCATGGGTCTCTTCAAGCATTCATTGCTTTGACCATGGTTATCCCCACTAACTCTTGCACAAGAGTTTGTCCATTGGATAAAGACATTATTCATTGAATAAAGGATTTATTCATTCAACTCAAGCCTAACCTTACCTCCTAAGGTAGCCTTCAATTCATTTCAAGCATTTAATGCTTCTTCCCTCTCCTCTCAAGCCATCTCATGTTGACATTTATCATCTTGGGATTGGGTTGAAAGCCCTCACATGGATCATAAACCCATCAATCCTGACCCTTGTTGAGATTACTCAATCTCAACCATCCATTGCCCTGTTTTTCCTATAAATTGAGCCCATTCCTTCTTCAAAACAAGCTTGAGATCCAGAAATGTTGTATGCATATAACCTATACTAAAATTGAGAGAGCATTTTAAGAAGCAAATCATATCTAAATTGTTATTTTGGATAAAATTAACACAGATTAATTAGATACTTTCTCATATTTAGCTTACATTTGCACAGTTAGTCATTTTTCATAATCTTGAATCTCCATAAGACATCCATAGTAGTGCAAAATTTGAGGGCTACACTCATGTGGAACTTGGAGAGGAGAGGAACAAGGGAGGAGCAACTATGAGCATGTTGGCAAGCATTTGGGAGTGTTTTGTGTCTTTTCTCCGTTTTTGTATGTTTTCCATAATATGTTTTATATCTCTCTTGATATGCATGATTAGGATTGTAGTTTCTTTTGTATTTTGTTTATGATTGATACTACTAACAGTAACGTTTGACTTGTCTGTTTTGTGTGTTCCTAACATCCTTTTTTGCAGTGCATCAGTTACTAGGCATGATTTTTAGCCTCTTCCTCTCTATCTCTCCCTCTCCCTATATACTTATCTATGTCTTTATCTCTTTCTCTCTATATATCTCTATCGATCTCTTCCTCTCTATCTGTCTATCTCTTTAGCTCTATCCCTTTATTTTTATCTCCCTCTACCTCTCTTCATCTCTCTCTCTCTCTATCTATTTCTCTCTTCCTCTTCCCCTCTATCTCCATCTCTATTTCTATTTACTCTAAAACAACTACATTATTGGCAGGAACTTGATGCATTGCATCTCTTGTTAAGTTATCATTTTCAAATGGTTTTCTTTTGGTATCATTTATTTTTTATGTTCTATTGTTTATACTTTTTTTCCCTTCTACTGAGATTGCTTAAATACGCGTTGGATTACATTTTGTAGATTTTCTTTAATTTGAATATTATAAGCTTTACTAAATTAATTTTACTAACTAAACTTTAATTGTAATATTAATTTAATTGTGATTAAATTAGATTAGCTTATAAAATTAAATTATCAATATAATAAAAAAAATGTTTTTAACTTTCATAATATAATTTCGATAAGTTTTCATTAATTAACTATAAACTTAACTTTATAACATTAATTTTAATAATCACAATTTAGTAATGTTTTCAATAATTTTAAAATATATACTTAATTTAATTATTCAAAGTTTGTTAAATAATTTCACTTTTATCTAATGTTAAAATTAATAAAAACAATTTAACATAACTTTCATAAATTGAACGAGTTGCACCTGATTACAATGGTTGGCTTGTCTCAACAGTGGCACTTCCACTTGGCACCCAGACAAACCATTTTGCCAAGGAAAATGCATCCTACATTGGGATTAAAATGGCAAGTCATGGAGGTTTTAAGAAGGTGTGGTTGGAGAGTGATTTGTTAAATATAATAAATTGTCTGAACAAAAAATCTCCTCCTAGCTGGACGATTAACCATTTAATGTATGAGTGCTTTGAAATGAACCAAATTTGAGGATATTAAAATCTCACATGTTTTGCAGGAGGGTAATAGACCAATTGACCATGTGGCTAATCTAAGTGTGGTTAGAGATGATTAAAAGTGGTGGAAGGAAGGGGATTCCTTCCCATTCCTGTTGTGTGAGTTGGCGAGGAAGGATGCTGAAAATCTTTCATCGCTCGAAGATTAATGATGACGGATCACATGTGCAGGGCTTTTCATAGAAAGGAGCGAAGGTGAGTTTCCAGATTGTTCTTGTGGCTCTGTTTGTTTTGTGTCGGCCTAAAGTCTAGTTTTGGTGTCATCCAAAAAAATCATAGAAGCAGTATCATATTGGGCTAAGACAAAAAACAAAATGGAGTCATCCTCGTGTGAGCTTTCAAAGAAGAATTAGGAGGTTTAGAGGGAAATTGTGGATGCGGGAATGAAGCCCTTTGTTCAGAAACTTGATTGACAAAATCATCAACTCACAGACTTATTTGTGAGTAATTGAGATAATGGGGTGCTGCGTGTGTATGGGGCAAAGTTCAGAATCGACCAATCAATCATTGCCGAGATTTCTGGGTTCAGTATGGAGGGCAGAAAATTATTTAGGGAAAGGAAGAACTCGGAAGAAGCCCTCTCAGTTTTCTATGGTAAACAAAGTGAAAGAAGTAGGGTTAAGAAGAACCCGGATGACGGATACAACAGACTAGGCCTTTAGAGTCTCTGGGCGGATATGGCAAAATTCATTATGAGGTACATTACCCTCGATGGTCGCTTTGCTAGCATTTTTTTTTACCATTTCATAATTCTGAACCATTTTAGGCATGACAAAAGAATTTCCATTTCGTTTTATCTGTTATCTTCTCTGGAGTTATCTATTAGTAAGCATGGTAAGAATGAGGATAACTTGATTATTCATGAGGTTTTAATCCTCCTTATCATGGAGTATACAAAAAACCCTCCCCTCCTTTGAAAAACCCTAAGTCTTTAACCAACCAAGAGGTGCATGATGTATCAGATACATAGTTTGACGATGCAGAGGGCAGGAAGGCTATGGATTGGAATGATGTCCAAGTGCTGGATGAATCAGATTATAAACCCTCGGAGGATGAGGCCCCCATGAAAAATACCACTCCTAGTACTAGAAGCAGCAAAAAAAACCCTCCTAGATGGGCTGCTAAAAAGAAAACCCTTATTTCATAGACCCACATTTTGGGCCCACAAAATTTGAAAAAATGGAAGGTTGGAGATAAGGTGGTGAATCTTGACAAGGAGGATAATGTAATAAAGATAATGAGACCAAAGATGATGAAAAGGATGTTGATAAGCTCCCGAGGAAGTCGTTGATGTATTAGGAAAAGTGTTTCCGATGGTTTTTTGGGGAAATCAATATTTTGAAATAGGGGACTAAAGATCTCATTGTCACTTTTGCTAATATTCATGTTCCAAATAAGACTGATGAACTCCTAAAATTATCTTAGCAAATTGTGAAAGATATGAAGATCATGAAGACTGAACATGAGGCAAAAATTGACAAGCTGGAGAAAGAGATACAAAAGTTGAAGAGTAAACTAAAGGGTTTGGTGGAGGTTAGCAAGGAAGCCATGCACAACAGTGCCAAGGGTCTCTAGAGAGTCAATGAGGAAATTGCCATGCAGAAGGAGCAGATGACCAGAGCAGAGAATTCCCCAGATATCAACTTGACTAAGATGAACTAGGAGGTGCATGCATCTACGTGATTGTGTACCAGGACTAGGAGCAAACATCAGATAACTGGTAGTTCAAGGTTCATTATGGAGGAACTCCAAGAGATTACTAATAAAGCAATCCAGAAAAATGTTGAGCTTATGAAAACTCTTTCTTAGGTTTTTATGTTGGTGCATCTTATTTAGGTCTATTTTTTGTGGTTTTCTGTTCTGGGGTGAATCCCCTATTTCTGTAGCTAATTAGTGGCTAGTTAGACTCTGGTTACCATGTTTTATTTTTGGTTGGATTTGGGTTTCGAGTCCCTGTAAAGCCCATTTATCTTAATAAAAAACTTTCATAAATTGAACTTTTAATAAATTAACTTTCATAATCTATATTTAATATTATAATTTTATATATAATTAATATTATAATAAAATTTATTTTATAGATAATTCATATTATCCACCACGGTTCCTTCATGGAGACATTTTCTAGCTTTTCTCACAAACCCACAACCACAATGCTCTTGCAAACTGCTTCACATTGTGATCTGTTTACACACTCAAGAACTGCTCTAATACCACTTGATGAAGGGCACTCCCCTTACAAACAAAAACACACAAAAAGAGAGGAATAGACAAAAAATGTGAGAGATGAAACACTTTCCTTCTATTATCTCAATGAAATACAATTACAACATTCAAAAATAACATGCTACAACCACACAGACATTCTCATTACAATAATCTGCAAGCTAGAGTCACAATCTACACTACTGGAACTTCCTTATGTCATCTCTTTTCACCTTATTTATTTGGAATTTAATATCACCATAGAATTTTCTTGAAAGAAGATTACCCCTTTTTGGGCACCAAAACCCTAACCAACCAACTTGGGGCTTAGGAAAATATTTTATTAAATCTTCAGCCTACAAATCTCCAATGACCATAACTTTCAAACAACATGTCATATTTTCGATCACTATGCATCGTTGAAAAGCTTGTGACAAGACCTAATATGGTGTAGTGTGTTGATGCACATTATGGTTAACTTTCAGGCCCATTCTAAGGCTCTCAAAAATGCTTTTTTTGGTTTTTATTAGAAAAAAAATATTAGAAAATTTGAATTATCTCAAATGCCATGAGATATGTTGATAATTCCTTTACTATTGGCTCCATTTCTCTTAAACCCAATGTAGGACTAAGAGGTGGGGGGTGGGTTGGTTGCATGAATCAATCCAAATCAAAATTAATGCAGTAAATCAAAGCACATAATCAACACATCAACACCATAATTTTTTACATGGAAAACCCAAATGAGGAAAAGCCATAGTGAGCACCAACGCACAAAGGTATATCCACTATGTATATCGAATTACAATGAAAGAGCTCACTGCTTTAGACTTTCTGACCAAGGCTAACTGCTCTTGGGGGAAGATACAAAAATTAATTGCAAAACCTGATGCTAACCACAACAAGGCAAGAGTCAATGCAAGAAGCTGAGTCCACTTTTTGGCCAAAAAGTGGAAGTGTTTTCCTTGATTTTCAGGTTTTGTCTCATTTGAGCTTAAATTTTGAAACACTTGGAGATTGAATCTTGGAAAAAGTTAGTTATATAAAAGATATCCCTCTAAGTCTAATTTCCAAATATGTAATTTATTTTAATACCCACATAATAAAAAATAGATTTTTGAATGGAGTTCTAAAAACTATGTTTTAAAAATGCCCGTTTCAGGACCATACCATGCATGTGTACGACCCACACTTTTTGACACAATTAAAATTATTTTCTCAAACCGTTTTGGAAAATGGTTTGTAACACACTGAATATTGATGAGCATATTTTTCCGTAATTTTTTTAAAATATTTTTTTAATTAATTTTTTAATGACCGTAATTATCTTTTTAAAAATTTCATGTGTACGACCCACATGATTTGATGTAAACCTAACATTTTTTTATTTTTTTAAAATAGAAATGAATTTTGTGTAGATTGATGACATAATTTTTTTTTCAAAATTCATTAAAATAAAAAAAGTTATTAAACTAACAAAATTACTTAATATTTCAAGTTTATGGACCCGGTTTAGTACAAATTAAATGAAAAATAGTTAAAATAATCAATTTTTACATAAATTTACATATTGTAGAATCTAGACAGTATAATCTGAAATGGGTTTTAATTTCGTATAAAAATTCTCTAATTAGAGGCACACAAACTATTTCAAAAGTTCATATTTGTGCTTTCATTCATGGAGATTTGAATTTGCAGGTCCATGTCTTAGGTGTGGCCATCCCAGACCTATCTCAGACCTAATCTTAAGGCAAGTGGCCGGTTGTGGAATCAACTTCCATAGAATGGGCCCTCATTTTGAAAACGGGGGCCCGTTCCTTTTTTTAACCGTTGGTTTTCAGAATGGGCCCTCGTTTTAAAAATGGGGGCTCATTCCTAAATTACCATTATGATAAAAAAAGGATAGATTGCATCAATTTACCAGATTATCGTTGGAATCCGTACTGACAAACATTTTTTACAGCGTCTGACCCTAATTTTTTATCTTTTTTACACAAAATCCAGAAGAACTCGGTAAAAAAAATATTATTTTTTGAAGAGGAGTTTGTAAAGATGGGTTCAAAACAATGTCAAATGAAACAAAGGAAGACAATGACAACAGAAAAAATTCAAGCTCAAAGAGAGGAGGCAAAACTCCAAAGAGATCGAAGATCACAACAACGACAATTGAAGAACACCGAAGCATTTAGTTCAATGCCCGTTGTAGATGAGACCATTGAAGAGATCATGATGGAGGCAAGAAATGTAGAACCAAACACGGGCATGACTATTGATGCAAATATTCATGTGGATGTGAATCCTGGTATGTTTTTAAATCCCCAAGACTATGATGCCAATCAAATTGCCGATTTAAATGAAGCTGGACATAAATTTAATACACCAATACGAAAAGAAATAAAAATTAAAAATATTACACCACCCTCTTTGAAAGAAAATGAATGTAATTTGTTTACTATCGATAGCAATGTGCTAGATAATCTTAATGGGTTAGTTTCTTGGAGACAAATCAAAACACATGCAAATAGATTATATAAACAATTTTTCTATAAGAAAAAGTTAGGATTCTAATGTCAATTAATACTGCAATTAATAAAAATGTTTAAAATGTGTAAAGTCATGAAAAAAATAGGTATAAATATGCAAAACCCAAAAGAAAAGATGAATCATATAAGCAAGTTGTATCTATTGTTGCCAGTGCCATCGATTCTATTGGAAAAATAAGTCGATCTAAAGATAAGAATGCAACATGTAGAGTTATAACAATTGCTATAGTTTACAAAACAATTGTTAGTAAAAAGAATGTTAAGTGATATAAGTGGCTATTCAAACTTACATTGTAGAACCTTGTCAAGAGTGGCCAAAAGAAGAGACACAGTTGATATTGATCCACTAAACCATTGTTGGAGTTTTAGTGGTAGACTTCAAAGGTCGAACATGAAATTAAATGATAAAACTAAACAATTAATTGTGTAGGGGAAAAAGCGAGACTAGGTTAACATGCCCTAATCCTACCTTTTGACACACATTACGGAATACGAAAGAGCCTAGAGGTATCACACAATTGGCTACTTCTTCTTGTGAAATAGAGAGCCATGGGCTACCTATTAGGATTTCTATTCCTTTGTTGAAATTGGAAGATCAAATGATGCAAGTTCAAGTCTTAATCCAAAATGCAAGTATGAACTAATAACAAGATTGCAGAATTGAGATTAAACAATGAACAAATGTAAATACAAGGATGAAATAAGAATGTAGATGTGTACCCAGAGTCAAAATCGGACTGAAAATGTTTGGGACGGGGGCGCGGGCGCCACGGTCCTGATTCTGTCCCGAAAACTGCACCGGAAACTGCTGTTTTGCACTCTGGAACACTGTCGGAAACTGTCGGAAATGCTGTCTGTCCGGAGGACCAGGGCGCCCAGCGCCTCTGTCCCAGGGACTAGGGTGCCCAGCGCCCTTGTCCCGATCTTTTGCTCTACAATTTGGTGCGGAGTGCTGTCTTGACCTGCTCTTCCTGGATCTGTCACCTGCGGTGTCGTCCGAGTCCCGAAACCTGCACTTATATCTGAAAATGGTATGGGCGGCTATATAGGGTTTTGCCTTAGTCAAACCCCCGCTTTGGTGATTTCCACCTCCATGAATAGCCAAGTTGTTTTGTAAAATGTATTGTGTGTGCAGACCTAGTGTGTGTGCAAGGTCCTAAAATGCAAGAAAGCAAACTAGAGCAACCTAGAAAGTAAACCCTAATTGCTTGTAAATGATAATGTAAATGCTCTAAATCAAGATGCAAAGTGATATAAAGCATGAATAAAGGATATATTGAAGCTTACGCAAAGACATGAAAACAACATGAAATCATACCCAACCCTCAAGGGAGGAGTACAAGCCAATCTTCAGTCGGTAATCTCCTATTGTTCTTCAATGTCTTCCAAGCCCTAAATGGATGAATGAAATTGATAAATGCTTGATAGAAGGATGTTGAATGTTGTTGAAGTCTTCAAAGATCTGCTCTTTCGCTGCATATGAGGTTCCTCAAAACAAAAATCGGATCCCTTCAAATGAAGAAAGAGAGCTCTTATGTATAAAACCCTAGGTCGTAATTTCGTCTTTTGGCCGACCTAGAGATTGAATTTCCCGCCAATTTCTTGGGGTTAAGCTTTATTTTGTGATTGGATCGCGCTCCTAAAGTTTCAGGAAAAATGTCCGGGACCATGTGCACTCCGGGCGCCACGGTCCCGACAACTTTTCACCAAATTTTCAGGGTCGTCGGATATGATGATTTTAGAGAGAATCCTGAAGTTACAGGTGATTTCGAGATGTTTTGAGCCCCGAAACCAAGCCCCCAAGTTCAAAATAGGACTTAATTAGGGTTTTTGATTGAGTGATGTATTGGAGGAATAAGATGAAAAGGGCATGCTTTAACGAAAGGGCCCAACTTTATGATGTAGAGGACAATGAAATAAGACCTTAGACCTAATTAATTTGATTAATTAAGTGCTAAAGGAGAGATGCAATGCAAAATGTAAAATGCACTAAGGCGGGTGCTAAACTAGGTGTGAAATTGTACCACCCTAGCAAGTGCGTATAATTTACGACGCTACATTTAGCCCCCACTTTAGCGGTCATATGAGTACTACGTGCATATGCAAGCTAAAGTACAGAAAAGTAAACATCATTTGAAAAAGGATATATCCATAAGTTGTCGGACGAAGCCCCCAGCGGTATCTGCAGTACACAATTAGGAACCGCACCCTACAAAACACATGTTAGATCACAAAATCACCTAATGCTTACTAAGGAAAGTGATGAAATTTGTGAGTAGCTATATGCCCCCCCCTGTTTCGACTTGCTTATTAGGGAGGTGAAACAGGGTAACATGTTTACTTGCGACAAATTGTGTAAGAGAGTATTGATGAGGGACGTTCACTAAATAGGCTTCAGTAGAGCACTTTTTGGAACATCCCAAGAGTAGGGGAATAAAAATACGATTCCTATGCAACAAACGGCTCAAAAATCGCATCTCCCAAACTCAAGTTATGATGAAATGAGTGATAGAGGAAAATTAGGGTTTCACAAGTAAAGATAAAGAAATGAAAGTATATACTTTGAAAGTGACATTTGCATTTGTCACTTTGTTGATTTCGGAATACTATTCATTTCAGCGGAGCCCACATAGCCATCATCATGCCTTCACGATGACCAGAGCGTCCCACGAGGATTGAGATCCTACGCCAGGCCGTGATCGACGACGAGCCACTGGACGAGGTGAGTTGACTGAATGTTTGACTTTTGATTTTTTGCATTTGATTTTTCTGTGATCGTTTGCGGGCCCTGAAGTCTGACCCGGGGCCCACCCAGGGCGCCATGGTCCCTGTGGGGTGCCCTGGTCCCCTCAGGGCACCATGGTCCCAATCAGGGCGCCATGGTCCCTGACAGGGCGCCATGGTCCCAATCAGGGCTTGGCGAGGGATTTCAGGGTTAGCATACAATGTTCGACAGTTTGCATGAGTGATTTTGATGATTGAGTACTGATTACAGTTATGTTTCTGTGTTGCAGGGTCTCCCATACATGAGAGAGCATACGGCAGGACATATTCTTCGCAGTTTGCAAGATCAGATTCCGCGGCTGACTTAATCAGAGAGAGACACATTGTCGATCGTGGGATTATGGTATGCAATCCTCATGCCAGCCATTTGGTTCCATCCTGCGATGCTGATGGCATTGATGGAGCGATGGGATCCTGACACGTGCACATTTCATCTTCCAGTAGGGGAGCTGACAGTTACACTCGAGGATGTGTACCGTATACTTCATCTTCCTATCAGAGGAGCGACTGTTACATACGCGACCGATCGGTTAGTGGAGGATCATTAGAGAGAGCAGGTATATTGCATAGGGAGAGTCATGCCGAGCGAGACGAGAGGTCGCATCATGGTCAGCTGGCTCTTACATCCTATAGGGGAGGTACCCCTTCTAAGATGCCTTATGATCGCCATCATAGCATTAGCCGTCTGCCCTAATGGGCGAGGTACGCACATGCATGGGGGTCTCACATGGTGCATCGGAGCAATGGAGAGACACAAGAGAGTGTATGCTTGGGGTCGGAGTATGCTTGCACATCTCTATCACGACCTTGAGGAGTATGTATTTGGATAGGGTTGCAGCTTGATGACATGCACACTTCTGCAGGTGTGGATTTTAGAGCACTTCACATGCACCAGGCCTGTTGGCTTTCCGCTGAGTACGGCTAGCGAGTGACCTAGGGTGTTTGCTTATCCACTTACCAGCGAGTGGAGATTTGGAGATCTGTTATATTGGAGAGTGATTTTTGATAGATTGACAGCCGAGGGGAACATATGGAGACCCTATCTGCGGATGCACAGATGGGATGGGATGGAGAGACAGTTAGCATGCTTACAGAGGAACCGCCTACTGCGGGGACGATATTCACACATCACAGTCCCTTTCTACTTTGACCGAGTACGGAGGCAGTTTGGGCTAGAGCAGTGTGTTCCAGCTGATGTGCCCATCTATACTCGACACTCACAGGTCCTTCCCAGACCTAGAGCAGTAGCGAGACCGACGATAGATGACATCGAGACTACAGATATAGAGGGATCTGATCAGGATGTAGTCACTGATTACTCTGCAGAGCCTGGAGCACAACATAGGTATGTTTCATGGTTTATGAGATCATACCCAGGGCCTATCTTTCCACCAGATCACCCGACAGGCCACCCCGGCCCATGGAGACATGGAGACCAAGATGAGGACTAGGGATCCGGGTCAGAGGAGCCAGAGGAGGGAGAGGGTCATGAGGACGCAGGAGATCCTGATCCACCCACAGGAGATCAGCCTAGTGCTGAGGAGGAGGAGGAGGAGGACACGGATAGAGATGAGGATGAGGAGGATGTTGGTGAGGATGTGGATGAGGATGAGGATGAGGATGACGAGGAGGACGAGGAGGAGGAGGATAGAGATGATGAGGAGGAGTTAGATACAGCTCCCCACCATTCAGGAGACGATACCATAGCTCTGGATCCTCCTCTTATTCCCCAACAGGGGGAACATGAGGCGATACGGAGACTTGTTCCTAGTACCACCCAGCCTACACCCATCGTGCACAGATTAGTCGAGCGAGGGGAGCCTAGTAGATCCCAGTCATAGATGCTACCGTATCATGATCCCTACTGGTGTGAGGGAGACCCAGGTATAGTAGGTTTATATTGATTGATTAATGTTTTGATGATATAGAATGGTACTAATACAAAAATCTGTTCTACTGCTACAGCTAATGTGCAGGAGTGGCGTTCCCTGATTCAGCAAGCAGTGACAGACATTTCCACAATAACACAGATCCCCAGTTCCTCACAGATTGCTTATAGGCCTCAGGGGAATGCGGGTCGGCATGAGGACTTGTTCTCCCCATTCTGAGTACAGGTAGACATATGGAGGGAGAGAGAGAGAGTCCTATTAGAGGACCTTCAGCGAGCGCGGCGAGATCTAGCAGTAGCTCAGGCCGAGGCTACCACCTATCATGCGATCCTTATGGATAGGGGTCGTAGGAGTTCCTCTCGGAGTCACTCACGGTCTGTATCACGCTACACACCCATGGGTCCACCTTCACGGCTAGATCAGGAGGGAGCGTCCAGTCGACACTCTCCAGCCACTAGTCCTAGGGATAGGAGATGATTTTATGGTGTAGGAGAGGTCACATTTTGGATGTATAGTGACCTATATTTGTATACGATCCACATATATATATGTATATATACATGCTTCTCTTTTGTCTCAAATGTGTTATCTTTAATGCTTAAATCAATGTATATTTTGTTTTGATTAAATCTAATACATTTGGTAGATGTACATGTATGTTCAGAATTTAATTTCCATGTGATTGATTTCTCAATGCTCCATGATTAAATTGATACATGTGTGACTTAATTAAATATTTAATCAAGTACTACATTGATGATAGGGAAGAAATATGCATTAAGTCTAAGAATCATATAACTAATGTGATTTAATTTTGAACTTAAACACAACATGATACGATTCTACTTAACACATAAAGACATTGTATAATATGCTAGCATAATGGAAACGTAAATCTTTTACAATTTACATAAATGAATTCAAGACAAACTATGAAGTAAGAATACACGTTTGTCGAGAATGAAGAAATATAGATTAAACACCATGACATTTAATTCTATTTTGCTCTAATTAGGAGATACTAACATATTATCCAATGTTGAAGAATTGAGAAGAAGATAGATAAGGAATGAAGAATTAAGCATAATATCTACGCAAGTGCATAGCATTGATAGGTTCTTTAAGAGGCGTACCGTCTACATCCGCTATTTTGTAAGCACCTGATCCATAATCCTCAATAACGATATATGGTCCAAGCCAATTAGGACTAAATTTTCCCTTTTCTGCAGGTAAGGCATTCACATTGCACTGATTCTCATAAAGGACTAAGTCACCTACTGAGAAGGAACGTTGAATAACCTTATCATTATAGCTTCGTTGTAGAGTTTTATGATACGCTTGAATATGCTCAAGAGAGTTTATACGCTGTTCATCAAGCATCTCAAGCTATTGAAGTCGTTGTTCTCTATAAGAATTGTCATCTACTATACCCTTGAGAGAAACCCTAAGTGATGGAATCTCTAACTCTAAAGGCATAATAGCGTCAGCACCATAAACAAGATTATAATGAGTAGTTCCTGTAGCAATTCGTACACTCGTTCGGTAGGCCCAAAGAGCATAGATTAGCTGATTACTCCAATCCTTACCATGCTTATTCACGGTTTTGCGAAGAATTTGTTCAATTATTTTATTGGATGATTCGGCTTGACCATTTGACTGAGGATAGTATGGTGTAGAAAATCGATGTTTGATATGATACTTCTCGAGGAATTTCTTCACGTCCTTGTTCTTAAATGATGTCCCATTATCTGAGATTATAGTGGAAGGTATCCCGAATCGAGAAATGATGTTTTCTAGAAGAAATTGACAAATCACTTCAGCAGTAGTAGAGTGAAGGGGAATAGCTTCTACCCACTTCGTAAAGTAATCTGTTGCGGTTATAATGAAGGTGTGTCCTTGAGATGAAGGAGGAGAGATTTTACCAATGAGATCCAAACCCCATGCGGAGAAAGGCCAAGAAGCTACTTGAGAATGAAGTTCTTGGGTAGGAGCATGAATCAGATTATTGTGTTGTTGACATTGATGACATTTCTTAACAAATGAAAAAGAATCCTTCTCCATAGTTTGCCAATAGTATCCCATACAAAGTAATCTTTGAACCAAGGATTTGCCTCTGAAATGCCCCCCACAGGCACCTGAATGTGCCTCTTCAAGAGCAACGGGGATTTCCAATTTGTTAAGACAGCGAAGGAGAAGGCCGTCATAACCCCTTCGTTAAAGAACATTAGAAAGAATGATATACCTAGCAGACAGCTTGCGGATTCTAGCCCTAGTGTTCCTATTAGCGGAATCCAGAAAGGTACCATCGGTCAAATATATTACGATATGCGAGTACCATTCATCTGAGTCTATAAAGTCACAACATGTTACCAGGCTAGAATCGTCTACAATAGCTGGAGAAATAAGGTTGTGAATAACAAATTTAAGATCAACCACAGGGTCCTCTAAAGATAAAAGAGAAGCCACACATGCCATTGCGTCCGCATGTTGATTATCTTTTCGAGGAACAGGTTCCATGGTATAAGAATCAAATTTTTGTAATAAAGAGATGGCAAGGTCTTTATATTGTGATAATTTGTCTTGTTTTGCTTGATACAATCCTGTTACTTGTCTTATAATCAATTGAGAATCTCCATAAATATGTATGTGCTTTATATTTAGAGCTAAGGCTGCTTTTATTCCCGCTATAAGAGCCTCATACTCAGCAATGTTATTGGTACACAGGAAATTTAGACGATAGGATAAGGGAATAGGTTTCCTTGTAGGAGAAATCAGGACAACACCTGCCCCCGATCCCGTACGACACTTAGAACCATCAAAAGATAATTCCCAAGTTTCATCTTTTTCTATAGAAAGAATGAAGTCATCGGGAAAAGACTCAGGGTTAGGAAAGGAGAAAGGTGAAGGGGCCTCATCTAAGTGGTCGGTCAATGGTTGCCCTTTAGTTGCTCTTTGTGAAACAAATTTAAGGTCAAATTCAGTTAACATCATAACCCACTTAGCTAGGCGTCCTGATAAATCAGTTTTAGAGAAAAGATGCTTCAAAGGGTCAAACTTTACCATGACGTGGACTTCTGAATTTAAAAGATAATGTCTCAATTTCTGAGTCACAAACACCAAGGCCAAGCATTGTCTTTCTATCGCAGAATATCAGGTCTCATAATCGAGTAAGGTACGACTTATGTAATAAACCGGACATTCTTTACCATCTTTATCATGTTGTGCCAACAATGCTGCGAGAGCATGAGAGGAAGTAGCTGTATACAGAAGGAAAGGTTTAGAAGGTTCGGCAGGTTGAAGAATAGGAGGACTAGCCAAATACACTTTTAAATCTTCAAATGCTTGCTGACAATCTTCGTTCCATTGAAAAGTGATATCCTTTTTAAGAAGTTGAGTAAAAGGAAAGGTACGATCCACAAGTTGAGATACGAACCTACGAATAGCTTGAATCTTTCCTTGTAAGCTTTTAAGTTGAGACACATTTCTAGGAGGTGGCATGTTGACAATAGCATCTATTTTCTTAGTGTCCACCTCAATCCCACGATGCGAAACTATGAATCCTAATAGTTTTCCACTATCCACACCAAAAACACATTTTCGGGGATTCAAGCGCATGTGATATTTACGAATTCTTTCAAAGATTTGATGAAGGACTTTAATATGATCCATGCGAAGAAAGGATTTGGCTAAAATATCATCAACATAATCCTCTAAAATCTTATGCATATAATCATGAAAGATAAGGGTCATCGCTCGTTGATAAGTTGCACCGACATTTTTAAGTCCAAAAGGCATCATTATCCAACAAAACGTACCCCAAGGAGTGGTGAAAGCGGTTTTGAATTGATCTTGAGGGTTAATGAAAATTTGATTGTATCCTGAAAAACCATCCATGAAGGATAACAAGGCATGTCCTGTTGTAGAATCAACTATCATGTCAATGTTGGGAAGGGGAAAATCATCTTTCAAGGAAGCCTTATTCAAATCTCGAAAGTCGGTACACATTCTTATCTTATTATTTGGTTTAACCACAATGACGATATTTGAAATCCATGGGGAATAGTCAATAGGGCGGATAAATCCAGCCTCCAATAACTTTTCAATCTCAGCCTTAACAAGCAGAGCCACCTTAGGATTCATTTTTTGAATCTTTTGTTTCACGGGCTTAGCATCGAGAACTAAGACAATATTATGAGTGACAATCTTAGGATCTATACTAGGCATTTCAGAGTATGTCCAAGCAAAGATCTCAGGGAATTCGTGCAATAGTTCTTCATATTGTTTTTGTTCCTCTTCATCCAAACATTTTCCAATTTTAATAACTTTCTCTTTATTGCAAGGATCCATCTTAACATCAGTGGTGTCACTTATGAGAAGATTACTTTGTTGAGGAGTATCCTTTAACTGAGGGAATTCTTTCACAATCTCATCATTATCGATCTCCTTTCCAAAATAGGCTTCAGTGTTCAAACAATAAGGGAGTCCCCTATTGTGATGATAATGAGGAAGAGTGTCATAAGCTCCCAAGAACTCAGCTAAAGCATCATCGGTAGGGAAGATATCCAAAGCACAGTCACCCGAAGGATCCCCATCAATATACTCAGGGTGTTGCATTGATAGAGATGTAGAAATAGCATTAACACTAATGCATGGTCTTTTAGAAGCTTTAGTGCGCTTGCAGGGATTATAGCCAAGTCCAAAGGCATAATTGTGAAAATTAGTCTCTAGAGGAACTTTTATCCCTTGTTCATGAGCACCACAACCTTTTCCATGATACCCATGCTTAGCAAAAATACGAAAACCACAACCATAACGATTAGCCATTTCAGAAAGAGGAGGCGGCTTTTCATAAGACAAAGAATCAAACTCTTCATAATTAGAGGTGTGAGGAGAAGAAGTTTGAGAAGCGGCCACAAAGTTATTACTCATAGGTTCAGGTAAGATTGATTGATTTTTAGCTTCTTCCTTCTTTTCAACTTTAAGCTCTCTAGAAGGAACCTTATATTCACCCACAAAGGTGGGATTGAAATCAAGAGATCCCCAATCGTCTTCTGCGAGAACCTTCTCAGGATCAAAATCCTTCTTATGTGTAGATTCAAGTCGAGAAGAATCTTCTTCAGGAGCTCCGGACTCATCCAAAGAATTTTGATCATCAGAGAGAGAAGACTCATCAATAGGTATCTTGTTTAAAGAGTCATCACTAGACGAGGATGGCTTAGAAGAACCCCCTTTGGAAGTAGATGTTTGTAGACAAGCTTGAAAATTAGTATCACCTATCAAAGTATACGTCTTATTGTTATAGATGAATTTAACTTGTCTATGCAATGTAGAGGGGACAACTTGCATGCTGTGAATCCAGGGCCTCCCTAATAACAAGTTGTATGTTAAATTTCCCGACATAACATGGATAGGAGTAGGCAAAGTAACAGGTCCCACTGTGAGAGGTAGGGTGATAATACCTAATGAAGTCTTAGCCACATTGTGAAAGCCTCGAATGGGACGAGAATCAGGCTCAATGAGAGATGTATCCACATTCATTTTATGCAATAGATTGATGCTACACACATTAAGGCCAGAGTCATTATCTACCAGTGTTCGTCTTATAGCAGTATCTTTCATGATAACCATGATCATCAAGGGATCATATTGTTGTTGAATTTCACTAGTAGGCAACTCATCTTGGGTAAACACAATTTGAGCTTTAGGATTCATCACAGAGTTAACCAAAGATGCTATATTACTAGATGTATTCGGTGGAGGAACATTCAAATCTTTCAAGGCATCTTGTAACATTCCATGATGAGCGGAAGAAGTTTGAATCAAATCCCAAAGGGATATCTTAGCAGGGGTAGCTTTAAGTTGTTCTATGAGATCATATTCCTTACCCATAACTTGCGAGATACAGGGAGCTTGTGGAAGAATTGGTTGAGGATTAGGAAGAGAAACTGGAATAACAGGAGGGGGATTAGGTTGCCTATTATTTCTGGTGTGATAAGTATGGGCAACCACATGATAACTCTCTCTAGTTATTTGCTTGGCATAACTATAAGGACTTATAGGTTTTCTTCCTTGCACAGTGATGATTGGTTTATTCGGAGTATGAATGGAATCGTGGTCATACCCTCCTTGGATAGTAAGGAGAGGTGATTTAGGAACTTGAAAGGTGGGAGAAGGATAAGCACCTTGGACTTCAAAGAGAGGCTTGTTATGTTCATTCAAGTTTATCATGTTAACCAATTTAGAAGTCTTGTTCTTGTTTAAAGATTTCGATAAAGCCACAAAGTCATCCAGAGCATCATCCAACAAAGCATGATCATATCGATTAAAAGGTTTATCTTTTGATTCAAAAGGAGACATCTCCTCATAGAGAGGATTATTGAAAACAACCATGTTACTAGATTCAGGGGAAGAGTTGATAGGAATGTATCCTTGAGAGGAATCATTCGACTTATCTTTCTCATCACACCTAAATGGCATAGTAACAAGGTTTATGAGTTTTTGGTAAAATGAAGGTTTGGCATCTTTAGGGTTTAAAAACTCATCTAAAGCTTCATCTAATTCATCTTGGCTATACTCATAATAATCATCAAAAGCATGAACCTTTTGCAAATAAAAATCTGACATTTTGAAAAGATTGCATAAAATTTAAACACATAATGCAAAGAAACACACTTCTTTTTCTTTTTTTCTTTTTAATGAAACATGAAATGAAAACACACTAAATCTAAATCTAGATAAATGCAATGGAAGAGGAAGCAATGATAGTTCACGTCGGGTTCACCAAAATGTGTAGGGGAAAAAGCGAGACTAGGTTAACATGCCCTAATCCTACCTTTTGACACACATTACGGAATACGAAAGAGCCTAGAGGTATCACACAATTGGCTACTTCTTCTTGTGAAAGAGAGAGCCACGGGCTACCTATTAGGATTTCTATTCCTTTGTTGAAATTGGAAGATCAAATGATGCAAGTTCAAGTCTTAATCCAAAATGCAAGTATGAACTAATAACAAGATTGCAGAATTGAGATTAAACAATGAACAGCTGTAAATAGAAGGATGAAATAAGAATGCAGATGTGTACCCAGAGTCAAAATCAGACTGAAAATGTTTGGGACGGGGGCGCGGGCGCCACTGTCCTGATTTTGTCCCAAAAATTGCACCGGAAACTGCTATTTTACACTCTGGAACACTGTCGAAAACTGTCGGAAATGTTGTCTGTCCGGAGGACCAGGGTGCCCAGTGCCTCTGTCCCAGGGACCAGGGCGCCCAGCACCCCTGTCCTGGTAGGACCAGGGCGCCCAGCGCCCCTGTCCCGGTCTTTTGCTCTGCAATTTGGTGCGGAGTGCTGTCTGTTGGGAAAAATGGTGTCTCAACCTTGCATTTATGTGAGGTTACTATTTATAGTAAGTTTTTATTTGAGCACGAAATGGTGCGAAACTCTCCCTGAAGCTTCTGGTTGGCTAGATAAGCATTCCGGTAAAGTTGCGTCGCAAGGTCACAGCTAGTTTTGAAGATATTAAAGTTTTCATCTTGGAGGGGTGCAATAAAATGTTTAAACTTAATTTTGGGCACTTTAGAGGCTCCGAAACGCCCTGAAAAGTTGCCGTAATTGGCGAAGCAAGTTATGAGGTGATAGAGCACTTCGCGAGCTTTCCGACGCTTCAAACGGTTCGTCAATCGGACACCCGGTTCTCAAGTTATGGCCTCCGGAAGTTTGTACTCCTGAAATAGGAAAAATAATTTGTATCGGATACATAAATGAGCTATAAAAGGGAGCGACACGTGTTGATGTGTGCTTTAACATGTCATAGAAGGGAGATAAGGTCGGCTACACCTTATTGGGTGGTTTTAGCCCATGGTTTTGTAATACCGTTTGATGGTTTCTTGTATTGTATCTCCTATTTATGAGGTGTGTGAGATAGAGGTTGGGTGTAAGAGTCTTATGGCTATTGAGTTGCCTCTGAATCTCTGTTTAGTGCTACTCCTGCGAAAAGCTTGCTCTGCAAGTATTTTGTAATCTGTTTTTGATTGCTGAATAAAATATTGAGCTGCTTTTGGAGGGTGGGGTTTTTCTCCCGAAAGGGTTTTCCCCACGTAAATCACTGTGTTGTGGTATGAATGCTATTATATCTATTTTTATTTTCTGTAACTGTTGTAATGATCTGAAAAAGTTTTGCATTACCCTCCTCTCAAGGTTAGTGTAGGAAGTTGTTTCCGCTACTTAACTTCCTTACAAGTGGTATCAGAGCCTGATCACCTTTGGTTTCAATTGTGGGCAGTTGGGTTTTTTGAACTAATCCAGATTTGAGTGGGAGCTTGTGCAGAAGACACTTTTTGATCTTGTTGCAGGAATATTCAGATGGCGAGTTCGTCAGGGAGAATAGAGGTGGAGAAATTTAATGGAAGTAATTTTGAGATGTGGAAGCTGAAGATGGAAGATCTGCTAATAGATCGAGATCTTTGGGATGCTGTTGATGCGAATGTCCAAAGGCCCTCAGATCCTACTGCGGCAGCTCAGTATGATGTTATGGACCGAAAAGCCAAGGGTCTAATCAGACTGTGCCTGGCAGACTCTGTTCTAATCAATGTCCATGAAGAGAACTCTGCAAAGAAGCTATGGACTAAGCTTGGTGAGATGTATCAAGTGAAATCTTTATTAAATCAAATTTTCTTAAGAAAGAAATTGTATTCCTTGAAGATGGAAGAGGGTGGACGAATTGCAGACCACCTAGAAGCATTCAATATGATTGTGGCTCAATTAGTATCCGTCGGTGTTAAGATGGATGAGGAGGAGAAATGTCAGATCTTGCTTTGTTCTTTGCCTGATTCGTGGGATTCTCTTGTTATGGCTATCGGTAGTACTTCTGTTGTTTTGAAATCTGAAGACGTGGTGGGTGCCCTACTCGGTGAAGAGATGCGAAGGAAGGTATCCATCAGTTCAAAGGAAGCCCTAACCGTTCGTGGAAGACCTAAGGAGAAAGGCAAGAAGAATGAGAAGCGCGGCAAGTCCAAATCCAAAGGGAGATCGAAATCTCCTGGAAAGTCCAAAGTCATTTGCTGGAATTGCGGTAAACTGGGTCACATCCGTAAGGACTGCAAAGAAGAAAAGAAGAAGAAAAAGAAAAATTTTGATTCTGATTCTGAGTCCGACAAGGAAGATAGCGATGCATTTATTGCGGCTTTGGCGACTCATGCAGGTAATGATGCCTGGCTAATTGACTCAGGTGCATCTTTTCATATGACTTCCAATAGAGATTGGTTTTCTGAATATGAAGGATTTAATGGAGGTAAGGTGTACCTGGGTGATGATTCACATCTAGACATTGTTGGTCGAGGTAAAGTTAGAATCAGGTTTTCTGATGGTAGAATAAAAAGGATTAATGGTGTGTTGCATATCCCTGGATTAAAACGAAACCTGTTATCTGTGAGCAAACTAATAGATGCAGGTGTGCAGGTAGTCTTTTCTGAAGCAGGATGTAAGATGATTAAGGGTGCTATGGTAGTTGCTAGAGGTGTCAGGTTTGGCACTTTGTATAAGCTTGAAGCATACACTATTGAGTGTAATAGCACTTCTGTAAAAAGTAAATCTGCGGATACTTCACTGGAAGATTTGAAGGTTTCACCTTCAGCAGATGGAAATGGTTTTTGGGTACCTAAGGGTGCTCTTTCGTCTGAAGCAAAGTTACCTGCAGAGAAGACTATGTTATGGCACCAGAGACTTGGCCACATTGGAGAAAAGGGTCTAAGGACCTTGAAAAATAAAAACCTTGTTGAAGGTTTGAATGATTGTAATCTTGACTTTGATTTCTGTGAGCATTGCATTTATGGAAAACAAAACCGCGTTCAGTTTTACTCGAGTTCTCATAAAACTTGTGGTGTTTTGGATCTTATCCATTCTGATGTGTTTGGTCCAGTAGATGTCTCTTCGATTGGAAAATCCACATATTATGTTTCATTTATTGATGATTTTAGTAGAAGGACATGGGTATATTTTCTAAAGAGTAAATCTGAAGTTTTTAGTCATTTTAAAGAATTTAAAGCAATGGTTGAGTTGCAGACTGGAAAGAAAATAAAATGTTTGAGAACTGAAAATGGCGGTGAGTTTTGCTCTAATGATTTTGATAGATTCTGTAAAGACTGTGGAATTAACAGGCAGAAGACAACTCCGTATTCTCCACAGCAGAATGGAGTTGCAGAAAGAATGAACAGGACACTGATGGAAAAGGCTAGGAGTATGTTGAGTGGTGCTGGTCTCGAACAAAAGTTTTGGGCTGAAGCTGTTGCCACTGCTTGCTACCTGATTAACAGGTCTCCTACATCAGCTCTTGTTGATAAAACGCCTATGGAAGCATGGTCAGGTCACAAGCCTTCATTGAGACATCTTAGAGTTTTTGGTTGCGAGGCATATGCACATGTGCCAAAGGAGAAGCGAACAAAGTTGGAGAACAAGGCTGTGAAATGTATCTTCATCGGGTATAGTTATGGTGTGAAAGGATACAAGCTTTGGGACCCTGTTGCACAAAAGGTAATTCACAGTAGAAGTGTTATTTTTAGAGAAATTAAGTCTCCTTCTGTTACATTGCAGCCAGAACAGACTAAAAAAGAAGATGTGATTCAACTTCCTTCTACACCTGAAAGAGTTGAATCAAGACCCCTAGATAGGCAAGAATTTGAGGAGAGCTCGTCTAGCTCTGAATCTTCAGAAGAGGAGGAAGAACCTCCAACTTAGCTTGTTCGAAGGTCTACAAGACATAGACAACCACCTGAAAGGTATTCACCTGATGATTGGAGATGTATTTTTGCTCTGAATACTAGTGTGGATGAACCAAAATCTGTAGAAGAGGCATTAGGTATGAATGATGCAGAATCCTGGAAGATTGCTATGGAGGAAGAAATGGCAGCGTTGAAAAAGAATGATACATGGGATCTTGTACCATTGCCTGAAGGACGAAAACCTGTTGGTTGTAAATGGGTGTTCAAGAAAAAGATTGGTTCAGATGGAAGCATTGAGAAGTATAAAGCAAGGTTGGTTGCAAAAGGCTACTCTCAGGTTGAGGGTGTTGATTACGGTGAGATATTTTCTCCTGTTGCAAAAATGACGTCCATTAGATTTTTGCTTTCTATTGCTACTGCTTATGATTTAGAGGTTGAGCAAATGGATGTGAAAACTGCTTTCCTTCATGGTGATTTGGAGGAAGATATTTATATGACACAGCCGGAGCACTATGTGGTGAAAGGCAAAAGTAATTTGGTCTGTAAATTGAAGAAATCTTTGTATGGCCTCAAACAAAGTCCTAGGATGTGGTACCAGAAATTTGATACATATGTGTTGAGTTTGGGATTTGAACGTTCTAAATCAGATCACTGTGTTTATTATAAATCTTATGGTGATCATTTCTTATTCATTGCATTGTATGTTGATGATATGTTATTCATTGGCAAAGGGAAAGGTATGATTTTAGAACTGAAGTCTCAGCTCGTTGCTAAATTTGAAATGAAAGATCTTGGTGCAGCAAAGCACATTCTTGGGATGGAAATTAGAAGAGATAGGGCGAACAGAAAGCTATGGCTAGGCCAGAGTAAGTATGTGAATTCAGTGTTACAGAGGTTCAACATGCAGAATTGTAGACCATTGAGTGTTCCTTTTACAGTTGGAATGAAACTATCTGTTTCAGATTGTCCTACATCCCCATTGGAGATGGAAGACATGAGCAGAGTGCCTTACCAGAGTGCAGTTGGAAGCTTGATGTATGCTATGGTCTGTACTAGACCAGATATTGCCCAAGCAGTGGGAGTACTTTCTAGATATATGTCTAATCCTGGTAGAGTTCATTGGGATGCAGTCAAAAGAGTCTTCAGATATTTGAAGGGTACTTCAGAGTATTCTTTGTGTTATCATGGTAATTCAGTTGGAGACATGACTTCCCTTGATATCCATGGTTATGTGGATTCAGATTGGGCAGGTGATATTGATAGCAGAAGATCCACCAGTGCTTATGTGTTTACTTTGTTTGGTGGTGCAATTAGTTGGATGAGTAAGCGACAGGCTGTGGTTGCTTTATCCACTACTGAAGCAGAGTATATGGCAGCTACTCATGCTTGTAAAGAGGCCATTTGGCTTAAGAGACTGTGTTCAGATATTGGAATAAAACAAGGTACAGTGACAATTTACTGTGACAGTCAGAGTGCAATTAGCCTAGCTAAGAACCCGACATTTCATGCCCGGACCAAACATATTGATGTTCAGTATCATTTTGTTAGAGATATGGTCGAAGATGGTAGGGTGAAGCTGGTTAAGGTGGACACTTTGATGAATGTTGCAGATGCTTTAACTAAGGCTGTGAGCACAGAGAAGTTCAGATGGTGTTCAGAGTCTATGGGCCTTATGGCCCCTAGCAATTGATTCATTGTGTTGACATTCCCTTCCGCTCATGCAAGGTGTTCGACAAGTGGGAGATTTGTTGGGAAAAATGGTGTCTCAACCTTGCATTTATGTGAGGTTACTATTTATAGTAAGTTTTTATTTGAGCACAAAATGGTGCGAAACTCTCCCTGAAGCTTCTGGTTGGCTAGATAAGCATTCCGGTAAAGTTGCGTCGCAAGGTCACAGCTAGTTTTGAAGATATTAAAGTTTTCATCTTGGAGGGGTGCAATAAAATGTTTAAACTTAATTTTGGGCACTTTAGAGGCTCCGAAACGCCCTGAAAAGTTTCCGTAACCGGCGAAGCAGGTTACAAGGTGATAGAGCACTTCGCGAGCTTTCCGGCGCTTCAAACGGTTCGTCAATCGGACACCCGGTTCTCAAGTTATGGCCTCCGGAAGTTTGTACTCCTGAAATAGGAAAAATAATTTGTATCGGATACATAAATGAGCTATAAAAGGGAGCGACACGTGTTGATGTGTGCTTTAACATGTCATAGAAGGGAGATAAGGTCGGCTACACCTTATTGGGTGGTTTTAGCCCATGGTTTTGTAATACCGTTTGATGGTTTCTTGTATTGTATCTCCTATTTATGAGGTGTGTGAGATAGAGGTTGGGTGTAAGAGTCTTATGGCTATTGAGTTGCCTCTGAATCTCTGTTTAGTGCTACTCCTGCGAAAAGCTTGCTCTGCAAGTATTTTGTAATCTGTTTTTGATTGCTGAATAAAATATTGAGCTGCTTTTGGAGGGTGGGGTTTTTCTCCCGAAAGGGTTTTCCCCACGTAAATCACTGTGTTGTGGTATGAATGCTATTATATCTATTTTTATTTTCTGTAACTGTTGTAATGATCTGAAAAAGTTTTGCATTACCCTCCTCTCAAGGTTAGTGTAGGAAGTTGTTTCCGCTACTTAACTTCCTTACACTGTCTCGACCTGCTCTTCCTGGATCTGTCACCTACGGCGTCGTCCGAGTCCCGAAACCTGCACTTATATCTAAAAATGGTATGGGCGGCTATATAGGGTTTTGTCTTAGTCAAACCCCCGCTTCGGTGATTTCCACCTCCACGAATAGCCAAGTTGTTTTGTAAAATGTATTGTGTGTGCAGACCTAGTGTGTGTGCAAGGTCCTACAATGCAAGAAAGCAAACTAGAGCAACCTAGAAAGTAAACCCTAATTGCTTGTAAATGATAATGTAAATGCTCTAAATCAAGATGCAAAGTGATCTAAAGCATGAATAAAGGATATATTGAAGCTTACGCAAAGACATGAAAACAACATGAAATCATACCCAACCCTCAAGGGAGGAGTACGAGCCAATCTTCAGTCGGTAATCTCCTATTGTTCTTCAATGTCTTCCAAGCCCTAAATGGATGAATGAAATTGATAAATTCTTGATAGAAGGATGTTGAATGTTGTTGAAGTCTTCAAAGATCTGCTCTTTCGCTGCATATGAGGTTCCTCAAAACAAAAATCGGATCCCTTCAAATGAAGAAAGAGAGCTCTTATGTATGAAACCCTAGGTCGTAATTTCATCTTTTGGCTGACCTAGAGATTGAATTTCCCACCAATTTCTTGGGGTTAAGCTTTATTTTGTGATTGGATCACACTCCTAAAATTTCGGGAAAAATGTCCGGGACCATGTGCACTCCGGGCGCCACAGTCCCGACAACTTTTCACCAAATTTTCAGGGTCGTCGGATATGCTGATTTTAGAGAGAATCTTGAAGTTACAGGTGATTTCGAGATGTTTTGAGCCCCGAAACCAAGCCCCCAAGTTCAAAATAGGACTTAATTAGGGTTTTTGATTGAGTGATGTATTGGAGGAATAAGATGAAAAGGGCATGCTTTAACGGAAGGGCCCAACTTTATGATGTAGAGGACAATGAAATAAGACCTTAGACCTAATTAATTTGATTAATTAAGTGCTAAAGGAGAGATGCAATGCAAAATGTAAAATGCACTAAGGCAGGTGCTAAACTAGGTGTGAAATTGTACCACCCTAGCAAGTGCGTACAATTTACGACGCTACATTAATCACAAAATTTTGGCATGATAATACTAGAGTTTCATCAAATGCTAGAGATGTTTTAATGTTAAGGGTGGGATCAAAAATTCGTGATCCTCATCCAAAACATATTCTTGACATGACTCAAACTAAATTCTTTAAAAAATTTAGTGATGAATCTATGTTAATGAATTTATGAATTAGTCAAAAATCATTTGAAAATGCAAACCCTAGTATGTTAAAATCATTAAACAAAGAATATCATGTTGTTGTAAAACTCATGTTTAGTTTCTTTACTATTATGATGTTTTTTGATATATACGTTGTATGTTGCATGGTAATGATCTTGTGCAGAATTGTGGTGTTTATGTTCCACCTGAAACTATAAAAGATTTTATTGCAATTTTATTTTGTAAACCACCTAATGAGCAATTATTTATTTCTAGTTCATGCATTTATCCCCTTTGCAATTTATGTGAGAACTTTTGTTTGATAGGTGAATGCTTGCATGAACATGTTTCATATGAGTTTGGACAAAAAATGGTTGATGTTAGGAGATTTAAAAATATAGAATACCCTCTAAAGGATGGAAAGATGGGGAAATGTTTAGAATTGATTACATAACAGAGTAGCACGACTACATTTATCATTGAGTTTAAAAGTCATATTGTTCCAAAATATATGAAACATTCCCAACATGCCCGATGGCTTGATGGACAGTTTCGCATATGCAAGAACACATTTCTAGTTGGAACAATAGTATCAATTGTGGATTTTGCAGAAAATTATACTATGAAACCACAAGAGGAAACTCAATCACAATATTACAACTCAGTGAAAGTGGCCATATTTGTGCTCATTATATATAGACATGACCATGACAGTACAAAAGATAACATAAATTTTTTAAGGGAGTATCATTTCTATGTTAGTGTTAATCGATTACACTCGTCAGAGTTTGTTCAACATTGCTTCGAGGTATTTCATGATAATCTTAAGGAAAGATAAATTGACATGAAACAACATATGATATGGTCAAATAATTGCACTAGACAATTAAAAAATGCAAGAATGTTTTATTGGCTATGTAAAGTTCACAAGAAAACCAATGTCCAACATTTATGAAGTTTTTTTGAAGGGGGACATGGTAAGGGCGAACACGATGGAGTTGGTGTTTGTGTAAAAAGAGCTCTTGCTAGAGAACAATTGAAATTTGAGGATGTATTGAAATTCAGAGATGCTCGTGTAGTTGTAGATTGATTCAATTCAAAGTTGTCAAAAGGATCAGTAAAGAACTTTGCAATTCGATGTTTCTTCTGGTTGGTAGAAGAAGATAGTATTCCTATTCGACATGATTGTAATACCATCATTAGATAAAATAGATGAAATTCGTTTAAGAGTTCTAATTGAAACACATAGACTATATTCACAAGGGAACTTGCTTGCTTTTGTCAGTTTTGTGTTTCTGGAGATTGAGAATTTTGTGAGAATAAAGAATGGGTTGAAGAATGGAAACAAAGATCATTGACACCCATAGATGCAAACGATCCGCATGAAAGAACTGATGAAAATATGAATTAGATGTTTGCATCAAATGACTATGATCGCATTTCAGATCTTATACAACAAGGTAAAATTATTTTTAAAATTTATTTTGATTTATTAAATAGTACATATATGAAATCTTACAGTGTATATTTTTGTTTTTATATCTCATTAAATATTAAAATAAAATTGTTTTGTGCATATGACATGTGTATGCTGTTGTTGCACTAGAGGACAATGAAGAGGGGATATAGTATTGTTTGGATCGATGTGTAGAGTCAAAACATAAGCTAACCACTCCCCGAGTAGATGATGATGGTTATGACTATCCAACAAGATTTGTGGTTGTTGTTGGCACTTCGGTACACAAATATCTAACAAGAAAGAATGGATTGCTCACGTTTGAAGATTATGAATTAGAGAAGAATATTATACATTACTCACATGGTAGTGGTAACTAATATAAAACTTGATAGATATCGTGGAAGACCTACTAATAAACAATTATGGACTCTCTCTATGGAAGAGCACAAGACAATTATAGATGCTTTGCAAAAGAGAGAGGATGTAGATGGTATAAGAGAATGAATATATACAAGTAAGTTATAATTTGAACCCTTAATCCACCTCCCTTTTAAAAGTGGTGATGTATATTTTATATAGCATTTTAAATCATGCATCCTAATTATAAAATATAATCTATTAATTTTGTTTCAGGTCTACTACAAGTAGAAGGCATCAATGAAAACCAAGGTATTTGTGCATACTTTATGTTTCATTTTGAATAATTACATGTAAGTTAAAGTTTTGTACCCTTAAGGCAACTCCCTTTGAAGAGTTGTGATGTATGCTTTATGTTGTATTTTAAATTGAATGCATCCTCATTATAAAAACTAGTCATATGTGTATTTTTTTTTCCAAGTCTCTTATAGTAAACTTGGCCTCAATGACTACTATTGTTTGTGCATACTTTATCTTGTGTTTTGAGAGATATATCCTTATTATTATTATAATTTAAAAATACTATTTTTTATTTTATTTCAGGTCTTCCACATGTACATGGCATCAATGAATACTATTATTTGTGCATTTACCAATATGTTTAAGGTTAAATTTTTAAACTTTACATGAGTAAAGTAATATTCTTGCACTTGAATGTTGAATTATGATTGTGTATTTTATATGATATATTTTTTTTGCAGGTCCCTTAGGAGATGAAGTCAAAGATTTTAGATAGGTCTGCTTGATTACACTATGTGTAATATACATAAATGAGAGACTACTGGTCAAATTTATGAATGATATAATTATGTTTTAATCAAGTTCTATTCAATATATTATATATTCTATGGGGTAAATTTAATTTCATACATAGCACACTGGTTCTAATTGTTGGACCCCACCATACCACCTACTTTGTTCCTTACACTTTGCTCTTATCATCATTGTTATTGAAATGGTAATTATATATCTAAACCTATGTTTTGATACTTTTCTCTTATCATCATTATTATTGTAATGGTAATTATATATTTGATTATATATTTTGCATATCTATGATGATTAATACTTTTTAATCTAGTTTAATATATGTTATAATTATAAGATATATTTGATACTTTGGTATTATCATCATTGTTAGTTCATGATGAATACCTTTATTTTATCTAATCACAAGTTATTTAATTAAAATTACATAAATAAAATTTCAAGTCCACATAATCCATATAAAGTTATTTAAGCACAAGTTCCATAAATAAAATTTCAAGTCCACATAATCCATATAATATCTAATCCATATATATATCTGGATGGTAACATGATGAACTCCACATAATATCTAATGTGCATATATATATATATAGTCCAAAAAATATATATGATCTAATCCTATTATGCAACTATCCATATATATAAAGTATGTGCATGTCCAAGACAATATATACAATGTTAAAAAATAAGTACATGTGTAAACAAATGTGTAAAGTCCATAAAAAAGTACATATCATATAAAATAGTACATGTACATCATATCAGAGCCAAATAAACCGTAAAATCTAAGTGCTATCATCAATAGCATCTCGTGGTCTCTTCTCCCCGGGACGTGGATCAGATCGACCAGTCTCATACTGTACAAGGAAAAAATAATATTAAAATACTTGATTAACTATTAAAAGATTATCATTTATCAAATACAGTTGGAATTCATAAATTAAGTTACAAACTTACCGTATGCGTGTGCACATCAACTCCAGTAACTTGTTCTACATGTACTATATGCTCAAGAGTTGTGCCATCCTGTATACAAGATAAGAAACATGATATAACGAACACGAGCACATACACGTGTTTATTTCTTTATTAAATAAAAATGAACATTTATAATTTGATTAAATAATCATATAAGAAAATATCATACATAAGGTTTCTCATCTCCTCTAGTAGTATCCTGTGCACCTTGACATGTATGTACATTGAAATCAACACCAAATGTAGTGCTAGCTAAGTCCTGTACAAGGTCAAATTCAAAGTATCAATTAAATGCCAAATTAAGAGTCAAAATAAGGTCAAATTAAGTATTATATATTAAGACTTAAAAGGATGTCGATGGTCGTTCAAATTGGCTTTGATAAAAATGATGAGGATAACCTATCCTGATAGTAGTGTCCACTTGCAAACATGCATTTATTGAAATCATATTTATTGAACATATATATGTGTATAAAATAATTTCAAGTTAAGTTACAATGTTGTAAGAACATATTTAATTTATGAATTCTAAGATACATACAATAGATGGTGTGTAATGCACTGCCAGGAACCCTAAAGGAAAACCACACAACTAGGCAACTAAAGGGTGATTTTTTTTTTTTTTAAAGACTAAGTGCACTAACTATAACCATTGCACGTTTAATAACATAACGGAAGTCTAACATATGATTTCCTAAGGGTTACCAATGAAGATTAATTCATAGATTATATTAACACCATAGTTAATCCAATTGTCCATTTAATTAGATAAATTAAATGCTTAAGTTTAAAACTACACATACATCTGAATTCCATAATGAAGAAATGAAAGTATTCCAATGCATCCAATTTCCATAAAAAATTTATACATAAGATCAAAGCAACTGAATTAACATACATTCCACTAACATACTATTACAATATCCATAAATACATGGCTTCCAATAATACCACAGATTACAAAGCTACAATATCAAGGTTACATAAAAGTTTGATACAATGACCACAGGGTCTCAACTGAACAAAGATCTTGAACAAGAGCTGGTACATGAACCACGAGCCAAGAACACCAGTGAAGCCTTTCCTTGCCTAAAGATACAATCCATAACATCCGATGGGAAGTGACACTACCACCCGACCATGTGATCCTGAAATGGAACCACCCCACCGTGCTAGGAGATAGTAGAAAACCCTCAAGCAAGCAAAGTAAGACAAGTACAAAAGGACTACAAGACTTCCCAAACATTCATGTAACTCAACTCACAAAACACTAGTGACTCTAAGGAGAGAGTGTCATCACATGTGTTACGATGGATACCATGGTACAACCTCCATAGGTCCTGGCCCCCATCCTGGGTTTCTCCTGGTAACCTCTCCCGAGCCTCCAGTTCCAACTAAGTCTCATGCGGACCCTACCAATCCTTTCGTAAAGACAAGGTGGTAAGTTTTCCATTCCAGGCCTTCTCGTAACATTATGAGCCCTGTACAAGCACTCACCTATGCACGAGGTACATTATCTTAATTAATATTTATTCTACTCACCCCCAAATCAATTATTAGGTTATCACTTTTTAACTGACTTCCGATGGGTTATCCTATCATCCACTTCAGGCACGACCCCCACTTGAAAGCCACTCTCTCTCATAGGACACTAACAAGAAATGTCGCTCTCTACGAGAACTCTATGGTGAAACAGACAACCATAACCAATCCTGACAAAACACAAGTGAAGGGAACACAATCACTAACCCAAGATTCACCATTTGGTCAAAACACACAATGGTTCATATCAACAAGGTTATACAACAACACCTGACCAAAGAGACATAATAACATACGACATAATGACAACTCAACTAAAATTGCAATGAAATTAAGCTTGACTGCAAGCACCATTTACACAAGATCCTAATACAGACAATCTTTTCTTAAAACAACCAAAAGCATAAATTACTTGAAAATAAAGATTTTCCAGAAAATAAGGAAATACAACCATATTAATATAAATAAATCCATCTTGTCATTTGTCCAATAAAGTTAAATAGAAATAATTCTCTTGGTATATTTTTAAAATTATCAATTCTAAAAATTATAAGCTTTTCTGAAACATTCAAACTATAAATTGATTTTATAACTATATATATATATATATATCTGTGTGTGTGTGTGTGTGTGTGTGTGTGTGTGTGTGTGTTTTCTTTATGGTGGTTATTATATTATTTTAACTATTATATAAATATTGGTTATGAGTTGATGTATATATATATATATATATATATATATATATATATCATATAATATAACACATAAATTATTCCATTTACCCAACCCCTGGGCACAAAACCCGAAATAGTACGTCACGGTACGCACAGGGTAAAAAAATATATATAACAAAAAACATTAACACGTTGGCCTTGGCACGGTAGCCTATGCTACCGTCGGTAGCCGCTACCCAAAGTTACATATTATTATTATTATTATATATATATTATTTTTTAAAAAAATTAGATAATCCAATAAATTTAATTCACTATTAAATTTATTTCTAAAGAAATCACAAAGATTTATTTAAAGGACTATCAGAACAAATCAAACCAGAGAGAATAATTTTTTTCATAATAATTTTCCCAATGTTCTCAAAATTAAATTACTACCACACACTAGAAAATTAACATCAGGCAAGAATTTTAATTCAAAACCTGAATTAATCAAAAGAGGGTTTTGAAACCGACAAATAATTTACAAACACATCATTCAGAGAAAAATAAATTTTTTTGCTAAAAACCCACAATCAAAGAAGTCATCCAACCTGATATAGCTTTCCTGGAAGAAATCTGTAGAAGAGCCCTAATCTTTTCAATAAGCTTCCAATAAATTTCTTCACCTAAATTCCTGACTTGTTTCCTGTGTATCTAAAATAAAGACCTATTCTCTTTTTAAACTAAAATTCTAGGTTGAATAGTTTTTTTTTTAAAATCCAAATTTAAAATAAAAAAATAATTTTATTTTCTTTTCTAATTTTATAACAAAAGATAAGCTAACATGCAATAATTAAAAATCATTATTCCTTCTTTTCCTTTCTCATGCAAATTAATTAATTTTCTAAATAAAGAAACTAATTCTTTTATTCATTTATTTATTTATTCTTTTATTCTTTTATTTATTTATAATTCTAGGAAATAATAAATATAATTAATTTAATTTATTTTTCCACAAAAACTTTAATAAAAATATATTTCTAATATCATGTAGCTTGCAACTTAATTTAATAATTTCTTTTAATTAACTAAATTTATAATCTCAATGCATAAACAATTCAACTATGAGATAATACTATAAATTTAATTAATTAATTAAAACCACTAAACACACAACTAAGAAAATCAAAGCAAAGACTCATAAGAAGATCAAATGACAAAATACGAAGGCGAACAAAGTGATAGGACGACCAATTGACAACACTCACACGAGTGTAACTGAATAAAATAGGGTTAACTACTATCTCCTCCACTTCCATCGAAAAATATAAGGCACCCTCAAACCTGTGTAGCCAGGTGGAGATGATACCCCGTACCTACCTGATACTTGTACCTGCAATATCCTGCATCACAGAACCACACATGCATATATACAATATAGAAGACACGACATACACACCATTGAAGGAGAATCACGACATTCCCTGTCTCACCGAAATGAGTGAAGGAAAATCGTCCCCTTGCATCCAATACACTTGTAGACACACAACATATAAATCCACATTGCATAAATAAAGTAAAGTGTCAGTACATAGCAATAATCCATAAAAATGCCATAAATCACAAGTACAGAAATACTGCAAATAAGTTATGCATCTCATATCCAGATAAAGCATGAAATAATGTCATATAAGTCTGAAAACCACATCATGGTAATGTATCCCCTGAAAGTAAACAATAATAAAATATAAGTCTAATGAGTTCCAACGAGGAGAGGTACTACATGGTGTCACACCCTCTTCTCGATGTGATATAGAGGGTTCCTCATGACCTGAAGCCTGGAGAAAGAAACAATCAATGTATCTACATGAAAATTTATATAGTATACGATGATAACATATTAACTTAAAAAGCTAGTACAATGTCTAGATAGAAATTGATACTATACCCCAGAAGGTGTGCCAACCTATATAGGAGTAGATGCAATATTGACTCGAACATTCGGTGAAGTCCTTACCTACTCAAGATGATCATAGAGCAAAGAAAATCCATATATGATATCATCATAGTATCATCTGTTGCATCATGCTCAGCTGCAACTGAAGTAGATCCTGGATTAGCAATTAGACCTACACAGATGACAACTTGTACAAATACGTGACATCGATCGAAGAGCAGATTCCATGTGTGCAACTTGCTCACCTAGGTTACCTGTGAGGGAAGTCAAAGCATCTAATGTTAAAATGAATGATGTATTTTGCACATCTGCAGGAATCGATGGAGCAACAAGTGGAACCATGGGTGGATCTGGTAGGGGATTATTACTGCGTGCCCCTAATCTATGATGTGGCATTCCACGACCAACACCTTGGAATGACTTAATATCAAAGTAATCTGGTTTTTGGTGCAATACAAACTCACAGTATAATTTCTTCAAAAAATATAAAGGGACCTCATAATTACGATGTTGTGGATAATAAAAAACCATCCACCATCTATCCCAAAAGTGTCTAGCCCTTTTTGGATGATCACACCACCTAATTGAAATTCTTTTCTGGGTAGGTTGCATTGGTTCTCTTATTTTTGGGTTAGTAAAATATGGACATAAATGAGCTTTGGTTATTTTAAGATCAATGATCTGCCTATAAGTTAATCCATCAGCATAAAAATCATGCAACTCTTGTCGTCGTCTATAAAATTGATCTAATTGAGAATCAACTAATCTAACTGACTCGACAACAGTTTGCATTGATTTTGCAAACTCTAGAAGATGGGGGGGTGATTGGCTCATTTTGGATTGAAGTAATATTTTATTCAATAACCTGTAGGTTTTCATTAATTCTTTCTCTTAAACAAATTTCATCTAATCTAGGGGTCGAGGTGGTGGTGGAGGTGGAGGTGGAGGTGGAGGAGGAGGGGGTTGCAGTGGGGGATTTTCACCTAACAATTCATCTATGTCAAACACATCCATCATAACAAAGAGCTCCTGCATATATTAAGATATACATGAATTGTATACAACTCTATGTCAAAGAAGAATCTATTTTAGTTTTAAAAAAAACATTTATAAATAGTAACATTTCTATGTTATTGAATGCGATACACATGAAATATAATATAATATAATATTGAACTTAAAAATATATATATGTACATACTATTGAATCTTTAAATATAAATTTTGCACACAAAACTTAATAAAAACTTTCATTGAAACTTCATAAATCTATTATATATTCAATTTAATGAATTCATTTCCTGTAAAATGCATCAACTATTAAAATCAATATAAAATATTCCATACATGAACTTGTAAAATAAGTAAAATAAGATCAACATATATAAAGTAATTTATATAATAAATAATTAGTCACAATTTTGGTAAACATGTTGAATTAGTACTTTGTGTCGGAATAGTACTAATATATTAGATAGTAACTTCTCTAAGTGATCATGTACTAAGTAAACATGTTGAATTAGTACTTCAGTGTTGGAGTGAATTAGATGATGAAGTTGGCAATTCGAGAAAATCATTTCATGTCATGGCTTAATAGGTCCTATTAAGGACCTATTATGGACTATTATGCAATGTTATGGTATAATAGGACTTATTATGCCATCATGGCATAATAGGCCCTATTATGCCATGACATGATATAATAGGTCCTATTATGCCATGACATGGCATAATTCTTTCATTATTTTTTTAAGCCAAACTTTCATCCATCCTCCCACCTTATTTCTCTTTCCTTGATTCCTTCTTAATATTTTCACCTGATAACTTGCTAAATATTTCCCATCAAAGATTGAGAATTAGAATTTCCTTCGAAATGGTACTAAGTATGAATCAAGCCTAAACTTTGATATCTAAAATTTGAAGAGCAATGTTAATTACTTAAGGTTATACATTTGGATTTCCCTCTTCTAAAATGAATTTTTAGTTACCCCAATGTCCAGTAGCTCAAATTGTGGTTTTAATTATGGATTTTGTCTAATACATGAAATTTAAAACATCTTGCCTATTTTTTTGACTTCCCATAACGCACTAGAATAGCCCAAAAGGCCACATGGTCACCTAAAAATGATACAAGGCGTTAGAAAGGTACTGATAACTAATAGTGGTAACTTTTGTATTGCCTAATGAGGATTAAGAACAATTTTGGTACATATGTGATTTAAAGAATTGGAATGGTGGCTTGCTAGAAGTGGTTAAATTTTTTTGTTTATTGGTTGAGAGGCTCAATACCTAAAAAAAAAATTCCTAGAAAAATTTAACCCAAGTCTCAGAAATTCAATATTGAAAGATTCAAAGTCCATTTGAAATTTAATATAGTGGATCAAATCTTACTACAAGTAAAGTCTCTTGATGTCTCAATAGTTTTCACTATGGATTGCATGAATTCATTGACTATCTTGCATGTAGATGGTGATGTGATTGGTGAGAAAACTAACATATCTTAATGGAAAGATATTGATAGTTCTAGTATGGTTTTTGATGTTAGGATTACATTTTTGAGACAACATGGTGCAACATGCAATATTTTTGATAATGGCATAATAGGGCATAATAGGTCCATAATTGGTCCTATCATACCATGACATGGCATAATAGGACCATAACAGGACCTTTATGCCATGACATGGCATAAACAGTCCTATTGTGCCATTTCATGGCATAATAGGACCTACTATGGCATGTCATGGCATAATAGGACCTATTATGCCATGATGGCATAATAGGACCTACTATGGCATGTCATGGCATAATAGGACCTATTATGCCATGATGGCATAATAGGTCCTATTATGCCATGTCATGGTATGCCATGACCAACTATGAACCTATTATGCAATGTCAATGCATAATAGGACATATTATACCATCATGACATAATGTGTCCTATTATGCCAGGACATGGCATAATAGGTCCATAGTTGGTCCTATCATACCATGACATGTCATAATAGGAACATAATTTTCCATCATGGCATAATGTGTCCTATTATGCCATGTCATGGTATAATAGGACCTACTATATTCCTATTATTCCATGACATGCCATAAATATGAAATGATGGCATAACATGTACTATTATGCCATGACATACCATAATAGGTCCATAATTGGTCCTATTATGTCATGTCATTGAATAATAGGAAAATATTTATCAAATCTATAATAATTTGACTATGTCAATGGCTAATTCTTAATGAATATTTCGTTTTGGTTTTGGTTTTGATACATCCATTTAGTTTCGGTTTGGTTTTGATTTCCATTTAGTTTCGGTTTTGTTTCAATTTGGTTTTGGTTTTGATTTCCATTTAGTTTCAATTTGGTTTTGGTTTTGATGTTTGTGAGATATCTTGTATCTTGTAAATTTGATATTTGGTTTTGATTTGTAAATTTGTTGATTTTGGTTTAGGGTTTAGGGTTAACCGTTGAAGAATATTTCAGATCAAAATTAAGAATTTACAAATGTAAAAATAAATTTACTTATAGGATACTTTAAAAAAAACTTAAATAATACCAAAGAAACTTAAATAATACTCAAAAAATAGAAGAAATATATAAGAAAATTAAAAAAAGTGAAAATGGATGATCGAATGTGTACTTGGGATAGTGGTGGAGGCTTGAAATGGAGTCCACAACACGGGGACCCATTTACAATCTCTTTTTCTCACTTTAGTTGCAGGTGAAAATGACAAAATACACTCAAAAAAAATGGGTAAAATCAGATTTAGAAACGGGAAATGGGCCCCTGTTTCATTTTCAAGCGGGCCCCACTAACTTTTTGCCTTGGGGGCCCGAAGCAAAAACGGTCCCCCGTTTCTAGGAGCCTGTTTTCCAACATGCAGACTTTTGCCAATTTGTGACCCCTTACCTTACACTTACTCGTAAGATACAGTAAATTGATTTGAAAAGAAGGATCTCTTGATCATGAACCTATCCTTGAACTCCACATCAAGCGACCAACATCATCACACACACAATTCTGACCTCATCTATCAAAAAATTGTCTTATAGTTTTGCCACAATCTTAAACAAGTTGCATATTATTTGAACACAACTCTTCTTCTTTGTTCTTCACTGAATTTCACTATTTATATTAGAATCACATCCTCTATCACATTCACAACTAAATCACATATATTCTTTATATACAAGATAGATCACGAAAGCTTGAACCAAGTCAGACAAAAGCAAAATAAAACTTTTAGACCTAAAACACACGCATGGATCCACTCCAGGAGAAAGAGGGGACTAAAACACATCTTCCTAAGTCCAATCCATTGATCCGCAAATATTGGAAAGTCTCCCACAACATTCAAAAATGTCACGTGTCCATATAGACAATCAATGGACCAAAAGACATTCTTGAATGTAAATTACTCTTATTTGGATCTCCACATGCTACTGTGAGACCCATAACACATTGAATTACATTCCACAAATCATATCTGGATGAAAAAGTAGGATCGACACAAAATATGATATTTGAACATGAAACATGCCAAAACATTTAGAGAACACATATATTTCTGAACCACAAAACTAACACATCCATAATGCCAAACACATAGCCAATGTACTAAAATGAAGATATTAACACCAAACGACATCGATAACAATATTTGGACCCGAACACTTTCAAAACAACCAATAGAATAACTACAACACCAATACAACAAAATACCTATGCACCATAGAATTTTGGACCAACATCTACCCAGAACAAGAAGTTTGACATCAATGAAACACCAAAGAAAGGATTTGCTCAAGGTTACAAGTCCCCAAACAAACTCAAATAATTTTTCTCTTTTGTGTGTGTAGATTTATTGAAGGCATTCAATCACACAAAGGTTATCTTATAGCTATTTATTTTACTTCTATAATTTTATCATCTAAATCTTATTAGTTGATTCATTTCCTTACCCTTTTTGTTATTTTTCCCACTTCAAGGTTTCGTAGGTTACCTAGAACATTGAGTTGGGTTTTTGCATTCACTATGCAACTTTTTGTTCATAATTTATATGAAACTATGTTGTTTTATTTGGATTTTTACACACTACATTTTTATTCTTTCTAGACACATTTAGATATGGACATAGGACTCTCTGTCATCTAGACTTTCCATTCGAGCATTATTGTAACTAGATATATTCGTTAGGTTAACTAGTTGTAGATATCTACATGTATGTAGTGAAATTGGTTTTGTAGAGTTTCATTTCTTCCATTATACTATGATCAATTATTGATTTAATAATATGGCTTAATAATTTACCATTAAAATTGTGAGTACTAGATCATTTTGTGCTAGTGCTACTTAAAACTAGAGGATGGATCCTAAGGAATAATAGGAAGCACTAGTAAATAATATTGGTATGGGAATTAAATTATTATAATTAATATATTAACTAAACGATGAGACAAGCTAAATATTTTAGAGAAAATAATTAATGAATTCAAAATAAATAGAAAACAAATTGACAATAAAGAGATGTTCTTATTTAGACACTATTTCCACCAAACGAATTCAACACATAATTGACACCCAGCCGGTACAGAACAACTAGCAAAAACGCATGTACCCTCCCAACCTCCCACTTCCTTATTTCTCTGGATCCTCCCTCCGGTATGTATGGGGTTGAGCTAAAGGTAATTTTAATAATACTATTGCAAAACTATAAGTTATGTATGGCCTCCACATGGACGTGATGAGGGACTTGGGTGGCTAGATTTTATTCCTCACTATGCATTCAAATATAATTATACAAAAAAAAACACTAGACAAGGGTTAGATTTTCAAGGCACAATTATGTATTATCAAATTCATTCACATAAAAATGAGGAATGGTACCTCCTATAGAAAAAACTTAGGATAAGCTTGTGGGGGAAATATAGGGCTAATCACTTATGCTTCCAAGATAGCAACCCCAACACTAAATATTGGGTTGTGTTAGCTAGTTACCACACACACACACACACATCAAGCATGTAATATGCACATCCTCTACCCAATACGTATTAATTGACTCTTTTCCTTGTCACTCTAGTTTTAAACTACATAGATGAAAATAGAGATAGAGAGGAAGATATAAATAAAGAGAGAGGATAGGGATAAAGAGAGGTAGAAGATATAAATATATAGAGAGGGAGAGATAGAGATGTATAAATATAAAGATACAAGTAAGGAGAGATTTAAGGGTGAAGAGAGGGAGAGATAAAAGGAGAAATAGAGAGAGATAGACATACCTTGAAAAGAGATAGAGACATAAATAGAGATATAGATATTATGGACTATGAAGATAGAGAAATATTGAAGGACAAGGATGGATATAAAGAGGGAGACATATCTAAATATTGAAAAGGACAGAGGACGATAGTGATAAAAATGAAGATAAAGGGAGAGGGGGATGAATAGATAGAGAGAAAGAGATATGTATAGACTTTGCATGTGCATGGTGAGATAGCTAATAGTTGATCTTATTCTGAGTTTTGAGCATTATATTTGTATATGTTATGAATCATGGCACTCCATTACTTCAAAAAAAAAACAATTGTGTATTCTTGTGTAATTTTCTCTTATTATCTAGGGTTCCGTGACGGGGTCTTGCACAAGTGAGCTCATAGGTATTTCAAATTTGGTGGGATGGTTATTTGTCGTCTCCACACTTTTCAGCTCATTACCTTGCTATGTAAGTGAGGGTACTTTAAAATTTATATGAACTCTCATTTCATGTGATATACACTGCTACTAATATTAAAAAAAATCTCTTGTAGAATATTATCCCATGTATTTTGATTCTAGCAAATCCTATTAGCTAATTATTTATTAAAATTTCATCACTTAAAAATAAGTGGGTCTACATTTATTCAAATTTCTTAATTATTAAAAACACCTAATATTTCTCTACCTAACCTTGCCCAAATCCGTATAAATTTTTTCAACAAATTCAAATAAGCAATAAATGAAATTTTTTAATGGAATAAATTTTTTAAGCATGATGATTAAATTATCAGACCATATATATCTATAATATATAACTTTTGGACCAATATTTGAATCACTAATAAGACTCAATCAACCTAACACCAAACTAGTAGAAACAACAACCGAACCAACCGACCGAGACTCATATATCAACCAAGACTTACATATTTGACATGAATGACAACAAGACTCATATGTTCAAGAATCTCCCCCTTTTTATTGATGGCAACAAAATTGCTTCTCCTCATATAAAAACTGCAAAACACTTCTCCCCCTTTGACATCAAAGACAAAGGAAAACTTTTCTTTCTAAAAACATAGTGTACATAACTGTAAATCCCCCTATAAAAAATAATCACCTGCAACATAGATCTCAAAAAAAAAAATAGACTGAATGCAAACTATGCAGCCAATGTCCATAGAACTATCATACATTACCGATCCAAATATCTTGGAATCATTTATTAAGCTCCCCAAGGGAAGAATCCCATGAACAAATAGAAACAGACAAAATACTCCCGTGACACTCATAGTCAAGAGACAAATTTATTGTAATATCAAAGATATCAACTTTCAACATTCTTCGTTCAACCTTTTTGTATCTGTCAATATCCAAATAAATGAATATAACTACAACTCCATTGCATATTTCAAATCAAAGAATTGTCTCACATAACCATCTCTTTATTTTTGCAAAAAGAACAATTGAGAGTGAAGATAACAAACCTCACATCTTGTAGCACCATTACCATCTATGTAGAAATAAAATGAATAAGCCAACTCAGTAAGATGCAACTCAATAGAGTCTATCCCATCCTTAAATTTCGTCATAGCAACAAGCCATCTCAAGCAATAATGATATAGCCATGCAACATTATCAATCACCTTACTAAAATGTTCTAGGTTAAGCTTAAGATCCTCATGTTCCTTTACACACTTTTTGTCATCTTTTCTGCTAGATTTAACTTAGTACATGATTTATTTGAATCACTGTTTGCATTGTCAACTAAATCCATAATCTCAATCAACATTTCCAACATCACTTCTTGAAGCAATTCTGAAACATCACGAGGAGCAAGATTGTTCCAAACTAGATGAGCAACAAATTCTTATTGAATAATATCTTGATCGTATGTACGAACAATAAGATACTAGTTACCAACATCCTTTAGACCATTAGGTCATCCAATCAAGTCAATAACTTTATCAACCTTAGGAAAAATTTACCCAAAAGAAGCATGGGAAGAAACAACCTTTTCTTCTTTGGCAACACATTCTCACACACTAGCCTTCTTTGGTTCTCTTTCATCACTTTCCACCATTATAGTATCTACATTCACCTTAAATTCAATTGGACTCATATATTCATGTTTTAATACCTTAGATACAAAAGAAGAATCCTATGAAGATAAATTCCTAGTCCTTTTTACTTTGTAAAATTTCCTTTAGACAGACCAACATCATCAAATTTCTTACTACCTATTTTACCATGATCTTATCAAAAGTTTCGAACCTTTCTACACTCATGTATGTTTAGGTAATTTAAGAAGAATCTCAACAATACCCATGCATTCATCCTCAAATACTTCATAGAGAAGCTTAGATACCCATGAAGTCCTCAACACTATAGCCTCCATAAAGAAATTTTCCTTATTTACCATGAAAGTAATCTCATTCTTATACCAGTCTACAATATTCGACAAAATTCTATTTTCGCTAATCATCTCCTTCTGAAGATCCATAAAGAACTTACAGCACGCATAATTACTATCGTCCTAACTATCCAAATACTCTTTGACTTGACCACCAACATACATATCTTTTCCCTACAACATTGTTTTCATTTTGGGTACAAAGCATTTAGAAAGTAGAATACCAAGCATTGAACAACAAGCTCGCTATACCAAAAGGGATAATTCCCTTCCTTCATCATCTGAAGATTGTCTAGCAACTATCACCTCAAGAGTTCACATAAGTCTTAGTCCTTGTTCTTGGCCTATTGCCTATCCATACATTATTTTTCAATTGATTCTTGCATTTCTATAACTTGATTCATTAGACCGTGCTCTTACAAATTTTATAGTCATTGATTTCAGCTTAATATTTAATATAGGAAAAGGAAAACTATTATAGATGAATTATAGTAGTAAACTCAACTCTTTCAATAATAGAGTGTGTATAAACTAGAGTATCCAATATTAATAACAAATAATATTAACAAGCATATGGAAGATGACAATGGAAAAGTAAATATTATTTTTATGTGGAAAGTAGGAGGCGAATAACAAACATGAGTAGGGGAGAAGAATCAATAGTTGAGCATATTCTAATAGTTGTTAAAGAGCATTTGTTCATTTAATGCACAATACTTTTGATATGATAGCACCACTAGTTGTGACTTTAAATTTGTTAGTATTGATCATGAGTACTAATAATTCAATGAAAATCATGTAATGCCAAATCAACACATCAACAAAACATGTCTTAGTGCACAACTATTGATATAACTTTTTTTGTTGTCAATATGGACACCTCAATAGAAACCATGATGATGTGAGGTCAAATTTGATGGCATCGACCTAAAACCATAGTTATTAGCAAGGGAATTGCCAAGTAAGTTGTAAATAATTGGTAATGATTTGAAATTTCCATGCAAGATTTTGAGAGATGCAAAACTAAAGTGCTCAAGTACAAGATCCTCTGTCCTAGTTTTTATATATTTTTCTTTTTTAATCTAATTTATTTTTTATTTCCTAGAATTTTATGATACTATAATTTATGAAAATTACACCACTTAAAGATAAGTGGGTGTACATTTATTCAAATTTCCTAATTATAAAAAACACCTCATATTGTCCTACTTAATCTAGCCTAAATCTGTATTATTTTTTCAACAAATTCAAATAAACAATAAAATAAAATTTATTATTGAAATAAAAAATTTAATTCATGATGATTATATTAATTAGGAAATATATATAATTCCTATAGTTTGTAATGAACTCAACAAAAAATAGAACTTAATTTGTTTGTCATTATAAAAGACTTGGTGTGGATTTCAACCATGGCTACACAATAACCACAATCAAGTTGGCCATTAACAATTTGATTGCTTTTTATCTATTAGTATAGTTAAATGATGCATTACTTGGAACTACAAACATATTTGAACCAATAAAAAGAAATGTACAGTGACTAATTATCCATTTAGTGATAACATGACTATGAGATAAATGGAAAAATGAAAATAGAAATAAGACTTTAATTATTTAAAAAATCAAGCACTTAGAATGTGTTGGGCAAGTCCAATCAAATAGAATAACGAGTTTCAAAAGGGAAAAGCATGATTTTAAGGCTCGACCAGTTGTGATTTTGCACATCCAAAGCCATTATTCTAGAGCCAAGCACTTATGATTTTTCACATCCATTTAGTATAAAATTCCTAATGAGGTTAAATAAAAGCTCATTCAAGTTTAAAAAAAAAAAAACCTCGACATGAAGCACTAAAATGAAAGCTTGAGAAGAATCATATGAATTTGTGAGGGTATAAAACTTGTATTTTCCATGGCTTGGGATAAATTTGTGATTTTTTATTGTTCTTGATGCTCTGCAAAAAGGGCAAGTGTTAGATCAAAACCTGTGGTAGTATAACACACAAACAATAAGAAACAAGTATTAAGGTTAGTGTTATTCAACCAAATATCAACTTAAGTAGGCATATCAAAAGAGACACCAAGAACAAAGTAAAACATTTAACTACGAATGTAAATGCAAGAAGACATCTCCAAATGTTTTTTACCATACTCTTGGCTCCTTCTCCTTTGTTCCTCTCCTCTCCAAGTTCCAAACTAGTGTAGCTCTCAGTAGCTTTTTGCACTATGGATGCTTATGGAGGTTTGAGATTGAAGTATTTGCTCTAAATGTGAATAAAAAGCTAATACTATGCTATTGATACTAAAATGATTTATTTTAACCAAAATGACAAGATATTAGTGGTTTATGCTAAATGCTCTCTAGAATTCACTATAGCTTAAATGCATACAAGTTTTCAGGATCTGGATTATGAAGAAATGGGCTCTATTTATAGGGAAAATGGAGAAATGGATGGTTGAGATTGAGTAATCTCAACAAGGGTTAGGATTGAATGATTTGAGATCCATGTGAAGGCTTTCAACCCAATCCCTGGTTGACAAGTGTCAATGTGAGATAGGTTGAGAGGAGAGGGAATAAGAATTAAATGCTTGACATGACTTTGGGAGTTAAGGTCAAGGTTAGGTTGAGTGAATAAATTCTTTATTCAAAGAATAAACTTTTATCCAATGGATAAACTCTTGTGCAAAGGCAAAAGGGATAAACATGGTCAAAGCAATAAATGCTTGAGGAGACACATGAGTGCAAGTTGAAATAACCATAAATGGTTATGTAAGAGCCATTAATGGTCATGTAAGAGCCATTAGTGGTTTTGGAAAACATTGGAGGTTAAATTGTTGAACATACAAAGCATTAAATGCTTTTCAAAGACTTTGAAGCCTTTGAGAAGTGACTCCAAGTTGCTTAGGAATGTGACAATAATTAGGGAATGGATTAGGCTAATTAGGAAGGGGTTTGAAGAATCTAGAAGGGGTTTAGATTTGCAAGTGGGTTTGGTGGGTGAGGGAAAATAGGATTTTATTAAAATAAAATTCATTTATTTTAATAAATGTGTGCAAGTTGCATTTGTAGAAAAATGCAAGTGGGGGGGATAAATGATTTAAATAAATGTTTGATTTAATTTATTTAAAAGAGGAATAGGGGATTTCAATGAAATAAATATGATTTATTCATTTAATTGATTTGTGAATTTGGTATAATGAATTAATTAAAATAAATTGAATAATTTATTTAATTAATATTAGAATGTTTGAAGATGAATTAATTAAATATTAATTTAATTAACTATTGGCTAGTGGATTTTTAATCAAATAAATATGAAATATTCATTTAATTAAAATGGACAGATTTATGTGACTACAGTTCTTATTTAAGATACTTTTATGATGTTCATGTTAATGGATATTTAGAAAGATGTGAAATTATAATGTCAATGGACATTAAGGATTTTCTTGAAATATACATTAGAATACACCTTGTTTTAATTAATTTAAGAATACCATCAGCAATACATTTTAATCCATGCATAGACCTTGTCAAAGGTGGTGTAACTAAAAAGTGACACCAATTTAAATGTTGCTCCTAAAATTTATTACTAGAAGTCTATAAAGTTATGCTAGTGATTATTTACATGGATCATAGTTAGAAACTAATATTTCTTTTTGAAAATATTAATAAGCATTATGTGTTCATGAATATGTTTTAAGAATTAACTCTTTATCTGAGTCGTGTAGTGTGAGTTTCATGGTGTTAATTATAAGTTGTGATTTGTGTTAAATTCATGTGAGGTCGTGAGAAGAACGACTAAGTAAATTTGAGGTCTTAGTGGAACTCCATAGCTACCATCTATAATAAGGAAAGCTACTCAGTCACCTATGCTTTATATTGGATAATTTTCACCATAATAATTTTGGAGGCAAAACAATAGTCTTAAATATTTATAGATATTTGATGATATTTACAAAATAATTATGCACCATCAATCTTTTTTATATAGAATATATTCTTAAATGTTTAGGAAGTGAATACTAAAATATCTAATTTATATAGTAGTTTATGTTGAACACTATCAAATGCTAAGAGAGGGGAAGGGAGGTGGGAGGGCGGGTGTTCGGGAATCAACCTATACTGAAAATCAATCATATTAAAACATTTAAACCATAACATCCATTCATGAAAGTAAATAACTGAAACAACAAAACCATCCACACAAGAACTCTAATATTTTTACATGGAAAACTCAAATTGAAAAAAACCACGGTAAAAATTAAACTCACAATATATGTATTAAGTGTTTACAATGATTTCTAAGGCTATAGGCCAAGGAGCTCACTATTCACAGGCTAAGGCTGACAACCTTAGGGAAAGATACAAAAGAGAGACTTGCACAACCAAAGGACACTTCTTCAGAGTAAGATACAAAATGCTTGTCCAGATACAATAATAATAATAAGAGATTGAACTGCAAAAGAGAAACGCATCTACCAATATACGAATAACAATTCATAACATATATTGAAATGTTTGTCATTGATGTCAAGGAAATAGTGATAATGAACGAATAAGATTAATAGACAATTGAATATAATCATAGATGTCAAGGGAAGTTTTTGTTGATTTCAATAGAGATCAAAGAAGCAACGATGACAATTATACAGTTAACACTGGGCAAAGGCATCGAGTACAAAGTAGACTTGATGGTGAATTGCAATGTATGCAAAAGATTCGCCATCTGGACTGCAACGAATGCTTGCAAGAAGAAAAGACAAAAGCAATGTAGAGAAGGCGATATCATTGACAATAACTTCATGGTCTAAAAGAACATGTAAAGATGACAGTCAAAAGAATATCAATTTGTCGCAGAAATCCATTTAATCGAATGAAACAACAAACACCAAAGTCAGTATGTATTATGAAGCAAAAAGTAAGATGTGTTTAGTTAAAGTCTTTTGCAAATAAAATAATTACGTGGAGTCTCCTAGAAATATTGTGGCTGGTGTCTAAGGAGGAAGCGTGGCATTTCTTGTGTCATAGTAGCGTTAGAGTTTGACTTGGCCAAGCATAATTTGAAAATCAACAAAGAGAGATTGAAACTAAAATACGGGAGCAACCTCATGAATGGGTCGACTCTACATTAGGAAAGTAAACAACAGCAAAGGATATACAAATGATATCGACCACGACTCAAATGACAACACGAGCTTTAAAGACCTAATTGAAGGCATGGATCACGTCAGAAGGTAGCAGTAATAATTGGAATGGTTTTAATCATACATCAAGCTTATATTTTTAGATTTAAAAGTGTTTAATATTCAAAGTTGACTGATATTTTTTAGGCTTAATAGGCTGTTTAATGTATATTGTCATACTAAGAAGACACTTATGAACTTGAAAGTGTTAAACACACAGAATTAACTAACCTCTAGACTTAATATATTGCTTAGTGTGTGATTTTTAAGATTGGCTGTAATAATTGACATAACACATAGATCAGTACATCCTTTCATAAAAGGACACAAGGAAAGGTATAAGAAGAAGATAGTTTTAGGGATGCAATGAGTGTGTTGAGTTAATAAGGCCCAATTAAGTAAATACACCAAGTGCAATATATGAGAAGTTTATTGAAGATATATATTAAGAGTTTAATTATTTCGTGCTAAGTTTTTTAGTTAGACTTTATAAGAATATTTATGTAGACTCTATGAGCATCATTATGAATATATTATGAGACTTGTGAAGATGATTCCATTTAGAAGTAAAGAAGACTTTGAAGCAGTTTCATAAAGCCTATTGAAATCAATTTGGTGAGAAATGGTATTGCAGATTCATGAGAAGATTGTAATCAATTTGTGGTAGATTTATTGTCACCACAATATTGGTTTGAAGAAGAGAGTTTGTGGAGGAAAAGATTGAATTATCCATCATTTGTTGAACAAACAATCAAGGTGGAACCTAGTTTTGATTTGGAGGTTGGTACCTCATACAAAAGAGATTGGTGTCTCTTGTTGAGTTGGTGTTCGGTTATGGAAGTTGGTGCTTCTAGTGGGTTGGTGCCCACAAAAAAAATTAGGGGTTGGTGCCTACAAACATTGTAAAAGAACTAATATATAAAAGCATTAATTTGTCATGGTTTTCTCCCATTTGGGTTTCCGCATAAAACTTTGTGTTATTATATTCTTATGTTCACGAGTGTTGGAAGTTAGTGAATAATGCTATTGTCATTAGTAAAGTTAAATTGGTAAAATTTGTTGTTGCACTGATTCACCCCCCCTCTCAGTATAATTGTGTGCTCTTCAACATAATACTCATTTGACTCAATATGCCCTTAACACATTTGGACCACTGTACCATCTCAAATTCATATCATATTTCTTTTTTCTTCATACCATATCTCACATTACCACACAACTCTGTCTTCTCCAATAACCCATCTGATATGATCAATCCATACCAACAAGATCAACTATAATCTCTATTAGGTTGGCCTAAAGAAGATGTAATGTGTATATACATCATTGACCCAAAACTATACATTTGAAAGGAAAAAGAGATGTGTAAAGGTTCACACCAAGTTGATTCACCTCCCAAATATCACCAAAAAGATTTTACATGCAACCACTCAAACCAAAACACATAAGATAATCCATATAGATTTGTTTTATAAAAAACCACTTAATCTGGACCCAAAAATATGATATGTAGATCGCCACAAAATTATCACGTTAGAAACATAATATGATGATCCACAAAACCCATAGAGAATTAGCAAGACAAGGAATACAATACATTTATCCACAACATTCTAAAATTGCACAAAATATGATCACATACATAGATAGCTCTCATAGTAAACATCTATAAACTAAAAAACTAAAATGTAGGAAGATCAACCCACCATGACTATTCTATACTAATCTACAAATTTATCCCATACATATTCGGTGAGTCCATACATAACTAGAGTAAGATACCATTCATCATAAAGTTGACAGACCAAGCAAAAATACATTAATCCCCCAGAAACAAAACATATCATTAGTAATTACCATAAAAACACTTACAAATAGTTTCCATACATATCACAAATTCCTGAAAGCACTACATCATTCTTCACAAAATATGCATACACCTGTGCATATAGACATTCAGACCAACAACCATATACAACCAATATCAAGTACTTAACCAAAATACTATTAGACCATATATACCTACAATATATCAGTTTTGGGCCATATCTAGACCACCAATAAGACTCAATCAGCTTGTAACTAGACTACTAGCAACAACAATCAGACTAGCCAATCGAGAGTCATATGTCAACTAAGACTCATATGTTCAACAATCTCCCCTTTTGTCATTATTGGCAATAGAATTGCTTCTCCCCATATAAAATCTACAAAATAGTTCCCCCCCTTTGACATTAAAGACAGGGTAACTTTTCTTGCTAGAAACACAATGTACATAACTATCACTCACCCTATAATAATTACTTACAACAAAGATCTTGAAAACAAAAAAAACAAACTGAATGCAAACCACTCAATCAATGTCCATAGAAGTATCATGTATATTATCGGGCCAAATGTATTTGAAACATTTCTTAAGCCCCACAAGGGAAGACTTCCATGAATGAATAGAAACAAATGAAATCTTGTTGTGACATACTCAAGACACAAATTTACTGCATTGCCAAAGATATCAACATTCAGCTCACTTCATTCCACCTTTTATGCATCTATCAATATCTAAGTAAATGAAGACAACTATAACACCATTGCATCTTCCAGGTCATATAACTGTCTTATGTAACCATCTCTTTTTTTCTTCTGAAAGAATAACTAAAGAGAAAATTACAAACCTTAGATCTTGTAATACCATTACTATCTTTATAGATATCAAATGAATAAGCCAACTCAATAAGTTGAGACTCAAAACAGTCTATCTCACCCTTAAATTTCTTCATAGAAGCAAGCCATCTCAAGCAATACCAATATAACCATGCAACATTATCAATCACATTTTCAAATTTTATAGGTTAAGCTTGAGATCCCCATGTGCCCTTACACACTTTTTTGTCATCTTTTCTAGCTAGATTCAACTCAGTACACAATTCGATTGAATCACTATACATATTATCAACGGAAGACATATGCTTAATCAAAATTTCCACTAACTGTTTTAGAAGTAAGTTTGATACATCACCAAGAGCAAGATTATTCCAGACTAGATGAGCAACAAATGCTTGTTCAATAATATCCTAATCATATGTAGGAACAGTAAGATGCTAGTTAGCAACATCCTTCAAACCATTAGGTCGACCAATCAAATCAAGAACTTCATCAGCCTCAAGAGAAATTTCCCCAAAAAAGAAGGGGAAGTAACAACATTTTCTTCTTTGAAAACACTTTCTCACACACTAGCCTTCTCTGCTTATCCTTCATCTCTTTTCATAATTATTGTATCTACAACTACCTTTTTAATTGGACTCGTATGTTCATGATTTTAATACCTTACAAACAGAGGAAAAATCCTCTCCAAATAACTTTCCAAATAACTTCCTAGTCCTTTTTACCTTGTAACATTTCCTTAGGAACGCCAACATCATCAAATTCTTACTACTAGTTTTTCCCATGATTTCTTCATAAGTTTCAAACTTTTCTACACTCATATCTTTAGGTAATTTAAGAAGAATCTTAGCAATACCCATGCATTCATCCTTAGATAATTCATAGCAAAGCTTCAACACCAATGAATTTCATGGCACTACAACCTCTGTAAAGAAATTGTCCTTATCTACCATGAAAGTATTATCATTCTTATACCACTCTATAACATTAAGAGAAATTCTATTTCTACTAATCATCTCCTTCTAGAGATACGTAAAGAACTTACAACAAACATCATTAATATTGTTGGTCTAAATAATTATTCATCTTAGATATTATTACACCTTACTTAATTTTACTTAGGAAATGCATTTCATAGTATTTTGGGTATGAGACACTTGGGCGTTTGTGCCACATTGGGATAGTGTGTGTAGGAGAATTTCCACCTTTTATGGTGTGATCTTGTTGTCACACTCCACATTCAGTGGGTGATCTACCTCATGTGGAATATTATATTGTTTCTCCTACCTACACACACCTATTTCCTACCTACCCTTGTTTCTTATTGAGCCACATGTCATGTTTGTGTGCTCACATATCCATATAGCCTTGCCTATATAAGCAGGCTCATTTTCATTATATGTAACGATTGATGATCCAGTTGATCAATATTTTCATCTTGATAGAATACCATTTATTCCTATCATTATTTTGTCTCTCCATTGTATTTTTCATTGAGCTCTAGATCTTGGCAAAATCTCACATGGTATCAGAGCCATTAGAGTGCCATTGGTTTGTCAATTGAGAGAAATTTGGGGTTTGCATTTTGGAGCTTTTTATTGCAGGTTATTATTGAAGCTTGATGGGTCAAATATGAGGTCCAAGAAAATTAGTTTTTCCATTTGTTTCATCCAAATCGGACTTCAGAAGCCAAATCTAGAGGCATTTGAAGTTTGAAGCTGCGACGGAAATTTTCCAGAAATTATAATTTTGCAAGCAATTTTCAAATAGCGATATCTCACTCATCTGGACTCATTTTTTCGAGAAATTTGTTTTGTTTTGGGGTAGAATTTCGTGATTTGTACAGTGGTGCAGGATTTTCCGGATTTTAGAATACAAGTTTTTTGGAAATCATGAAATCCTGATTTTTACAACTTTGGAGGCTTCGTTTGAGTTCATATGGACTCCTTTTCAGGTGCCGTTTTTTTTGAAAGTGCATATTTTTTCATCTACTTTCATAATCTGCCATTTGTTTGTAGTGATTTTAAGTAGAAATTGTACTTTCAGTATTTGGCCATTTTTGGCATATTTGGTACTTGCATTTTTCTTGGATCTCCGTTTAAATCACTAGCAGTATTTGTTGAAGTCTCTTAGATCTCATTTCGAGAAGTTGTAAAATTAAAATCAGAAGTCCACTTTGCCTTGTTTTGCAATAAATGCCAAAACACCATTTTTCATTTTTTTTGGGGGGGGTGTCTTGTGTGATTGTGCCTCTCTCTATCTTGTGTTTTTTCATTTTGGTGCTATAGGTTCTCCTAAATTTCCACTTTTAACTCATAATTATGCATCATGGAAGATTAAGGCATGGAGTAAAATAATGGAAAAATGACTCATTCATTATGTAAATGAAACTATAACAACACCTGATCCTAAGGCTGATCCTAATGCTCAAATTGAATGGCTTACTAAGAATTCTATGGCACTTGGAACTCTTAGAGAGTATGTATCAGATGACCTCATTTTTCACATTGATAAGTGTACAACAATTAAAGAGGCTTGGGACATTTTTAAGAAATTGTATGGTCAAGTTGATGAGATTAAAGGCTACAAGCTTGATAGTGAACTCACAACTTTGGATCCCAAGGATTTTGATACAATCCAAGATTATGTCACAAAAGCAACTGAGCTAAGAGAAAAGCTAAAGGATTGTGGAATTGACAAAAAGGATGCTCAATTGGTTTATAAATTGTTGGACGAGCTTCCTTTAGAGTATGCAGCCTTTGTATCTAGCTTTCACACCCATAGGTTAGCTCAAGGTTCCTCATACACTTCTCCCTCATTTGATTCATTCATGGAGATGTTGATACTTGAGCAATCTAAGTTGACCACAATGGGGATTCTCAAATCTTCAAAGTCACAAGCTTTGGTGGCTAACAAAGGGAATCAAAGTGATCAAGGAAAAGGCAAGAATCAAAAAACCTAAGTCAAAACCACATCAAGATGGAGCACAATCTTCCTCTCCACAACAAGGTGATTCACCATTCTCACCTAAGAGGAAATCAGGACATGATGAACATCATTGTTATAAGAATGGTGGTTCTAAGAAAATTGTGGAGTTTACACCTGATTCAGTTATCATTTGAGAATTGGAGAGTGGAGCTATCATTGCGACTGGGGTGGTTGATCATGCATCTCTATTGTACTCTTTTTCAGATTTTGGTCGCATTGACGAGGTTGATTCTTCCTATTTTGATTTTGAGGAGAACTTTGGGCATTTGAACTTGGGGATAATCACATGTGACCCTATTCTTGAGCCTTGCATATCATCTCCTTCTATTGATATCACACCACCTATTATACCCGATGATGCAGCTAGTGCGACAATTTTGCCATCTTATGATTCAGTGCAGCAGGATATTTCATGTCTTCTAGCTTCAGTTGATTGGGATGCCTACTTGACAGACATTGCAGGTTTGTTTGTGGACTCCTACATTGTAGATTTGGGAGACACCATTGATGACATTCATCTTCTCTTTGATGAAGATGATCCTTCTTTGATTTTTGCAAGGGATCACTCTGACCCTCTTGTGCATTCTCTACATGATCAATCTTTAGAGTTTGACATGATTGTGGATACTTTTGTACAACACTTGGAGGAGGTCTCTTTATCTGTTGAGGAGACATATGAGTATTTGGATATTGTTCTACAATCAACTCCACTAGATCTTGGAGTGCCATTTTCAGCAGTGTGGCACAGTTTACCACCTTTGGAGGGGGTACCTTTCAGCATCGACATGGGGACACTTGAGCAGTTTTCAGAGATTCCTTTCATCATGAGTATCTTTTCTCCATCTTCCTTTCATGGTTGGGGAGACTTTTTGGAAACACCTTTGGTTTTGTTTCTTCCTAAGGGGAGGAACGTGGTTCGACGTTCATGGACTAGTTTCTTCATTCATTTTTGAGCTTCTATCATTGGTGTAGATTCCACATTGAGGGGGGGGGCTTCCTAGTCTCTCTTCTTCTTCTCTCATATGGGGGTAACTTTTGCCTCACATGGGGTTTTGTCCTTCACATACTTCTATGAGAGTTTTTTGTATATGGTTTTCATCTCTCTTTTGGGGGAGGGTTTTTTCCCATTGGATTTTTCTCTCTTTCCCCACTTTATGAGAGATTTCATTGCATTGGTTTGCATGCATTTGCATTTGTACATGGGTACCTAACATGGCCTTGTAGCCGGGACCAATCTTGCATTGCTTAGTTGCATTGTAGACTTTAGGGCATTCCCCTAAGCTGCACTTAAGAGGGGGGTGTTGGTGTAAATAATTATTCATCTTAGATATTATTACACCTTACTTAAGTTTACTTAGGAAATGCATTTCATAGTAGTTTGGGTATGAGACACTTGGGTGTTTGTGCCACATTGGGATAGTGTGTGTAGGAGAATTTTCACCTTTTATGGTGTGATCTTTTTGTCACACTCCACATTCAGTGGGTTATCCACCTCATGTGGAATATTATATTGTTTCTCCTACCTACCCACACCTATTTCCTATCTACCCTTGTTTCTTATTGAGCCACATGTCATGTTTGTGTGCTCACATATCCATATAGCCTTGCCTATATAAGCAGACTCATTTTCATTATATGTAACGATTGATGATCCAGTTGATCAGTATTTTCATCTTGATAGAATACAGTTTATTCCTATCATTGTTTTGTCTCTCCATTGTATTTTTCATTGAGCTCTAGATCTTGGAAAAACCTCACAAATATCATCCAAACTATCCAAATAATCTTTGACTTGACCACCAATAGACATATCTTTTCTCCAAACCATATTTTTCATTCTGGGCAAAGCATTTACAAAGTAGATTACCAAGCAAACAAGAAGAGAGACATATCGAAAGGGATAATTCTCTTCCTTCATCATTTGAAGATTGTCTAAAAAATATCGCCTCAAGAGTTCACATAAGTCATAATCCTTGTTCTTTCTTACCATTTGATAAGCCACGTAGACTGCCATAGAGGAAGAAGATCCTTTCCAATTTATGAAATATACCTTTTATGAAATACCCATTATAACATACCTCATACCTAAATCAATAATGCTATCAATTTTAAGTGCTCACTGATCAGATACAATTGTAGTCAGATTCTTCACTTCCTCATGTTGGAATCAAGGAACACTGAGAGGGGGGGCGAATCAGTGTTCTACAATTTTTAACATTCTTAATCTGCCCTTTAAACCACTTAATTCAAATGAATAAAAGTAGAGTGCGAAAACAAAAAGAAAGCAACCACAACACCATAACATTAAGATTTTTACATGGAAACCCAGTTGAGGGAAAAACCACGGTGAGATTGAGACCCACAATATTAATATACCTTGTTAGAAGTATAGTAATATTATAGAAGAGGAATGCACATGCATTGAGGAACACTTCCTAGAGCTCACTTCTCAGTTTACAATAAGGGCTACAACCCTGGAAGGATCACTACCTTACAAAATAATTAAAAATATAATTGGAATGCCTGAAATGATAAACAATATCTACAAATGCCAAAATATAGTTTCGATTAAGCACAAAACACATAATCTTACTTAGCTCCGCTACACTACTCTTTTATGATGTTAGCAAGTAAAATTATGCTCAATCGATCATAATCGCTTTCCACACAACTATCAATACCAAAAATGATGATATCAATCACCCTTTTATATCTGCAACATCAAATTAAGTCATCTTCATGTCAGTCAAAAAATGCATAACACGCAATATGAAACATGTTACCTAGGTTGGATCAATCCGATAAAAAACAACTATGTGGACTAAAGAAAATTGTCCACACGCTTCCCCACATGTCGGCTTGTTATCCTCAAATGCATAAATAATCACCAAAATTACTCTGTAGGGTCCACACAACGAATCTCCACATGTTACTTTTGATGAACATTGTTCTACCTGAAAGCCTGTCTACCGGATCTTCCAATTTACACAAGACTCATCACCAAAGGCCACAAAATATGAATAAGTTAATTTTGACATCCACAATGCTTTTCCAAGATCTGCAACACAAAATACTGATCATAAAAGATTCACCAACCATAACACTGTACATTCTACTGGATGCCCTATTCTTCTCATCAGACCTCACCGAACCTTAATCAATCTTCCAGTATGAATAAATTATGAACTACAGATGACATTTCAGACATTAGTTTCTTCCATTGACAACATTTGAACATCAATGTAGTGTCTCTTGCCAACAATCTCCCCCTTTGGCATTGATGGCAACACTTAGTGAAAAATGACTAAGTGTCGGACCAAAACCAAAATACTATACACTACAACCAAAAATTTGAATACCGGACTCCAATAATCAAGACTTCCCCCTATGATCAACATTTTTCACTTTTCTACTCTCCCCCTTTGACATCAATGGAAAAGGTAGAGTTTCAAAAACCAAAAATTCAAGCCAAAAATGCTATTTACAGATGTACACACAGTCCTTTCATACTCACAAAATTTTGAAGATGCCTGCATAGGAATTCTTCAATGTGTCCAAGTGGCTATCCCAACCCTTCTATAGATTCTTCAACACAGTTATAATCCCACTAAACAAATAAGCTTGCACCTCTGCTTTCTTTAGGTCTATTAGATCACCTTTGGCCAGAGCATCTTGTGTATCCTTCAAGACACTAAGCATAATGTCCAACTCAGGAGTAATGAGACTTCTAAAATATCCAACTCTGCTAGTTATTCTCTCTCAGTCATGATTCAGGCTTCTAATTTTCTCAAGTAGTGATACTACCTCACTTTTATCACTGCTCAATGATACTGTTAGAGGATCAACTAACTGATATATGCTTGTTACCTGATCCTTATGTACACGAGACTACTTCTCAATGACCTTAGTGAACTTGGACAGTGATAGACACGATCTGTACAAGTTCCCACCTTCAGACAATGATCTTGCATACTCTTTACACAAGTACCTAATATGACTTTGTCTTTTGCAATCATTTTCTTCAATGTCCAGAGCATCTTAGTATTGAATTCATTTAGAACCTTTTCTTTGGCTGATTTCTCAAAGGACTCAAAATGTATATCTACAAAATTGATTAAAATTTTTAACTGTCTGGATGGAGTGTCTAAAGTATCCTTTTGAAATAAGGACAATAACTTTTCTAAAATACTAGATACCAAGGTTAGCAACATACTGTCCTCAGTATGAGACTTTAAAAGATCCTCACTGGCCTTTGCTTGAGCAAATGATCCTAACTAAATCCTCTGGATGGGGGATAGAGAGGCGAGGTTAATTGCACCTTGAAAAAATTCTGGATCATCAATGACTTGCTTTCCTTTTACTATCTCTACAATATAACTTGCTTCTAGAATTGTTTCCTGCTTTAGCTCAACCTGCACTTTCTCTGTAACCTTCTTTTCTTTTTCTTCCTTTACAGGTACTTTAGTGACTGAAGGATTATCAACCTTGCCCTTATCCACATATGCTTTGACTGCTTCATGGGCACCTTCTTTATCCTCATCTCTTGCAACATCCTCAACCCTAACACTTTCTGAAATACTTACATCACCCAGATCATCAGCCTATACTTCCGGAATAGAAGTATCATCTCCTGTCTGCACTTTTGGATTACCCTATGATGACATTTTTTTCTCTCCTGGATGCGATTCTTGTTGTCCTTTTACCTGATTAACTCCATATTGGTTCTCTAACAAAAAAATTGTCAAATTTTTCTCAGTTTCTTTTGCACCTTCATCAATTTTTCCAAATATTATTTTATTCACTCTATATTTACTGTTGAACTCATTCTTTGCTAGCTTAAGTAATTTGTCTATCTCTTCCTTATAATTTACTGAACATAGATTAACTAATACATATTTTTTCAATCTCTCATCTTCTTTATTTGTCGTTTGTCTCCTAGCATCCAAAATTTTATACAAGCTCTTGGATATGACTAACATTAGTTCAATCAAAGCTTTTCTATATACATTCATATACTCTACAATTGCTTCCTCTAATGTTCTTTTCCCATTCTCATCAAAGTTTTCATGACATTCTGATAATGGCTTCAAGCTGGGCCATTCTTCACAACCTCATTAACAATCTCCTTCAAAGACATAGGTGTCTTAACTTCAAGTTTACCTTTTGTTAGATAGTTCAAATAATAGGAAGGCAACTGAGAGGGGGGGGGGTGAATCAGTTGTCACAGATTACTAGAACCATTAGCTTTTTAAACTTTAGTACTGGAACCCAAAACATTAATACTGGAATGCATAAAACAAATACTGGAATAGAAGTTAAATCAATTAAGCATAAAAAATAATCACAGAATAAAAGCCATCCACATGACACCAAGATTTATACATGGAAAAGTCAGTAAAGGGGAAAAACATGGTGGGAAGCCTACCCACAGTTAGATAATACTTCTGCAGTAAGTATGCAAATTACAATTGAGGGGCATGCACTTGCAGGAAGGCCAAAATCCTAGAGCACACTGATCATCACAAAAGAAGCCTCACTAACTACATAGAAATCTAGACTACAATTCGAAGAATTATTGAGCTGCAAAAGATAGCATCTCCTATGCCTGAGTACAGTTCCAGTTAAGCTCAATACTGAAGGACTAAATCCTCTTATATAAACCCAATTCGATCTCCAATGATCGATTGACTCCTCTGCTTGAATGATATTACATTATTCGCACATTATATTTTTTGACCATGACCTCTAACATAACCATGATGATGTACAATGAGATCTTACATCTATATATACAAACCCTCGACCATAAACAATTAGGTCGGCCACCAGATAATAAACCAATTACATAATTATAAACCATGTCGGCTTTAGACCAAACAAATAATATCCAACACATAAGACACCCCAGAAATACATCGAGACATCCAATCCACATGTTACATTAAAGCCGGTCCATAACCTACATCAACCGGGACCTAGTATAGGTCCACATGTTACAACAATGATCTCCAACTGCCAAGTCTCAAACATGATCACCAACAACATCTTGAAACTCCACCAGAAGCTGTACCAACACCACTTATGCAATTTATCAAATATCTCCACCAAAATCTCTACCGGTGAACCCCTCGCCGAAACAAGAAACTAAGCTTCTAAGAAAACAGGATAGCATCCGATCACCAGACCAAAACCAACTGACCAAATATGAGTATGAGTATCATGAACAAGCCAATTCCATCACCAAACTATACTGAAGCCTACCGGATCATGCCAGATCCAGATCAACTAGAAACCACTCAGCCTATTGGGACCATAAGGGTGCCGATAAAGCATCCAAATAGCTAGTGTTGGTATCAATGACAAAACATCAATGCAACACATAATCAATTCCACCAAATGGCCAACATCTTTAATGCCTCATCAAGTTTAGATGGCTTAGATATCTTACCAGATTTAGTTCCATCGGATGGTTTCTCCTTAGTGACCTTGGTGGCTTTAGCAGATTTGGCTTTAACCTCCATGACTTCTTCATCGGATTCATTTTCCTTGTCATCTACAGTCACAAATTTTATTGACTTTCTTTTTTTTCTCTCCACCATCAGTTGGCTTGACTGATGGTTTGGGTTTTCTTGTTGGCCTTGTACGACTGGAGGAGGGAATTGTGCTTCTAGTTTGCCTCGTCTTAGGCTTAGATGCTTTCAGTTTAGTCTCCTTCTCCACCTTAATAGTTTTCTCTCCAGAGAGGATATTCTCATTTGTTGCTTTCTGAACCACTTCCTTTGTTACCCCCATGCTCTTTGCAAGAGTCTATACCTCCTTTCTAGCTTTCTTCTGAATTGTTGGTCTCTTAAACTGTTGTTGTAGCTTTAATCTCTTTTCCTTGTATGTTCTGAACCTCTCCTCATTGGCCTCCACCAGTTTACTCAATAGGTGTTGTGCATACAGTTCCAAAATCTATTTTTCAACCTCATAACCCATAGGCATAATCCATACCATCCATGGTTCTACTGCTTCCATCAAACACCGATCGGTGTCTACCATCAAACAAATGGTGTCTTGATATTTCTCAATAATGGTCGTAGGGATTCTTTCCCTCTCATGCATCTCCTGCTGGAATTTGTTTGAAATAACCCCATAGATTCTTATTCTGGACCTTAGAGTCACCGAAATCGTATAAGTATTCCTGGATTTGAACACCTACCAGTCTATCAAATTCCTATTGTACTTTCCCAACTCCTGGAATCTCACTCATGCAGAAGAAGAATATGCATAGAATTAGGGTTCTATATTTGAATGAATGCTTCTTATTTTCATTTATCTTCTCTAGATTCTTAATAGGTTCAATCCAGAGCAATTCATAAAGATCACATTTCTTGTTTTCTCTCATTATTTCATAGGCAACATATATAGCAGTACCAGAAATAGAATTTTCTCTACTAGAATAGTAAATATTGTATCCAATGACCATTGATGTAAACCTAATGTCATGCTCCAGGATGTCATTAATTGTCATTGCCCGTTTGTGAAATTTTGACTCAGTTGTATTAGTGATAATTTCATTCTTCACCACTTTCAATGACGACAGCTCACCAGATGCACACAATCTTTTGACAGTTCTAATAACTGACCTAGTGATTTTGTGGGGCTTATCCAATCATATAAAATAATCATAGATTTTTCTTTATACTTACTAGACCCGTTCCTATTCATAGAGCATCGAAAACTTGACAAACTGCACAAAACCCTTGTCTTCCAATCCTTGAAATTATGGTTTCAATATCAAACTCCCATTAGACAATTGATTATTGATAGATTCAACATGTGCGAGCTTCCCAATTCCTCAATGGGACAGTGTGTGTAAACTCTAATGTCTTCAATGTGTAATACTCTGTAGGGCACTGATGAAAACACACTTTTTGAATCGTCTTCCATGGAGATGAATGGATGATTCTTGAAGTATGGTCATTCATGTTCAGTGAATTCAACAACCAAAGGAGTCATAGTACCAGATGCAACCATCTTACAAATTTAAAATTTCAAACTCCGACTGAAAGGGTTTCCTAGATAAATACCTTTACCGCGAGATTTTCTTTTTTCTTTGGAAATTGGTCTAGCACTTGATCTCTCTTGTCAACTTCTTCGCATAGCTCTCTAAACTTCTTCTCTTCAAATGCAAAGTGAGAAATGAAGTGGTAAAATCACTTTTTATCCTCCATGAACCTAAATTTTTATTGAAATAAATGCACTTTGCCTTAATACTTTTGGATACTTTGTATTTCACAAAAATCTTCTACAGATTTTCAAATCTGCTTATACTCTTCCGAAAATCATCAAATATCACTTCTACAACATGTCAGAATCAGGCACAGATCTCAACAAGGGGTTTTTTATTTTTTTATGAAAACCTCCCTCTAAGGTTGGATGCCTTAGCTTAGTTACCGGATGAGGTTCCAGTAGAAGAATCGAGTGCAGACTCATTCACTGCATCATTATCACTTTTCTTGACCCATGTCTTCTTCATATGATCTTTGAACTCATCAACCTTCACTTTTCCCTTGTCATTTGCCTTCACATTCTTGTTCTTGTCTTTTGGACCTCTCCTATTCACATTCCTAATTCTACAATACTTTGCAATGTGTCTGGAGTTGTTGTAATTATAACACACAACATTGCTTCTCTGATTAAGTTTGAAATTGCCTTGATTTTCCCTTGATCTACATTGATTAGAAATATTTCCAAATATTCCACAAGCATATAATTAATATTTCTCCTATTTGCCATACTTTTGCATTCATTATATTTATGACCATAACTATTGCAATTGAAACATTGGCTAGAGAATAATGGACCATTTCGATTTGATCTATTTTTGCATTAACTAACCATATGACCAAATTTGTTGCAAATAAAGAAATTACCATCGAATTTATGAGCATTAGGTTTCCTTACTAGAGACCTCTTAGTCTTCTTATTTTGAGACTTAGGACTGCTTTGACCAAATCTAGAACTTTCTCCTTTCTCATATCCAAGTCCTCACTTGTCATCTCCATTCTTTTGATTTTGCAACATCTCATCAAGTAAGGCTGAGCTAATCTTGAACTTTTCTTTGTAATCATTAGTAGTAGCAAGTTCATCTCTCAGAATTATAGTTTTCCTCTCAATCTCTTTCCCTTTGTTCTTGGATTGTACCAATTCAAGCTTCAACTGATCATACTCACAATTTAGTCTACGACATTCATCTGATCTATCCTTCAAGTATTGAATCAAACTTTCTTCATTCTTCTTCCTATCTTCAATCTCTTTTGTCAAATTCATCACAATGGATTGCATCTCATTCTTCAAAACTGCATTCTCTCTAGCAACCTTCTCACATTCTTTTTTTTTTGTCCTTCAAAGCTTGTTCATCACTTCTTTAGTTCTCTTTCTCCTTTATCCTATCCATAAGTTGCTTTCTCTTTTCTCCGAATTTGTTCACTTGATCTTTCAGTGACTCAATGAATTTTTCAACATCTTTCAGATTTCCCTTCAACTTTTGGACTTCATCTTGGGACTGATCAATATATTCAAGTGCCACAATAAGCTTTTGTTACAAATCAGAATCCATTGATTCACTTTCCCAAATCTTCCTCAAGTTGTTAGGCTTCCTTTGAGGAACTAGGCTCTAATACCAATTGTTGGAATTAAGGAACACTGAGAGGGGGGTGAATCAGTGCTCTACACTTTTTAACATTCTTAATCTGTCCTTAAACCACTTAATGGAAATGAATAAAAGTAGAGTGCAAAGACACAAAGCAAGCAACCACAACACCATAACACCATGATTTTTACGTGGAAACCCAATTAAGGGAAAATCCATGGTGGGATTGAGACCTACAATATTATTATACCTTGTTAGAAGAAAAATAATATTACAGAAGAGGAATGCACATGCATTCAGGTACACTACCTAGAGCTCACTGCTCAATTTACAATAAGGGCTACAACCCCGAAAGGATCACTACCTTAAAAAATGATTACAAATATAATTGGAATGTTTGGACTGATAAACAACATTTACAAATGCCAAAATATAGCTCTGGTTAAGCGCAAAACAGATATTCTTACTCAACTTTGCTACACTGTTCTCTTCTGATGTTTTGCTATATTTCGGAGCATAAATCCTTCATAAGTGCAGGTAAAACTGTGCTCAATAATCATAATCACTTTCTAGACAACTATTGATACCAAAAATGATAATATCAATCGCCCTTTTATATCTACAACATCAAATTAAGTCATCTTCATGTAAGCCCAAAAATACATAACATGCAATATGAAACGTGTTACCTAGGTAGGCTCAATCCGATTCAAAACAACCATGCAAACCAAAGAAAATTATCCCCATTCTTCCCACATGGCATCTTATTATCCTCAAACACATTAACAATCACCAAAATTACTTTGCATGATCTACATAATGAATCTCCACACGTTACTATTGATGAACGTTCTTCTACCTGAAAACCTATTTACTGGATCTTCCAATTTACTCAAGACTCATCACCAGAGGCCACAAACTAGGAATGAGGTAATTTTCACATCCACAATTCTTCTTCAAGATCTACAACACAGAATACTCAACACAAAAGATTCACCAACCATAACATTGTACACTCCGTTGAATGCCCTATTCTTCTCATCGGACCTTACCGGACCTCGATCAATCTTCTGGTATGAATGAATTATGAACTACAGATGGATTACCTAACATTAGTTGTCATGAATGATAACATCTAAACATCATTGTAGTGTCTCTTTCCAACACCTCATTCTTTATTGATTTCATAACAAGCACCTTTTCAGTAGAGCATAAAGTGGTCACATCCCTTAGGGATTACTTGGAAATTAGGTATTTTTGATCCAAAATAGGTAATCTTTATGAATTTTTCTCAATACAATCCTTACAACCTCTTCATTGAAAAATAGAGGAAAATTGATACATATATCCAACCCAATGTGCCCTAGAATGACATAACTAGGTTTGAACCTTTGCAAACTATCAACTAGATGAATTATCTTAAAATCACTAATTTTGCTATGATCATACTCATTGAAAGGAATATTGATATAATAGTAGACATCCTCTTTACATATAAAACTTTGTGGAAACAACATAAAAATCACCAATAGGGTCTTGTACCGTAGGAATAAACAGACGAGTCCCAAGAGTAGGTTGAGGTTCATCAAGAACACTATCAATATTAGAACTATCCATTTGAAATATCTCAAACTTAAAAATACCTTCAAACTAATGCAGTCATAACTTTTCTCCTCTTTGCATTCACCAACACTTTATTCACAATTTGCACAAAATGAATTCGAGAACATAATATGTTATTGTCGCTTATGGTTTCCAAAAAGATGATACATTTTATACCAAAGACCACAATAAGAGTTCTTGATCACCAAATATACTCAAAGACCACTAGAAATTCCTTCCTAACTTCTACCATGTTGAAAATAACTCAATATCCAAACCATAAGGGGGCACAAGAGATTTGTATTAAGTTCCCTCCCTCATACACTGTTATCTAAATTTAGTTTTTGAATTAAGGGTCAATAACCACAATAGGTGTGGATCCATCTTTAGTCTTCTCTTCACTCTTATATTCTAATTTCTTTACCCAAGTCATCTTCATTTTCTCCTTTTCTTTATTGATATCAAATTTGTTTTCCAGATTAGTTTTCTTATTATGTCTTTATAGTGTCTCGTAACATGTCCCTTTTCATTACAATTATAGCATACTAAACCTTGTTGTGATTTACTTCCATTCATTCTACCATTTTCCCTTCTACCCAAATTCCTATTTGACTTGCACTCAATAACTTTATGCCTTTATACGTTGAAAAAATAAATATCTATTGAAAGATTGAACATCTCTACTAGACCTTGTATTTCCATCTCTATTCCAAATTTAAACTACTTTTGCATTCACTTGCCTTATATCCAAACATGTTAGAATAGTGATAATTTACATTGAAAATTTGATTTTTATTTTGACTTCTACATTCACTAGCTATGTGTCCAAATTTATTACATGAAAATAGTTACTATTAAAAGATGATGAATACTTGGAAAGAGTAGGAGAAGATCTCCTAAAGTTATTCAAGTTTTGAGAGCTTCAGAAGTTCCAGTTTGAAATGAAATCATTTCAATCTTTATTAAATTTTTCTTTTCCTTTATACTTGAAACATTCATCATCTTCAAAGCCAAGACCACCTTTATCTTTACTTTTCTTTTGAGAACTGAGCCCCATCAAGTACTTCATTGTCACCTCTAAGTTTCAATCCATTCTTAATTTGATCATTAGCATATTTTAGTTCCTTCCTAATTTATATCACTTTATCTTCAATTCTTAAACATTATTTAGTCTTCTTATCAAGCTTTGTTTCAAAATCATCAACAACCTTCTTTCCTTTATGATGAAAGCTTCTTAAATAAGTAATTTTTTCAACTGTCTTCTTGTGTTTTTCTCTCCTTTCATCCAAGTCTGTTAATGTAGATCATAACTCTCCTCCCATACCAACAATTCCATCGACATCATCCCAATCACTCTGACACATAACATTCATATTATTTAATTATTGTTGAAACATAGTATTCAAAATCTTGAATCTACCTTAGCAGTTAAACTATCTCTTCAAAAACCAATTCCCTAATACCAGTTGTTGAACACTATCAAATGTTGAGAGGGGGGGGGGGAGGGGGTGAATCAACATATACTAAAATATAACTAGATAAAACACTTAAACCATAACATGTATTCATGAAAGTAAAAAACTGAAACAACAAAAGTATGCACACAAGAACACCAATATTTTTACTTGGAAAACTCAAATGGGGAAAAACCACAATGAAAATCAACCTCACAATATATGTATTAAGTGTTTACAATGATTTAGGCCATAGGCGAGGGATCTCATTGCTCCAAAATTACAAGCTAAGATGCACAACCTTAGGGGAAGATACAAAAGGAAGACTTGCACCACTGAAGGACAGTTATTCAAAGCAAGATATAAAATGCTTATCCAGATACAACAAACCTTGCACCCAACAGTGAGATTTAGGGTTACCTACTATAAAATAAAAACATCAAAGGGTAAATATACAAAATTCACTTACCTTACAACCTCATTCAACTATTATAGCAATTAGTAGACATGTTAAATCATAAACTTTCATGCTTATTTTGAGTACATTAAAGAGATTTCTAGTTATGATCCATGAGATATTCAATAATATATTTTGGTAAATAAACAATTTTTAAGATGAACTTTGTTAACAACTCTCAAAATTTTATTGAAATGATTTTTTAAATTTTTTATCACTTATTAAAAAAATGAAATGAATCATATTCATATGTGTTTAGGCTGCTCTTTGTGATTGTAGTGCTTTTTATTTTGTAGTAATTACCTCAAACTTAATACACCATAGGATTGAGATGGGGGGGAATCAGTCCAAACCTCAAAAGTTCTTAATTTCTAATCATTAAAATTTAAACCAAAACTAAATAATCAACAACAGAGATAAATCAAGAAAGCATAAAGCACAAGAAGCACATGAACACCAAATTTACATAGAAAACATAAGTATAGGGGAAAAAACTATGGTGAGAATTAGACTCACAATACAAATATAATCCATTACAATGTTTCCTCGAGAACCCATTGCTCCTAAGATAACTTGTAGAACTAAGTTGAACAACCTTAGGGAAAGATATAAAGGAATTGCAAAGATGAACCGCATTGTTTAAGGGCAGGATAAAAAAAGTTGTCAAGAGACTCACTATCTTTTGGGAGAGAGAGGAATAACCAAATTGAGTTGAACAAGATCCTCTAATCATGAATCATCCTTGAACTAGTGTGTCAAGTGATCAATATCATGGTATACTCATCTATCTTCAAACACAATCTTTGTATGTTGTCACACTAAAGATATCATCATTAAAGATCTTAACAACTATATTTCACACATCTCCAATACTATATCTACTTGCAATTCACCCACTCATACTTCACATGAATTCACACACATTCGACAATTTTACCTATACATCCACACTCCATTATATACAAGATAATCATCAAAACCCTTAACTAGGTCGACCATAGATAGAATAGACAAAATTACATAAAGATGACAAACCAGACCAATGACAACTATTGTAGTCCACTCCAATAAATAAAGGGGACCCAAAAACATTATAACATCCCTTCCAAATGATTCCAATAAACTGCACACACCAATACATCTTCCAAAGTCAGCATCAAATGAAACATGTAGATAAGCATTAAATAATGTTAGATAGTCAGCCAAAAATAAATATCCAATTAAAATTGTACAATGTAGATCTATGCACACCAATGTGAGTCCCAAAACATTAACCATACTCATCCTCCAAAGGAAACCTATGCCAAAAGAATATGATCCAAGTGCGATACAATATCATAGCCAATTGAAAAGTAGACTAGCTAATGACATAGGACATAGAGAATTATAACTTCACTTGCGAGTTAGACCATCATCTAAAAATAGAGTGGAAACTACACAAACCATCTGAGCATGTCCTCCAAACTGCAATGCTTGAATCCACCAATCTAGAAACCATCATACCTCTTCTAAAACTATTTTGATAGACAAAATTACTATAAAAACCATCAACAATAAGTTCTACCAATTGGGCCAAAGAGAATTTGCAAACCTGATAGTGCAATGTACACAAACATTGTATTGAGAATCATAGCACATAGTATTCACCTACATGAAGAATGAGAGGAATTATTCTATTGAGACATTAAATATTGTTTTTTGCATATTAAAACTTATACTATACCATCCTTCATAAATACATCAACATTTCCATAACACAATTCAACAATATCATAACATTTAAATAATCTTTCTTGCATGTTCAGACTTCCACTACACCATCTTACTTCAACATAAATAGCATGGGTTAGTTTGACATCAATGACTATACAACACAACTCAATTTTCCAGTAATCTCCCCCTTTTTCATTGATGGTAACAACACCAACAACAAAGAGTACATACAACTGATCTTTCTCTCAATCTTTCTCTCCCCCCCCCCTTGACATCAATGACAAAGTGCACTCTACTACAATCTCTTTCTCTCTTACTGATAAGATCTAATGATTGCAATACTTATTTCTCCCCCTAAGAGTAGTCACCGCATCAATCAAAGAGAAAAAGATGAATTCTAGAACTCCCCTTGGAAGGATGCACTGCCTAAGTGCATCTAGTTTGAAAAAGGAGGGGCAATGAGCCACAACTTCCGTCAGATATACATAAAGGTATCCTTTGCAATGCTTTAGTAAAGATATCTATAATTTGTTCCTTATTAGGTATATATTTCAATCTGACTACCTTTTCTAGGTATGTGCAGGATCATGGTGGGCCAAACAAGCCCTTAAATGACAATGAAAAATCATAAAAACAAAGTTTGACAACATGATGTAAAAAATTGAATAAGTTATCAACTTTATTTTAAAAATATGTAAGAATAGAATCTATAGAAAATTCAATATAGTTTCTAAGATACTAGTTGTTTTCTAAAAGAAAATAAATCTATTTGATTAAAATTTAAAATTTCAATGTAGTAGGCGTTTGTCTGGCCACCCTAACCACAATCAAATCATAATATTTTAGATATGTGTAGAAGACTCATGCTTAGATGTGACACATTTTTTTGTAATTTTTTTTTTGAAGGAAATATTTAATTATGAGTTTTTTACTACAACTTTTTAAAAATATAAAAACTTCTATGCCTAACAACCTTAACTAGGTCAAAACTTTATGAATTTTTTTTTCTTAATCTTGTAGTATGCAAAGCATAGAATGTGACACATATTTCAGATTAAAAAAATGTGATAATGTTTGAAAGTTATAAATGTTTTTCAATCAGCTTATCAATCTGGACTTTAGTCATAATTCAATTAGAAAATAAATAATAATTATTTATTAAATTCAAAATAAGGCAAAATTTATATTCTTGGAAAGATGAGAATGTCCTTAAGAAACCCTTTTCATTTCATCAATTTTGGCTAAAAATAAAGTCGTCAGCCACCAAGGTGAAGTTTTGAAAAGGAAGGAAAACTCATAAACACATTTTTTTGTGTTGACTTTCTAGGCTTGGCACGTCCAAGCCAAATCCCAAAGCAAGCCTGAGTGAAAAAAGGAGGGAAGAAATTATGTCAGAAAAACCAAATTATGTCATTAACAGATATGCATGTCCTAATATCATTGTTGTGTTGTCATGTTGTCCAAATTGGATATCCGTTCAAAATGGATATCCGTGTTAGAAACCAAAGCAGATATCCATTATGATTTTTTTTTAGAAAAATACATTTTAGTAAAATGGGCATAACTTTTACGTTTCATATGAAAATTTTGATTTTTTATAGGCGTTGGAAAAGTGATTTAGAGATCTACACTATGGAATAGGTCAAGTTTTTATATTTTATTTTAAAAAATAATTATAATTAATTTAAATTCATCCTTCATTTTTAAACATCAAAAGCTCACAACTTTTTCATATGAATTCCCTCTTTCATTAATTTTTTGAAACAATCATCTCAAAATACTTGAAACACTAAATAAGTAATCAATAATAGAAAATTTAGGAACTTTATTAAACTAATCTTACTGAGTTTAATAATTATTGGTAAACCATGTTATCTATTTTTGTTCCTTTCTCTACTTCTCTCTCCTAAGATCTAAACTTATCACTCCCCCTCTTTTGTCTATTTTTATACTTCTGTCTTGACCTATCTCTCTAAATCTCATTGAATTCCTCATTCCTTCTCTCTCTCTCAAGCTTTACACTTATATTTCTACCTCTTCATCACTTCCTCTATCTTAAGTCTTTCTCTCCCTTAAGATCTAGACTAGTCTCTCCACATCTACTTCCCATATCTAGCAACAAAATTTAGAGGAGTGGAGGAGAAGGGAAGAAGAATGTATCAACAAAGGGAGAGGGGGAGAGAGGTGAGAAGGAGAGGTTCATTATGGGGGAGATAAAATGAGAGAGAGAGAGAGAGAGAGAGAGAGAGAGAGAGAGAGAGAGAGAGAGAGAGAGAGAGAGAGAGAGAGAGAGAGAGAGAGAGAGAGAGAGAGAGAGAGAGAGAGAGAGAGAGAGAAGGAGAGTTGGGGATAATTAGGGTGTAGGAGGAGAGGGGAGAGGGGAAATTATCAACACAAAGAGAAGATATATGGGGAGAGAAGTGGAGAGAAGTGGAGAGAGAAGAGAGATGTGGAGAAAAGTGAAGAGAGAGATAGAGAGTAATTAGGGGGCGGGGGAGAGGGGGAGAGGTGAGAGAAAGGGTAATTGAAAGGTAGAAATAATGAGAGAGAGTTGGGTGTAATTGGTGGACAAGAGGAGAGGGAGAGGGATAAGTATCAACAAATGGAGAGAGGGAGAGATGTGGAGAGAGGTGAAGAGAGAGATACATAGAGAGGATAATTAGGGGGAGGGGGAGGGGGAGGGGGGAGAGGGAAGTATCAACAAAGAGATAGAGAAAGGGTATTTAGGGGTTGTCTTCCTATCTCTCCCCTCTATTCCTTTGTTGATACTACCCACACACACACACACTCTCTCTCTCCCTTTGTTGATACTTCCCTCTCCCAAATCTCACCCTCCCCCTAATTAACTTCTCTCTAGACCTCTCTCTTTTAACCTATCTCCCATTCTCTCCTTGTCTCCCTTTGTTTATGCATTCCCCTCTCCCTTTCTCCTCCTACCTGCTGATTACCCCCAACTCTCTCATTATCTCTCCCCCCAATTACCATCTTTCTCACAACTCTCTCCTCCTTTCCCTTTGTTGATACTTCCCTCTTCCATTCACCCCCCTCCCCCCTCCCCCTTAATTACCTCCTCTCTCTCCCCCCCATAATTACCCTCTCTCTATCTCTCTCTTCTCTTCTCTCCCTATCTCTTCTTCTCTCCCTCTATTGATACTTACCTCTCTCCCCCTCTCCTCCTACCCCCCAATTTCCCCAACTCTCTCTCATTCTCTCCTCCCCCCAATTACCCTTTCTTTCTCTAGCATCTCTCCCCCTCTCCAATTATTGATACTTTGATCACCCCACTATACCCCTCCCCATAACTACATGCTCTCTCTTACACCTACCTCCACTCCCCCCTCCGCTTAATTACTCTTTGTCTTTCTCTTCACCTCTCTCCCCATATCTCCTCTCTCATTATGGAGAGATTTAGATAGTGTGAGAGAGCGATAATTTTGTATCTCTTCTTCTGCATTAGTTTCTTCTACTTCTAGATCAACTTTATTTTTAGCAGCAATTGGCATAATTTCTATTTGAATCTAGTTCTAGAGGATAATAATGCTAAAAAAAGAATTTCACCATTTCAAGGTGGTATTTTACCACTATGTTATGTCCCTTTCCTATCCTCATCTAGAAGAAAAATTGTAAAAAATTACTAAAGAATCGAGAAATTCGAGTGAAAGCCTTTGATATATTAAAGAATGACCAAATAAAGTAGGAGTGTAGTTAAATATATCATAGATGCATACAAATATAATTTATCTAATTAAAAAATTAAAATATGGTAATTTGATTTTATAATGAGAAATATCTTCTCATGGTTTTAGGGATCTCCCTCTAACATGTGCTTCCTCTTGAAAGGAATCAATACTGACTAAAATAAAATTACTCTTAATGACATATCTTAAAATAAAAGTTTTGTAAGCGGTTTTTATGCTCTGGACTTTTTATTGTCTTATCTTAATCTCCTTTGTTAAAGGTTTTGGGTCTTGAAAACTTGTTTTTCTAAATTAATCAAAACATTACTCTTAATGAAACTGATCTTAAAATAAAATTAGATCTATTATTCCTTCGAAATACTTTATATGAATTATCCTACAAGATTTTTCCATAGATATACAAAGAAAATTTGTAATATTAATTTAATAGTATACATTATCCTTTCTTAGGGTGACTAAAAATAGTTTTGATCCATATTTAATGTTATCTATACTAGAATAGAATACCTATATATATATATATATATATATATATATTCAATTTAATCTTATGCTATGGAAAATGAATTAATCCCTTAATTATTTATTTAGCCCAATACATGCTCCTCATTTTTACCTTGACTAGATAATGCACTGCCAATCTTATGTGATGGATTTGAAAGTCAACATAATG